>NW_027122204.1:1409808-2114712 GCF_030686945.1 Centruroides vittatus | reverse complement strand
ACACTTGAATTTTAAGTAAGTCAGATAATCAATTAAAAATGCATTTAGAGAAGTCTACAGTTTTTACTGGCTTATCGAACAAAATTCAAAATGAGCTCGTTAATTCGTTAGGAAACGTTTTATTGCAAGAAATTAAAAAAGAAATTGAAAACGCAAAATTTGTTGCTATAATTGTAGACGAAACAATGGACATTAGCCACAGAGCCCAGATATCGACTGTATTTCGTTACGTGTAAGAAAACGGTAACGTCGAAGAAAGATTTGTGGGCTTTACTGATGCGAGTGAGAACAGAGACGCAAATTCGTTATTCACTCACATTAAGAGTTACTTAGACAAATTTCAATGCACTAAAAAATTAGTGGCACAAACATACGACGGTGCTGCCGTAATGGCCGGACAACATAATGGTGTCCGAGCTAAAATTAAAGAAATATCCAAACATGCTATTTTCGTACACTGTTATGCTCACAGATTGAACCTAGTTTTCTCTCAATCTGTTGGATATATAAAAGAATGTAAAATATTTTTTCAAACTATGACAGGATTTTCTTCATTTTTTTCTAAATCTTCTAAAAGATCTCACGCCTTAGACCTAGAAGTCAATAAGCGTTTTCCTTCAGCCACACCTATTAGATGGAATTACAATAGCAGGATTGTAAACTGCGTTATGGAGTATAAAGAAGAATTAAAACTTTTGTTGTTGAATATGGTTGAAAGTCCAGAACAATGGGATTCTGATACTACAATTGCCGCAAGAGGATTATACCATTATTTAATAGATTTTGATTTTCACTTTTTATTACTAGTTTTTCATCAAATATTTGCACATTCAGATATCCTTTTTGATATATTACAAAAAAAATTTTAATATAGCATATTGTATTACTAGAATAAATCACTTTATTGATTTTACGACAGAAAAGAAATGATTTTGATTTGATTTGGGACGCTTTGAAAAAAGATGAAACTTTTTTAGAAATTCAACCAAAAAGAGGAATGAGACATACTGATATTGAGTCTAAAAAGGATTTATATAGACGTCTGTTTTATGAAATAATGGATACATTGATACAAAATTGTATTGACAGATTTGCCGACATAAAATCTCTAGAATTTTTATCACTTTTAGATTTTAATAATTTTAAATATTATGAAAAACAATTTCCCGAAGAGAGTTTTAATGCTTTACGTAAATTTTATGGAGAATTTTTTAATTTATGTAAATTACGTAGTGAATTGCAATATTTATATTCGTGTCCGGACTATATTGGCAAGTCACTCTTAGACATAAAAAATATTATAATTAATGATGACCTAAACAAAGACGTACTAATAGAATTATATGGTTCAATATCATTAATTTTTGCAATACCATCTACCAGTGCGTCTGTTGAGCGTAGTTTTTCAACAATGAAGCGAATTCATACATTCGCCAGGAACACTCGGTCAGAGGAAAGATTGTCGTCACTAGCGTTGCTTTCTATAGAAAAAGAACTTTTAAATACGTTGATGGAATCAACGACGAGTGACTTTTATGATAAAGTAATTAACGACTTTGCGGGAAAACATCGCCGAATAGAGTTAATTTATAGAAAATAAAAAAAGAAACAAGTTTTTCTATAATTGTATTATGTATGTATTATTTGTATTTTAGAATTAAAGTACATAAATTGTTTATTTTTGTCATTCGCACGTACGAATGGACCCTAGACCATCACTGACGCGCAATTAACTGATTGCCCCTGAAAGTCGGCTTCTTACAAAAACACAGCTTCCCTATCATCAAATGTCACGGCACGCCACTGATTTTTACTATAAAAAATTTACAAAATCATATTGAATTACACTAAATTTAGACCGACACATAAAAAGTCAACTAATTTACTTATATTTAATCAAATGTACAGCAGTTGATACACTTACCATTTCTCCTTTATCAAACAATTTGGAAACTACCTTTCGTTTTGAAAATATTTTATAAGACATTATTATTTGAATTGTATTATATGAATTTGAATTCCATGTAATTTGTTATGCAACTTCAGAAATTACTTCTTCAGAATAGCAACCGCATAAACACTACGTTCCGTATCACTAATATCTCTATATTGCATGAGCGTCATCACCAAGTGAAATGTGTACGAGAAAAGTTCTCCTTACCCTAAAATACTAATATAAATATTTTGTTACGAAGTACTAATATATATATATGAAATAAATATATTCATCAACCTCCAGCCTAAAAAAAAAAAAAAAAAAAAAAAAATATTTTCACAATTTCTAGTCGATTGCTCCTACATTCAAAGCATTATTTGTATTTAATTACCTTTTTATTTGGCTTAATACACAATGTTTAAATTTTTTAGCTTGATCATTCTACAGACATTCTGCGTTTCTTTCCTTTTTTCCGAGAACAGATTAATAAATTATAAACAGAAAAAATTGAATTCCTCAAAAATTGAATTTTGTTACATTAATTTGAAAAATAATATATTTTTCTAATATTTTATTATTGAATTACCTTTTAAAAACAACATTAAATTGTCATTTTTGATCTGTATTTAAATATATTGTTTTATTTTATCAATCAGATAAAATCTATACATCAAACACTTTAATTTGAAAAAGTTTATAAATATGTACCGTTTTATTTTATTTTTCACCAATTTCACAGATCAATAGCGATTTAAAATGAGCGCAGACAAAAGGTTACAATAATATAAATACGCGATATATATATATAAATAGAAATCCTTAATATCTTTTCATGTACTTTTATAAATTTTTTATTTTATTTTATACCACTAAATAGTTATATTTAATTTTTACCGAAATGATTTTGTATTCAATATAAAATGATAATCTTATATTTAGTTACAATTATCTTCGCTATAAGTTTTGAAAAGTGATTAATCGATTACAAGAGAGAACAACACGATTTAATAAAAAAAATGTTTACTAAATATTTCTGAAATAACCATTCTAATCAAAATGCAGTCAAACAACTATCAATAATTAATTATTTAATAATGTTACATGGGTTTAATTCAACGTAAATCAAATAAAAGATTATCATTTTATATTATAGATCGATTAATGACGATTTTCCCCGTTATTAGCATTTAAAAATATTTTAAAAACTCATCCGTACCCTTAAAATTAAGCTTTTAGCCATTTTATAATAGTTAAAAATATAATAACAGATGGATTCACCAAAATTTTAAATGTTGACGAGAAAGTTGAGCAAGTCGTTACTGGTTATTTATTTATTTAGTCTAGACACTATATAAGTATGCCTTATGCGCCTTGCATTTATCGCGACAACGTCGAGATAGAGGAGGGTGTGAGGAGGTTCATAAATCCTGATATAGAGGGATGGGAGGACATCCAATTGTTTGCGCATACAAAATAATTAATTTATTGTGGAATATTCTGTTGTTAATTGATATTTATTGTATGTGTGATTGCGCATATGGAGTAGGAGACAGTGGAGATGATGAATTATGTACGGAAAAAGGTGGGTGTAAAAAAAGAAGAAAAATCTGTGGTCACAATGCATGCATGCCACCATAACTATAATTCCCAAATCTATTTTGCCCTTACTGTGCGTACCACACATTTAAATTGCTACAGCAGTATTTGGTAGTCAAGGTGACGTTGCATACGCCATGTTCAAACACGACATTTGCAGATCAATTAAAAATAGGCCACCACCTTTTTTTAGTTGCATATCTACGTGATTTACTACAAACAATTGATTTTTTGGATCAACTTTCATTTTTTGTTGGATGAATTTTCATAACGAATTCTTCTATTCTGCTCTTAAGTATTAAATCTGCTACACCGCTAAGAATGTAGACACAAATTATTTATATGAACATAAACTAAAATAGTACTTTTTAAAATGTACGATGTGGCGTATTATATAAAAAAAATACGCGACATGTCATATACATTTATGTAAAGATTTAGTTTATTAATGTTTATTTATTTTTTTTATTTTTATTGTTTTCATAATCTTGGTATTAAGTTTTATGTATGTACCGGAAAAGAAAAGCTAGATAAAACAATTATTCAACATAAGGTATCGTGCCGAATCAATATTTTAAATAAAATTTCATAAGAGATGGCGCCACGAACAATTTTATATTTTTGTTTGTTTCTCTTATTGTTATTACCTGGAAAGTTTTTCAACCTGTCGCTGGAATTTTTAAATGGTTCTTTCGTTTTCATTTTTAAAAAGTTTTTTTGTAACTGAATATTGGCAGGATAAAAAATAATTTTTCTTTTCAATTTGTATAAAGTTAAAGAAAAAAACTTTAAAACACACAGAAAAGGTGTTAAAATAGTTTTTGCTTAATTTTTAACGATACATATCAAGCATTTTGTAACGATTTGTAAAAGCGATCATCTGGTTTTTAACGATTTTTTTTTTTTTTTTTTGCAATTTTCACAATATTTACAAATATAAGAAAATTCTGAATAATTTCAATATACAGTATTTAACATTTGTAAAATTTTCAAACCTGATTTTCGAAAAATATTTTAAAAAACATAAACAGAATATTAGGGAACCTTCTCACTACATTGTTGTTGTGCTTTAAATTATAATGATTTTTGTTGATAATTATTGATTATACTCACATCTTTTTAATGTCATTTTGAAATGTTAATAAACTCTAAATTTATATTCTAGTAGACATAATGCTTCCAATCTAGAAAACACACACATTTCTATATGTTTGTCTAGTAATTAATGAACCGTTTTCTTTTATAAAAGTAAATGCGGGTGATTATTCGATTTGTAAATAATAGACTAATCTGATTATTTTTCATTTTCTAGATAAGATATACACTAGATTTTTGATAATAATTTATTTTGTTTCTGGATAGTTCTCCCAATTTCAGGTTTAGAATAAATTTATTTTCTGTTTTAGTATTGGGTTTTAGTTAGTTGTTGTATAGGCCAATGTTTGTTTTGTTTTAGCTTACGTGTTGTTTCATCTTATATGATTTTTTGTATAATTCTCCCGCATTATGGTTTTACCCTAATGCATAAATAAACTGAATTATAAAAATAGATGTTTCTAAAAACCAGAATAACTGCTTTAATAATAAAAGCTTCATTTTATGAAAATATTCAAGTTTTCGACAACCGACGTTTTCGTTTTTAAATTTCCAAATTAGAAATTAACTTAATTCGATTTTGTAAGGTTTGCCTTGTTTTTGTCAGCAGCGTTCGGTCCCATCAGTCGGCCCGTACAAACTTCAACTTTGAAATAATTCGAAATACCTTATTTTTAATGTACCGTTGATTTTGATGGAGAGTGAATGTAATAAACGTTCGGTTTAAACGGAATTATTTTTTTTACTAATCATACGGAAATATAAATTTAAACTTCATGATCTGCAAAAAAAGTTTACTTGATAATAATGAAAGTAGTTTTTTTTTTTTTTTACTAAACGTATGAGGTGTCTGCGTAATTTTCGGGCTTTTATAAATATTAAAAACAACTTAAATTTGTAGGATATGTTATGTATATATAAATAATTTCTATTTCTACGAAGGAAGTATTTAGAGTTATTAGGATGTTTTCATACGTTTATTGACAATTTCCTGGTTAAGACAATTGCTTTATGAATTTATATGCAAAAACTGTTTTAATTTAACTACAAACTGATTGTGTGAGGTTAACCGAGGGTAGGAGATGGAGGATGATTCCTATCTTCTCTACCTCTTAACGGCACAAGACCTTGAGGTCCGACCTCGGTTGTCGAAAGGATGATTAAGGCTCGAGCGGTCAATGATTAGTTACGGATTTGGGATCGTAAGATCCCGTTTACGTCAGGAACTGACACCAATCTATCAAACTTCTCGCGGATAGATACGCGTTTTTCGGAAGCATAAGATGCCGATGATGAGGGTAATGGGGGAAGAAACGCACACTCTTCTAATATTAAACAAAAATACCCGTTTATTTTGAGATTGATAGGGAATACATCAATTAACATATTTGGAAGTATTTATATCATCGAATCGAATTATTAAACCGCGTCTCGAGTGATTGGAGAGAGAGAGTTTACAAAACATCGCGAGCAGGATAAATACCTTAGTGATCCGGAGATTTGTGATCCTGAGATTTGCACAAAGTCCGAGGAACGAGAGTTCGCTTGAAAATAAGAGTCAATGGACTGTAGATAGATGGAATGGACGGCTTCAACGGCGGGAGATGATAATCCACGGCACACACACACTTGACAGTTGTCGAAACTCTTTCTCTCTCTCCCTCTCTGCGTCATCTTCGTTCGTTTTTCCTTTTATTTCGGGATCTTGGGTTCGAGATTTTGTGAAGTACGTCAAGGGTGGAAGTCCTTTTTGACCAATGGTGAATTACATGATATAATTATTTTTCAACAGTTAACTCATCTTCTACAAGGATGTATTACCGTGGGAACGATAGTTTATGATTAATTTTTACGAGAAAATTTGTCGGTGTTTTTCCGTTTTTTGTTTCTGTGTTTGATTTAACCCTAACTGTCGAAAATCGGTTGGCAAATAAAATAAAAATTCGTTATTCTTATATTCGAACCTTCACATCACCGCGGACTTTCTAAAATCAAGCTTACTCTTGACGAGCAAGCTGGATTTTTATGAAACGGATAAGTTAACGAAGTTGTTCCGGCTCTCTCTCTCTCTTTTTATATATATTGTACCGCGTTACAGTATTATTTCCCGTTGTGTCGGAAGTTATTGACACGTCGCGATAACGTTGTTGACAATTCGTTGTTAATTACTCTCTCTCTCTCTCTCTCTCTTTTTCTCTTTAATTAATTTCTTTATTTAATTTAACACATTTAATGTCTCTTTTTTTTTTTAATAACACGTTTTTGACATGTTTAGTGACGCGCTTAGCGTGATATTTGTTTGTAAGAAATTACGATTTAAAGCGGTAAAATATAGTTTATTATTATGCAAAATTTTCAAAATTAAACAAGGTTATTGGGTAAAGTTAAATTTATTGAGTTCATTATTGCGTTCCCTCTTCGGTTTCTTGGGATCCTCTTTTTGTGATTTTGGGAAGTTGGCCATTATTTCCTTCTTTAATTGGGCTGGCCTTTCGTTTAGGAATTCGACTTCGTTTAGGAAGTGGGAGGACCCAAGGTCGATCCTCTACTGGGCCTCGACTCCTCAAGGCGTAAGATGTAGTTGGTTGTTCCTCGATAGAGGGTGTAATCTCTGTTTCTTGTTCTTCCTCAGATTCGGATTCAGATGAAGACTCGAGTTGAGATTGTGCCATTTCTGCAAAGATAAATTCATCCCATGGATCAATGGTGGAAGGGGGTTCTTCCGAAAGGGAAGGTTGTTGGATAGTCGTGGTAGTCGGAGGTTGGTTTACAATTTCTTTCTGGTTGAATTCTTGTCGAGCAATAACATGTTTGAGACGATTGGCGTGCACTTGAATTTGTTTCTTTGTATCTATATTTTCGATGATAAAATTGACGGGACTCAATTCAGTTACAATTCGAAATGGTCCTGACCACCTAGGTGCTAATTTACGTTTTAATCCAATAGGTATGGTAACCTCGTTGAGAAATACTCGGTCGCCTACATGATATGTGGGTATTTTGTGAGTTTGTCGATGGTGTATTTGTCTTTCTTGAGCAGCTTGCTCGGCATGTTTCTGTGCTACCTGATGAGCTTCAGCCATTCGGCATCTAAGTTCTGATGCGTAGGTTGATCATAGTTCGTTCAAATAATCTGTTAAAGGAGGAAATAATTGTAATTCCGCCTCTTGTCGCTTGTCCTTTCTTTTTTGTATAGCGCAACGTTGACAGCTTTGACAATAAATTTTGATATCTTGTTTCATAGTAGGCCAGTAAAAAAATGACTGAAGTTTTTGTTGCATCTTCTGAGATCCTAAATGACCTCCTATAGGTGTATCGTGATGGATACGTAGAATGTAAGGGATCAGTATAGATGGGATGACTAATTGATTTACGAATCTTCCTTGTGGGGAAGGAAATTCATGATATAACACTCCTTCTTCGTCGAGGAAATAGCATTGTATGTCTTTTGCGTCATCTCCGTCTTCTAGACGTTGAATAATAAGTTTCCATTTCTCCTCTCGTCTTTGGAATTCCCCGATTTGTGATTTTGAATAAATGGGGTCAACATCGTTGACTGTAGAAATATGTCGGACAGGGATTCTGCTTAACGCGTCTGTGTTTTTATGACAACTTCCTGCCTTATGTTTAATATCGAAATTAAATTCTTGTAAGAAAATGATCCATCGGGCTATTCGCGAGTTTGTTGAAGAGTCCTTGTTGCTAATTAACCATCTCAATGGTCGATGATCTGTAACTATTGTGAACTTTCTCCCATATAGGTATGGTTTGAAGTATTTTGTAGCCCAAACTACAGCTAAGCACTCTTTCTCAGTTGTGCTGTAATTCTTTTCGGGTTTTCGGAGTATCCTACTAATATAGGCTATAGGTTTTTCTCCATTTTCATCCTCCTGGGATAAAACTGCTCCTATCGCTTCGTTCGAAGCATCTGTTGAAAGTATAAATGGAGTCGCAAAATCAGGAGATTTTAAAAGCGGAGCTGAAGTGACTATTTCCTTTAGCCTTTCGAAACTACGTTCCTGTTCTTCTCCCCATTGAAACTTGGTATCCTTCTTCAGTAGATCAGTCAGTGGTTTTGCTATTTTAGCGTATGAATCGATATGTCGTTTATAATATCCCGTTAATCCTAGGAAAGACTTAATGTCGTGTACATTTGTTGGCCGGGGAAACTGTAAAATGCATTTGATTTTATCTGGATCTGGTCTGATCCCTTCCTCCGAGACGTCGTGTCCGAGGAATTTTATCTGTCGCTGAAGGAAGTGACATTTTTTTGGTTTTAGTTTTAGTCCTGCATCTGCGAGTCTTTGGAAAATCTGTTCTAGACGAATCAAGTGAGTTTGGAAGTCTGGACTGAAGGTCAGTATGTCATCCATATAGACCAGACAAATTTTTCCTTTCAGACCGTGTAGTATAAAATCGGCAGCCCGTTGCCAAGACGCGGGGGCTCCGGAAAGTCCCATTGCCATACGATTCCATTGGTAATGACCGTCCGGTGTTGAGAATGCGGATTTTTCCTTGTCTCGTAACCCCAACTGCCAGAAACCAGACAGGGTATCCATGGTAGAAAAGTATTTCGCTTGCCCGATTAGGCTAAGTGCTTCTTGCACGAGTGGTAAGGGATAAGGATCTGTTTTTGTTATTTTATTTAATTTCCTATAGTCTACAACGAGACGCCATGTTTGATCACGTTTTTTCACCAGGAGAGCAGGAGCAGACCAAGGTGATTTCGAATGTTCAATGATACCTTGGTCTAAAAGTCTGTCGATGATTTTATTCATTTGTTCCCATTGAGCATAAGGGATTCGATAAGGTGGCTGATATATGGGTGTAGCGTCTCCGGTGCGTATTTCGTGTTCCACGATCGGGCAGTATCCCAAATCATAATCGTTGACGGCAAATACATGTTTATATTTATATAATAAGTCTAATAAAGGTTTCTTTTTGTCCTTTCCTATGTTGGACCAATCGAATAACTGTCCAAATTCTTGCTTGTTTAGAATTGTGGTTGAGGGTTGGGCATTAGTAATTGGGTTGATGTTCGGAGGTTCTGTTTCTTCTACTGCCTCATGGAAAATTCCAATGCAGTCCCCTTTTGATAATTTTTTTGGTTGAGTAGATAAGTTTGCTATTCGAACTGGGACTTGACCGTCCCTTGTCGTTTTAACTACAGAATCAACTCCCACTACATCTTCTCGATTGTTTATTTCTGCTTCTATAATTCCTATTTCACCCTTCCGTTTTATTCCGGAGATTCTTGCTGTGACAAAAATCTCTGATCTGGGAGGAATATTACAATCTGTCAATAATAATACTTGTCGGATTAGTCCCTCTTTGATGGGGTTCGTTGAAACGAGAGGTGTTGTTTTCTCATTTTGTGTGGGTGATGTAGAAACAACTTGGATTGGTTTACCTTTGCGATTTCGTTTTTCGCGTTTCCGGTTTGGCGTTATCCTTTCTACTCCTGCCTTCCGGAAATCGATTTCCTCTCCTCCTCGAAATAATATTTTTTCCCGTGCCAAATCTATAGTGAGGCCTTGAGCTTTGATTATGTCTCGTCCCAACAGGCCATCGAACGGATAAGGTATTTGATCTTCTACCACGTAACATAAGTACGAAAAATGCAAGGGTCCTATTAAGAAGCGGAACTCCATGGCTCCATATGTTCTGATTCCGTGTCCTGTGACGCTTTGAAATAATACCTTTCTTTCCCTCTGTTCGAATTTGTGTTTAGTCGCTCGTTGAGCGAAGGATCGAGATAAAAGGGTTACCGAGGAACCTGTATCTATGGCCAGTCGAGCCGGGTAGTCATTGATTGAACAACATAAGCTAGGTTCAAAGTTTTTGGCCACTATTCCTACTCCTACTCGAGGTTTACATTCTCTGTGCCTACCGTTGCTGTCTGTAGTTTGTGAATTCGTCCGGGAGGAAAATGAGGAACCTTGTCCAACATTCCTGCAGTTTCCGCCATTTCTTCGCCAGCTCATTTTGTTAATTCTCCCTTGCGGTAGGGGTCGAGATTGAGATGGAGTCTGTCGTGACTGAAATTGGGTTGTTTGTTCGCTTGAGCTATTGTGGTCTTCCCGTCGGGTTTGTTGCCTTCCGCCTCGTGTACCTCCACCATAAAATTTAGGTCGAACATAACCGCGTCCTTCTGATGGGGATGAGTAATGTTGTCTCCCTCTATTCGCCGATTGTATTCCTCTCCGCCGCCGATTTTCCTCCTTGTATTTTAGTTCATTCAATTGTTTTTGTAAATGCGCTATCGTTGCGGTTAGATTGCTATCTGTGTGTTCCGGATTATTAATCGTTCTAATTATTCCTCGAGGGGTTTCTGTTAATTGGAGCACCGTCTCTTCCCAAATGGCCGCTTTGACTGCATTTTGAAATGTTTCAGGATTTTTAGACATTACGGTACGTTTTATTTTGTCATTAAGACCGTTTACAAATTGGACGAGTAGTCTCTCATCTCGTTCTTTAGCCTGACATCGCTTGATTATTTCCGTTTCCCGCGCGTCGGCCCCTGTCTGTTCGAGTATCGTTTCTGAAACTAGGCTTTGCAGCCGAACCGCGTATGTTTGTACATCCTCATCGCGTTTTTGTATACATGCATAGAATTTTTGCAGTCTAAGTGCATATGGCTCCTTTTCAAATCTCCGCGTCATCTGCTGTTTGAACTCATCATACGTGTCGATCGCTCGCATTCGCTCATCTTTCCACGCGAAATCTCTTGCTATGCCTGTCAGTTTTAGCTTCGCAACTCCGAGACATTGCGCTTTTGTCCATCCTGTCAGTTTTGCTATTTCATCTAGCGAGTCAAAGAAGTCCCTTATACGCAACCCTGATGTGTCTCCTGAAAATGTGGGAGTTAGGGGAATCATTCCCGACATTCCGGAGAATGCGCTTCCTCCTGGATTACCGTCTCCAGTTGTCTCCATTCTCGATTCTTAGAAACGCCGGAAAAGATGTATGGGGTGAGATGTCGGAACGAATCGAAACAGATCCCACTTCTGACACCAGTGTGAGGTTAACCGAGGGTAGGAGATGGAGGATGATTCCTATCTTCTCTACCTCTTAACGGCACAAGACCTTGAGGTCCGACCTCGGTTGTCGAAAGGATGATTAAGGCTCGAGCGGTCAATAATTAGTTACGGTTTTGGGATCGTAAGATCCCGTTTACGTCAGGAACTGACACCAATCTATCAAACTTCTCGCGGATAGATACGCGTTTTTTCGGAAGCATAAGATGCCGATGATGAGGGTAATGGGGGAAGAAACGCACACTCTTCTAATATTAAACAAAAATACCCGTTTATTTTGAGATTGATAGGGAATACATCAATTAACATATTTGGAAGTATTTATATCATCGAATCGAATTATTAAACCGCGTCTCGAGTGATTGGAGAGAGAGAGTTTACAAAACATCGCGAGCAGGATAAATACCTTAGTGATCCGGAGATTTGTGATCCTGAGATTTGCACAAAGTCCGAGGAACGAGAGTTCGCTTGAAAATAAGAGTCAATGGACTGTAGATAGATGGGATGGACGGCTTCAACGGCGGGAGATGATAATCCACGGCACACACACACTTGACAGTTGTCGAAACTCTTTCTCTCTCTCTTGCGTCATCTTCGTTCGTTTTTCCTTTTATTTCGGGATCTTGGGTTCGAGATTTTGTGAAGTACGTCAAGGGTGGAAGTCCTTTTTGACCAATGATGAATTACATGATATAATTATTTTTCAACAGTTAACTCATCTTCTACAAGGAAGTATTACCGTGGGAACGATAGTTTATGATTAATTTTTACGAGAAAATTTGTCGGTGTTTTTCCGTTTTTTGTTTCTGTGTTTGATTTAACCCTAACTGTCGAAAATCGGTTGGCAAATAAAATAAAAATTCGTTATTCTTATATTCGAACCTTCACAATTGTTTTCTTGATGAAAAGCCAAAATCTTATGCTTTTACGTTTGGGCAGATGTTGTCTTACTAATTTGCGTGTTTTGTCCTTTCGGATCCGAAAGTTCGTGTCTTTACATAAACTTTATTCAAGTTATCGAACATTTTGATAGTAGTAATACGTGGAAAAGTGAAGCACGAAAGAATAATTCCTATAGCAAAGACAATTTCTCTAAAGTAGGAAGACTTGAATTTGGAGAATTATCGACCAAAGTGTGAATCGATTGAATTTCATTTTGCTTGTGGACTGATCAATTCCAGTAATGTCTAAATAACCTTTCAGGTTAATAAAATATTTAAAAAAACCAATGGAGTCAAATAATCAGTCTTTACCCAATTGTACTATTAACTAGCACACAGAAAAATAATTCTCTTATCCTTTCTGACTTCTGGAGGCTAAAAAATTCCTAGTCACTAATCCATTTACTCAAAACGGAACGAGGACTGGTATAAAAAAGCAAAAGGAAAAACAGGTTAACGTTGAGAGAAAAGTATAGGTTCATGTTATTTTACACCATAGTTAACCCTAAAGCCATTTCGTCTTTATCGGCCTCCTCAGTAGGGTTTCTTACAAACAGAACGTAACACAAGTTATCTATCAGTAGAAGACAAATCATTAACACAGGTACCATCGCGTTTACGACTAGTTTGTATGATCAGCTCTTCCCAGCATTCCGTGGGTATCACGCCGTTATTTAAATTCATGACATTATTTTGCATAACAATCGAGAAATGTTCTGTGAATTTTCTTTTTACTACATTTTTTCCCCTGTTTAAGATCTTTATATTACTGCATTAATATCAACATGGCAATTATCCGCGTACAATGTAAAAACACTGGAGATATATTAAGTTTAAGTTGCACTGCAGGCAGATGTTCCGACATCCTCACTTTCAGTTTCTTCTTCGTTTCTCCAACATAATAATTCGGTATTCCACATGTGCTGAAGTCTATAGATCACTCCTTCTTCTTCCAATAGCTCTTTATCTTTGTAACGTTCAGTCCTTATCAGCCCAAATATCCTATTTTTTTGGAATTGTGTTTTCACAAAAAATTTTTTGAAATTTTTCAAAAATACCCTTAATGTTCGAAAAAGAGACATACGTATTGATTTCTTGCTGTTTCTTTACTTGATATCTGTTCTCTAAATATTTGTCGTACCAGTTCTTTAACAATCTTCCTGGGTAACCGTTTAACAAGTACTTGTTGTTTACCTTTTTAATTTCTTCTTCCCTTTTCTTAAATCTAGTTGGTCTAGAAAGGATCTTACGTATTTCCATCAGATAAATATTTCTTTTTTGGTTAATTGGGCAATAAGATTTAAAGTTTTTAACTTTATTTGCATTAGAAGGTTTTTCATACTTATTATACTCGAAACGATCTTTAAACCTAACTATTGTTATACCTAAGTAAATAAGTATACCAAATATTTCTTTCACATAGGTAATCTTGATATATTCATTAATTTCATTGGCTTTGTCTAGTATTTTCTCAGAGGATATTACTTTACTATTGTATATAATAATTATGTCGTCTACATACCGTGCAAGGAATACTATTCCTCCTAATCGTGACAAGATTTTATCTATGTTTATCATAATTATTTCTACCAGTTTTGGGCCTATAACTGAACCCATAGATATTCCGTCTCTTTGGCGGTAACACCTTCCATTGACTATAAAGAAATTATTACCTAATCACTAATTTTCTAATCACAAAAGTCACTAATTTTATTAAATATGTAGGGATATTGTACTCACGTAAACTCTGTATGATCATTTCTTTTTTGATTAAAGGTTACATTGATACGATATTCACTCATTAACCTATAATTAATTATTATGCCTTTGTGTCCTTTTTTAACTTAATTTAAAATTTATTTTGTATATTAGTACTTCCGATATATTAACAGCACTTATTATACTGGAAAATATGGATGCAGATATTTAGTCTTACAGATCAAAAATAATGTTCTTTATTTACTTCACCTGAACACATACACTTTAAACTTGTGTTTCGGACTTGTACGTTCTTCCTCGCAGGCCTTTAAACGACACTTTAAATTCTATATTTCCGAACATTTCCAATTAAACTTACGATCCACAGCAACCGTACAATTTGACACATTCTTCTTTTTGTTTATTCTTTTTTACTTAATTTCTATTCTAATTCGTTCCTATCACTTCTTTTATACCTCTTCCTTCATTAACCTACATTTCGGTAAGACTCTTCCTGCTTCTAATTTTGAAACTAAACTGTCAGCATTCTTTACACTAAATTCTGAGTTTGATATAGCCTGTAAAGATTTCTTTAAAAAATTTCCAAATTATGTAACAACGTCAACTTAAAATCTACCATAAGGTCTGCATTTATTTTGCTTGTGTTTCTTAATACGAACGTTCCATTTAGGCACTCACACATTTTCTCCCGGAGATAAATCTTTACTTTCTGACATCGAAATAGTACCTTCCTTTAATAAAGCTTTCAGAGTTTTCTTCAATAATTTTCGTATATCGTTTGTTGGATCTTGTTTTAGTTCATCAAAATTTCCTTCCCTTATGATTTCTTGTTTTTTCTCATCTAGATCTTGTAAATTCAATATTATGACTTGTTGCGATTTATCTGCTTTAACAATACATAAATTAGATTTTTGAAGGAATTTTCTTACTCTATTACATTTACCTATATTCTGGACAGAGAAGAACTGAACCTTACAAGGATAAAGAGCTATTGGAAGAAGAAGGAATGATCTATAAACTTCAGTGTACTGTACAGTACATGTGGAATACCGAATTACTGTATTATGTTGGAGAAACGAAGAGGAAATTGAAAGTGAGGATGTCGGAACATCTGGCTGCAGGGCGGCTTAAAGTTAATACATCTCCACTGTTTTTACATTGTGACGCGAATAATTGCCATGTTGATATTAATAATACAAAGATCTTAAACAGGGAAAAAATGTAGTAAAAAGAAAATTCACAGAACATTTCTCGATTGTTATGCAAAATAATGTTATGAATTTAAATAACGGCGTGATACCCGCGGAATGCTGGGAAGAGTTTATCATACATAATAGTTGTAAACGCGATGGTACCTGTGTTAATGATGTGTCTTCTACTGATAGATAACTGTTACGTTCTGTTTGTAAGAAACCCTAGTGAGGAGGCCGATAAACGCGAAATGCCTTTAGGGTTAAGTATGGTGTAAAATAATAAAAACCTATATTTTTCTCTCAACTTTAATTTGTTCTTTTTTTTTGCTTTTTTATACCAGTCCACGTATTGCTCTTAATCGGCAACATCTTGGTTTTTCTCTACTTTTTTCGTAAAATCTAATATTTTCATTTACTTACGTTTCTCCAAGAGAAGTTTAAGGATTTAATTTTTTTATACATTATCTTTTAATTTAATCTACAAAAAAACACAGGGATAGTCTTCAAGGTTCCTTTAGAGCACTATCACCAATGACAGAGACATCTGGCTCATAGGAAAATTAAATAGAATGTTAGAAAATCGAACAGAGAAATATTACAATTTCTTCTCACTAAAAAAGCAGGCGAAAAGCACGATACATTTTTTATAATTTTCATATTCTGAAATCTACCGACAAATATGAAAAAATACGCATGTTTGCTTGAATAATAAAACATAAATAACAGTGTTCGCATTTAGAAATTCTGATGTTTTGTCGGGGATGTCTCCAATTCTCGAATCGTGTAAGAGTAAAACCGTGTTGTACGAGGTGTACATTTGAATTTGGAGAGGTTGCAAGCGTAGAGACTTCACTCAAATCCCGGTATTTTGGGCATCATAATACTAGCAAAATACACACGGATATAAATATTATCTTAAATGATAAGTTCACTTATTTTTTTTTAATTTGCATATTTCTATATTAATTATAAATTCGTTTTAAATCACTGCTTCTCGAAAACACAAAATTTGCAAAATATTTTCCATAAATATTTAGGTGACTAAGAAAAACATCCATATATTTAAAATGTGAGGTATTCAATAAAGAAAGTAACAAGTGACAAAATAAATCCAACCACCAGAATGAAGAACGGGTGCATCTAAATCATTCATATTTAAAACCTGATTAGTTTAAGTTATTTCTACTTGTGATAAACGATGTTTGCTGAGTTTTCTAATTTCATCATTACAGAACTTGATTATGATTCCACTTTCAAAAATGCGCAGAATTCTAAAATTATTTTTAAAATGTTTTAATAATAAGCTTCTAACAGTAGACTATATAAATTATTTATATAACTTACACTCTGTCGATGGTTTTCTTGTATGGAAATCTCTTGGACATACCAAGTGCAGCATGTGTAGCATATAGTTGATCAGTAAATATCAAAAAATTTTCAATTCCCAAAAGAATAAGATTTAATTTAGTAAATGTATCAACCGTTATGTGAGCAACTTTTTCTTTCATCATTCTAATAGCAAATCTTTTGTCCAAGAGGGCAGAGGTCAACTTATCTGATTTAATAAATTTTACCAAGGCAATGCCTTTGCTTTCAGTAGATTTCTGTAAATAATATTAATAGTTAGTATTAATTTATGTAATAAACAATTAAATTTTTAAATAAATACAGTGTGTAATGGTGAGATTACATAATATACTTAATGTTTTCATTTAAAATGGCCGACGGTAATTTACATATTAAAGTATACTTAATACTCGTATGTATTATATTAATTAGTGTATTAATTATAATACATAATTATAAACTTTGTAATATGTGCAATATAAATTCTATGAAACTTTTGAATAATGGACATAGTTACATAAACAAACAATATTAAAATGCACAGGAATTTTAGATTATTTCCTTGTAACTAAATTCACTAATTTTTCGGAGCATTAGATTATTTGAGATCTGGATAATATTCAAATTCAAGAATAGTGATATTCGTCCAGTTGTATACGAAATACTTGGGAAAGTAAACTATATTAACTGAATAAATTATGCAATAATATTTTAATATTTACTGTATTATTTAACTTGTATTATTTATTTCGATATGTAGTTAAGCACAAAACTTCAGAGTAACTGAGGCTGAATTTATCTGGACTTTTAATTTTTATTAGTTTTTAATATTTGTAAATGTTCAGCCAACAAATGTGTAAATTGATATAAAGAATCTAAATATAATTTACTCAATTAGTATATATAAAACCGTACTGAATTACTATATTTACTTACTATATTAAACAAAATATACACTAATTATAACATCAAAATTAGAAAAAAAAATTCGACAACAAACCACATAACTTTCAAAGTTAAAACTTGAGTAGTTCTATCTGTTATAAGGTTTTATTTAAAAAACCTTTCATATTATTAGTTATTACAAAACTTTAAGAAGCTTAGTATTGATGGTAGAGATGAGTCTTTTAAAATGTAAATACCAACTAGATAAGTAAAGCTGCATCAGCGTGTAGTCCGAACGAAGCTGCTCGCACCTTTATTTTCTAGATTATGGGGGAAGAGACAAAGAATCATGTGTTCTCAACAATATATTTGATTTCTATTGGATCATTTAAAGATACAAATATAAGGTCAGAATAAGCCAATAATTAATTGCTATGCCAACGTCTCATGAAATTCTGTCTATCACTATGGGCCTTGGACTTACAGATTGACTCGTAGCGATCTTTATTGTAACTCTAAAAATACTGAGTCGGTTATTTTTTTTCACTCGACTCAATGTTACATAGGAAAGACCGATAGCTGTCTTTTTTTCCCCTATATCTATTTTGATTTTTGGAAGAGTTAATCCCTGTGATTTATGTATAGTCATCGAGTATGCTAAGGTAAGGGGAAACTGTCTACGAGACCGCAATATACTTCCATCGTTTGAAGATCGTGTTATGGGGATTATTGGAAACAGATTACCATAGATAAAAGGTCCCTAATAGCTATCGAACTCCACTAAAATAAACAGAGGAAGAGCTGGAGAGCAAGCATCAGGAGCATGTATAATGTAGCGTGTAGTTCCTAGTGAACCTTTGGCGAGACCTCCTTGCACCCATAAGTTGACTCTCAGCGTGATTCTGGCATTAACTGAGAGATTCAAATACTTGGAGAGACCAAGAGCTGAGTCATCTTTGAACGAAGGCGGGGCAATATCTGATGTGTTTTCAGATGCTATATAAGCAAGAGGACATCCAGTTGACTGCAAGTAGTCTTCGTTGCTTTGTTTAACTTGTTCGTTAGTTGGATTACTGCCGTTTAAAACTAATCAAGTTCAAATAGGCTCGATTTCTTATCGTCAGAATGTTCAGATCTGTATCAGAGAAATCACCCGAAGCTACATGTTGTAAGACATCTGTGAAGGAACTATCTGCGCTATTTTGTCTATGAGAATTACTAAGTTTAATGAACTTCTCAAAAGAATCAAATGCAAATGTAATGTAATGTCCAACAAGGTCCCTACCTTGTTGGGACATTACATTGTAAAAAACACTCGAGTAGCGAGGAGTATCTTTAACAGGAGGAAGCTGACGAAAATCACCAAACAAATAGATAAAAAATCCACCAAACGGCTCATCTTTTTCGGGATATCTCTCTCAATCTTCTCTTGATCATGTAAAGCATTCTTGCACCAATCATTGACATTTCATCGATGATGATGAATTTGAGCGACTTCGTCTCAATTTGGAATCTCTGTGCAGCTTCTCCATTTAGAGATCGAAATTTCGTACTAACGATAGGAAGACGAAAGAAAGAATGGATCGTAAAGCCATCAATATTGACCACTGTTGCTCCACGTTTTAAAAAGAAAACTTTTTAAAACTTATAATTCTATAAAGATTATTTATATTTGTTGCGTATCTAGTTAGCGATAACATTTACCTTTCAAAATTACTGTCTTAATGCTTGTCATATTTTCCGACCACTAGATGACGCTTCTACAGGTGCATGCAGGAAGCGACTAACACTTGACTTCATGCATTCCTTGCCAACATTATAACTCTAGAATGAATTCTTCGATCTTGATGAAATTTTCTAGGACAACTCATCATCACTCATGGATAAACGTGTTAAAATTTCAACTGTCAAAAATGATCCGTACTGAAGAAAACCGCGATCTTCTTTTTGAATTTTATCTCCAGTTCTACAAAAATGGATCATTTTTGTGTATTGAAATTTTAAACGTTTCATCCTTGTGTGATAGTGAGTCGTCCTAGAAACTTTCATCGAAATCTGACAACTCATTTCAGAGTTATAATGTTGACAAGGAATGCATGAAGTCAAGTATTAGTCGTCACTTCGTTCCGACAATTAAAAGTGAAATCTTCGTTAAGTCCGATCTCACTCGAGATAAAACATTAAGTTTTTCCTCTCGTATATACAACCGTGATCAAAAAGTGTCGAGAATGGTTTGTTTAAATAATGCACGTGCAAGAGGTCGTTGTCATCGATTTTTTCCTTTCTTTGGTACGATTTTCATCACCATCCAGCTGGCAATCCCTACGTCACAGTAGGTTTTCGTTTGAAAATAAACGCTTGATTTGTTCACGAAGAATTTTCGTGCCTGCTATTTTTTAAAATGTCGAATCTAATTGAGAAAGAAAGTGCATGTAATTTTGTTTCGCAACGGAATTACTGCTACGAAAATGCTTGAAATGTTGCAAAAGACTTTCGTGACAATAGTCTATGAAAAACCGGAGTTTTTGACTGGTACAGGATGTTCAAGGCAGGCAGAGAACGCGTTAAAGATGAAACACACACTAGTAGATTATGCACTTGAACTGATGGACATTACGTCGCTCATGTCAGCGATTTGATGGTCAATGATCGTCGTTTAACAATTATGGACATTACCGAACATGTTCCAGTATCATTTGGATCTTGTCAAGCAAAATTTAAAGAATCATTTGGGCTGGGCTTGCAGCGCATCGCTTCTCCGGTTGAACTTTTTCCAAAAATAACAACGTGTTCGAGTGGCCAATGAAATGCTTTCTCAAGGTGAATCATTCTTAAAATGATCATCACGGAGGTGAAACATGGATGTATGCTTTCGACACCGAAATAGCTTATTAATGAGGTGAATGGCATTCGAAAGGTGAAGCAATACAGAAAACATCACGTCGAAGTCAGCCAAAACGTAGGTTGTTTTGACAGTTTTCTTTGACGATTGTGGTGGTGTTCATCACGAATTCCTTTTGTCTAGCCAAATTGACAAAAATGGATATTTCTTAAGCGTTTTGCATTGTATACATAAAGTAATTCGTAGAAAATCATCTCATTTGTGGCGAGAAAATCATGGGCTTTGCACCATTATAATTCAACTCTCATTTATTGAGTCGATCGACGCCATAAAGCAAAGTTTGCTGTAGGTTATCGAAGGATTTCACGAAAACCACTTTAAAAAAGACAGACAGTCAAACAGACAGACAAAGAGACAGACAAAAATGAAGATTTATAAGACTCTTCAAGTATTTTAAATTGCAGCCCAAAAACAAACTTAAAAAAATATATTAAAAGTAAAGAATTGATAGCGTGAAAAATGCTCGCGATCGACAAAAGCGATTATCGCGAACTCGTTTTTTTCCCGATTTTTTACTACCGCGTATAATCGCGTGGAAGCTTGTTAGAAGCCAGCACTTTTTGGAGTTTTTTTCTGAGTAAACTCGGCGCGCAATAAAAATGTTATTTATTGCATTTTGCAGTTCGAAAAGATTGGAGAACTTAAAATGTTTTGAAATGTTTTGAAAAATTTTAGGAAAAATGCCACGAAAATAACGACCAGATGGCTTCTCACAGAAGCCGCGCGATCAAAGAAGGGGTAGAGAAAATCATGCCCCCTAAGACAAAAGATCAACAGATTTTCTTAGAAAACAAAACACTTTAAATTGATAACATGGTTTCTATAAAATTTTAAGAAATAAAGACTTCGTAAGAACTTCACAACGAAAAATTTCACCACGTAACACTTTAAGATGCCCACATTTAGCCAAAATATCCTAGGCATCCACAATTTCGTTCTGAACACAAAAGTTACACAATTCACTCGTATAATTATTTAAAAATTACACCTAGCCCATAAAAAAAATAAATTAAATAACGAAGACACAGCACTGACAGATGCTCCCCCATATACATTATATAGTTTGGTTATTTGGACCGTTTATTTTGAAAGTGGTGTAAGTCCATTTTTTCTTCTTTCGAGATATTTAAACATTTGCATTTTAGTTCATTCAAAATATAAATAAAGTGTACTAAGTTTTACAATATTATAAAAATAAAATAAATTATTTAAAAAATTAGAGTCAAAATTTTTCAATTTTACTTAATTGTACTATCAAAGAGTACACGAAAATTTAAATTTTCTTTCTTTTCTGACTTATAGAAGACTAAAAATATTTTTAACTAAACCGTTTGTTAAAAATGATATAGAATATTTAAAAAGGTTAAAAAGTCAAACCAGTTTTTCGTAGAAAAAAATTTTTTTTTATTACATCATATTTATCCCTAAATTCATTTTGCCAGTTTTACTGACCTCCTCAGTAGGGCTTGCAAATACAAAATACAATTCAAAAAGCTAACAATGACAAATCTTAATTACCATCTCCTGTCCCGTGTTCACAACTGTTGTACCCGACAAGGTAAACCTTGTAAATTCGTCATCGTTGGCGAATAATTACGAATCTTTATACTGTTAAAATAATTAGCGATTTTTAAAATCATTTCACTTTTAAAATTAATTGTGCATAATTATATTCATTCTTTGCAAGGAGATAAATTTATGTCGTCGTATTAAGTCAAATAGGCCCAGTTCACATTTTTTAAATCTACAATAGCTATTGCCTATTAAGTCTTAACTCTTTTAATAGTACTTCGTTGTTGATATTATGGCAATCACCCAAAATTTGTGATTTTTACTTCTTGGGTTGACAAACTCTGTAAACAAAAAGTACCCAACATGGTTCAATAAATCGCAAGTTTTGAATTTTCTCATAAAAATTTATTTCGTCTCTTTCAAAGTAATCCCCTCTCATCTAATGCACTTATGTTAATGTTATCCAATTCTCAATACATGCTTTAATTAAGTATTGTAAATATTAATTAGTAAATATTTAAATAAAAATAACAAACCTATCTTTAGTTAATGTTAAATTTTTATGGAATTTTCAGGACTCTTAAATGTCTTAAATGTTTTCCAAGTTTCAGTATTTTCTTCGAACAATAGTTTTAAAACCAAAAAAGATCTCATAAGTGTATTTTATGTATTTCGTAACATTTGATATTACAATCGCGTTTTCTACTTAAATTCCCACCTGTAATTATGTTAGTTATTCTTATAGAGAAGTTATGGCCTTGTTTTTCGACAGACACAATTTGAACTACTGTGAATTGCAATACATCCACGAGGAACTAATGTTGTAGAACTTTTATGGAAACCATAAATATGCGGAAACATAATACGAAGATACTAGTAGACGAAGAGAACACTAATATGACATTTGGTATTGTTATAAAAATTATTTTATACTAAGTTCGTAGAAGTGGCAAGATCAATAGTAATGTCTTTACATTTGAAAATGAAAAGGGTACAAATGTGTCGCGACTTATCATTTTTTTTAATGAAATAATACAACATACGTCTGGAATCCGTGGATGCCTGAAAAATAATTTTCCTGTGACGATATATACTGTTTTCGTTCGAAGATGGATAAAAGAAATTCTTTATCCACACTGGTTAAAACTGTATTCATTATTAACATATCAAATGTTAGCGATAGTCATACAAATAAAAAAAACATTAAATTAATGTCAAAAAGCAAGATAGAACTATACTAAAATGAAGGGTGTTGATGTGTAGTTAAAAGTATTGTCATCTTTGTGATGCTACTGTTATATTTCTTCTTCAAATTAATTCTAATCGTGCGCTCTGCTTAAAAAGATCAAAAAAATAAAAACGTAATGGAAAAATAGATAACAAGCAGATTTTAACAACTGGAACAAGCGAAAATTGTTAAAAATTGAAAAAAAATATTTAGCTGTCAAATAAATAAATTCAATAATATAATTTTGGCACAAAAAATTTACTGTTAAAAGTCAAGATTACCCTTGGGTAACCTATCAATTCCAATCTAACCTAAATTTTAATTTTGAAAGCTTTTAGAGAGATTTATAGACACTACAAATATAAACCAGTAAACTTTTAGTTAATTTGTATATTAAAACTAAAAGAGAAAAAACTTCAGAAAAATCAATGCATTTCAATTCAATCGAATACAACGTTTAAACTTTGACAAAGTCGCAGTTTGTGCCAACTTTTCCTATAGACCATTTTGAAATTTGATTTTATATATCTTGTTACGCCGCATTTAATTTTAAAATTTTGTTTGCGTAATGACCTAGTTATAAATGAATTCTATTTGCATGAAAAAAATGATTTGAATCCATTAAGCGGTTTCGGAGGAGTTAACCGTTCGACAAACTTCAAACTCTCTAAGAGATTTTTGCTTCGCTTCGCCAAATTATACAAATTCTATTATTAAAACAAGTACAGCATTTAAGTTTTTGTGATTATATTATTAATATAAATGTATTATTTTTAAAATTAATGGTTAAATGTATAAACTTTGAAAATTAATTCTATCGATAAAATGAAAAACTGTATTTGAGTAATAGCGAGGTTGAGGCCGTACTTTTTAACGCGATAACGTGTACGTCGGACGTTCAGTGACGCTTTCCTGTAATCCTAGAAGTTTGACACTATCGTTCGAAATGTCGAGCATGATTTTACTGACGCTCCAAACACCATTGTGAAACTTCTACGCTTACAGGAAACCGGCGCTGAATAACCGACGTACACGTTTTCGCGTTGAACACTTCGCCTCACCCTCGCTATTATTTCATTATCTCAATACGAAAATAAGCAAGTGTTGCGATCTCTAGTGCATTCTTCATTCTTTAAAGACAGTAACTATATAAATTTTATAAACATTTATTAGATAATATCATTTTTGTAAAAATAAGTAGTATAATCTATAATAAAAAATAAAATACACAAAGTATATCTACCAAGACAATAATTTGAATCATTTATTTGAAATAAGTAACTATTCGATCGTATTTTTCTATACGTTCAAATTTCGGTTGCATCTGAAGATGGCCTATAATATTTGGACTAAAACGTTGATGTTTTTTAATAAACATTTCTCAGCATCAGGTGTTTGATGATTCATTACGATTTTAAAGAGCTGAGTATGATATTTAGTAGGTAACTATTTTTGACAAAAATATAAGAATGAAATCTATTAAGGTAATTTTCATATTGTTAGAAGTTACAGTAAGTTAATTTTATATATTTAGATTTTAAATATACTCTTTATCTCATTGAATTTATTGGATATTTCGTTCAAATTTATAAATAGCATTCATTCTTTTTATCTGAAAAATAAAACTTTTCGTAACAAATCGAAGTATCAAAAAAGTGTACTGAATTTCCGTCAAAAAAGATTAATTTGCAGGAAAAGTAACAATTATACAATAAGTCCAAGTCAATTCGGATCGACAAAATAATGTTATCAAATCAACTAATCATTTACAAAATAAAAATTTCAAACACATTCTACCTCTACTTTACAAGTACAAAGAGAAGCATTTGGCGTGGGGTAAATATCACATCAAATATCACATGGACAGATAAATCGCAACAAGTTACTGTATGTCTAGTGATGAGATGAAATTCATCGTGGATAGGCAGACGGCTGGAAAAGCTTTTGGTGCGATATTAAAGATATTAACTAATATACATATATAAATATATTAAATAAAAGTACTTTTTACAAAATAATTCATATAATATTTTGCTGAAAGAGAAAACTTATTAAACTGAAACTTTTACGTGTCAAAATACTAATTAAAATAATTTAAATTTGTATTATTCATATATGTAGAATTCATCAGAGAATTTATTTTGTTTTTAGCAATGCGATATACAGGGTGTCCATAAAGTCTCTTTACAACTTAAAAAATTTATTGCAAAGGCAATTGATAAGATATCTTAATCACACTTGTTCTATTGTACTCAGTGGTTTTCGTGGTTTTTCTACCTCATTTAATACACGTCTATGTAGGCACCATTAGTCGCATGAAGTACATCACGACAGTATTCGACTTCTTGCCATGTTTGCTGTAGTATAGCCTCATCAATGGTTGCTATTGCAGTAGACCAAAAATTCGATTGCACACAGTGCACTGTGATTAAAAACTTCGAAAACCACTGAGTACAATAGAACAAGTCTAATTAAGATATCTTATAAATTGCTTTTGCAATAAATTTTTAATTTGTAAAGAGACTTTATGGACATGTATATGTCCTCATTTACATTTATTTTATCTGGCGACAATTTATTTTTCTGTTCACTTAAATAAAATAATTTCCAAAAGTTTAAGCAGTATTAAATTATATAAATTTTCTTTTGACAATTACGATTTAATTTGTCTGTAGTATGAAAATTATTATTATTTTTTACAAACATTCTAGAAATAGTATTAAGTAACTACAACAATACAATTAAAAATATTGAACGCCTGAGATAAATTCGAATAAATAAGTAAACTAAAAATATACTATTATAGAGAACTGTTCTCGCAAATATATAAATATTTATATAATACGATTTACGAAAATTGCCTATTTATACAGAAGTTTGGTTCGTGACGACTGTTTCGCTACGATCAATTATCTCATTTATATAATAAAATTCATATCATGAAAATTTTTTATTTATACAGTACATCGTAAAATATTTTACGATAAACGTCACTAGAGCGAATCATAAACCATTGATAATTCATTAATTCTTATATTTTACTCCTTCCTAGTCATCGTGTATCATTACTATTAGGTATTTTCGGGGTATGTTAAACTGAACTCCGCGACGAAGGTCTTCCGTTTCGATTTGACACGATTTCACACGATTTCGATCAAAACAGGAATGTTGTAAGATGCTTCTCACGTTCTGTTTAAAGCAGTTAAATCCTCGTGGGAAGACATGCGTGTTCATTGTCATAACTGAGATAAATGGCAACAAACGTTTAGAAACCACATTCGTGTTTTGAAAAATTACTTCGTAAACGTTATCTGTTATTATTTTAATAAGTTCTTTTTTTTTATCTTATGTATTGTCAAGCATTAGGTTTTTGTCATTTTCTCATTTCATTTTACAAATGTATATAGCTTTTTATTTCTGTACAGTTTAGTTAATAAAATATGATTTACGTTTTGTATAAGATTAAAATCAAGAGAAGATGGGAACACTCCATCACATGCACACCATTTGCCATAGATTACTGCAGAGTTAATTTTGCGTTACGAGTAGCTGCAATATCTTCTTGAAGTTTTTAAAACTTTCCTTTCATTTTTCCTCCAAATCTAATTAGCTGCATATCAAATACTTGCGAATATCCCGCAGCACTAACGTGAGTAGAAATGAAAGCAAGATTTTTCATACCCCCTTACAAATACACAACACACCATAACCCTTTTACCACATTGCTGCCGTCTTAAATGATTTAATTGTTTAATATATACATTTCTTTCTTAGATTAAAATATATATAATATACAGTATATGAATACCGTTTAAAGAACTGACAGACTAACAATTAAAAATTTATAAAAATTAATGCCGTTATCGATAAGTATAAACTATATGGAATTTAGTGAATTCGAATTAATCCTATTAGTTAAAAATTAAACATTTATCAATATTTTTTAACATGCCGCCAACAACTGAATGAGTGATCTGACACGACAATAAAAAATCGAATCAAGCGATACTTAAGTAAACTTTAAGAACGGTTAACATTGTGCCGAATATAAAAATAATAATAATAATAAGCTGTATCAAAATGTACCACAAATGAGCTTGTAAAAATATCAGAACTACTTTTTTGTTTTTTATGTATGATTACTTGTATGCTGAAACGTAATAGTTAAACAATTACTATCTTGCTTGTGAATGTGTATCAATTCTTATTTTTATAAAAGCAATAATAATATCACATATCGAATTTTCATATTTATTTTATAACAGTAACGTCGTCGATTTATTGTATTATGATCTTCAATAGATGTATTTAATGTTCAAGATTCAGTATGCTTCATTTTCTCTTATATATTTTAACGATTTAATCAAATGTTAATGTATTAACTATTTTCTATTGTATATATATAATTTTTATTTTATGTACTATACACTGTTACAATTTTATGTATACAAACACACACGCAAACATATTTCAATTTAAATTTTCTAGTCAATCTATTCACAAAATAAACGATTTTCTATCCAAATTTCTTCGTCCACTGTGTCTGTGTTCAAAGTACTATTTATATTTATTCGGTTTTATTATCAGGACTAATACAGGGTAATTTACTCTCGTTGGTTAATCGTTTTACCGTCATACCGCATTTCTTGGATTTTGTCCAAACACAGACTAATCGACTAGAAAGAATAATATATAAATAATTAACTTTATTATTATAATAAAAATAATTTCTTCTTCTAATCTATAGTTTGGTAATTTTGTCATTATCGAATTATCTTTATGATTATATTAAATTATAGTTTTGAATGTATATAAATGTATAATTTTCTTTATCGATTTAATATAATTTATAACTCAAACATATAATTTATTAGAATCGTAAAACGTATAATAAAAGTGGTGCCATTTTCATTTTATTTTATCATTAAAATTGCATATCCATAACTGTTTTAAAATACTGCGTAGAAGAAAGATTTTAGCCATATTGTGAAGAAGTAGGTTTATTGTGCTTTGATAATTGAGGTATAGTAATTATTAAATTATTTAACGAATAGATTTATGAAGCACAAAATCAAAAAATAAACTTTATCTTGAATTTTCTAATCGTAGCTGTATTATTCGTTCAGTGAATGGTTGTCTCTTCAATTTGAAAAAGAATTTCTTCTGTAGACTATCTCACAGCTATTTAAGTTAAAAACTCCTTTATTGTTTTTTCACAAATTGTTTTCTTCTTAATTGTTCTGTGGAAAATAATTGGTGAAGATAGCTGTGAGATAGTCTACCGAAGGAATTTTTTTTTCGGATTGAAGAGACAACTATTCACGGATTTAATTTCACTTTATTTTTTTTTCATAGTAAATTTCTATATATTTTACGTTAAAGCTATTCCGGTTTACAGCTAATTTTTAGCGTAAAGTATTATAATACTTTACAGCTTTATAATACTTTACAGCTAATTTTTAGCGTAAAGTATTATAAACGTAAAACATTATACTGTGAAAACTGCTTAGGCGACCGCTTGCATTTGACGGGCACCTGTCAAAACGGGCAAAAATTTCTGGCACGGAATAGTTTGTACATAGAAACTTCGTATACGTTACCCATATTAAAAATGTCAGTCAACATGTTTACTTTTTTGAATTATCGAGTATATTACATGGACTTACTTCGTTTTATTTATTTTATATTTTATTTGTTAATATAATCGCTTTACTATTTGTACTTTTTGTTACATTATAGGTAAAAATATTAGCTTATACAGTATATCAATTCTATTTATAAAAATTAGTGATGCAACGAATATTCGGTTACTATTCGGTATTCGGCCTATTTTTCGCTATTCGGCCGAATAACGAATATTTAATCACTATTTAGTTGAATACTGAATACCTAAAAACAGGAGTAACAAATAATAAAAACACAGTAAATTTTGGTATTGAGATTTAATGTTATCGGGTTAGTATTGTTTGTTTATACTTATTAATAACCTGCACAAAATAGAAAACAAAATAATATTAGTCACATGTATTCACAATTTATAAATACAAAGATCAACACACGTACACACCTATTCGTTCGAGAATCGTTGCACATCTGAGAATGTGACCCTGCCTATTCTACTTTTGAAACGCTTGACTTTACTTTTCCCTATCTTTTTCCTCTATCGCTTTAGTCCACGTATTCCTATGCATACGTCATTTATTGCTTGCTTGATACTTTCGATTTGTCACTTTTCTGTCGTAGATTTCTCATTTTACAATTACGTGACACAGCCTGGTGATAACGGAGAAAAGAGACAGATAGGACGTTGGTATAAATCACAGTTATGATTTCACAGATTCGAGAAAGCTTGGTAGCCTTAATGGCCCCAGGCTTTCTTCCGTGCACGCTAAGTGACTTTCATTACAAGCATTTAGCTTTCCGAAGTCTATGAGAACAATTATTTGGCATTGACGGCCGCGAATTTCGAGCCAATAAGCTGCCTCGACTTGTTCGATTATGTTATCAACTTAATTTCATATTTATTTTCACATTTTCACTTCGCGGTCCTTCTCTGTTCTTTTTCCGTTATTTAAACGTGTAGGTCATTTCATTGTTATCCACATTTGATATCATCATTTATCACATACTGCCATGACGCTCTTGTCTGTCCGTTACAACTGTCAAGAACTAATGCGATTGGCGAAGCGTAGTGACAGTGGGCCAATAGAGAGCAAGATGATCGCCATAATGCGATTTGCACGCCAATTTTCGTATGTATGTTAATTAAGCCGAATAGTTTGGCCGAATATTCGGTTATTCGGCCACGCTCCTGGCCGAATATTCGGTATTCGGTCTCAGGCCAAATATACTATTCGTTGCAACAATAATAATAATCCAGCAACCAATTGCTCAACTTACCTGGCGACATTTGGTGGCGCCATTTGTTTTCATATTTTACTTAAAATTTTTTATACTTTTAACTATTATAAAATGGCAAAAAACTCAATTTTGAAAATGGATTTCATAAAACGTTGTATATGCAAATAACGAGTAAAATCGTCATTAAGTTTTATTCTACTGTAGATACACACAACCCTATTTTACCTCTCCTCCCACATACACTAACATTCATACATACTGAAAGCTACTACTCAATGTTTGTTGCATTTCTTGACATTTCAAGGTGTCCTGAGTCTAAAAATATAGAAGTCTTGGGTAAAATTAACAAATAAATTTTTTAATCAATCGCCATACATTTCTTCTGTTATATATTAATTACAACAGTCAAAAAAAGTGAGATAAATATTACAAAAGTTGACAAAATGATGAATGAAAATTGAAATAGTATAAACCTCTTCAGAATAGAATTATTACATACATATACAATTATATATATACAGGTATACCTTACCTTACGTTGGTAATTGGTTCCAGGAGAGTCGAAATAAGTCGAATTTACTTGTCACAAGGCTAAACCACAGATTATCATTCCCAGTTCTGTATTTTATTTATAAATGCATTTTTAATAATATATAATTAATAATAATCTATTTTAAGCTTACAAATAAATAAATTTTAGTTTTCATATAGTACAGGAAAAAGTATGTTAAATTTACAAATACATGTACGTACAGTACGTAGTTGTAAATCTACATATTTTCAATTTGGTTCAGAGATGTTTTTATGTTTTGTTCTCTTGGATTTATGATGATTATATTACATGTTTACAGTACATCGCGGACTCTTTATTTGTGAATGTGGTTTCTCTAAGACATTGTAAAATAAGATGTCTTTTAATGATATATAACAAATGCAGTTATTAAAATTATATTGCGATAGTAGAAAATAAACTAATTTAGGTTAAATTTACTAATAAAAACTGCCAAATAAGACGACAACACAGAAACACAGATGTTTTCGTGTTTTGTTCTCTGGATTTATGATGATTATATTAACATTTGCTGTAAATGTACATATTTTAATATAATTGTATGTGCTTTTAACGCTTTTCTATTGATATTACGACTTCAATATTTGTAGCGAACAGACGTAAAGTCGAATATAATGACTTAAACTTGATATTTATATTTTCATATAATTTTTGACAAACGACGTATAATCAAAAACGACGTGACTCGAGGTATATTTGAAGATATGTATAGTTTATATGTATACAGTTTATGAACATTACTATCTCAGATGTGTGTAACAATTGCAATTTTCTAAATTAACTTACTAAAGATTTGTTTGTTTTTCTGATTATGGTTGTCAAATTAAATTAAAAAAAACTATAGTAAATTGTTGTTTATACATTCCAACACATAAAACTTCACTAAAGTATTTTTTTATCGGTCTAGAAAAATATATATAGAAAATGAAAATTTGAATTAAAGTGCATGAAATTTTCATTACTAAAATCTACATTTTAAGTTTGCATGATGACTGCTATTTTAACTTCACAGATCAATAGACATCATCAAACGCTGCCTAGTTGGAAGATTGCAGTCATATTGTAAACAGGTATTCTGCTTTGATAAGTAAGGTCTAACAATTATTAATTTATTTCAATTTAATGATTATTATTTAATTATTAAGAATTTTTCGAACACTAAAAGCTCTAGGTAAAAATGTAATTACTTTTCCTTTTATAAAACTTAATTTATATATTTTATGCTGTAAACTGATTCTGTTTTGCGGCTAAATTGAGCGTAAACTATTTTACACGTAAAGTTTTTTTATATTACTTTTAAAATGTAAAGTTATTATTGATAATATAATAACATTTTACTATTTTATTTACAGTATATTTACTCTTTTGTAATAGTAAATTGATTAAATTGTTATAATAGTAATGAAGAGTTACATTTATCTATATATATAATCGAGACGAGTTGATAATAATAACAATAATAATAATAATAATCAGCGCAGAGCCCAAACAGTTAGGAGTTGAAAGTTGAAATTTGGTACACAGAGTACGTCACGAGAACGCACACTAAGAAGGGACTTTTCGAAATTCTTCCCCACGGGGGAGAGGGACAGGATTAAGTTTTAACACTTCCATCAACAATGGAAGTGTTACGTAACAATGGAAGTTTTAAGAGAAAGCGACGTGCAGTTTTTTTCGTTTTTGCGGGAAATCGAACATATTTTTAGACCTATCTAAAAATTCTGTAATTAGTCTGAAAGCAGAGAAGACCTAATTCTTGCATTTTGTGAAAACGGGTAAGGTTGACTATAACGTAATAATCTTAATATTCGCTAAAACGCTTAGGAGTTGAAAGTTGAAATTTGGTACACAGTTATGGTACCAGATTTAAGTACCAAAGTGTTAAGTAACAATGGAGAACAAGAGCAATGCGATGTGCAAGATTTACGGGCGCTGAAAAAAAAAGAAAAAAGAAAAAGAGTACTATGTTGGAACATATTCGATTTTCAAATTTAAGCATATTAGTTTGGTTTTTCTCGACCCTTCTTTTTTAGAACATTCGATGAAAATCGAAGGATATAATCAGAACACGTCGTGAAAATCGAACAATATTAGAACATTCGATTCTTAAATTCGATATTTCTTTAAAAAAACTTAGTTCGTTGAAAAAATTACTTTTTTTTGTCAATATAATGTAATAATCTTAATCTTCGTTATCGTTACTTTTGCCGGAGCAACGCCAAGCCTACCTGCTTGTCTATTGATAACATACTAACAGAAAAATGAAATATTTGCTTATTAATTTGCATTGGAACGATATTTTTATTTTTTAGAAACATTAATGTTATTGAATATATTTTTTAAAAACTATTTGTGTGTTCTTCAATAATGTTTTCATTAAACATTTTACAATTATTTGTTTTATAACTTTAAATGGGAAATAATAATACAGTAGAGCGTCGTTCATCGGAACGCCGGTAATCGAATGGCCGGTAATCGGAACGATTTTCAGTCGGACTGTGTCGTGCTGAATCGAACGTTTTTGATACTGGATTTACTTCTAAAGTATAATTTTCATGTTTTTTATATTCTTCAATATATTTATTTTGTTTGTACAAAATGCAGAAATAAGTTTTAACGATACGATAGCCTCGATTATTATTATAAAAATTTTCGTTAGGCTTAAAATCGACGAAAATTTAACACGAAGCGACACGCAACGGAGAAAAATTCCACACGAAGCGACACGCAACGGAGAAAAATTTGAACATCGGACAGGTTAATATATTTTTTCGTACAAAGTCGGTAATCGGAACAAATGACTAATCGGAACAACCCCAGTCCCGAATTGATTCCGATTATTCGACGCTCTACTGTATTGGATATTATGCGTGGTTACTTGATTTTCCGTAGTTCTAGAAAATTGAAATCCGAATAGGTCTGTACCAAAATCACTTTGTTTACGAATTAATAAGGAAGGGACAAAGTGTTGGATCTTATTATTATCTTTTATCATCATAAAGATAAAATAAGCATCAATATTCAAAAGAGTTAATAAATTTTTGAAATAGATAATACAGACTTTTTGCATGTTGCATTTACGAGGACTCAATAAAAAACCAAATATTGAAATGAATTTACATTTAATGAACAATTCGGATAGCGAACAAAGTCTTGGAACGGATCATGTTCGTTAAGCGATTACCCACTGTATTGTTTGATGTTCGAGATTGAGCATTCTTCGTTTTCCTTCATACTTTTCAAAATATATGCCTAATGTTCTTGAAGTAATCATTCTCTTTTGTGTAAATATTTTTATTAAAAGTTCTACAGAATGCTTCATTGTTGTTGGTTAATCATTTTACTTCATCTGCAGATTCTTGGCCAAAAACTAACTAATCAATTATAAAGAGGAAAAACTAAATTATAAAATTGAGTATTATGACAATTATAAAACAATTTCTTTCTTTAAACGATATTTTAGTAATTTTGTCATTTTAAAATTATCTATAAATATTATACTAAATTATAGTTTTAAAATATATAAAAGTATAATGCTTTTTATCGATTTGGTATACTTTATGCATAAAGCATATAATTTATTTAAACTGTAAAAGCAAAATAGATACGTTACGGTTTATTTTATTTCGTTATTAAATTTACAGATCGATAAGTATTTTAAAGTTCCATGCAGATAAAAAATTGCAGTTGTATTGTAAATAAGTACCGTGCATTGCTAATTAAGGTATAGTAATTATTGAATTATTTCACAAACAGATTTATGAAGCGCAGAATTAAAAGTTAAAATTAAAATTTTGTGTTTTGATTCTGCGCTTCATAAAAATGAATTTATATATTCAGACTGTAAGGTTATTTGTCTGGAATCAGGATTCTCTCTAGATTCAGCAAAAACTTTTGTAAACGTAAAATATATGTAAACGCAAAATATTTTACGTTTACAAACGTAAATATAAGTATATTCTTCAAATAATTTTATTTTACAAATGTACACTTTGTGCTATCGGATTAGTCCTTACGGCCCTAGGCGGAATAAGGTACACTACATGGGCGAAATATTATACAGTTATCCTAATATATTTTAAAAAATGATATATCTGTATATATTTTGAATATATAATACCTGTAGAAAATAAAAATTGGCCACATATGTCTAATTTTAATTACAACGTACAATTAACGAACAATTCGGATAGCGAACAAAGTCTTGGAACGGATTATGTTCGTTAATCGATCACCCACTGTATTGTTTAATGTTCGAGATTGACTGTGAGTATTCACTTATCCATTACGTTTTAAGTTATCATTATCGGTTAACAGATATATTTATGAATGCTATATATGTTTTTATTAAAAAATTAAATAATTTCTTCTTACAAAATTATTAAACGTCAACGTGGTATTCGTGAATAAAAGTGTTCACTTGATTATCATTAATTAAGTCTCTTCACAAAGTTTTGGTCACGTTTTTTTTTGTCGACTTTCAAAAACTGGTAAAAATTTTCTTACAGAATGTTTCTAAAGAAATAAAAAAAGTAAACTTAGTGTAAAAATGAAAGTGTTAACTCTTCATTCATTGTCCACAATAAATAAATTTTGTCATGGTACTTTGTTTAGTGCTGTGAAAAAAAATTACATGAAAGGATATCTCACAATAAATAGTTTCTTTTAATACTATACTTCGTGGCTATGAAAGTTAAGTCGCCAGTACAACTATCGTCATATGTTTACCCAACTGGAAAAGTATTTATCAAAAGAGCGAATAAGCATGATCTGACAAAGATACAGAACTACATTTTTCACCAGCACAAAGATCTTTACTCCCAGTTATTTTCTTAGCCAAAATACATGAAAATTGCAAGGGAGAACGTTGAAAGCCCGGCTAGTTTTAATAACAAGTAATTCCAACTAATGCTTTTTTTCTTGAATATCATTTGTTTTATTAAAGTGAAGACAAATAATAATTTAGAAAAAGTAGTGAGTAATATATTTTTGCAGAAATAACAGATTTCTATAATTGAAATTTCTGAAAGCTAATAAAGGTTCAACCATCAGGAATTTCAGTCTGTAAATAGTCAGTATTACATACTTTCCATCAAACAGAAAGGAATATCACTAGATAAAAATATATCAAATTAAAGTTTTAGCGTGACAAAACGTATTTTTGTTATGAAAAATTTTAGCATCTCAAAAGTTTACGTATGAAGCTCAAATGTAATTTTTTAAATGTAATTTCAGTTTATATATCAAAACAAAAACTTGCATTTTGTATAATTTCAATTTTAAAACTTTTTGCTGTTTCTCGAAATGTATTGAATATGACATACTTCTTTTAAAAATATTCCGATTCATTTATTTTCAAATTATAAATTTATGAATTGTTTTTCAAAAGGATGAAGAATCAGCTAAGAAATGTATCTATCACTATTTTAGGTTTTGAGGTAAGTTAGATTATTTTCAGGTCAGTATATGCTTATTAACATTTTTTAAATAAATTACTTTAAATACATACAATTTATAAATTTAATAATGATGATGAATAATTCTTTACATACATCGTTTTATAAAATATATATGTTATATGCGTAATATACCGTATATAGTACAGTGCGTTTAATAAAAAATTCGGCAACGAGTTTTTTATTGCTACTGGCAACATTTGGTGGCACCATCTATTATCATATTTTATTTTAAAAATTTTATTATTATAAAATGGCAAAGAACTTGATTTTCGGGTAGGGGTGGGTTTTCTAAAAAATTGCAAATTCCAATAACCTGCGAAATCTTCGAAAAGTCCAACACAACTGGAGATACACACGATACACAGATATCAATATCTTTTCACCCCTCGATTTTTAATAACCAATATTTATCAGTATCAATCCCACTAATAAACAAACGTCCTTGCAAGATTTCACAAATTTTCGACAAAAAGTATAGAAGTTATTAAACAGAAGCTATCAAACAGGGTGAACAAAATCGTGCCATATAAACACGAATACACACTAATATCCATAAGTTCAGAAGTAGCCCCAAAATTTTTAGCATCTCATGACGCTTTAAAGTGTCCTATGTCGATAAGTATAAAAATCTCGGAGTGTTTTTAGCCGGATCGCCATACTGTTCCTTGTATAACAACTGGAAGATTAAAAATAAGTACATTCAAGATTTTATGAAAAACTTTAAAATTTTATTAGTAGATGGTAACTACTACCATCTGATTGTTGTAACTTAGTTCTTACATAAAGACAAACTTGTACACTAACAGTTATAATTTTAAATAAACAAACAGGCTAATTATTTATAAGGTATTCGATTTTTTATTTTTCATTAATGATAAGATTACTGAAAAATTCTACATATTTTGAACTTGATATAAATATATTCTTATATATTTATATCAAGTCTTAAATATATTCGATATTTAACTAGATGTATACGATACCCAGTCGTGAAACTAGCAACAGTTATTATAGTTGCTATAATAAATGTTGCTAGCAACTATAATAAATGTTGCTAGTTTTACGACTGGGTCTCGTAAAAACCATATATTGTCGTCAAAATGGGTAAGAGCAAGATACTTTTAGAGTTTGGAAAAAATGAAATGAGTGTTTTAAGTGAGTTGGTCATGAATAAGATCCACTACTAAAAAGAAAAATCGATTTATATGATGATAAGTAGTTATTTTAACTTAAGCGGAAAATATGAAGTTAAAAAGAATCCCAAAAGGTAGCAAACGAGCAATTTTAAGGAAAAGTATTAATGGAATAAACTCTCTCATAATTATTGCTACAAACCAGAATATGGAATTTACTTGGGACAGTTTGAAACAGTTCATGCTCCTTCCTTTAATTATAGGTTTGCTGTATTTTTAAGCATTTTATCTAAATAAGCTTATATATTTAGGTGTAGAATTTTGTTCAGCAAGTAAAATGTCCGAAGAATAAAACGTTCAATATATACATTTTTTTATTCTACATATGTATTTTGGGTTTACGTGAACTCTCAACCCCTCTTCAGAGATATAGGCTCTATGTAGGATATTTTTCATAATTACAATTCCTTTAATACAAAAAACATTACTAGTCATTAAGTTGTTTTTCGTAATTGTAATTACGAAAATATTGTGTACATAGCAGAAAATAATAATTGAAGGTTCATGTCAACTCGAAATGCATATGTACAATGAAGAATTGAATAAATTGTTCGTTTTAACCTTCAGATATTTTACTTGATGAACCAAATACTATACTTATAAAAGTAGGATTATTTAGTTAAAACGCATAAATCATTCTTCCAATCATCTCAAATACACTAAAAGTACGTAAAAACCAAAGCTCATAGACAAACGCAAAGCTTGCAGACTCGGTTGGATCAGAAATCACGTGTCCTAGAAGGTACAGTAGAGGAATATAGGATGATGAGAAAAAGTTCAGATTATTTGAGTCTGGTGCTTGCCAATTACATTGACATGTTTTAAGAAAAGAGAACGTAATTTATTCTAAACGACAAATGGGTGAGAGTTTCAGGATAGTTTTGGCTTCCTTTGGAGAGCCAGGAAAAATAAATACTGCGTTACTTAGAAGAAAGCAGAATGCTTAGGGATACATTCAGCAGATATTAATGCATCTACTTTCTTTAGGAGAAGACTTGGGGAACATTATTAGCAGTTTCAGCAAAATAGTGCTCCAATCTATACCAATTAATTTACCTGGTAATGGTTTTTTGCTAATAACGTTCAAATCATAAATTTTAGAATCCTGTCACTGATTTTGAACCTTACAGAGAATGTTTGGCGATTTCAGGTCAGGTCACTCTATGTAAATGGAAATCAATATGCTAACGCTACATACTCAACAGTTGCAAACATTAAGAAATTAGAGGAAATTCAGAATTTTCTTAATAAATTGATAGAGTTGACAACAGACAGTTTTCGAATAAATCGTAAACAGAAGAGCTTACTCTAATTAATAGCTTTCAAAAATTCCCTCGAAAATATCATTTTCTGTCTATTATTCGTAAGTGATGTTATAATTACTGAACACTTTAAAAATCTCATTTCTTCAATAAAATCACTATATTATTTATATTATAACTTGATGCTTTGTATATAAATGTAAAAACAGTTATTTAAATGTATTACATGTTTAAATTTAATAAAAATTTTTTTCAGAAAAAAACTGAAAATTTTATATGAACATGATCTATAAAAGTTATACTTGTCTTTTTTTTATAGAAAAAGGTATAGAACGACTGTACTATTGTAAAACTATTGCATTTCGATAATTTAACACTATAAGCTTGTAGAACATCATTAGCATACAGTAAATTCTGCATAATTATCAATAATAGTAGTATAAAGAAGAGAGACTCTGGGATAATTTGTTAAACTTTTAAGACTTTAAACTTTTATATCAGTAACGCTCATGTTTTCGGCCAGAAAAGAGAGAGAGTCTGTGATAATTAAACTTTTATCTTCGTTAAACTTTTATCTTTGTTGAACTTTTATCTTTGTTAAACTTTACAACTTTTATCCTAGTACCGCTCACGATTTCGGTATCGTTGAATCGCTTGAACGTTTCTAGAATATTTGTATTTCCGCAGCCATTTTTACCGCCGACGAGAATTGGACGAGCGTTTCTGAAATACGTAGATTTTTTGATATACGTCTTAAGAGAATCAATATTTATATATATAACTTTAAGAGATTTTATTATATAAGTATATTTTTGTTAAGCCAATGTCGGCAAAATATTAAACTTCATTTTTTTTTGGTCCATCGATAAGTATTTTTTGTTAAGCTGCTGCCATCTGTTGGCAAAATATTAAACTGCATTTATTAAATTATTTTTTCGGTCCTTCGAAATTACGAAGGTGATTAAAAAAATAACAAACAGCGCGAACAGTCTGTCGCTAATCGAATCGGGCTATTTGCTATTTGCTTTTTATCGATACTTTTACGATATACATATATTTTTTTCATCTATGACATTTTTTTTTTATTAGTATACTTTATATAAGTTTTTTTGTTAAGTCATCTTAAGAGAATCAATATTTTTATTTTATATTTATATATTTTTATTTTTATATATAAGTTTTTTTGTTAAGTCATCTTAAGAGAATCAATATTTTTATTTTATATTTATATATTTTTATTTTTATATATAAGTTTTTTTATATATATTTATATACTTTTATTTTATTTTTTTATATTTATATATTTTTATTTTTATATATAAGTTTTTCTTTGTTAAGCTGGCGCCATCTGTCAACAAATTAATTTGTTTCGTGACAACGATTAAATAAACGAAACAATTTTTTCTCTCTCTCTATTTTTATTGTAAATAAAAAAAGTTTTAATAAAATGGTTACATTACAATAATTAAAAAACAAATATGTACAAAAAAGTTATAATAAAAAAATGTTTATATTAAACAATAAAAAATAATTATGATGAGATCTCCTTCGAATGCATCTAAAAAAACAATAAATATTATGTTGTATATTTATTTTAAAAAATTTTTATTATAAATAGGATAAATTAGAAATTGAAAGTAGTTTTTAAGGAAAATCCGCAAGAAAAAAAGAAGAGGGTGTTAGTTGTTCTTCTTTTTCGAAACAAAGAAGATTGCCAAACAAAGAAAGATGCCTAGTCATTGTGTCTAAATGTAACTGTTGCTTTTTGACTTACAATTGTTTTAAATATAAGAGGCAATCGATAGGATTATCCGATGCATCGCTATCAGCCGCGTCTATAAGAACCGCAAAGGTAAGAAGTTTAAGATTGAAATTATAAAAAAAAGCAAATTAAAGTTATAAAAAAGTTTAATAGTTGTCGTAGGAAGCTTAAATTTATTCTCGAATATTAAAAAACTAAAAGAATTTAAATTGAGCTAATGCCTAGACATTCATCTTTCTTTGCCTCGAAAAATCTTGCGGAATATTCTTACATCTATTATTTAAAATTTATATAAAGTTTTTTTGAAAAAACTTACCTGCTATTGATCTTCTCCTTCTTCAAATAATATTATTCTGTTTCCAATTTTTAGCGCAATCCAATTATAATATTGCTTTAAAATGGTAATATTTTTTTTTAAATGCGGTATTTAAGTTTGTTATTTTGAAGTAGGTTTTATTATTATAAAAAATGCATTCCTTTTTAAAAACATTTATGATAATTTCTGACGGTATATGAAGGTTTAGCGGAATATTTCCAATTATACGATTTACTTTATAAATGTTACGAATGGGGATATCTGAAGATTCTGGAAATCATGAAATACTTTTTTTTTAAAAATCCAACTAAATAAAAAAATTTTTACTAAAGTATAAAAAAAGATAATTACCACTATGATCCATAATTTCCCACTTCATTCTATATTTTTTAAAGCATATTCGGTCCTTATCATCATCATCATCATCGAAATTTGGGAGGATCTCTATGACACCTCCCCATTCTTCTCGTACCATATGATTCCCCGTATATATTGCATTATTAAAATTTAGCCTATATTTCGTAAAAAATTTGGTTTTGATAATGCTTACAATTGAAGATGATCTCATCTTGCTAGTAAAAAAATTGGGTAAAAATGAAAGTATTTATACTTTAGGTTTTTTTAATTATTAATATATGCGTTCGCTTTCGCTACTCCCCATGTTAGCCTACGGCATCAAAGTCGCGTTTTATCAATTCCCCTCTATCTTTTTACATTCTGGGTCAAAGTTAGGCCTCCTAATTCAAAGTCAAGAATTCGAGGTGACCCGATTCCCACACAAAGTGACTAATGTTTTATAGTTTTAATTAAAAAACACATTTTTTAAGTTTTAAAAAAATTTTATTTGAGTAAACTAAGACTACATTGATTACATTTAATGAATATATTTGGTGGTATTTTACCAAAACGAAAATGATTGCATACAAACGCTATTACATAGTTATCATTAAAATATTTAGTATTAGGCTGAAGTATTTTTAAGTCTTGGTTTCTCGATATTTTGTAGAGAAAAAATAGGCAAAAGTATCCGCACATAAGGCTATACGGGCCTTGGAGCGTTTTTCGATTCCAGCGTAACTCATTGGAATTCTGTCTTATGAACTTTATAATTTTCGGGATTTTTGGAGGTAGACCGTATGAGTCAAAATAATAACAAATTGAATTTCGGAAAAAAAGAGCTATCCAGTGTCGTCCGGGATTTTTACTCTCGTCAGTATTAACGATAAAGCTTCTCTTCTTTCTGATTGTTTGAGGTAATAAATCCGACAGATAGACGCCTCCAAATGTCTTGCTAATTTCGGAATCACCTAATGCCAGTTTTCAGAGCGTAATCGTATCCATTATTTTTCAGTAGTCGAAGTAAATGTTTCGTGATCGATCGATTTCTATTGTATTGCGATATTCTAAGAAGCATATGACGTTAACTGTATCTGGCAAAGGTCTTTTGAACTTTAAATCAAAACTAACATTTCCGTGCGTCATCACAGAGGTATGATTTTCGGACACAGCGCAGTCAGGAGTTAAATCTAACACATAGAACATGTATCCTTGAGCATAATTAGAATACGATATATTAGCGAATTTTCCGTAGGGAATTCCCCCTATTTCTTCGAATAATTTTGCGTAACTTCGGCATAGGATTTGGCATCAAAATCCGGGCTATACGGATTAGGCAAGATTAAAATCGAATCCTTTATAACAGAAATATAGTTTAAGTCAAAATTTTCAAAATTGAAAGGATTTAAATCGATCTGTACATTAAAAGCATTATTTCGTACCAATTCGAATATAATTCTTTTTGGGATTTGACCGATTATCGCATTCGATATATTTAAATTTAAAATCCCTTTACTTAATGTAAATACTTTAATATTAACTCGTCGATAAGGCATTTTAATTACAGAATTTTCTAATGTTGTTTCTATTCCAATTAAGATGCTAGGACTTACTTCTATTCTATTTACTTTTAACGTAATATTCTTTAGTCGAATCTGATAATTATCGGCTGTCGCCATTAGAGCGAAAGCGTCTTTCGAACGTTCCAATTTTATCCGAACGTCTACGCCATTTATCAATAATTTAGGATGATTAATAAAATCGAAATGAAGTCGTCCGTATAAATCTAATACTTGACTTTTGCTGCTTTTCTTAAACCTGGCAAGTAATCCTTTATTCTTGGCATCTTTAATCGGATTGGTTTCGTTTAAAAATCCAGCGGTGTCTTTGTAGAAGAAAGAGCTGGTTAAATAAGTTTTTTGTGCTTCTTCGAAGGAAAATAATAGATTTTCTATTATCACTTTATAAGGGTAATTAACATGCGTATATACGGTTTTATTATTAAACATCGTAGTACATTGAGAGAGCATCGAATGCAATAAATTATTCACAGGTGTTACTAAATCGGTATCGAGAGTAGAAGTTCCATTTTGTTTAGTAATAGTTACTTGCGCATTAATCGAAATACTGCTCAAATTTATTAAGTTTTCTCCCGAACCTGGGATTAGAAATTCTATAGGAGATTTCTGATCAGTTAGCGAAGTGTAAGGTTCGCCGACTTTAAAGGGGAGATACAATTAATCCCGCGTCAGGATGAGCTTAAGGGAACCCGTGTATGTGGGCGGTTGTGAAGGAGGCAAATGATAAGTGTTTACAGGCGGAAAACCGTTTATTTGGTCGAATGCATGCTTACATCGGTTAGGTTGATCCAAATCTCGGCGATCTTCAGAACATAAGAGTTTGGCAGGTCACTATGTCCAGTCCCGGGCAGACGAGAAGGGCCGTACGGCGATGTTGACGGGCGGTGGCACACTTAAAGTTCCGAGGGACGACACAGCACACACTGGTTTAATCCTCAAGTGGCACGTCAGTTATTCCGAAAAACTCTGTGTTTTGACCTCGAAGTCCCAGTTTTTATACGTTTTTCCGTGTCCTGTCCACCTTGCAGATTGGTCCCTCGTCCCTTTCCTCGCTTCCCGATTGGCCTCCCCTTTGTTTCCAAGTGCAAAACGAGACCATGTCGGGTCGCAGGAAAGGTCCGATTCGAGGTGTCTATTTGACACCCTTTTTCGACTATGCTCCAAGATTGTTGATAGAACCACAACACCTGCACTCATAGTTTAATCCGTTGTTTGCAATTGATGTCATTTTGGAATTCTAACGATCACGCGATATTTTTCTCTCTCTTCAATTTTTCCCTTTTTCTGAAATTGTTTTCCTATGTTTAATTTTTTCTTTGAATACTTGTGTCAACCTTACATCTCTTTATGAGTGCGTGTGTCAGAGTTCTACCTTTGGATTAAACATTAACAGGTCGTTTAACACGCGTTGACGTCATCCTGAGACTCGTTGTTTACATTTTTCGTTACGTTGTTTTGATTAAGAGTTTTTTTTCTCTCTCTCTCATATAATTTATCGTTATTTTTTCCACAACAGCATTCTGCATTTTTTGCTATTTCAAACCTCGTCTGGGTCCTCACAGAAGCGATGGGATGTAGAATAGCCTTGGTAGTATTTAAAATCGCCAACTGGGTCGGAATAGTTTTAAAAAAATCTAGTTCTGATTTTAAACACGGGCAGGAGAAAGGATCCATTTTTTTTAGGAGAAAATATCTACTACTTTCCTCTTCTTAGTATTCTTTCGTTTTACGCTTTTTCTTAGACGTTTTCGTTTTTTACCCAAACCGCTTTGAATTTTTTAAATGACGTCATCTTTTATTTCTTGCCCTACTTGATTAATTCTCGAAGAGCCGAGTCTTTTAACGATTTACCCGTGAGTATATCCGATCCGATATCTTTTGCTATATTTAACGCTTTTCTTTAAATATATCGTGCTCCATGTTTTAATATTGGTATTGCTTCCTGAAAATAATTACTGAAAAATTCATAACCTCTTTGAATCGGCCGACTTTTAAAGTATGGTCCTCTTCCCCATTGAGAAGTAGCATAATGGGTGTGCGGAAATATAGAATCAGGATAAATAAATCCTCCCGTCTGCGAACGATAATAACTAATACAGTCCTCCGGTTTAAGCTTCATTTTATCAAATAACTGATTGTTTAATGAATCCGGTTTTATATACTTTTTCGACAAAAACACAATACCAAAAGCGTTTTTCCCGAAGTAAATATGACGTTTTCACCTGTTGAAGTGCATATATCTACGGTTATAGTCTCAATATAATTTGATCGAAGAGAGAAAAATAATGGAGTATTATAAATTTTAACGATTTGTTGATCTTTTTCTCTCATAACCGGAATTACCCGAAATAGTGGAGCCGAAGTATCACGTATGTGATGTGATTCTATTAAATTAGAATATACAAATATTTCTGTTATTCCAGCGTTTAATTCTAAGGGATAAGTTCCTGTAAATTCTCCTTCGGAATATTCTAATGGATCGAATCCTAATATATCTTTTAATTGACTATTAAATTTTATGGAAGTTTCTCGGGAAAACTTTCAATAATAACTTTTTATCGGGAAGCGATTTAAAACTGATTGTTTGAAATGATTTAAGAAATTCCCTTTGTCCATATAATCCAATCAGTATATGCATCGTATTTTCAACATTTTCGATTTTTACTTTATTTATATATTTATTTTTTTCGATTATTGTAATAAATTCTCCTTTAAAATCGCTAAAAGATGGATTATATTGAATCCTTTCATCTTTTCCTCTTATAATATGTTGTTTTAGATAGTCTAGACTCAGTGCTGAAAGAAATGTAGGAGCATCTTGAGTTATGTGTAATTCTCAATCATGAGCGATCTGAACCATCACCATGCCTTCTTCTTTGTTATAAAAAAATTTAATAAGACGATCCTTTCCCAATTCTTCTAAATTATTCGTAATAGTCTCGAATATATTACTTGATTTGTTTTCTTCCATAGGATATAACGGAATTTGCGTAGCCAAATCATCAGTTTTTACTTTAATCAACTTCATCTCTTTAGAAATTATCTTGTAAGTATTATTTTCGCTAGTTATATTAAACCACGAACGAGGTATTATTATCTGGGACAATGCCGCTTCCCACGATCCGGTTAAATTTATCGGCGGATTAATTTTCGATGTGAAGGACGATTGAGTATTTTTCGGAAAATATTCCATACTCGCCGTACTGATAAGCGTAACATAAAACCTATCCATTTTTGACTTTCTGCAGTTCTTCGTTGTAATATCGACCCGTAATCGTCTGGTTGTTATAATCTTTTAACACATAAGTGGGAGGTGTGGTTGGAAATCGGTTTTTTATAACTAAAACCTCTTTACTCCATCCAGCCAAATATCCTCAAGAAAACGTTTTACGTTTCTTAGAAATTCTAACTTTATCATTAATTTTATATTTATATTTTATTTTCGTTTTCGTTTTACCGTAAAGTCGATTAAAAATTTGTAAATGGTGTTTAGGTTTCACCTCGGCCGGAGACATTCCTATAGTTCGATGTTTACTATGATTATACGCTTTCACTAAATCATTTAATTTATCGATATATTTATTAGAATTTCGATAAGTAATAAGGCGATAAATTTTATTTTTTAAAGTTTTATTAAACAGTTCTACGACCGACGCTTTCGTTTCCAAATGAGTATAATAATGATTTATTTGATGTTTTTTAAACAAATCCTTAATAACAGAATTCGTGAACTTCTTCCCTTTATCGATATGTATCAACCTAGGTATTACTTTTCTAAATATTTTTTGAAATGCTTTTTTTATCGTTTCGGGTTTTTTGTCTTTTACCGGAATTACATACGCATGTTTAGAAAACACGTCGATAGTTGCTAATAAATATTTTATTCCATTATTGTCTTTTGAAAATTGTCGAACATCCATAAGATCCGACTAAAGTAGTTCTCCCTGATATAAAGCTTTAGTTTTACGACGCGCATAATTTTTTCGTACAGGCTTATGCAACGTATATGTATCTTGAGTCGATAGCCATTGTTCGACGGTTTTTCTAGGCAACTTTGTCGCTTTTATTAGTCTCGTTACGCCACCAAACGATGCCAGATGAGATGGAGTATAATATATACAGCTTAATAATCTTTCCATAAAATATGCTTTTTTTTAGACGATGCAATTCGTTTAGGAATTTTTGTAGACGAAACTTTTTTTTTTCTTCCGCTACTAATTGATCGTATCGGAGGCGCTGGAATCGAAGGTGTTCGAAAACGAAGTATGGGTGATTCTTTTATTCTTAATTGACTCGATAGTGCCTTATTTCCTATCTATTCTCTGGGAATATTAGATATTAGAATAATCGCTTGATAAAATTCGTTAAATCCGACAGGTACGATACTAGATTTTCGATTGCGCTTTAAATGCAACATCAAATCCGCTATATGAGAATTAATTACCGGGTCATTATTTACTAGAAATTCTCCTTTTTCGTTCCAATCGTATTGATATTGCTTTAATAATTGAATGATATGCGGAACATATTTTTGATATGGCAGCGGGACAGAAACTGATATCTAATCTTTGATAGTCGACGGTTTTGTCGCTTCCAACGATGGTTGAGTTTCTTCGATCGGTTCTGATACCATCGAGACTCGAATCGGTTCTTTCGGTGCGTGAATAGTTTGTTTAAATCTCGAAATTAGTTGACTTAATAATTTAACTTTCAAATCATCTGATAAAGTACTTTCTTCTAATAAATCTTGGATATTATCGTGTAATCGTATTTCCAGTTTTTGTAGTTGATATTTAGGTACTAATTTGGGAGGTACTAATGTCATTCGTTGAGCCATTTTTTATAATCCAAAAATTATTTTAGCTAATGATATTATTGGATCTAAAATCGCGCCTAAAAATCCTCCCGATTGATTTATCAAAATCTTCTTTTTTGCTTGGAGACCTATTCTTTTATTTGCGAGTTTTCGAATACATTTTTTATATTTTTTTAATTTATTAATGTTTACCGGTACTCGGCCTTGCAGCGTATTATCGCAAATTTCACATATGACTTTTATCTGATCGGGCGATGCTTCTTTTAACAAAGCTTTTCTCTGAGCGGGTGTTGCCTTTGCTAGCACATTTAACAAATGATAATTTTTTCTGATATTCTTCATTTTTGTGGAATATAAACCCAATACACGCCTTGGTTGTCGGGAAAACACGAATCTTGTAAACACAATTCTTTATCGGTCGACAGATGGAAATCGATAAACAAATAACCGTACGATTTGGATGTCGCGGTTAAATATGCATCTTTAAAGTAGGGCGTCCTGCCTATAAACGCTTGACAAGCGAGACAGTTGATTTGACTTTCATCTCTATTATTCTTAAATAAAATCAAATAATGAGTATTTAAACTAATATTCCTCATTACTTTATTACGAAGAAATAAATTCTGCATTATCAATATAACGCTTATATTTTTATGATGCGATTGAACGGTAAATAATTCTGCAATTTTTTCAGTTAAAGAATGAATTAAAACGTCTATAATTATTAAATCAACATTTTCGTCGATACTTTCAGGAATACCACATTTAAAATGAATATTTTTCTCTTCCACGAACCAAGGTTGATACATCGAATAACACCATAAAATGCGATTTAATCGTTTTCATAGATATTTTCACGCACCATTTTCCGAACTAAAAAAGTTTTTCCAGATTGAGACGGACCCACGACGATACAACTTGATGGATGTTTTAAACGCATTTTTTGCACAGTAAGTTAAATTCGTTCTTTAATAATTGTACACCATTATATTTGTGAGGCAATCCGCTCGAGAATCTTCGAATATCGTATACAATTCTTCCAGCGTTCGTACATTTATGTAAATAAAAGTTCTTGCCTAAATGTAAAGAATATTCGCAAGTAGTATTTTTTATATTAATTTCTTTAAAATCCGTTCCTTTTAATAAAGCAATTCAAAAAATGTTAGCAAAAATACTTCTAAACAGCTTATAATAACGAAAGCGAGTACTATTTTGCGAGACATGATAGCATAAAATAGCAATTAAAACCAAAATAAATGCGTATTAAACTAAATCAAAACCACTAGTGCACATGCGCAAAAACATAAAACCAATCGCGAATTTAAAAATTATTTTATTCGAAAAAATGGAGGGGTGTAGTGACGATATGCTACCGCAATTCGTTGAACGGCATTTGTTCCAATGAAAGAGAAATTATTAGTTCCATACGCTTTCTCTAGAATTTCGTTTCCTTGCATCGAGTTTGCAAAAAAATCTGCTAAAACAATCGCTAAAACACAGCAGTTTCCTCCAGCCGTTAAAATTCTATACTCTGTAGATTTTCAACCGTGGTTTAACCCAAAAGTGAAACAGTTCTGATGGTTGCTTACAGCGAAGGAATCTTATCATCATTATAGCTTACAAATTGTAGAGAAATCCGACAAAACATTCACCAGTTTCGAAGACCTTTTTTCTGATGTAGAAAAAAAGCGACCCTCACTGTGGACCCGAAAATAATATTCCAAAAATGTATTTTGAATACAAAAGTAAAAATCAATAATATTGCATTTTTTTTCTCGAAAATTTCGTGTTTTATTTAATAACAACGCAGCCATTAATTGTAAATAATATATATTTTTAAATTCGTTGATCTAAAAACAAATTGCTGCGTGAGAAAAAAATTCGGTGACCTAAAAAAAATTACAAACGTGATAAACTGGTTGACCTAAAAAATAAATGTCCACGTGAAAAAAATTAATTCTGTTAATGATGATATTAAAAACATGTCGCAACATGAAAAAATATATAAAAGTTCGAATAATATTTAAAAAACATGTTGCAACATGAAAAAAAATATAAAAGTTCATTTGTCTAACGATTGCATCATAAAAAAGCTTATTGTTCTAAAACAAAACTAATCGATTGCGTCATACAAATTGATTTCGTCATATAAAGCACTACAAACTAAAATTAAATTAGTATTATATTACTATCGGAAGAAGACAAGTCGATCCTTTCGTATAAAATGGAGACAAGAAAAATAGCTCTGCTCTCTGACAAATTAAATTCGTTGGTTGATTGGAAAGATTTCTCTAAATTAAATTTAACAGAAGATGTAATAAGACGACTTCAAGATAAAGTTGATTGGGATATTATTTCTGAAAAAAATCTTAGTAATGAATTTATTGAGGAATTCCAAGATAAATTAAACTGGAATAAAATATGGAAAAGCATACATTACTCTCCTACTTTTTTAAACAAGTATACTCATCGAATTAATTGGGATGATGTTTGTCGTTATCAGCAGTTAACAGAAACATTTTTTAATGAATAATCTGATTATCTAAACTGGGATCTCGTATCTCAATATCAGAAACTGAGTCCTCAATTCATTATAAGTTTTAAACATTCACTCAATATGGCACTTGTTTGTAAATATCAACGATTGAGCGAAGAAACTATTAAAGAACTTGAAAAGCATGTGAATTGGAGATTATTTTAGAATATCAAGATTTATCCGAAAAATTTATGGAAGATTTTAAACATAAATTGGATTGGTGTAGTCTCATTAGTAATCAGAAACCACTAACAACCAAATTTATAACCGATAATTATCAATTTGCTTTAATTCGTGTTTTGGCAAAAATATGTGAAAGACTTTAATTTTTTAAAATATAGTTAATACATTTATACACGTATTTTTTGTATACTTACTTCTTAATTGATGTAAATGTTTTTTTATTTCAATAAAAAAATGAATTGAATTGAATATTTCTGTTGTATTTTTTTTCATATGCTACACCATTTTTTTTAATTACTTAACACGAATCGCTTATAATGTATTCTCCTCCTTCGGTGTTGGCCCACATTGAGTTTGTTCACTCTTTTTACAAAACGAGGTCAAATCAACTCTCCCCCAACGATATAAAGACGGGAGGTTTACTTTCTTTAGCTAATTCTTTATCAAGTTTTTTCTCTGCACACGAAAAATATTATTATTTGAAGAAGGAGAATAAAATCAATAGAAGGTAAGTTTTTCAAAAAAAACTTTATATAAATTTTAAATAATAGATGTAAGAATATTTTCGCAAGATTTTTTTTTCGAAAAAGATGAGTGTCTAGGCATTAACTCAATTTAAATTCTTTAGGTTTTTTTTAATATTCGGAATAAATTTAAGCTAATGCTTCCTACAACTAACTCTTAAACTTTTTTTAATAACTTTAATTCGCTTTTATAATTTCAATCTTAAGCTTTTTTTCTTGCGAATTTTCTTTAAAAAACTGCTTTCAGTTTTTCAAAATTTCTAATTTAGACTATTTATAATAAATATGCATCATAATATTTATTGTTTTTTTAGATGGCCTACTATGTTATAAATCTTACTGAATCCCACTCTACCGAAGTTTAACGATGTTGATCATAAAAGAACTTCACGCATTCTATGGAGCCATTTGTCATATCTTATAATTATTTTAAATTTCATTATTTTTTGTTCTTATTTCTAATAAAAAAAGAAAGAGATGTCGTCGTTTATTTAATCGTTGACGCCGCACGAAAAAATATATAACGTAAAAGAATCGATAAAAAGCGAATATCGCGATTCGATTAGCGAGGGTTCGTGTTGTTTATTTTTTAAATACCTATCTAATTTCGAAGAAAAAAAATAATATATTAAAAAAAATGAAGTTTAATATTTTGTCGACAGATGGATTCAGCTTAACCAAAAAAACTTATATCTCTCTTAAATATTAAAGTTATATATATAAATATTAATTCTCTTAAATAAAACTTTAAAATATTGATTCCCTTAAGAGCTCTATATATATATAAAAAAAAACTCAACAAAAAAATACTTATATATATAAATCTTTTAAAGTTATATATATATAAATATTGATTTTCTTAAGACGTATAAAAAAACAGTGAATCTCTACGTATATATAAAAACACCTTCCTAATTTCAAAGGGAAGAAAAATAAAAATTAATATTTTGTCAACAGTTGGAGCCAGCTTAACAAAAAACTTATATATAAAAATAAAAATATATTAATATTAAAAAAATAAAATAAAAATATTGATTCTCTTAAGATGACTTAACAAAAAAAACTTATATAAAGTATACTAATAAAAGAAAGAAAAAATCGATGAAAAAAATATATATATCGTAAAAGAATCGATAAAAAACAAATAGCAAATGGCACGATTTGATTAGCAACAGACGGTTCGTGCTGTTATTTTTTTAATCACTTTCGTAATTTCGAAGGACCAAAAAATAATTTAAAAAAATGCAGTTTAATATTTTGCCAACAGATGGACAGCAGCTTAACAAAAAAATACTTATATATAAAAATATATAAAAAATATTGATTCTCTTAAGATGACTTAACAAAAAAAACTTATATAAAAAAGTATACTAATAAAAGAAAGAAAAAATTGATGAAAACAATATATATACAGTCAAACCTGTTTTTATGCAGGGGATAGAGACCGCATTAAAAAAAACGCATTAAAAAAAATTTCACGAAACTTCACGAATGGCTGTAAATAATAGTTTTCGCAACACAATTAAAAAAATAATTTTTTAATGCGGTCAACAGGGACCGCATAAAAAAGTCTCACATAGAAAATAACTCAAAACCGTACGAAATAGAATTTATTGACAACAGATGTCAGCACTTGACTGCATCGTCTGGTCTATCGTCTGTTTTACATATTTTTGTCCAGGTGGTGTTTTGTTGACTTAAAAAGTAAATTATTTCATTTTTCGCATATTCATGCAATAATATTACTATAATAAGTGCATTTATGCTATAATAAGTTTATTTAGCTATAATAAGTCAACGTAAGACATGACGAATCGCACGAGACTAGTCGCCAACTATACCGCACAAATTAAAAATTTGCATTAAAAAAATCGCACAAATAAAAATCGCACATAAAAAGAGCGCATAAAAACAGGTTTGACTGTATATATATCGTAAAAGAATCGATAAATAGCAAACAGCATTCGTGATCGTCGTCATCGTTTATTTAATCGTCGTCGCGACACAAATTAATTTGTCGACAGATGGCGCCAGCTTAACAAAAAACTTACATATAAAAATAAAAATATATAAATATGAAAAATAAAATAAAAATATATATAAAAATATTGATTCTTTTATTATATATAAAAATAAAAATATATAAATATAAAAAATAAAATAAAAATATATATAAAAATATTGATTCTCTTAAGATGACTTAACAAAAAAAACTTATATATAAAGTATACTAATAAAAGAAAAAAAAATCGATGGAAAAAAATATATATATATATCGTAAAAGTATCGATAAAAAGCAAATAGCCCGATCTGATTAGCGACAGACGGTTTGCGCTGTTTGTTATTTTTTTAAACACCTTCGTAATTTCGAAGGACCAAAAATATAAATTTAAAAAATTAAGTTTAATATTGTGCCAACAGATGGCACCAACTCAACAAAAATTTAATATTTTTGCCAACAGATGGTACCAGCTTAACAAAAAAAATACTTATATATAAAAATATCTTAAATATTAAAGTTATATATAATATTAATTCTCTTAAATAAAAAAAAAAACTTTAAAATATTAATTCTCTTAAGACGTATATAAAAAATCAGCGACAAATTATTTCAAAGTTCTAGCGAATTATTCTAAAACGCTCGTTCAAATTTCGTCAGAAATGGGCGTGGTTTTAATGTCTTGGAGAGCTTTTAGGATGCAAAATATCCTAAAAACGTTCGAGCAATTTAACGGTACTAGGATAAAAATGGAGATGGCTGCAGAAATACAAATATTCTAGAAACGTTCGAGCGATTCAACGATACCGAAATCGTGAGCGGTACTAGGATAAAAGTTGTAAAGTTTAACAAAGATAAAAGTTTAACAAAGATAAAAGTTTAACGAAGATAAAAGTTTAATTATCACAGACTCTCTCTCTTTTCTGGCCGAAAACATGAGCGTTACTGATATAAAAGTTTAAAGTCTTAAAAGTTTAACAAATTATCCCAGAGTCTCTCTTCTTTATACTACTAATAATACATTATGAGATACACCCAGTGGTGATATTCAGCGGGTTCGCCCAGGTTCGGCCAAACCCGTTGTTAAAATTTTTAGTTTTTCGAACGGGTTTGCCCGAACCCCTTGTTAAAATTTTCAGTTTTCCGAACCTTGTTAAACACACGGAACATTTCTCAGTGTTTTTTTTTATTATTATATTAAAATATACTTATTATACTCTGTAATACTACTAAACTAGAGCCTTATACTCCGTTCGCACCGAGCATTTCAATCTAGATTGTGAGCAAGGTCGGGGACTATGTCTTGGTGCGATCTCTCTCGACCGTTTCTATCTCGACCGAAACGAGGTTTAATCGCGATCGATTCAAGAGAGTTCTTGAAACTAGATCCAGTCATAAGAAAGATCCCACAATCTCACTTGCGCGAGATAATACAAGATGGCTGTGGAACACGTGTCGGGCTATGGATAGTGAAATAAAAAGGATATTGTATTTCGAGAGACGATGACATCTGTCTATTATCAGCAGTGCCATTTGGGGTGAAAAATTTTTCTGCCTAAAAAAAAAGAAAAAAATCGACAGCACTAATATATTATTGTTACCTGGTCTTCGCCCAGGGCCCCTTACGTTCCAAATACGCCACTGATTATTAGATATGTCGCAAGAAAAGGTATTGTATTTATTTCTAGCCAAAACTTCCATTTCGTTTGTCGGTGATTGTCAGGGAAAAATTTTCTGCTAGCAAACCCTTTGTTAACTATTTCGAATATCACCACTGGATACACCTATGTGTTATACTATTACTGGTAGCTCGAGTTTTTTCCTAGTGGGCGTTCTAGCAGCAATGGTGTCATTCCGTGGTATAAATAATAAATTCATATCTATGGGGAATTTTTCCCCATTGATATGAATTCACACACGGGAATTCCCCTTTCCGTGAAGAAGGGAGAAAAATTCCCTTTCTCGTGGGTGGGTAATCGTTAACCCTCTTCCCCAAAGGAAGAGAGTTCTAGCAGCAGCGGTGTCTATTCATGGTATAAATAATACATTTATATGAATAATAAATTCCTATTACAAATAAAAGTAATTAATTCTTAATTTAAAATCATCGGAAAGGCTCTGCTAGTGGGCGTTTAAGGCAAACCATTACAGATTACAGATTACAGATATACAAACACGTGATTAATGGCTTATACAGGGTGTTTTTTTTATCTTGAGACAATGAAATAACTTATTTGGATCTCATTATTTTGAGAAAAAGGTATCTAGAAAAGTTGTAGACACACGGTAAATAATAATCTTTTCTGCATAGAGTATTTAACATCTGTAAACAAGGAAATCAGGGAAACTTAATCACCATACTGTTCTTTTATGCATTTAAGTTATTTATTTATTTGTGTTCAAAATTATTGTTTACAAATACAATTTTACAAAAACATTTTAAAAAATAATATCAATAAATTAAAAACGACCAATTACTAATTGTTACATCGTGACAATGCCGGGCTGCAATTTTTAATCATTTTTTACATTTATTTAATTTAAAATATATGCCCTCAGTTCAAATTAGTAGTGCCTTGCCCCTGCACATCATGCTTCTTTTATTAGTAATGGTCATGTCGGTCATTATATAATTTCATTCAGGACAATATGTTTGAATTGAAATAATACGATTTACGGTTTGCACCAGAGGTTTATATGCAGGTAATCGGAGCCTGCTGCCCAAACGACGTCCATTTCTAGTCTCATCTTTCTCACTTCATTTTCAGGATTAAGAAACGACTGTCAGACAGATAATAGTGAAAATATATAGGTCTATAAAATTAAAATTAGCCCACAAACCACTTCTCAAATATTTTTTTCTACTTTTGATTCAATTTTCTTTTAAAATTATGGTATTATGAAGAAAATGTGAGAAATATACTTAACCATTTAAACGTGCTTCTATATGCTTTTGTAATGGCTTATTTGAGACTCCTACATCGCCCAAAGTTTCTTATTTATGCATGTGAAGTAAAATAACTTTCAAGAAAAATATGATTTTACATAAAAATCTGATCCCTAATGACAACTAATAAAACAGCTGAAGTTACAATAAAAGACAGGTAGTATTCCTTTATAGGTTTCAACTTATAGAAATTCCACCCTAGAGTTTATAACTTATATAGGATGGAGTCCCTCACGAAATAATTCGAATCAATCAGATAATAATTATACCAATCTTTTTTTGAAAGCATTATGGAGGTTTTCAATTTGATGAAAGCAAAGAGAAGTTTTTAAATGAAGGCATTATGCCAAGAGTTCTGCTCCTTGTGATTGAATATCTTGGATTCAGGTATAATATTTTATATAAATACTAAAATGTAACATATTTATTAAACTATAAATTTATAAAACTTTTATAAGAAATAAAATTTCATAAATTATTTTATATTACACGAATATATTTTAAATATATTTGCCATAGTTATAAAATAAGATTAGGAGAGAAAAAAACTATGGAAAGTCTTCTGATAAATAAGGTATCATACAGTTCATTTTTATTTGATAAATTCGTATCTATAAAATTAATTAATATTTATAAATTTTCACAGTCTGTTGAAATGGTCGGACCAGTTTCTCAAAATTTTCATCGTTATCAATACATGGACTTTTCACATTTTATTCAAGTACAAGCTGTACGATTTTTTATCGGTAAACCACGTGAATTATCGAAGGTAACTGCAATTATTCGACCATTTTCTCTTCAGGTAATCATATTACATTATCATTTTACTTTTCAAATGGTTATTTTATTATCGTTAATAAAATGATACAAACTTATATACTTTTAATTTGTAGTCGATTTTTAATATATACAGGTGTCTGCAGTTAAAGAAAAATCATTTAAAATAACGATACAATATTAATTTTCACTTATTAATACTGAATTCGAACATATAAGTAATCATAAAACAAAATTTTTTTTCTTTGAATTCGTATGCTATAGATACAAATCCAGAATAAAATTTATAAAATGATTGAACACGAATATTGTCATAACGTTTTCATAAATAATTTTCAATTTGACATTTTAATTAATGATTAAACTACATTATTTCAAGTCTGGATGTTTCATTTCTAAAAAAGTTTTATAACGAACTTTGTTCTATGAGTGGTTGACTAGATATGTTCGGGCCAGATGCAATATACAGGGTGGAGCATAAGTAAAGCCCTTTACAAATTTTAAAAAATTTTAAATTTTATTGAACAAAAATTACATAAATTTAAGAACAAAAAATACAACAACAAAAATACAATGATTTAATATTAATGGACATGCTTAAAATGTTTTCCTTCATATTCAATACAATGCCGAACTCTACTAGCAACACTTTTACAAACTTTTTGACAGATTTCCATGGAAATTACAAAAAATTTCTCTGCAATTACTTGTTATAATTCAGGAATTGTTTCTGGTTTCGGGCTGTAAATATGATCCTTCAATACACACCACAAAAAAAAGTCCGGTTGTGTTAGGTCTGATGATCCTGATGGCCACTCAATAGGGCCTTGTCGTCCTATCCATATCTCCTCAAAATTTTGTTTTAATAATAAAGAAAAATTACATTATATCTAAAATAATTTCATATAAAATTAAAACATAAATTTTTGCAGTAGAAACTAATAGAAATTAAAAAGGGCGTTACTTCTCCCCACCCTATAGTTTGTAATAAATTTATTTAACTCATTGAACAATATAACAATGTTCACGCCAAGAACTCAGCTAATAAACGTTTTAAATCTTATAAAAATTACTTTTTACTTGATTTAGGTATAGACTACATCAAAGACTACGGAAACGAGAAAAACGTTACAATTTATTTATAAATGAATTTATATATAATAAATCTGTCTTTATAGTAATTATTGACAATATAATGTTTTCTATTATATAATATCAGATATGGATAGCAACGATGGTTATATTTTTTATCACCGTAATTTTCTTCACTGTAATAATTAGAAAAGATGAAGAGTTGCATAACAGAAAGCGTACTAAAGTTTGTGATGTAGTTTGGGCATTATTTGGATCATTTTCCAGTAAAGGTTGTATTAAACGTTAATATTAATATCATTTTATAGTAACGGTATATTTAGTACTAATGTTTAATTACTTGCAGGAAATGAGTTATTTTCGCCTTCTAGTGTAAGTTGCAGATTGTTTGTTTCTGGATGGATTTTTGCGTTATTTATAATTACGGCCAGTTACAGCAGTGCACTAATGTCTTTCATTTCTTTTCCTGGTCGAGAAATGGCACCGAAAACCTTTATGGAATTAATAAAAGCTTCCGAAAATAATGAATATGTAATCAGTATGTCCTCCCGTGTAAGGACATTTAAGAAAATAATTCTCGTAAGAAATATAAATATTTGTTTTTAATTATAACATTATTACATTAACATAATTTTTTAATATGTTATAAATTGAACAGTGTTTCTGAGTTTTCTCAAAATTTTTCATTCGGGTTTCGATACTTTAAAAACATTAAAATACCTACGGTAAATGAGTTATTAATTGCTTATTTTCGTTATCTAATTTACAAGATTACGTAGTGTAAACAGAAAGAAATAATATGTTTTATCTGGAAATAGAATTGTAATTTCTTGCAAGGAAGAAAAAAATAATTTCGTTGTAAAAATAAACCGGAATGAAAGTATTCTTTTAAAATGTCAACTAGAACTATGCGCAATTTTTCGTGGACACCAGTCCACGAAAAGTTCTAGTACTTCTAGTTCTAGTTCTTATAATACTTATACAATAATAGAAATTAATGCAAAGAATTCTTTCTTGACTGAAGTTAAGCGATCGCATGCGAACACACGCTGGATAATGAGGGTATTAAATTAAACAGGCTTGTCACCTTGCACAAGCAGTCAGTTCTTACGTTTATTCTAAAAGTTCTTTAAATTAAATAATATAAATTGCAAGGATTTTTACGCATGGGAACATATATTAACGTATGTAGGTTGAGGTATATTTGTTCAAGTTTTCCAGAAAAAATATCGTTATTTTAAAAAATGTTTGACATATTTAGAATGTCAAGTACCTGACGCTGTGTTGCTCCCGTTTTTTCAATGAAAATTATTCCTGTTGTTTAAGTTTGTTTTGTCATTCTTAAAGTATTCTTCCTTAAGCTTACGTACTTGCTACAATATTTAGGATTTTTCATACACTATAGATAAGGCTTTAAAATTTTCGTGTTATTAATGTATTTATTTAGTAACAAGATTAATTCTTATAATTTTATAATATTGCGGTATGCATTTCGGTAGAGACACAACTCACTCTAGCTTTCACCTAATATCACAGGCAAAATGCATTAGTAAACACTGAAAATACAGGAAACGTAAATTACTTAACAGATATACTTTTAACTAATTTAAAATATACAAAATATGATATAGTACTGTACATCCTATAGATAACGTATTTTCTTACATATTTTGGATATTCTAACAATACTACGAAGCGAATTTAAATTTATATTTAACATTATGTTAAACATATAAGTGATAATTCTATATAACGAATTTTAAAATTATAGACTACATAATGTAATAATCTATACAACACGAACTTTATGGATATTCCAACGAAAATGTAGAGCAAGTACTACTATATTCCTACATTACTATTGGCATATACTCACAAAAGACTATAAATTCATCTATTAAGTATTGCGCTAATAATATCTATTGAAAATTATATTAAGAAATTTTGGTTTTCCTTAATAAATGGACTTCTCTCATTATCATGAATTGTGTAATTTAACTGTGTTTAAAAAACAATAAACAGATCATAAAAGTTTTTTTTGTCAGCGGCTATATAAAATATTTTAAAACGTAATGTTACAACTGCAGAAGGCTATTTGCAGCAGAATTGCATTTCGTAACGAATAGAATAATAATTACTTGTATTGGTGAAACAATTCATGGTGATTCTTCACTTGTCTCTGAAACCACATTTGGATTTATCAGCAAACGGATTTGGAGAGAGGTGTCATAGTGGATGACTATTGTTAGCGTTATCTTTTAAAATCAACTATATTTATTTACTTTTATTAATTACGTTTATATTGAATTGATAAAAATTTCTTTACAGCATTCTACAGAAAGAAAAGGCTTAGCGTTGAAAAAACTATATATTTCAAACCGAATAAAACCAGATCATTTTGATAAAAATTTTGCACTTCGAATGATGCATGAAAAAATTGCTGGTATATTCTTTGAAACGTTCGCTGAAATGGCTTTGAGACCTATGGGAACAGAAAACTTTCTAGCGTCTGAGGATCAACTGTTTAATGCGAATGTGGGATTTGGTGTGCAGAAGAAATTTCCATACAAGAGATCAATAGATAAAGTGTAAGTTACTTTTGAGAAACATTTTATGCAATTTTTCTTTCAAATTTCTTTCTAAAACGTGGCTTATTTAATTAATTGTAGAATTTCCCGTTTATTCGATGTTGGAATAATAATGAAAATTCAAAATGATGAATTGAACAAAGTGGGTAGACACGGATCTCTCATTGAACAAAACGTCAAAATTGAAGAGGCATTGAATTTAAATGACTTAGCTGGTCCGTTTCTAATTCTGATAATTGGATTTATTTTGTCAATTATAGCATCCTTCGCTGAATATCTTACAGCTAAGCTACACCGACACTGTCGTTTAACTATATAAATGCTTTTGAAATAAGTACATAGTACATTCAATGATCGGTGCAAATTATAATTAGACTGTGTACGAATAACTAAAGCACATAACTATAATATACTGTACATTATTGAGTCACAAACAAAAATACTTTTTTTATTTGTTTTTATTGTTGTATGCATATATTAGGAAAGTTAAATTAGATGTTTAATTTTAAATACATGTATCTCTTATATAATATGGTAGTTACGTTTCAAAATAGTGTCGTACTATGCGAATCCGTTCTATACGAAATAAAGAAGTAATACAAAACATGATGTTGATTCCAAACGTTAAACGAAGTGTACAATTTCTTTCGTTACTAATAGAAATATACCTATTAAAGCAATTAATAATTTATTTCCAATCAGTAAATAACTAACAATCACAATTAAAACTATTGTATTACGCGTTAATTTTAATTTTATTTAAACCAGTGGGTTTTCTTTTCACAAAGTTTCCTTGATCAAAAATGTCAGCAACATCTTCATTTCTTATTTTCGACATAAAAAATTTTATGGATGAGAAAGTAAAACTCAAAATATGTTATTAATCGGAAATTTCTTCTAGCGAGTTGCATTTGTTCAGTCAAGTAACGAGCGATTTTTGAAGAATTTGAGTTCGAATGCGGAATTGTTCGATTTGGGAAGAATTCCAGAACAGAGATACCGCTGTACTTCGTTCATTATTTTTACGAATGATTAATTACCTACGGTTAAAAAGTGTTTAATAATACAAAAAATATTTAAATAAACTTTACAAAAAATGAAGTTTATATTTAAAAACAAACACAGTGACAGTCTTAAAGGCAAAAGTCTGAAAGCAACGACAACGACACCTGGTTCATAAAAAAGCTAGGACAAGGGAGAAAAAAATTGTATTATCAGATTTTATTAACTTTAACCAAACAGCAAACAAATTGAAAATTTCAATATTTTAAAATTCATGGGCATATTTGAAATAGCACGCATGTTTTTTATAAAAAATTTTGAATAAAGGAGTTATAAAATTATAAACAAAAGGTTTTTTCGTATTTTCGAGTCGTGCTAGAGTTGTACAGGTATCCCTGGTACAACTGTGTTGTACTAGGGATACCTGTAAATAATTGGTAATTTTTTTTTATTTTTAAGTTTTGATAATTTTTTTAAGAATTTTGGATTGTTTTTAACTATAATTATATCGGTAAATTGAAAAACCTGTAATTCCGGTTTACTATTAGTGACAGCACATTGTCATATGATTGATGAATAAGGATTCATGCGAATATATTACAATGTGCTACACTATCAAGGTGAAATTTAAAACCATTCGAATACCATTTCTTGTTTCGTATACCTAACAACCAGATTTAAAAAAAAAAAACAGAAATTTTTATCTTTATAGTGTTACTTTCAATTATATTATTTGCCTATTTTATTTACTGATTTTAATAATTCCATAATTGATAAATATAATTTATTACTGAATATCAATCAATCATGCACATACTAGAAATGAAACAAATGATATATATTGATAATAAGATAAGTATGATAGAATATTTTTGTTAATAGGCCAATTATCGGCCAGTACAACTTTTCATTCGGATGTTTTCTATCTGTTTATAAAATTTTTGTTTAGTTTTAAAGATATTCTCATAAATATCATCATCAATAAACTTTATTTATAATAGGCTTATGCCTGTTACAAGAGGATGGTATTATTATTACAAATTATTTTAAAAATAAGTAACATAGAAACAGTTACAAATATATCATATTTGGTTGATTAATAGCAAAATATTTTTGTGCGTAGTTATACAGATTATATATTGTATTACCTTTTGCTCTGTGGAAGAAAAGATACATGGATTATCGTTTTTCATGGAGCCCAAGCTTCGAGATTATAACGTTTATGTAGCATTTGTGTTTTATTTATTTACAAGTAAAAATAAATGAATTTTAGACATGGCCACGTCACAACTTATACAAAATAATTTTAAAAAATTGATAAATATTATTATTAATAATTATAATTTCTCTATTCAATCTCAATTAAATAAAAGGATTTTTTAACATTGAAGGGATAGATCAGTGTCCATATAACCGTTAATATTTGGATAATTTAAAATTATATTATAACAAACAGAATTAATACGATTCCTTATATCATAAATGTCATGAGTTAAAGATATTTCAAAGGCGTTCTGAATTAATTGAGTACTATATATTTCACATAAATCGGATTTATGGATAAACGGATCTATCGATAAACCGAACATATTAAACAAAGTTGACAATTGACAATTCCAGTTTTTTCTTGACTTGTCGACAGAAGATGTTTGATGTTGTATTCTCAACAGTAAGGCTGGAAGCACTTCGTTATCTCTCAATCGACTAAGAAATTTAATATATCCTTTAATAAAAAACGGACCCAATCTAAATCAATTCAAGCCGAAGCGCCGCACCAGGAACATTACAATCTAGAGAAAAAACTTTACGTACGAATTTATTTTGAATTAGGCCTATCTCTAGATTATTAAAGTTAGATAGGCTCCAAATGGGAGCAGCATACCCAAAAGCATTAAGGATAATGGAGCAAAACAGTCTGAACTGGATTCTGATATTACGTATTTTTAGTTTAGCAAATAAATTAACTAAATTGTTAATCAACGTAGTAGACTTTGTCTTGATTTTCTTAAAATGCTTCTCAAAAGACAAAGACGGAGTAAGCGTAACACCCAAGAATTTTATCTCTGGGACTATTAAGAGTTTTTCTTGGTTGAGATAGAAAGACATGTATCTTCTCGGCAATCTGGAACCGTTTTGGAAAATCATAATAAAGGATTTTTTTGGATTAATTTTCAGTTTGTTCTTCACAATATTTTTCAACAGCATATATTTAACGTCGGAGCGCAGCTGCGGTCGGAGCCAAGACTACTATATCATCGAAAGAAATTAAACTTAGGCAAGAATTTTCTCATGCATCAATTCAACAGTTTTGTTTTATTATTTTTGTGACGGGTTTATTGTGTGATTCCCAAAACAAGACGTTTCTGTTACTGATATGCGGACAACCTTAAATCATAGACCCTATCTTTCTAAATTTTATCGAGATCATTTTGGTTCATTTGACCGAAAGGATTATTCAAATGCGGATTTTTAGCCAAATACGTAAATAAACTTTTAAGTTTACGTGAATCCTCTTTCCTATTTTTATGGTAGTAGTATATATTTACTGATTCGGGCTCAGTTTTTGATGAGTGACGATAAAATTTAAAACTCGCAAAAATCAGTAAAAAAGTAATGTATTTTAAAAGAAAATCGTCAATTTTTAAGTAAACATTGCAATTTTCTCAACATTCGAATGGTCTAATTTCAGTCACTTTCTTCGCCATTTAAAAAAATTAATGAAACAATATGCATTATACAAAGTTTCTAATTTTGAAAATATCATGTTGAAATAAACACAAATATAAACATTGTAAATCCAGTAACGAGGAAAATCAGATACATTTCTTGTTAATAATTTCGAACACTGCTATTACTTTTCATTTGATCGTCGTAAACAATTTAAAACTATTATTTGTGTACAGTGCGAAAATTTAGTTAATTTTAATCATTTTCAAATCTCGTACTAAATAATTAAGTGCCATTGCAATTTGTTTAATTTTGACAAAATTTGTTTAAACATTTTAATTACTTTTTAACATTCCACGTCTACCGAACATGATTTTTCACGACTTTAGACTGATTTTTCAGTTAACTTAGTAAAAACACTAATCGGTAAGCATTACAGGTGTCGAAGTTTCTTTTTGGCTCCATTTACTCTTGTATCGAGTGTCCGAAGTCAGGCGTGACTTAATTTGTTATACCAAATCTTATGTGACACACTAATTTCTTAAAAATATAAATCCTTCTCTAATTGAAAAATAGTATTACATGGTGAAAAACTACGTCACGTTATAACAGGGTAAATGAGTCAGTTTCTTAGTTTTTCGTTCATAAACATCAGAAAGAAACATTGTAAAATCTATAAATTTATTTGAATTTTAAATAAGTAATTTTGATTATTGTGTACAATTTTAAGAAAACATCGATGAATAAAATAATATAAAGAACTAGCAGATGAGCCCAGCGTTGCTTGGACAAAAAATAACAACAACAAATGTTAAGATTGTTAGATTATTTCGTATTCTTAATCCTTCTATATATTTAATCATATATTTAAACTCGGCACCCTCGGAAACATATTTTATGCTCGCCGATAACTGTGCTTAATATGCGAAAATTTTGTGCTTAATATGCGAATATTTAATCGATATTTTAAATCGACCTAGAAACATTAAAACATATTTTATGCTCGCCGATAACTGTATTATACAATTTTCCTATTTGAATGTCACTATACTGCTTGTCGGATAGAAAGGAAACTGATGCAGAAAGAGGTCGGAGTAATTCGACCAAAAGTAGTCGTTGACCTCCTCCCGGAAGCAAGAATGGTCAACGGCTATTAATTAATACCGGTCTATTATTAATAATTGAAAGTGATCCGTGTTGGATAGACTGTGATGGCCGCGCACGTGATCGAAATTGTTAACCTGAACGTCCGAAAAACTTCACATGATTTGTTTAAATAAAAAAAAACTCTTGTAAAAATGCGATAATAATTACCTTTATGTAAGAATATAGTATTTACATTTTTGCTACAAACTGTACAAACTACGTGGTAAGCATGTTCCGTAAATATCGCGTTTATAGAAAAATTACCGGGCTGCAATTTGAAAAAATTGTAGACCTATAAATTCCGGCTTATGTCCCTTATCTATCTGTGTGTCTGTCTGTCTTTCCTTAATCAGTTTCAAGAAAGGTGTTAGATAGACGAAAGTCGAGACCACATATGCCTAGGAGATGGAAGCAGAGATTAACTACAACGTTATAAGAACTTTCGACCGGAAGTCACGTTACATCGATTCAAAATTTTTCCCTGAACGAAGTTAGATAGATAACCTGTACTGTACGTGATAGTTTTCCTGTTAGCGATAGAGTCGTGCAGGTGCAGGACAAAAAAACTGCTTCACAAAATACATTTCAAATTTCTGTCGGGTGTTCTTAGTCTGTGGAAAATATCTGTCAAACTTCGATAAAATTTTCGCATATTAAGCACAAAGCCACGTCAAGGCGACACCCACTTTGTGGTAGTTTTTTGTTTTCCAGAAACTGACCCCGATTGCTTGACAGAATAACAATCGAGGAATAAAATTGGATATTTTTTGCCATTCGATTTGATTTGGTAATCTGAAATCAATCACAAAAAGTTTACTTTTTATGTCATTTTAATGAAATTATTTTATTGAAAGAAGAAAATTCTCAAAACTGGTTTCTCAAATTTGAAATAAACATAGCAACGAATAAAAGATTATTATAAAAATGTAAGTAATTAAAAATATATTTACACATTATAGATATTGTATATTCAAATATATAATTAATAATATATACTACAAAATTAACATATTGTGACAGACACGCGTTTGGCCATTTTTCTACCATTTTTTGTGTAGTGAAGCTATATTTATTCCGAATAAATTTTATATGTTTAAATAAAAGGAATCCATTCAAAGTTTTGCGAAATTGTACCACCTGGCCCCTTGTCACACTGGTGTTTTGCGGTGAAACGCATACATCCCGACGCTGCTGAAACCATGAGACATAGAGGAACGAACAATGAGAAACAAATTAATTTGAATGAACTTATTTATGATAAATAAAAGACTTTATCTACTAAACATCTTGAACACTTTCTTCTGAGGTTACCTTTAACTGGAAGCATATCTCCTATGTTTCCCTTGTTTTCCTTACTTAGGAAGGCTGTCAGAAAATTATTTTCGTTGATCTTTTACTACAGCCATTACCTTTTATGCCAAAGGGACTAGATATCTCAACAAACACATATCTGAGTTACGAGGATCTGTTTGAAAAGGATCCATCCGTTTACTACTGCTCTCATAAGCAGATTTTAAAATTCCTTCTACCAATTTTCACTCTTATAGACGATCGAAGGTATAGACACTGATATATTGATCAGACAAATCCATTCTTATCATAAATTGATTATAAAATGCAATTTCCGTTGGACAGGCTATGTGAACTTTAGCATTTTTCTGACTGATGCTTAATTAAGGATGTACAGTACAACTTTCTTTGAGACGAAAATTACAATTTCTCATTTGCTTGCATTTCTCATAAAGTTTGCCCTAACAAGACTATTGACGTTAACGGCAATAGTCTTGTTAGGGTCAAATTTTCTCGGTTCCGAAGAGTTTATTCTAAGGAGAATCTACTGTACCTTTTTTTGTTTTCGAGGTCGTGTTTTAATTTTTTCCCCAATATTGCATTAGGATCCTTCAAAAATAAACAATAATCAAACGCCTGATAAATACAGGACGAAGTTGTAATATTAAATGGTTTTGCTGCCTTCAGGCAAGCTTGACATATGTTTCCATTATTTTTAAAGCAACATTCTCATTAATCTTCGTAAAATAATCGAAAGTGCGGAAAATATTGAATTTTATAAATCTGTTGTAATTAATAAACAATGGAAAGTAAATACCAAAATTCTAGATGTAAGCAAGGAAATCGCTGTGAATGATGATTTTGTGTAAAAACATATTACAGTAGAGCGTCGATAAGTGGAACGTCGGTAAGAGGTGGAACGATTTTCAGTCGGACTGTGTCGTGCTGAATCGAATGCTTTTTGATACTAAATTTACTTCTAAAGTATAATTTTCATGTTTTTTATATTCTTTAATATATTTATTTTGTTTGTACAAAATGCAGAAATAATTTTTAACGATACGATAGCCTCGATGATTATTATAAAAATTTTCGTTAGGCTTAAAATCGACGAAAATTCAACACGAAGCGACACGCAACGGAGAAAAATTCAACAGGAAGCGATACGCAACGGAGAAAAATTTGAACATCGGACAGGTTAATGTATTTTTTCGTACAAAGTCGGAAACTGGAACAAATCATTAACTGGAACGACCCCAGTCCCCAATTGGTTCCACTTATCGACGCTCTACTGTACTCGTTTTAGTACAATATTTTTGTTGCTGGTAAAAAGCCAGGACGAGAAGTACTGTATACTCAAATAGATGCGAAATACAATAATTTTTGTTTTATTCGGTTTTGAAATAAACGCAATAACTTATTAAAACTCTTTATCAATTGCTGATAAACAATAGTCTATATCAACATATTTTGTCGAAACTTTTTCATTACTGTAGTAAACTACTTATAATAAATCATAGTAAACATAAAAGTATTTATCACAATTATGTTATTTTAATAATAGAAAAAAAATTTTTATAATATTCGAAATAAGAATATTAATCGGATTATTTTTAAAATTTAATACGTAAAACAAACCAATATCCATACATTATTCAAAATAGAGATACAGAAACGTAAGAAGTAGTGCAGTTTTAATATGTACTGTACTGTTTTAAGCATATTTTGTATAGTAATAAAATTGTAATGATCGTTAATTGTTTAAATATTTTTTAAATTAAATTATAGGAGAAACTTGATGCTATGTGCCAGTCCTACGAAGGCGACGATAACGATTTGAAATATTTCTGCAAGCAAAATCATATGTTAGCATGAACTAAAATTTTCAAAAATATTAAATTTATCCTAAATATCATTAAATTTTAGTAATTATTAATTATGTGTTGTTCTTTTCTATAATTTAAATCAGTAACATTTGAATATATTCAGATTTCCTACCTCAAATTAATTAATTTAACATGACGTTCCATCAAGAGCAGTAAACGTATTAAATTAAATTCAATTTCTCTTCAATAATCATACACATATTTTAAGAGCCAATTTTCATTTTAAAATAATCCATTAATCAATGCTTAATATAAATCCTCTTAATTAATTAATGTAAGACCCACCTCAGTTTTTTAAAAAAGCTGACAAGAGACTGCATAAACATAAAATATGAAAACAAAGATAAAATTTCCTTCTTCGTTGTTTACAATTAATAGATTAAACTAATTTAGTGCACAAAAATTAAAAATAATTTTGAATATACTGTATAAACATTATTAAATATAAAAAAACGATGACACGTGAAACTATCATTAAAAATACAATATTTTAAATGATTAATGAGATTTACTAGCACAGTATAGAATAATTTATGTAAACATCTAATAATCGCCCATTATGCATTACGTATAGATCTGACTCACTCTGGAGTGGACCAGCAAGGAAAAGGCATGAAGAGAATTTATTTATTCTTTCTGTTCATAATTAATTACGAGAGTCTTGGCAGAATTTGAACTCTTATTCCCTTATTGAGGCAGGTAAAGGTAAACATCGCTTATCACTACCCAGATGCTCTTCATATTCAATTGGTTGAACACATATGAGCATAAAAACTCCGCTTTTAGTTGTGGGAAACGACGGGAGGTAGGACGGAAGTCGGACCTCCTTGTTCTCGGCGAATAGGTCGGCAAGACCCTCCCCACTGTCAAGGATGGCTAATTTTGCGCGATATCCCGACTTGTCGGGATCGGTCAGTTACTTGTCAGGTCGAGTGGAGGAGTGTGTGTGGGGTCGTCGATAAAGGAAGGCAATATCCGTATAACAGGACAACACAGATAATGGTTTATTGGAACATAGGAACTACTACAGAAACGCTACGCATCCCGTCCCTAATCGCGGGAGAGAGAGAGCTCACAATTGTTAGGGGATTCATACCTCTCGGTGATCGATTTTGATCGAGGATGTTCGTCGGACTCGGGCGTTTTCCTGGCGGAGCGACAGGTGGGCGGCAGGATTGGCTTGGCGGCTGAGGCTTCGGCGTCTCGACTTGGCTTTCGAGTCGGATACGGTGTCGCCGGGCAGTTCGTCTTCTTCGGACGTCAGCTCCCCGTTCTCAGAGACCTCCCCCCTATTTATACTCTAAGTCCCTTCCGCCACGATCACCAATCGCGATCGAGGATGATGACTTGAGTTCCGTGACTCAGGTCGGATCCTGAGAAGGAGGGAAGTGAGTTTGACGGCGGAAGATTGTACATCCTTCGAACTTGATCGTTATCGTGGATCGCGATCGTTATCTCCCGAGAGGGCTTCGAAATAATTAAAATTTAACATTGGACAGGCCTAATACGGGTTTCACATAGTGCTCTCGGAGTAAAAAAAGGAAAGAGAAATCGACTGTTGCAGGGATAACCTCTTACTACGCAAGCACGAGGTCACTTTGTACGTGGTCTGTTAAAAGAAAAAAAAACCGGACTTTTGTCATACAAACTTTGTTATCGTAATTACAATATTATATATGTTTGTCCTCATTGAAGTACTCTCCCCACCGTTCCCATTGTGTCTGCAACCGTTGGAATGCTCCCAGGAACTCGTTTTGTGAAATGGCGCGTAGCTGTCTTTGAAACTTTTGATGAATCTCACCTACATTCTGAAAACGTCCTTTCAGGATTGTTTGGAGACAGGGAAAAGTCTGTGGAGATCAACTCTGGAGAGTATTGGGGTGGGAAAGGACGACCACGTTGTTAGTGGTAAAAAATTGGTCGACAAGACGTGCGAATGGCGTGTTGTCGTAATGCAACCAGCTCAGACCTCTTCCGATGCACATCTTCCCACGAACGTCTTAAAACTTCTACGTAGAGCTCCATGTTAACAGTCTGACCTTGTGGCACGAATTTGTGATGGACTACGCTTCGATAATCAAAACAACAATCAACATCGATCGTCCCGATCTTGAATCTTATTCAGTTTTTGTTCTGATCGATTTAAAACACTTAAACCACTCATGGCCCTGAGAACGGTTCATACAATCTTCCTCATAGGCCTGCTGAAGCAAAGCCTACGTTTTAGTAAAAGTTTTTCCCGTGTTAAAGAAAAATTTTACACAAACACGTTGCTCCTTAAAAACTTTCTTCTTCACTTCGCAGAGCGGTAACTACGCGTGTTCACTTCGACAGCTCTAAATCGCCAACTGGTCAGTGTACTACAACGTACCAAGTGGTATTATTGATATATTACCGAAGTTTGTCTCTAAGTAGCACCACTTGCCGGGATGCAATGGTTCACGCACTATGACAAAAATCTGGTCTTTTTTTAACAGACCTTGCATATTATTTTATTACATGCCAATGCCAAATGTTGCCACATTTGGCAGCGGCAGCTCTTATGAGTATGTACTAATTTTATATAATAACATATTAATGATTATTACGAATTTTATAAAAGATAAAATTTTATAAAATGGCAATAACTTTGATTTGAGGAAGGGATGGGTTTTATACAAAAATTCTAAATGTTCATAACTGGTAAAATTGTCACTAAATCAGGCCCTACTCGAGATATCACATGATCCCCTTTATCTCTTCACCCCATCGATTTCTAATTATCAAAATTTAGTAGCATCAATCCCTTAATACACAAACCTTCCTGTAGAATTTCAGAAAATTTCGACAAAACCGCAAGTTATTAAGCTTCAAACAAGGCGAACGAAATCGTGCTCCCACACAGAGACAAAAAAAACCTCCAATGTTTTTTTGCATTTCGCGACGTTTTAAGTTCCTCGAGTTCAAAAATGTAAAAATCTGATGGGGTCATTTTTTGCCTGATAGTCATGCTTTTCCTTTTGTGAGAATCGAAGGAGTTAAGCTGCGAGCTAGACGCCACTTATCGGCTTCCCTGTCAGGGGATGACCGTAGAAGGGTAATCTAGTGTAGTGGGGAGGGTCGGCGAGGTCGTGATAAGGTGTCGGCCGTACTCAAACGATGATTTGCATTGTACATAAAACTAATTTAATAAACAGATAAACTTATACAAAGAGAGTACAAAAATATTAGATACAATGTAGGTTAAGCGATTAATAACTCTATTAGCGCGACATCAATTCATGCGGTCTCGTCGACACTGCTTCGCGGGTTCCGCGGTCCGACTGGATTAGATTTCCATATCGGGAGTTAATATTAGTCTAACTTATAAACTATTCGGGCAGAGAGAGAGAGAGAGTTTACAAACAGACCAAGTTAATACCTCAAGATGATTACTCGCTGTTCATGGATCCCGGTTAATGCGTTGTCCGAAAGACATTTGCTGATCTAGCGGAGTATTGGAGGTGAACCGTGGAAGAATTGGCGGAGATTATGGCTGCTTCGGGCCGGAGGTAACCGTTGTGGATGATGGCGGAATGGGTCCTGTGTCCAACCCCTTTTTATACCCGTTTTCGAGGGAGCTGACTAATGCTAGGTATGATGTAACCCGTTCTGTGTCTAGAGCTTGTTTATGTTAATTGTCATAAATCGAACGTTTCTTGAAATTTATTACCTCTTTCTATCTGGTATTGTTACTCATTCTACCTCATAAAATTGATAACAGCTGTCAAACAAACTGAATTAATAGCTGGAGATGACTAAGGTCAGGAATTGTCTTGCGACCTTAGTAATAATTGTTGATATTCAAACTGTTTTATCTAGCAAAAAATCACAGGAAACAGGATGTGTGTGGGTTTTGTCCGGGTTTGTCTTCTCTTTCTCGGTGACCTTTTGTTTGCCCCTTTTTCCCAGGGGTATTGGATTAGAATATAACTTTAATTAATTAAATTATTTAATTAACTCGATATCAGCCTCCACACTTTCCTCTCTTATATATAACAGCCGAGAAAGTAATAAAAAATACATATATTATTACATTTTAAGAATACATAGAGTGCGAGTGGCACAAAGCTTCGGTTTAATGGAAAACAACAACGTAAAACAAGGTCGATCTGACAATCTGCTAAGAGTATCTATTCCCTTGCCTTTGCCTTCTATATCTCCCGTGAGAACTTTTATGGAAAACCAGCCTTTATTTCGGTGTCAGACACATGAATAAAACTCGAAATACTCCACATAGCCAGACCATCGATCGGGCGAAAAACCGCGACCAACTAATAATGTTCAGTGGTTGTATCCACTCGGCCACTGGTGGACCAGTGCCACAAAGGAAATACTATGCAGGAAAAATATATTAATTAATAAAAAAACACTAAGGAATACCATAAGTTAAATACAAAATAAATAGCTTAATAAGCATTTTAACGATGTAATTATATAAAATAATAATAGTAATAAATTGTTTAATAATTGACTCCCAATAAACAGTAAAAAGAAACGGCAAAAAAAATCCATGAAATGTATGTGCGTGCGTGCGTGTGTGTGTTGGTGTCTCTTTCGCTTAATATCTCAAGATGGAGTAAAGGGTAAGTAAAAAATTTGGCATGATGATTGTATATGAGGGGCATTAATGCTATTAAATTTTAGTGGTAAAGAACAATGGAAGGGGAGATAAAGAGAGTCTTTGTATCTCGAACTTAATGACGATTTTACTCGTTATTAGCGTTTACATTGTTTTTTTTTTTTTTTTTTTTTTTGTAAAACTCATTTCTACCCTTCAAAATTAAGTCTTTTGCCGTAGTGTTTTTAATAAAATATCTTAACAGATAACGCCACACAAAGTTTTAATTGTTATTGCCAGGAAAGTTACGCAACTCGTTGCTGGATGTTTTTAAAATTGAACAATGAATTGTCACTTACTTTTAAAAAACAAAGATAAATGTAAATGTTGCATTATTTACTCACAATGTTGTTCCAGAAAAATAATATTTTTAAGTTTTAATTTCATATTTAGCCTATGTAGTATTATACATTAAAATACATCTATTTTAATTTTTAAATTGTTTTTGTTTTTATATATATTTACTGGATTTTACAAAAATATTCTTTTCATTTGTGTTAATATCGTTACCAAATTGTGATTTCTTAACATCTTAAATATATTTTATTTTATAAATTTGTGTTTCAGTTATTGAAACCTTTTAGCTGGATATTTTGTTTCTGCTGTTATTCTCTCTAAATTGTTCACAAGGTTAGTGAACTCGTGCCATGTCCCTAATCAATGGCTAACCTCAAAAATAAATGTTCTACCCAAAAGATAATTCCTCCTATAGACCATCACTATCTTGTTTGTTAAATTACTGCAACGCAACACTTGGACGATCTGCCTAGAGGGAATTCCTTCCGGGAGGTGTTTTTAAAAATAAATAGCCCCTATTCAGGGTTACAGACGTGGAGAAAATCCCGAAAACTCCTCGTGGCCAGCCCGTCCTGGTGAGGTACGAACCCACGACCGAACTTCCAATGTTCAGGAAACCTAACCGCTTCGCCATTGGTGGGCCATCACTATCTTACCAGCTATGCTAAAAATATTTAAAATTTGCTTATACCACAAAATTTATACACAAATAACTGCCAGAATCTCCTCTCGACAATACTGTGCCATTCGTAACCTCTCGATCATTACCAACCTTGTCGAAACAACTTACACAATTTTGCAAAATTTTGAGAAAAAAAAAATCCACATGCATAATATATCTCGACATTTCCCAGGCATTCAATTCAGTTCTTAACTTACTTTTTACTACCCGTACGCTTAGTGAATATTTTGACTTATATTCAGCTCTCCGCTGTTGGTTAAATAACTGTTTCCTGTCTACATTACGTAAGATTCATATTGGTGACTTCGAATTTCTGACTTTCTCTCCTGTCTGCGACATACCAGAGTTCAATATTAAGTATGCTCCTTTTCTCAACATACCTAGATAAACTATTAATTAACCAGTCCTCTAAAACAATTGCCTATGCAGACGACATTAAAATTTCCTTCCTCCCTACAAACTGATATTAATTCCATATGCTCTACATTTGCCAGTCATAATTTAAAAATCAATATTCACAAAACTGTTATCATGTGCTTCTTTAATTCGCAATAAGGTTTCACCTTTTATTTTCACACAGATTTTTTTTTATCGCATAGCTTCACGTATATTTCCAGTAAAACAGTATCTATATCGCAATTTTTACTTTAAAGCAAATTTTTTATACTCTGCGGCTACATTGCTAGATCCACGCTTTCAAACGCTGATTTCAAAAGCCTCACTTGTGCAGCTGCAGTTAACTTTCTTAATATTGAGATGCACAAAACGCCTTCTGTAGACTATTCACAACATCCTCAAAACTCTGACAGCATTTTGGCAAATAGAAATATTGAGACAATAGTAAAATTTCTTAACAGTGTCAGTAGTTCAAGATTGCACTCATACCTAAGGTCATACTTTAATGCTCCCTTGAAAAACATTGAAAGCCAGCCTTTGCAGTCATGGAAGTCGTTAAAAAGTTTAATTACAGCTTATGCCAGTTGGCTTTGAAACACTTATGCATATCTGCTACGTCTGTACTTTCGAAAAGGCTTTTCTTAAAAGCAGGAAACACTTTAACTAAAAAAGAAGTTGTATAAAGCCCAAGCATTTAAACGTATTTGGTTTTAAATTCACCTTTTGTCAGTGAATTACAAAGTCTGTAAAGAAAAAGAAGTTTATTAAAATTCTGCATTGTAATACATTTTTACTTAGTAAGAAATGAGTACATTTTATGGGGTGAGTGAGTATCTAGCAGTAAACTATAGTAAGAACAGCCAATGAGCCTACCCGATGGTCTACCTTCTGCCAAATTGCATAGTAATTATTTAGCCTTAATAGCCCAATAAAGGAATCTGGCTGTTCGTTTGATATGCGAAATTTAACTTTATAATTAATATAACAATCCGATTATAATTGTAAACTTTATAGTTGATAAAATAAAATAAAATAAAATTTTCTCTTCGCTGTGTATGTATGTATATATTTATATACATACACAGAATCCTAGCTCTTACCAGAAAATATAACAATGACATTACTGTCAGTGAATAAAGTGCTATCAATTAAAAAAAGTGTTTTGTCTTAGATAATTTGGTTTTATTGTTTTTATTTACAATATGATTGACGTTAGTGTCCTGAACTCTTTCATAGCGTGAAAGTATATTACTTCAAGCAACTTATAAAGCCGCCTGTTTATTATAGACTTAAGTAAAGCACTGGCAAAAGTAATTATAGATGCCAGCACACCGGAAATGGCTGAATCCGATAAAAATTCCCAGGAACTACTTCCAAAAAAGAAGACGTTGTTGCATGGTTTCGCCTTCTTTAGACCGCAGAAATAAAATTTAATGAAAAAAATATAAAAACAATATATGTAAAGATTACTCATTTGTTATTTGCATAGGGGCTACATTGTTACGAATAATCAATGGATAACACAAGAAGTGTTTTAAGTGTATCAATGTGTTTATCGCAATTTAGCATTCCTTTTAAATAAATATTTATAATTCAAATTTACAGTTGGTAATTGTTATTATTTAAGCAACAGTAGCAAGTACTAATATGGCAATAAAGTGTGTTTAATCATTTTATGTATTGTTATTAACTGTTGTTTACGTATTCGAGGTCACACAAGTGGCGGAATAGATTTAAAAAACTCTACACTGGTGGTTAGTCGCGGATTACCCTCTCGCAAACAGGCTGAGCACGTGCAGTCTTCCGGGTTATCTTCGCGTTAGAAATACCCTAAATCGGGGCCAGTTTTCCATTTAAAAAAATCTCTTGGGAGGCATCCCCTGGTAGATCGCCCATGTGTCACATTACTGTATATGAATAAAACCTAAAAAGTTTTATAAAAGTTATTTTTGGACTCAGAACACCTGGAATCATCTAGAAATGTGAAAATCCGAGTTTTTTCTGTATATATGGATGTCAGTGTGTATATATGTAGGGGGTACCCTGTATGAAGCTTAATAACTCCTGTGCTTTTTATCGAAAATTTCTGAAATTTTTCAGGGAAGTTTGTTTATTAGGGGAATTGAAGCTGTTAAATTTTGGTAATTAAAAGTCGAGGGGCGAGGAGATAAAAATAAGTCGTATGTATTTCCATTAGGGTCGAACTTAATGACGATTTTATTCGTTATTAGCATTTACAATTTTTTATTAAACCCATCTCTATCCTCAAAATTAAACTTTTTGCCATTTTATAATAGTTATGAGTATAAAAAGTTTTTAAATAAAATATGATAACAGATGGCGCCACCAAATTTTTAAATGTCGCCGGGAAAGGCGAGAAACTCGTTGCTAAATTTGTTAAATAAAATTTTGTATTGTTTTATTACACAAAATGAAAAAAACTAAGTGCAGATTTAAAATTAGATAACGCTGTAAATATTAAAAAACAATTTTATACTTTATTTTATACGAAATTTAAGTCAACTACTTTGTATTATTTTTAAATAATAACAATAATAATATTTCTGTTTATAATATATAATAAACTAGATGTATTTTCTATTGCAAAATTATTTATCTGTCATTGAAATAGGCCATAAATAAGAATTCATTTCAATAAAGTATAATATTATTGCTATCATTCCATAATTGTTCAATAATTACAAAACAGTATGTAGAAACACGTTAGCGATATCCAACCAATTCAAATCAGTTTTGACACCTGTCAAATGAATTGCTCTTTCAGGACTTTTTATAATAACGCATTGACAAGCAGACAGTCGTATTATCTCCTCTTCACAGCTGGAAAAAAATGTACAAACTCGCTTTGTTAGTAGTTTTATCTTTGATTTCTGGTTCTTGTAAGTTCATTTCACGTTAAATTTCATTCATTTATTGAATATTTTAACTTATTCTACATTATAAATTTAATTATAGACAGCCAAGATACTGAATGCTTAAAACCAAATGAAAAACAATGCATACAAGAAAGTTTAAGCTCCAGGGTAAGTAAGAGTTATAAATTTAAAATAATTTTAACACATTTTTTTTAATATTTCCGAAAAAGTTTATATAAAACTTTTCGACAGAATTGTTTAAAAATTATTTTTTATATATTTAGCTAGCCACCTCTGATCAGGAATTTGATAATTGTTGCAATGTTGAAAATCCTATGGAAACTGTAAGTGAAATAATTAAATTTATATAAAACCAAAACTGATTTTTAATTGTAAATATGTACTTTTAACAGTATTAAATTTGCTTTATGTCTAGTAAATACTCTTTATTTAATTTATTTTTAATTTTTTCAATAGGAAAGTAATTTTGTACCGTTATAAATTAATAATAAATTCTTTCTTTTCATCTCTCCTAAATCTTTGGAATTAATGTATTAAAATTGTTTACTTTTTGAATTTTATTAATAATATTTTGAAGTGCCTACATTTGAAAGTTAATAAAAGATTCTGTATTAAAATAACGACGTTTAATTGTTATTTAGTTGGTCGTCTGATAAAAATCTTTAGTTACAACGCTCTTATAATTGTATTAATTTTAAAAATGTATAAAGAAAAGGATTTTCTTTTTTTTTCTGGCTGTTTCTGGATTTTTCCGGCATTTTTTTTATTTGTCTTCATTTCTAATAATTGCTACAATTACACTTAAGTTTTCAGATTGATTTGGGAGATATTACGGGAGTGTGGTCATATCTCCTAAACGGATGGTCCTATTTTCTTGAAAATTTTCGAAGACATCTCCCCTTAATAAACAAATCTCCATGAAAAATTTCAGAAATTTTCGACAAAAAGAACAGGAATTATTAAGCTTCAAAGTGGATAAATAAAATCGTTTCTTTACTCAATAACATACAGAACTCCCCCCCACTATTTTTCTGCATTTCTCGACGTTTCAAGATGTCCTAAGTCCAATAATTAAAAATTTGTGGGGGTCATTTTTCTTTTCTCTGATATATATAACAGGAAAAGTAATAAATGTTTTTATACAAACCTAAATAGTTAATATAATATAATATCTAACTAATTTTTATTCATTTATTAAATTTTAGTAACAAAAATTAATGTTTCACATAAAATTTTATAACAGTTTGTTATTTTTTTTTAGTTTGATTGCTTGCGAGATAGGAATAATAACGTAAGTATAATTTTTAAATTACATTTATATTAATTAATTAAATAAATATTTCTATTAAAATTGATAAATAACTTCTAAATAATCTAACATAAAAACGTATTATATATTTAAATTTATGATTTAAACATTTTATTATCTAAGGGTTTAAACAATTGCATTGACATAGAAGAAAAATCTTCATGCTTCGTCGAAAAATTTCAAAATAAAGTAAGCTTGTTTATATATATATATATAATAATTCTATGTGATAATAATAATTTTATTTATATAATTTTCTTTCTAAAATAGATTGATCCAAATCAGTTTGTGAGCTCTATTAGGGTAATTATAATTATATACACATATATTGTATTCGTGTATATAAATTGTGAAGTAAGTTTAAAATGCTTTATATTTTTCATTTATAATAGGGAAGTCAAGACTGTGCATCATTTAAGGAGAATATAGAAGTAAAAAAACTTAAACTGTTCAATATTTTTTAAGAATTTCATTTATTTTTTTAATACCTTTCATTTCTTTTATAGAACGTATTGGTGGATTTATGCTCTACTTTGAGAGGTGATACCGATGCAGATTTTTTATGTCAATTTTTTACCCAGTAACTTCAAGAATTATTACATCTTTCGAATAATTTTATGTAAACGTTGAGTTTAATGCAATTATGCTTAATTAATAAAGTTTAAATAGCATTAAATTTGATTTACTCACTGTTTAACTTCTGGGAAGGGACTCCAAGAGGGGAGAGAGTGTACAGGATAATTTCTCGAAGTGCGGGGAAAAATCTTCCCACCCCGAGAAATCACCCTATACCCCATAAACAGACTAAAAAACAATGCTAAGAATTTTATTAATAAAAAGGACAAAGCCTCTATCCCGGGCCCCATACAAGCATTTCAAAATTCTGCTTCTAAGACAGTAAAGTGCAAAATTTTACACAAATTTATGATTTTTAAATATAAATTTCTAATTATTAACGCTTAACGATAACATTTCAGAATTAAAATAATAAAAATAAATATATTTTTTAAAATAAAGAATAAATAATTTATAAACAGAAATGAGGATTAATTACATAATAGCATAATATTGAAGAAAATACGTAAAAACAATTATTAAGCGCATAAATAGTTTTTGATAATAATAACAAATGATTTTTAAGATTTATTTATAACTTTAATTTATTACTTTTTTAAAGAAAGGAAGATAATTTTGCGCGTAAACAAATTAAAATAAATATATTTTCAGTTAAATTCTTCTTGAATATAATTGTAACGGGTAAGGTTGACTATAACGTAATAATCTTAATCTTCGCTATCGTTACTTTTGCCTTATACTGCGTCGTAACTAAATAAATCATATGGATTAATCTGTCCACTAGATAATCCACAATGGACATTAAAAATATTATTTTCGGATAATCTACAATGGACATTAAAAATGTCAACACAACATAAATAATAATTTCGGTTCTGTGCCCTCCATATTGTTATTCTATCGAATCTTTACAAGCTTTTTTAAAATTTTCAGCTTAAATGCTGTGGTGTTCGGAGTTAGAAAGATTGGCCACAAGTTCTATGGGCAAAGACAACTAATTTGACTGTGCCAAATAGTTGCTGTAAAGTAAAAAATTGTCATAATGGACGCAGAATCCTGTAGCATCTAAACAGGAGCTAGTTTTACGTGATATTTAGAAAATAGGAGAAGTATTAACTTTCAATCTTACAGCTGCTAGATGTTCCGACAGTCTGATCTTCAGTTTCCGTTTCGTCTCTCCAATATAGAAGCTTGGGTCAATACACGTACTGTACATTGGAGTTTGTAGAATACTCCTTCTTCTTCTAATGGATCCTTTTTAATATCTTCTATTTTGATAAGTTCAGTATTTGAGTTTTTTTTCTTAAATCAGAAAATTCGTCACATTGTAAATTATCTCTGTAAGAGCTTATCGACTAACTTGTAAGTATTGCGTTGCCTTATTCCATCAATCCAATCTTTTCATTTCAGTAATCATTAAATTTAAAGAACAAATATCAAACCTGTACAATTCTTTTATTTAAAAATAATTCATAAAATTAAAAATTTATGAATCATTTTTAAATAAATGAATTGTAATTTAGTGATAATTAGTGATATTTTTGTAGTTTTTATTGAAAAATAATAATTCACATTTTATGAAAAAATATAAAAATACTACAAAACTATTCGATAAAATTACTTTTAAGTATCGGTTAACCGAAAGCGTTCCAGTCGGCATATTCAAATTTCCGCTAGTGCTGTGGCGCTACAATATTTGGCTAGGTCTTGGGCTACTCCAATATTATTTTTGTTGGTGTGCGATGCTTTAGCTGGCAGCACGGCGGGACCATGAGAGAGTATTTAAGGACGCGCCAGTATTTGAATGAGGCTTTTTTTCCAATCGTGAGTGGTGACTCACGATGGGAAAAAAAGCCTCATTCAAACTTACGGAGGATAAACAACTTCCAAATTCTAAAACATTACGTTAATAATGAGATAAAATTAAAGTTTAAAAAAGTAAAACAAACCAACTTTGCAGAGAGAAACACTTTAATTATTTTGACATGTCCCATAAATGCATTATGCCAGTAATGTTAACCTTTTCAGTAGGTTTATTTTGTACACAGCTCAAATTCCAACAATTATTCATCATAGGATTCCATTATAAGTTACCAATTATATATCCGACAAAAGTTTTCCAGCATGCTGCTGTTAACACGCTCGTATTTAAATTAACAGTATTATTTTGCATAATTATAGCAAAGTGTTCTTTAAATTTTCTTCTTACAATATTTTTATCTTTATAAACAATTTTTACATTATTAGCATTAATCTAACAGTTATTAATACAACAATGTTGGAAAATAGGAGAAGTATTAACCTTCAATCTTATAGATGCTAGATGTTCCGACAGTCTGATCTTCAGTTTCCGTTTCGTCTCTCCAATATAGACGCTTGGGTCAATACGGAGCCTTATTACTTTAATCATTTATATTAATGTTTGTTTAAGGTATTTTACTAAATTTTTATTTTTACTTTTACTATTATATCCGAATTTGTTTTTCATTTACATTTACATTTACATTTATATGTATAACTAGCAGGTAGGCTCGGCGTTGCTCGGGCAAAAGTAACGATAGCGAAGATTAAGATTATTACGTTATAGTCAACCTTACCCGTTTTCACAGAATGCAAGAATTGGGTCCCCCTGTTTCTAGACTAATTAGAGAATTTTTGGATGGGTCTAAAATTATATTCGATTTCTCGCAAAAACGAAAAACACTCCATCTGCGTCTTGCACGTTGCTGTCTCTTAACACTTCTATTGTTATGTAACACTTCCATTGTTGATGGAAGTGTTAAGCCTTAATCCTGTTCCTCTCCCCCGTGGGGAGGAATTTCGAAAAATCCCTTCTTAGTGTGCGTTCTCGTGACGTACCCTAACTGTGCACCAAATTTCAACTTTCAACTCCTAACCGTTTGGGCTCTGCACTGATTTTTATTATTATTATCATCATCAACTCGTCTCGATTATATATATATATAGGTTAATGATGTCTCAAAGTTCAGCGAATTTTTCGCAGAAAAGTAACTTATCAGGAAACACGCGCCCGCCGTTCGATGAGCCGCTCTGCGACGAAAACAAGCTTAAGCCAAGACCGCTTGATCGCTTCGCTAGTAAGGCCGTCCGCCGAATCTCTCTTTTTATGAGACTAAGCGTATAGACACTGGTTAATATTTTCTACGCTTGTGGCGCTGACGATCGGTGACATTTTATCGTCAGCGTTTCAGGTTTGTACATTATCCTGGAGATTATAGAGGAGTTTGGAGATGTCTTTGCATTTAAGTGTTTAACTCGTTAATGCAGGTTGAAAAGTTTTGACAATTAAGAAACGAGCTGTTGCAAACGATGTTCCCTAGTCCGTTAAAAAAAGCATGGAAATGCTTCGAAACAAGCGAAATAATAATAATAATAATAATAATAATAATAATAATAATACAGTATTTTTCACACCTTTATTTTCATAAGACATTTTTAGGAAGAAATAATAACCGAGTATTATTAGAACGGAAAATACAAACATTTCCATACTAATGCTATTTAATGATCTCTGTTCGATTCTTAAAAATACCAGTGGTTAATCGTTAATGTAAACATACTTTTTTTTCCTCGAAAAGTACGCAAACTTAGCAAAAGTAGATAACCTACAGTATATTCTGTCTACTATGATAAATTTTACATTTTCGGACCATATATGATAACTTTTTAAATGTTGTGTATTAAATCTGTTATAAAATTATTACGCTTGTTAATCAAGACTCTCTGTAAGAAGAAATACCGATATAACTCTTCAAAAAACTTTGCTTATTTTTCGCAACTCGTCTTTAGATTACTAAAAAAATTGCGAAAAATATGCGCGGAAATATGGTGATATTCGAGGTAAGAACTTACTGTAATTAATATTGGAGAAGTACACAGGAATATGGACAAAAGCAACATATATTGTTTTAAAGTTCAAATTAAAAGTACAGCTATGGTAAAAGTAACATTGCTTCAGTTTACATCTCTAAATAAAATTCTTTATAGAAAAAGCAAAAGCTTGTTACAAGAAAAAATTAATTTATTGAAAACTGTCATAATAAAGTGTACACTATGTTTTTGACTGAATTTTACAAACTGCAAAGAACAGAAATGTACTTATCAGAAATTTACAAATATAAAGTAGACAACATTAGACTTTTAATACTTTTTTGAGACGGGCTTATGCTGCAGTCTGAGAACTTTTTCCACAGTTTGACTTAATTGTCCAGTCCAATTGGTCAGAAAAGTGCTAACCACTTCTGTCTCAGTGCTTCATTCGATGGGATTTCATGAAATGTAACTTTTAATCCTTCAGGAGAAGTTTTAGATCCAGCATACGATGTGCAAAAAAAGGAACGCAACAATTTTTAGGCATAATGTTTGAACTATACAATAAATGTATTTAAATCCATACACCAAGCTGCTGTTGAAGAGAAAGTCCCGTCAACCGTATATAACTCGCGAATAAGTATAACTATATACAACTATAACTTTATAATCTGAAAAATAAATAAGACTCATAAATTATACGAAAATAATAATTAACTTTCGTAAGAATCGTGTAATTTATTTTGTTAATAATTGTTGTTAATAATATTCTAAAATAAATAATTGAATTATTATATTTAACTTTTACGTACAGACATGATATTTACTTATATAGGCCTACACTTGCATACAGATATATTTCTTATTTATAAAAATGTGGGTGTGTAAATACAAAATGTTTATCAAACTGAAAATTCTGTTATGAAAAGGTAACTTTCTTTATCTTTTCATAACAAGAAACTAAACTTAAATTTAAATTGACCCACTAGAATCACTGAACATTGGTCGTGGGTTCGCGCCTGGCCAGAGGGTTAATTCGCGTGAAGTTTTTCGAGTTTTCTTCTTAACTAAAGAGGAGCCAAAATCTCCAAAAATGTCCTCCCGGACAGTGGCGCGTTATAGATTCGTACGGCCAAAGGCAAATTTGGATTAGGGACCCAGTGTACTTCAGTTTTGTTCGAAGAATTTTGGGAAATCCCCCCCGGTATCCTCGTTCCTTTTTTTAATCCGACTTGTTTATCTGGGCCAGTGCACCCTGAACCTGCATTACACTAGCAATCTAGCACCCCAGATATTGTCCGAATTTAAATTTCGATAATCTTAGTACAGTAAGGAGTTTATAAAAGATTGGTTTGGACCTCCTGTTGGTGGGGACCCCAAGTAATTACCCTTTTTTGTCCATAGTATAATGCACCATGTTTTCGCGTTGCACTCTCCTTGGCAAATTCTACATATGGTGCACTACCGTGTTTCATTAAACAAACCCAAATTTAAACATATATTATTTAATAAAAATTCCATATAATTTTTTATTTCTTGTAATTTCAGCATGTAGCATACTAATAACATTCCCATAATAAATATTTTTAAAAATATTTATATACAATACATGTACAATTTTTGTAAAGTTACTGATGTCAACCTATCACGCTCAATTTCTCGAGAGTTTTTTTTATATAAAAAAACACGCAACTGCAGCATTATATTTTGATAAATGATTACATTGCAGGAAATTTATTTACATGTTTCTCTCCATTTGAAACAATACAACAGCTATTCAATCGTGTCACGCAACGATTAAAATCAAGCGTACAATATGTTTCTAATTCAGAGTAAATGTCTACTAATTTCTTTGTATAAAAGTCATATTTTACCGAATCAGTTAAGGTAAAATGTTTGCTCAAACTATTGAAATTTGGTTCATAAAAATTTTTTTATAAAACTGATGTACTTTATCCTCTATCGCTACTCATTTTCTATTATCTTCAGTTGGCTCGTCTGACAATTGCAGTAATGCTGACTACATAAAATAGATCGTGCTTCATTCCGTTTTCGGCAGATAATCTTTTCGTGGAATTTTTCTTAATAAACTGCTTTAAGAAATTCATAAGGATACAGATATGACAAGGCTGAAATATAATCATTGGATAAGCATTCGAGATAAAAATTTTTAATTGATTTGGATCGTTCAAAATCCTTTTGATCATCGTTTCTATCCCTTAATTCCACTTCATCCATTCTGTACTGAATCTCCTCCATAACATAGAATGCTTATCTACGGATTTACCAGTAATTATTTCTAGTGCAATTATGCCAAATGAACAAATATCGATTTTTTCTGATACAAAAACGTATCTTATACAATTATTTTTATTCCACGAGTAAACTGGTGGTAAATAAGTCTTTCTACATCCAATCTTCGGATCTTCTATGATGTTTTTAGTAGTTATAAATTGAAATCTGCATATTGTAACGTTCGATCTGCTTGATATTAACATGTTTTCTAATTTCATATTTAAATGATAGAGACCCTTTTGATGCAGAAAATTAAGCCCGCATAATATTTGAAACAACCATTTCTTGCGAGTAAAGAAACTATCGAAGTAATTTTTTAAATGTTCATTGTTTCTAATACATTTCCAGACTTCAATGGTATAATGAAAGCTACAGTAGACTCGTCTAATCTGATACGTTCGTAGAGAGGAAGTATGTTGGGATGTAGTAATTTCGGCCATAGTTTCAACAATGCGATATAATATAATGTAAAAACTCAGAAATAAAATATTGATATTCTAATGATATTTGGAATAGAAAAAAATTCTTAAACATATTAGTAGACAAACTTATTTTTTAATGAGAAATTTATAATTAAATGTGTATACGAGTATATTTAAAATGAATTAGTTTTAAATATCTACATGTATACATCATATACATGTGTGTATGTAGATATTTCCTTAGTAATTGATTTAATTCAAAAGATAATATTATAATATAATCGAGATGGGTTCATAATAATAATAATGATAATAATAATAATAACTCTCCCGTGGTCACCACCTGGTCGTGGTGGGAGAGCCCAGTAATTTTACTGATCCATAGGGCAATGCAGGCTGGAGCATAAGCTCCTGGTAGGGACACCCATGCCAGTAAGGTCTATGGGGAGAAATGAAGCTAAGAGTAACCACACCCACATTCTGTAGAGATATTCATCATGGTAATAACTAGATCAAAGTGTGATACCGGCTCGGACGTCGCCCGGGTTAACAAGGTCCGCGTTCGTGGGTTAGGCAGAGGCTCACGTTCGAAAAATAGGTCACAGTCTCCCTTGGTTACCGGTGGCGGAAGCAGCACCGGCCCAAGCATGGCTACTGCAATGCCCTCAACAGATGTGAGGAACCAACCCAGCCTTGGTGTTTCTGTGGCAATGCATCCACAGACCACAAAGGCTGGAAAACCACGCCAACGGATGAAATGGACAGTAGAAATGAACGAGTTTATCATCCGTACTTATTACACCATCACAAAACTCGAAACAAACATGACAGCATACAGACAACAACTACACCATAGATTCACACAACAGTATCCTCATCTCACTGTCACCGAACAAAGGGTTGTTGATCAAAAAAGAACAATTATACACAACAACCTTATTCCACAAACAACACTTGAACTTATCAAACAACAGGTTGCTGATCAAATACATCAACAGACAGAAACATCTAACATTAATGAAGATCATGTAACCTGTCAGGATAATCCAGCAACAAGCATTGATAATAACACACATACAACAATTACCACTAATGATACTACAGACACTTCCTCATCCATCACTGATAACATAGACTTGGATTTAGTTAATACGCTCTCACTTACATTTCAGGAAACACTCACTAAATATACAGGTACAGATCCCACACAACGACCACGAATACCAAAAATCAACACGTCAAAGGAAGTAGGAAAAACACTAAATTATGTAAACACTCACTTAATACCACACTACATTCATTCAATTTCTACACTCGCAGACATTCATACATTAGTTTATGCCGGGGCAGTCACAGTAGTGACACACCATGGACTGAAAGTACAATCACAGACAAATACACAGAAAACACAATTCTATCACAAGCCTGCCTGGCAGAGAAGAATAGAAACACAAATAAATGACATTAGACAGCAATTAGGCAGACTAACACAATACACTAAAAACAACATAACACCCAAATTAAGGAAACAGCTCAAAAACATTTTCAAGAAAATAAAAACACACACAAAACATGAACATCACAACACACGCATTGCAGAATACATTGATACACTAAAACAAAAACTTGCTGCCAAAGCACGTAGACTCAAACGATACAAAACATGTACACTACGAAAACAACAAAATAAATTATTTACAAACAATGAAAAACTCTTTTACAGACAAATTAATAACAAAGCAAACACTGATACACAGCACAGTGGCACACCAACAGAAGAAGAACTCACAACATATTGGTCTTCTCTTTGGTCCAGTGCTGTCACGCACAATGCTGATGCAGGCTGGATCGAGGAGGAGAACAGAAACTTACACAACATACCAACTATGCCCTGTGCTGAAATAAACATACATGATTTCCAATACACTGTTAACAGAACACCTGGTGTAGACAACATTCGCAATTTCTAGTACAAAATGTTTACATCACTGCACCAGGAACTAGCTAAACTCCTAACATACATCATCATCAATTTACAAGACATGCCAAATTTTCTTACTCAGGGCATCACCTACATGAAACCTAAAAACAACAATACCACAGACCCCACACAATACAGACCAATTACATGTCTTCCAACACTCTACAAATTATTGACATCCTGTATTGCAAACAAAATATACAAACATGTTGAAGAACACGACATTCTAACAGAACAACAAAAAGGTTGTCGTAGAAACCACAGGGGATGCAAAGAACAGTTACTCATAGATTCAGTCATTCTACGGCAAGCACACAAACAACACAGAAACATACACATGGCATATATAGACTACAGAAAAGCATTCGACAGTGTTCCACACAGTTGGCTGCTACATATTCTACACATGTACAAAATACATCCATCACTCATTGCATTTTTTCAAAACACTATGCAGCACTGGAGAACAACACTACATCTCAGGGTTAGTAACACTTCCATACAAACAAACCAAATTTTTATTAGGCGAGGAATTTTTCAAGGAGATTCCTTGAGTCCTCTCTGGTTCTGCTTAGCCCTGAATCCATTATCCAACATGTTAAACAACACGCAATATGGTTACAATATCAGACACGAAAAAACAACACAGTTTACACTGTCACATCTCATGTACATGGATGACATAAAACTTTATGCATCCACACAAAAACAACTTCATAAACTCCTACAAATCACACATTCATACACCAAGGACATACAAATGAAATTTGGCCTAGATAAATGCAAAACACTTCACATAGAAAAAGGAATCCTGAAGAAAGAAGATTTTGCACTTGGAAATGGAGACATTATTGAATCCATGGAAGAGGGTGAGCTCTACAAGTATTTAGGATTCCAACAGGCCAAACTAACAGAACATGCACAAATAAAGCAAAGACTGATTAAAGAATACCAAAGTAGGTTAAATGCTATTCTCAGAACACAGTTAAATGCAAAACACACAGTTAAAGCAATAAACACATATGTCATCCCAGTACTCACATATTCTTTTGGAGTTATACATTGGACTCACACAGATCTCGAGCAACTCCAAAGGAAAACAAGAACAACACTTACTAAGCATAAACAACATCATCCTAAATCTGCCACAGAAAGATTAACCCTTCCACGTAAAGATGGCGGACGTGGCCTGATTGACATAGTTAACCTTCACTACAAACAAATACAGTCACTGCGAGAGTTTTTCTACAAAAAACAAGAAACATCACAATTACATAAAGCAGTAACTCTAGCAGACTCGAATAACACACCATTAAACTTACACTCGCATCATATGGACACAATGCAACATATAAAAAGCATAGACACCATTAAGCAATCGTGGGCTCGAAAGGCACTCCATGGCAGGCATCCTTATGATCTGGCCCAGGATTTTGTTGACAAAACTGCGTCAAACAGCTGGTTAGCTCGGGGATGCCTCTTTGGGGAGACGGAAGGATTCATGATTGCCATACAGGATCAGGTCATAAATACTAAAAACTACAGAAAACACATACTCAAAGATGCAACACTCACAAATGACACATGCAGAAAATGTCACATCATGCCAGAAACTATACAACACATCACCTCTGGTTGCAAGCTCTTGGCACAGACAGATTATTTACACAGACATAATCAAGTAGCAAATATAATACACCAAGAGCTTGCAAAGAAACACAAATTAGTAGACATCCACGAACCATACTACAAATACATTCCACAGACAGTATTGGAAAACAACACGCACAAAATGTACTACGACAGAGCCATAATCACAGATAAAACAATTTACCACAACAGACCAGACATCACACTCATTGACAAACACAATAAAATCACATACATTATAGACATATCCATTCCAAACACTCACAATATACAAAACGCATGCACTGAAAAAATTAGCAAGTACACAGAACTCGCCCAGGAAATAAGGCATCTGTGGAGGATGGATAGGGTGCTTATTGTACCTGTTGTTCTCTCCTCTACAGGTGTCATACCACACACACTACACAAAAGCCTAGGCACATTAGAATTGAATAGAAACACATATATCACTCTACAGAAGGCCACTATATTGAATACATGTCATATTGTGAGAAAATTCCTGAATACAGACACACACACTGATACACTTTTTTAATTTCTGTTTTGGTTACTATGCCTTGACTTTGGTCCGGCATAGTACACAGCCACCGGTGTTAACCGAGTATATCTAACTTAACCCAACATAATAATGATAATAATAATAATTCCTTGAGTCCTCTCTGGTTCTGCTTAGCCCTGAACCCATTATCCAACATGTTAAACAACACGCAATATGGTTACAATATCAGACACAAAAAAACAACACAGTTTACACTGTCACATCTCATGTACATGGATGACATAAAACTTTATGCATCCACACAAAAACAACTTCATCAACTCCTACAAATCACACATTCATACACCAAGGACATACAAATGGAATTTGGCCTAGATAAATGCAAAACAGTTCACATAGAAAAAGGAATCCTGAAGAAAGAAGATTTTGCACTTGGAAATGGAGACATTATTGAATCCATGGAAGAAGGCGAGTTCTACAAGTATTTAGGATTCCAACAGGCCAAACTAACAGAACATACACAAATAAAGCAAAGATTAATTAAAGAATACCAAAGTAGGTTAAATGCTATTCTCAGAACACAATTAAATGCAAAACACACAGTGAAAGCAATAAACACATATGTCATCCCAGTACTCACATATTCTTTTGGAGTTATACATTGGACTCACACTGATCTTGAGCAACTCCAAAGGAAAACAAGAACAACACTTACTAAGCATAAACAACATCATCCTAAATCCGCCACAGAAAGATTAACCCTTCCACGTAAAGATGGCGGACGTGGCCTGATTGACATAGTTAACCTTCACTACAAACAAATACAGTCACTGCGAGAGTTTTTCTACAAAAAACAAGAAACATCACAATTACATAAAGCAGTAACTCTAGCAGACTCGAATAACACACCATTAAACTTACACTCACATCATATGGACACAACGCAACATATAAAAAGCATAGACACCATTAAGCAATCGTGGGCTCGAAAGGCACTCCATGGCAGGCATCCTTACGATCTGGCCCAGGATTTTGTTGACAAAACTGCATCAAACAGCTGGTTAGCTCGGGGATACCTCTTTGGGGAGACAGAAGGATTCATGATTGCCATACAGGATCAGGTCATAAATACTAAAAACTACAGAAAACACATACTCAAAGATGCAACACTCACAAATGACACATGCAGAAAATGTCACATCATGCCAGAAACTATACAACACATCACCTCTGGTTGCAAGCTCTTGGCACAGACAGATTATTTACACAGACATAACCAAGTAGCAAATATAATACACCAAGAGCTTGCAAAGAAACACAAATTAGCAGACATCCACGAACCATACTACAAATACATTCCACAGACAGTATTGGAAAACGACACGCACAAAATGTACTACGACAGAGCCATAATCACAGATAAAACAATTTACCACAACAGACCAGACATCACACTCATTGACAAACACAATAAAATTACATACATTATAGACATATCCATTCCAAACACTCACAATATACAAAACGCATGCACTGAAAAAATTAGCAAGTACACAGAACTCGCCCAGGAAATAAGGCATCTGTGGAGGATGGATGGGGTGCTTATTGTACCTGTAGTTCTCTCCTCTACAGGTGTCATACCACACACACTACACAAAAGCCTGGGCACATTAGAATTGAATAGAAACACATACATCACTCTACAGAAGGCCACTATATTGAATACATGTCATATTGTGAGAAAATTCCTGAATACAGACACACACACTGATACACTTCTTTAATTTCTGTTTTGGTTACTATGCCTTGACTTTGGTCTGGCATAGTACTTAGCCACCGGTGTTAACCGAGTATATCTAACTTAACCCAACATAATAATAATAACTCTCCCGTGGTCACCACCTGGTCGTGGTGGGAGAGCCCAGTAATTTTACTGATCCATAGGGCAATGCAGGCTGGAGCATAAGCTCCTGGTAGGGACACCCATGCCAGTAAGGTCTATGGGGAGAAATGAAGCTAAGAGTGACCACACCCACATTCTGTGGAGATATTCATCATTGTAATAACTACATCAAAGTGTGATACCGGCTCGGACGTCGCCCGGGTTAACAAGGTCCGCGTTCGTGGGTTAGGCAGAGGCTCACGTTCGAAAAATAGGTCACAGTCTCCCTTGGTTACCGGTGGCGAAAGCAGCACCGGCCCAAGCATGGCTACTGCAATGCCCTCAACAGATGTGAGGAACCAACCCAGCCTTGGTGTTTCTGTGGCAATTCATCCACAGACCACAAAGGCTGGAAAACCACGCCAACGGATGAAATGGACAGTAGAAATGAACGAGTTTATCATCCGTACTTATTACACGATCACAAAACTCGAAACAAACATGACAGCATACAGACAACAACTACACCATAGATTCACACAACAGTATCCTCATCTCATTGAATACATGTCATATTGTGAGAAAATTCCTGAATACAGACACACACACTGATACACTTCTTTAATTTCTGTTTTGGTTACTATGCCTTGACTTTGGTCCGGCATAGTACACAGCCACCGGTGTTAACCGAGTATATCTCACTTAACCCAACATAATAATAATAATAATAACAACTCTCCCGTCGTCACCACCTGGTCGTGGTGGGAAAGCCCAGTAATTTTACTGATCCATAGGGCAATGCAGGCTGGAGCACAAGCTCCTGGTAGGGACACCCATGCCAGTAAGGTCTATGGGGAGAAATGAAGCTAAGAGTGACCACACCCACATTCTGTGGAGATATTTATTATGGTAATAACCAGATCAAAGTGTGATACCGGCTCGGACGTTGCCCGGGTTAACAAGGTCTGCGTTTGTGGGTTAGGCAGAGGTTCGAAAAATAGACCACAGTCTCTCTTGGTTACCGGTGGCGAAAGCAGCACCGACCCAAGCATGGCTACTGCAATGCCCTCAACAGATGTGAGGAACCAACCCAGCCTTGGTGTTTCTGTGGCAATGCATCCACAGACCTCAAAGGCTGGAAAACCACGCCAACGGATGAAATGGACAGTAGAAATGAACGAGTTTATCATCCGTACTTAACACCATCACAAAACTCGAAACAAACATGACAGCATACAGATAACAACTACATCATAGATTCACACAACAGTATCCTCATCTCACTGTCACCGAACAAAGGGTTGTTGATCAAAAAAGAACAATTATACACAACAACCTTATTCCACAAACAACACTTGAACTTATCAAACAACAGGTTGCTGATCAAATACATCAACAGACAGAAACATCTAACATTAATGAAGATCATGTAACCTGTCAAAATAATCCAGCAACAAGCATTGATAATAACACACATACAACAATTACCACTAATAATACTACAGACACTTCCTCATCCATCACTGATAACATAGACATGGATTTAGTTAATGCGCTCTCACTTATATTTCAGGAAACACTCATTAAATATACAGGTACAGATCCCACACAAAGACCACGAATACCAAAAATCAACACGTCAAAGGTAACAGTAGAGAAAACACTAAATTATGGTAAAAGGTAAGTAGGAAAAACACTAAATTATGGTAAAAGGTAAGTAGGAAAAACACTAAATTATGTAAACACTCACTTACTACCACACTACATTCATTCAATTTCTACACTCTCAGACATTCATACATTAGTTTATGTGGTGGCAGTCACAGTTGTGACACACATGGACTAAAAGTACAATCACAGACAAATACACAGAAAACACAATTCTATCACAAGCCTGCCTGGCAGAGAAGAATAGAAACACAAATAAATGACATTAGACAGCAATTAGGCAGGCTGACACAATACACTAAAAACAACATAACACCCAAATTAAGGAAACAGCTCAAAAACATTTTCAAGAAAATAAAAACACACAAAACATGAACATCACAACACACGCATCACAGAAGACATTGATAGACTAAAACAAAAACTTGCTGCCAAAGAACGTAGACTCAAACGATACAAAACATGTACACTGCGAAAACAACAAAATAAATTATTTACAAACAATGAAAAACTCTTTTACAGACAATAATTAATAACAAAGCAAACACTGATATACAGCACAGTGGCACACCAACAGAAGAAGAACACACAACATATTGGTCTTCTCTTTAGTCCAGTGCTGTCACGCACAATGCTGATGCAGGCTGGATCGAGGAGGAGAACAGAAACTTACACAACATACCAACTATGCCCTGTGCTGAAATAAACATACATGATTTCCAATACACTGTTAACAGAACACCTGGTGTAGACAACATTCGCAATTTCTAGTACAAAATGTTTACATCACTGCACCAGGAACTAGCTAAACTCCTAACATACATCATCATCAATTTACAAGACATGCCAAATTTTCTTACTCAGGGCATCACCTACATGAAACCTAAAAACAACAATACCACAGACCCCACACAATACAGACCAATTACATGTCTTCCAACACTCTACATATTATTGACATCCTGTATCGCAAACAAAATATACAAACATGTTGAAGAACACAACATTCTTACGGAACAACAAAAAGGTTGCCGTAGAAATCACAGGGGATGCAAAAAACAGTTACTGATAGATTCAGTCATTCTACGGCAAGCACACAAACAACACAGAAACATACACATGGCATATATAGACTACAGAAAAGCATTCGACAGTGTTCCACACAGTTGGCTGCTGCATATTCTACACATGTACAAAATACATCCATCACTCATTGCATTCTTCCAAAACACTTGGAACTATGCAGCACTGGAGAACAACACTACATCTCAGGGTTAGTAACACTTCCATACTAACAAACCAAATTTTTATTAGGCGAGGAATTTTTCAAGGAGATTCCTTGAGTCCTCTCTGGTTCTGCTTAGCCCTGAATCCATTATCCAACATGTTAAACGACACGCAATATGGTTACAATATCAGACACGAAAAAACAACACAGTTTACACTGTCACATCTCATGTACATGGATGACATAAAACTTTATGCATCCACACAAAAACAATTTCATCAACTCCGACAAATCACACATTCATACACCAAGGACATACAAATGGAATTTGGCCTAGATAAAAGCAAAACACTTCACATAGAAAAAGGAATCTTGCAGAAAGAAGATTTTGCACTTGGAAATGGAGACGTTATTGAATCCATGGAAGAGGGCGAGTTCCACAAGTATTTAGGATTCCAACAGGCAAACTAACAGAACATGCACAAATAATAAGCAAAGATTAATTAAAGAATACCAAAGTAGGTTAAATGCTATTCTCAGAACACAGTTAAATGCAAAACATACAGTCAAAGCAATAAACACATATGTCATTCCAATACACAACATTTACTAAGCATAAACAACATCATCCTAAATCCGCCACAGAAAGATTAACCCTTCCACGTAAAGATGGCGGACGTGGCCTGATTGACATAGTTAACCTTCACTACAAACAAATACAGTCACTGCGAGAGTTTTTCTACAAAAAACAAGAAACATCACAATTACATAAAGCAGTAACTCTAGCAGACTCAAATAACACACCATTAAACTTACACTCACATCATATGGACACACCACAACATATAAAAAGCATAGACACCATTAAGCAATCGTGGGCTCGAAAGGCACTCCATGGCAGGCATCCTTATGATCTGGCCCAGGAATTTGTTGACAACACTGCGTCAAACAGCTGGTTAGCTCGGGGATGCCTCTTTGGGGAGACGGAGGGATTCATGATCGCCATACAGGATCAGGTCATAAATACTAAAAGCTACAGAAAACACATACTCAAAGATGCAACACTCACAAATGACACATGCAGAAAATGTCACATCATGCCAGAAACTATACAACACCTCACTTCTGATTGCAAGCTCTTGGCACAGACAGATTATCTACACAGACATAATCAAGTAGCAAATATAATACACCAAGAACTTGCAAAGAAACACAAATTATTAGACATCCACGAGCCATACTACAAATACATTCCACAGACAGTATTGGAAAACAACACGCACAAAATGTACTACGACAGAGCCATAATCACAGATAAAATAATTTACCACAACAGACCAGACATCACACTCATTGACAAACACAATAAAATCGCATACATTATAGACATATCCATTCCAAACACTCACAATATACAAAACGTATGCACTGAAAAAATTAGCAAGTACACAGAACTCGCCCAGGAAATAAGGCATCTGTGGAGGATGGATAGGGTGCTTATTGTACTTGTTGTTCTCTCAGGTGTCATACCACACACACTACACGAAAGCCTGAGCACATTACAATTGAATAGAAACACATACATTACATTAGAGAAGGCCACTATATTGAATACATGTCATATTGTGAGAAAATTCCTGAATACAGACACACACACTGATACACTTCTTTAATTTCTGTTTTGGTTACTATGCCTTGACTTTGGTCCGGCATAGTACACAGCCACCGGTGTTAACCGAGTATATCTCACTTATCCCAACATAATAATAATAAGCGAAGAGCCCAAACGGTTAGGAGTTGAAATTTGGTACACAGTTAGGGAACATCATAAGAACGTACACTATCTTACTCGTAATGCGAAACACTCGTTAAGCGAAACAACTTTTTCCATAGAAATTAATGTAAAATACGATAAAGCGAAAAAATATTCAAATATTTTATGTATAACGTTTATTTAAAGAAAATTATGCGATATAAATTGTTAAGGAGCGTGAATCATCCTCACGTTTTCTTCTAGTGCAGAATGAACCAATCTGGAATGTGAATTGTTACTAAACACTTCCATTTTTAACACTTTCATTTTTAACAGTGGAAGTGTTAACAGAAAGCAACATTCAAGATTTACAGGCGCAGGTGCGGTTTTTTTTTGCGTTTTTGCAGAAAATCGAACATATTTTCAGACCCATCTATAAATTTTCTAATTAGTCTGGAAACAGGAAAACCTAATTTTTGCATTTTGTGAAAACAGGTAAGATTGGCTATAATGTAATAATCTTAATCTTCACTATCTTTACTTTTTTCCGAGCAACCTGCTATTTTATTATAATTGTGATAAGTAATTCTTTCTTACATACTGTACATCTACTATACTCGATATTTATATTTAAGTCGATAATTTTATTCAAATTTCTATCTTGTTGTAACAAATTGTTAAATAGGTTTCTATAAACTGGTAAAATTATGAAAGGCAAGGCTTGTCCTCCTTTATATATATAATATTTTTATATATATAAAGGATTATTTATTTATATTCCTTTATATAATATTGCATTATACAAATAAAAATGTGTTTTTTCAAGAGATAAAAAAAATTTAAACCTCTGAATGTTAGGCAATATTACTATTTATTAATTTTAGCAATATATGAAAATTTTACAGACAGTTGGTTTGTTTAAAACTACAATGAGTTGTTTGCAGTCAAATTAATTTCAAGAAATTTATATATTGTATTTATAACTATTAAATTTATATATTACATATATTTATAATAAATTTAAAATATATTCAAGATGGTATATTACAGTTTTGGATAGATAATTATAGATTATATTTAGAAATTTGAATTTAATTTATTCTACAACTGAAGAAATATTCCGAAAACAGTCACATGTCAGCTTTCGTGTTATTGGTGAGTTTAAACTATTCTCCAAGCTGATTGACTTAGAGAGATTATTAAAGAACGCTCATCCATTTGTTTCTTACATTTCTTACTTGTTCTCAAGCATTTTGTAAAATGAATCCATCCGCAATTGCTGGACCAAGTTTCGCAAAACAGATACTGATATCAGATATCAATGAATTGTTAGTTGATAATAGCGAGAGCGACAGTGATTTATCCTCAAACAACGAAATAGAGAAAGAAGAAGAAGAACGACAACAAGGTGAGAGACTAGAACAGGGATCATCTAGCGAAGACGAAGAGGAAATCATCCATTTACCGTTCGGAAGTGAAAGGTGGATACAAACCGGAGGACCGAGAGCAGCTTTTTCCTCTGTCGCTGAAGGTATAAATAAATATTTAATTTCAAACAAGTCAAATAGTCCTGTTTATTACCACTTAGTGTAACAATAAGTAATGATATAAAGTTAATCATTCGCTGACCCCCGATGTTGTGAACAAACCACCAAACTAATTTTAAATTGTCATGGATCCCATGAGCGGTTCCAAGTACACCCAGGGCCCTAGCAACCCTTTGCGAAACATTGCTTTAAGTACACAAGGCTATTATCTACTGTATGTATTTTACGACAGAGTTTGACAACTCAGATGAAATTGTTCGCCCATAAAACTACACTAGCACAGACAACATAAATATTGTAAAATTAAAACATTGTCAAATCTCATATTACGATTAAAACCGCTTTGTAAACTCTTACTTATTTAAAGTAACTACAATAATTTTTGTAATAGACAGTAAGTAACTAACCTCTACAGACAAACGAAAATTTGAAACACTTTTGCTTATACATTAAACTTTTTCTTGACTTTATAGTTATAAATATGTTCACGTTTGAGCTATAATATTTTAAAAGTTCGTTCTCAGCGTAATTGATGTGAAAGAAAACACAGGGATTGTCAATTAACTGTACTCTTCGAACGCCGTTGACTAAATGACTGGCCAGTTATTTAAACAAGCTTGTGACAACATTGGAATCCTCTCCTGGTGAGAATATCCTTTCTCTAATACAACGGTTCTCAAAGTGGGCAATAACACCCCCTTGTGGGCGGTGAGTAAATGTAGGGGCACTGGAGTTAGGGTACTGAACGGTGACCAAAGGCAAAAGTTGGGGTCACTATCAGCTGTTCCCTTTCCTCTGTTAAACTAATAAGAGGAAACATTGCGTTTAATGGTTTCCAGATGTTGAGAACAATGTACGGTAAGGGCACAAAGTGTGAGATTCATAGAAAAGTTTACCTAGGAATATTTCCAATCCTTTTCACACAAGAGGAAATGGGTTAGGGGGCGTTTGTTATAACTATGAAACAAAGGGGGCGGTGAATCGAAAAAGTTTGAGAATCACTACTCTAATACAATAAGTAGTTCTACACTTATTAACGCAGTCTTGTTATGCTAGTTTACTAACCATTCGCAAGGGTGAAGATTAACCGTGTGACTGTCAGCATAGCTTAAGAGGAAAGAATGAATATATAGTGTATAAGTTTCGTTAAACTATTTAATAGAAAATTTTCGCATATGCAATCAGATAAATGTGAATCAGCTGTTAAGAGAAAGCTAAAATATATTTAATGCATACAATTACAATAGTAACATCTTTTATTTGTAATATCAGGACTTTTTCTTACAAGCAGACAGCCAGACGTTCGGGTCTCCGATTCGAACGAAACTTGTTGAGCTCGTGTCCCTAAACACAAGCAACTCCTTATCTAAATAGTAGGACCAACTTCTCAAGGGTTTCTAAAAAACGGACCCATGAAAATTGAGTGTTTAGCTTAGGTTTTTGGAAGTTTGATTTTTCTCTGTAGCGTTTTCGCCGAAGAGGAAATGACGTAAAGCTTTTTTAAAGTCTTGTTTTAAAAGCTTTGAACGTGAGGAATAATAATGGTAATGACACGGTAAAATAATTTTGTTACACATAATAAATAAATTAAAATTGCAAAGTTATTTCGTGTAGGTCTAATGCACACTGTGTTATCCAGTCAACTAAAGCCATTACAAGTAAATCCTTATCTCGAATGTGTTTTGAAAATATGAGTAGAATGAAAGAAAAGTTTGCGAAACAATTAATTTTACTTCTGTGTTCAAATCCGAAAATGTTTGATTAATATCAAAATTGATTACGAATGTGAATTGAAGTAATGTTATATGCATTTAGAACTTGGAAACAAATAAGAGAACACAACAAATAAATCAGTGTTCATATTCAGTTCTCAGTTTGCTATAAACTCGGTAGAACACAATGTTACTACACGTTGAATATACTGTTAACGAATCAATTAATATAAAATATATTCATTTTTCATTTGATAAAAATTTCCAGGACACTTGAGTTCAATTTACAAAATTTAAGAATAATTCTTAGAAATAAACAATATAATTTATTAAATTAAAATTAAACAATAATTTATTTAATTTATAATATATGCTCTCCACCTCAAATTAGTAGTGTCTCGCCCCTCTATATCACCTCAATACTTTTCCGTTAGCAATGAAGTTGTGCCGATTATCTATCTAGGATTCTAGGGGAAATTACTGAATTGGAATAGTGTTCCTTATAATGACACTCAAATAGTATACAGTTGATCGAGGTCTCCTTTGGCAACGACGTCCATATCTGGTCTTGAATTTAACTTATCTAATATCGTTCTCGTAGATTAAAGAAAGACAGGCGGACAGAAGGCCGGACGACAGTGGGAATATATAGTTTCACAATACAAATTGCAGCCCAATTATGTTTGAAGGTTTCACTGTAATATCATGAATGTTTAACGTAAATTGTCAATAATACAGTAACGCATTTTCTCCTGTCAGGGATATTAGTGACAGTGACATTAAAATTATATAGAAAATACCAGTAATGTTTTTGTAACACAACCCATAAGATATTTTTACGACAAAACAGGTATTGTAATACTTAAAATTTTATTTTTATCGTATACTAAAAATACAGTGTATAATTTTGTTTAATTTAATTATTTGTAGCTTTATTTATATTTATTATTACAACAATAAGTTGCAAAGTAAATGCAACGACTCTAAAATACTTAAAGATAAATACATTTAAACTTCATGTTCTTCAGATTAAACTTTGTTTATATGATTTTTGTATAAATGAAAAAAATGTATTTAATTTCATTGCTATATATAGGCTACTTCTGTTCATATTCAGATATGAAATTAGAATTAGGGAAATACATCTTTACATAAATGTAATTTGTCTCTATACAGAAAAGAAACTGATAACATAATATTTTAACTGAATAATCATAGATATATATTAATTATTTTATTTAAAAATTTTTTTAAATAGTATAAAAATAAATTCTTAGATTTAACACTTAAGTATTAATTATTCAGATTAAAAATTACATAAAACAAAATTATTTAACATTAGTTTTTGTCTTTGGCAAGAAAAAGCAAAATTTTTTTTTTCTGTTTTGAATAGAGCTATTGTTTACTTTTGCAGGAAACAATAAAAGGCTGTCATTATTATAATGCATTTTTTTTTATATTTCTTCCGTAATTTATGAATTTATTTCTCATGTCAACTTTGTGCCATTTGAGTAAAATTAAGAGCAAACAATGGTGAGTAAAAAATGTTATTTTATATTGATAAACGCACCAAAAGAATTTTTATTTCATAAATGGTTTTAGTTAGCAATTTATGACGAGTAAATGTTTTAGACAGATCACACTAGCTGCTCGGACATTTGAAAGATACGGGATTGGTGAGGTTAAATTAGGAGAGGGTGATAAAAGCAATGGCCTTAATAACTAAAATGTAAATTTATTCATCTCAGTATTTACAATAATGAAACCGTAAAACAAAAAAAAATTCTCGGGCTAAAGTAACAGGAAATGAGACCCCGTGTTTCTCCTACAGATTTAACATTGTACTTTGCTACTTCGCTACGCTTGAATAATAGCAGCTTTTTTCAAATATCCCTTCTGCGGCGTTTTCTGCAAAATAATAGCTTTAATTTGATATCTGATGCGTATTTTCATTGCCAGCCGTTTATTGAAACTAAGTGGAAAAACCGGAAACCTTTTATCAATTAACATATATATATATACAGCAAATACACATACAAATACAACGTAACTTTTTTTATACATAATAAAAATATTTAATTAATATACTTACAGTAATGACTTTTTAGCGTTCGCATACTCGCAGCTTTTAGTGTTATATAAGAGGAGCAGTATCAAGGAGCAGCAGCAGCAGCAAGGATGTTTTGCATGTATAACAATATATCGCGACGTTAAATATTACACCGAAAAAAAAAATAATAATAATATTAAAACTAAGCTTAGAATTTGCGCTCTTAAATTATATTTTCAAATATTGTTGTATATTTACGACAAATTAATAGTTCACTTCTTCAGACTCACTGCTGTAGTGGAAATTTACGATATATGAAAAAATATCGCGATACAAGATAGAAGTATAAAAATATGGTACAATGTAAAAATTATGCTGTAAATTACCTCTCCCTACAACTACTCTCTTTAACCATTAACATTTTTATTTATTTATTGCCAAGTCCAGCTATAATTGATAGAATTAATGTAAGAAGTCTTCGTTTTAAGGCCATTTTTTAAATAAAAAAACGAATACTAAATTTTAAGTTAACTAGAAATTTTACGCTAAATACAAACAAAAACTTGAGTGTAACAAAAAAAAATTGACGAGATGGTATTTTTTATTTTTTTATTTTTTGGTATTTTTTCGTTTTTACCAAATTGAAATGTATAAGAAAATGTATAAAAGTCCTATGCAGTTTTTTACTTGCAGACCTGTGTAATTTATGACAATGACTAACATCTATACGTAATTTAAGCATAAGACCGAACATTATTCCCTAATTCTTCAGAAATGATCGAAATATTTTACAATAAAATAATTTTTAAATGGAAAACAATATATCATTGGCAACCACTATAGCAACGACACACTAAATGAAAGTTGCCTCGTTTATTTAAAATAATATACATTTAATTTTTTTAAATAAAATAAGCAAAAAGAATAATTGATATTAAAAGAGAACACAATTGATTTATGGTTAGCGATATTTCAAGTGATTAAGACTTTTATAAATTGATGTATTATTGTCATCCTTTGAGTTAACACAGAAAAAACGAAATTGATAAGTGATTAGAATCACTTCTCTCAAATTTATTTGCATAATATAATAAGTGAAATATAATTTTATGCGTTTTGTACATTACAAAATACATTTACTCGCAACTGTAAAATTAATTCGCCGCCAGAAATCAAATAAAATAATTTCAAATTAACTTTAAAAGTCCTTTTGCAAATAAAGAATATAATCGAAATTTATATAAAATGAAAATTTCGTGTAAAATGTTATTACCTTAAAATTAAAAGTTTTAATTCAATATTTAATAAATGTTGAGATAATTCTATAATTAGAGTTTATCGGGAGATCCGAGTAAAAGAAAACATGAATGTGACTTGTGCCACAAGAACTTTCCATGTGAATCTGCATTAGAAATGCATATGAAATCTCACACAGGAGAACGACCATTTAAGTGTGAGATCTGTAAAAAGGCATTTAAACAAAAGGAACATTTAAAAGCGCACTTGGTACTGGTGCATTCGAATGCGGAAGCTCAGTCTTTGTCCCAGGTATATAAATGTGTTGTTATAAATTATATTAAAATATTTTATGACAATTTAACAGTATAAAAATGAGTCGTGTTGATTTCGATATTAACTAAAAGATGTTTTCTGTTTTAAGTACTGCGTTTTAAGAATTTTTAAAAGTATTTTAATCAAAATAGCATATGATTTTAATCAGTGCAGTAATTAATGATTAATTAACTAAATGTAATTTTTTGAAAAAAAAATTCAGGCATGAACTCTGATTTATTCTCCGTTACAAAATAAAGATACTATATAAACTATTGATGCAAAAATTGAGATCCAACCAAAATCAAAATGAGACTGAAGAAATGCTCATAAAATAAGAGTTTGTTCTTTTATTTACACGATGCAAAATTTCAAATATATAAATATAGGACTTGTTCTGATTACGCAAGTAATTTAATCTTAAGAAATTCACTTTTCAATTTATAATGCCAAGATGTGCTATAATAGATAATACATTGGAGTAAACAAGTAAATATAGGTATAATTAGAATTAAAACAGAACACAATTTATTAGACTTACCGTTAATGTTATTCCAAGACTTTTATAAATTGATGTATTATTGTCATCCATTGCAATAAACACAAATCAAACGAGATTGATAAGTAATTAGAGTGACTTCTCTCGAATTTAGTTTAATAAGAAAGAGAGATTAAATTTATTACTGTAAACATTAAACAAAATATATTTACATTCAACTATAAAATGAATTCACAGTCTGAAATCACAGAAGTAACTTTAAAAATCTGTTTTAAAAATTAAAAATATAATCAAAACTTATATAAAATAAAAATTTCGTTTGAAAAATTATTTCAAAACTAAACTTTTTAATTGAATATTTTAAAAAATTTATGATAATTCTATAATTAGATTTCATCGGGAAACCCGAGTAAAAGAATTAATGAACATCAATGCGGCATATGCCGCAAAAACTTTCCATGGAAATCAGCATTACAAAGACATATGAGATCTCATACAGGAGAACGACCATTTTTGTGTGAGATCTGTAAAAAGGCATTCAAACAAAAGACACATTTAGAAAAGCATATGAAAATAATGCATTCGAATGCGAATACTCAATCTTCGTCCCAGGTATTTAAATGTCTTGTTATAAATTATATTACAGTATGTTATGAAAATTTAAAAGGATAGAAATGAGTCGTGTTGTTTTCAATATTAACTAAAAGATGTTTTCTGTTTTAAGTACTACGTTTTAAGAATTTTTTAAAGTATTTTAATCAGAATAGCATATGATGCTAATCAGTGCAGTAATTAATGATTAATTAACTAAATGTAATTTTATGTAAAATAATTCACATAAACTCTGATTTATTTTTATGTTATAAAGATATTATTTGAAATATTTAAAATTAAACTAAATGAAGGTGGAAAAAGCCATATGATTGTTACTAACACGATCTCGTGTTCAACACTTCTGAAATATTTAAATTTAATTTAATATAAAGTTTTTTTTCTGTTTCTATGATAGTGTTTTCTGCTAAGACGAAAAATATTCATACATGCCATGTACAATATTAAGCATTAATATGAAACCCAGGAAATTTTGTTTTTAATTAAAACTACTTATTCTAATAACTAAACATAAATACAACTCTTGTAAACTTTTTCCTTCTTCAATAATTACGAATATATATATGTTTTCATCAACTGATTATTCCATTTTTTTTCTTTCTGAAATTTTGTTATATTAATTGGATCACTGGAAGATAATGCAATGCTTTTATATCTCTTCTTTGAAATGATCATAGCGCAATTTTGGTTAAGTGATACAGTATTTTAACATATTTTATAGAATTTTCACCTCGCATGTGATTTATTTTATGAAATAATGTCACATGTGATGAACGCTGCAGCCTGATGCATTAAAATTCTTATGAATATACATGGTCCATGCGTTAGGGCTGTTCTTTCATTACATATCCAACCAAATCCAAAATGGGTTTGAAAAAATGCTGATATAACCGAAGAGTTTCTATTTTATTTACAAGTACAAAATTTCGTATATATAATTTTCTGACTTGTTCTGATTATACAAGTAATTTATTTTTAATAAATTCGCTTTACAGTTTAATAATATTATTATGTGTTGTAATAGATAATCATTGAACATTGTTGATCTAAAGATCAATTTCTTTAGAGATAAAAAAAATAAATATATGTCTAAAGAAATTAAGATTTGAAATTGCTTATTGTCGAACAAAATTTTGTTTTTAGTTATGAGTTTTAATTAATACACGTAATGTAAATACATAAGAGAGAACACCGCCCCATTAGAAAACACTTAGGTAACAGCAAAACATAAAAAAGTCAATAAAACAGTAAAAATATAAAACGTACAAAATAATGGCGTTGAAACACGAAATAAAAATATTATTAAAATTATACACACAAAAATCGGAATAACGTGTATGTAAAAGAAATGTCGAACTGAAATCTTAAACGTGTGGTGACTGTCGACAGTTAATTTTTTATTTACATTATATATTTGACTTTGATTATATTATGCTGTAAAATTACAATTTAAACATGAGGATGTCGTGGTCTTGTTACGCGACAAAACAATTCGCACTGAAGTGGGTTGTAAATTTTAGCCGAAATGCACTTAGATTGGTCTAAAGGATTTACTGTACGTACATGACATTGTAATCATAGATTAACATAGTAAATGTAAAAATAACTCAATGTTTGATAAGTTCTTTATTTATAATTCAGTAGTAGTAAAAAATAAAGAAATAATAAGAGCTAATTGTAAAAACGAAATAAAAATACAAAATAAAATTAACATGTACAGTACAGTACATGTAAAGTACAATAAAATACTGAAAGCATATATATACAATATAATAATAAACGAAAACAATCAATAAAAATACACAAGACTTTAAACGTCTTGTTAAAACGAACAAGTCTAAATAAAGTAGGTCTTCCAGATTAACCATCGAGGTAAGCACACGGGTAAAGCGAGAGCTCTGGGTTATATTTAATCGACATTTTTGGATGAAAAGGAAAGGAAAGATTTTTTACGTGCATTACGACTATGTGTACAACAACCAATACTTTTAGTAGGATAAAAGAGAACAATTGAAAGTTTAAGAAATAAATTCTGATCAAAATATGCTATAACATAGCCATTTCAATGACCGTTCTTGCCAAAATTGAAATGAACATGTAGAAATATATAGAAATAAACTCACTTTCAACTGAATGGAACACAGAGCATTCGTAATTCATGGTTCTTTCATTAAACAAAAATTATGTTGCTAAAGTTTCAGTTTGGTGTGGATACACAGCCACATTTATCCTTTGATGCTCTTCTTCGTAAATGCTTGTCCAAAATGAGCCTGTAACACGCTCTGTAATGACCACGTAAGGGGGAGATAATTAACACTTTAGTCATGTCCCATACGCAACAGCAACAATGTTCTCTTATGCAAGACAGAGCACTTCTACTCATCGGATGCTGCTGCATAAATCAGTGTCTATGACAACGCTTCTCAAGTCAATCGTTTTTGATCATTATTTCCTGGCCAAATCCTACGAACATCAATCTATGTAATTTTTGAGAAAAAGTATAATTTATCGAAGTAATGTTAGAAAATTTTTAGCCTTGAAGATACTATCACACTTAATACGAGTAACATAACACAAGATCAATTGTGGTCAGAATTATAACACACCTTCAAATTTTACACTTCTGAATGAGGAGGATATTGAACAATGTGACGTGCTGCGCTCTCTGTTTAGCATGTGTATTGTAAAAAGTATTGTAAAATTCATTAATACAGGCAAATATTTGCTGCTTGCAGCAAAGTAAATGTCATAGTTGTAGGTTTTTGTAGTGATTTTTTTAACAAAAATTTCTTCGGCATTTCCATAGATATTATTATAATAGATTTTGTTGCATTTGTTCTGCTAAATATCTCTGTAGACAGCGTTGAATAAGTATACTTTTATTACAATCATCCAGTATGTCGGCTGAAATCGCAGACAATAATGTGAAAACAACTTTTAATCGTATTTTTTAAAATCGCAAAATTTAATCAAAATTTATAGAAAATAAAAATATTCGCAGAAAATATTTGTATTTTAAAAATTAGGTTTTTCTACTCAAATGCAGTAATTCACTCTTCGTTTTAGGTATTTAAATATGTCTTATTATAAACTTTATTACAATCCGGGTACTAAAGTTATAAAAGAAAGTATTACTTACAGTTTATACGTAATATTGACACCAATATCTCATTACTCATTGAAAACTGCTTATTTCAAAGATCGAGCCTCATAGAATATAACAACGCTAACTTGTTTTTATTTTAATTAATATTGTTTTTTGCCGGGATACGTAATTTGTTTCGGGCTCCGCGTAAGTTGTGTCGCAGTGGAAATTAAGGCGTTGGAATTTCGTATAGCCTGTTTTTGTAATAGTGGCTTTGTTGAAAGAGTAAATCTGCGACGATTGACAACAGTTATTCGACCAACGTGGGTGCACTCGCCTGAGAGGGGCGACGCTATGTTACCTGATACCTCAAGGCCGACCCTCGAGTAAATGAACATTTGACATCGGTGTAGTCGAGAACCGATATACTGAGGGTGGAAACTGTGAACCTAAAATTAGATGAAAATTTCGGAGGCTGCGGATACGATCAACTGTTATCGTTACTCGAGAACCGAGAACCGTGGTATGCAGGCGGAGGAGCTGCAGTTGCAAATCTGTCGTTTTGCAAGCGTATGTGATGGAAAACTTGACGTGCAGACTTGAAAATGCATTTGAGGAGTGATTGTCGTGACCACCTGGATAGTGATGTATAGGGTAATTGGAACGGTGGTAGTACTCAGTCGTAAACGAATGGTTAAGGCGACAGACTAAAAATCCGTTGGGACCTCCCCGCACAGGTTTGAATCCTGTCGACTGCGTTTCCCCGTAATTTTTGATTATTTTATTTCGTGTTTATCTGTTTCGTTATTTAAACCGCGGTTTGCGGTAGCAGTTTCGCAAAGGCCAAGATTTTTTTATGCCGTTGCGAAAGCAAACCAGCATCAGAGTATAGCAGCTATCGACCTGATCGAATGTGCTAAACCAATTTGGATTAAAGCAGTCGCTTTTTCGTTGGGCAACCGCATGAGATACAACGCGCACTGATTGGGAAACAAACAGACTCCAGTTGCCCTTGGTTTCAGTGGAAAATTGCAGACAGGAAAAGTGGTCGTCCATACACGACAATGCCTAGATGCGTGCTGACGTAAGCAAAGTTCGAGATGATTGCAATAGGTATGTTTTCAAGACAGATGTCAATAATTCGCAGGCTAAAACATTTATTAATGCGAGATATTCTTGTCGACAGTGATGCTCAGTTGCGTTACCAGGCCAGGAGCAGAGTTAACAGACAAAAGCTCGGATAATTCAGTCGGTAGAGCGTTAGGCTTTTAACCTAACTGTCCGGGGTTCGAACCCAATCGCGGGAGATGCGTTTGCGTTGTTCGGTGGAGGATTTTGGTCACTGTTGTATTTGAAACTGAAGGCTTGTGTCTTTATGAATAAAATGCTCTTGTTACTTCATACGCATTCATCCCCATTTTGAGTAAAGGACGTGAGCATAGCGCGTTATGTCTCTTAAATTATTCACACTATTGATCGACTTAACTTTCCTGGAACACGATAGGTATTGAGTGAATGGGCCGCAGTCTCTTTTGTTTCTTTATAAACGCCGAATGAAGAATTCACATTACTATGCGAACTTTTTCCGATCGAACGGACACGAAATAAAAAAAAGACCGATAAATATTCTGTTTCTTTACTAATTTGACATTAGTCTACACACTCGTTATTTAATTAAATAAAAGTTTGCTTTCCTTAATTTATTTTAATTGTAAATTACCAACTTCCGTATATGAATTTTCACTGAATGTTCTTATTTTCAACTAAGTTAACGTATCTTATATTTATATAAATAGAATAATTTAAAATAAGTAAGAATAGAATGAGGAATTAATGGTAATTTTGAAATGAAATTTATATTACAACTTCATTTTATATATAATTTAACGTATATGGTGCGATGATCGAAGCAAAAAGAAGTCAACGTAGGGGTGAGCTACTCTTGGCAGGTGTGCCAAACTGTTATGCCAACGGATTTGTCTTCGGCACGCTAGAAATGCTCATCTTAAAAATAAATAGACAATATTCTGTATCAGTTTTTTTGTTATTTTTTAAAGAATTTATGAAGTTTCTACAATATACATATGTATGGCACGTGGACTTTTCATTGCTGAATATGTAAAGATTCGCCCAATATTTAAAGATATCAAATAATAATATGCTCTAAAATTTTCAATAAAAAATTTTAAATCAAGTTTAAAGATTTCGGCACTCACACTTTAAAACGATGCCTAACTCCAAGCTTAGGGATTTGGCGATTCGAAACATCTGATGATAAGCGTCGTCATTTTATCACGAATGGTCTGCTCTAGATGAAAAATTTTGTTTTAAATAACAGTTGCTATGTACTGTACATATTTTATTCATATTTTATTTATTTGATGAATGTAATTTTACAAGATTATTAAAATATAGAAGATTATACATTATTCTATAAGAAATTAATTAATATAAGTTCTAAAAAATTGTTTTATTCTGTAAGCGTTTTTATTTTAGAAACTGTTTGAATGTTTTGTGCAGACAGGAAGAATTGATTTCTTCGTTAGTTAACAAATATGAACATTCATAACACAAATTGACCCGGGGCTTATTTAAAAACACAAAAACACTAATTCACCAATAAATTTGTTACATTCTGTTAGAAGACTTATAAATTGTTTTATTTGAAATTTTAGTCCATTTGACAGTTAAAAACAGGAGAAATACGCAACTGTTTCGGGAAAATTGAGACATGTGATCTACTTAGATATATATATTTAAATGATGGCGAGGGACATCAATTGGGGAGAAATGGCACATTTTTTCTCCGGGCTGAGAAAAAAAAGAACCCGTAGTGGTTCATTTTCCTATAAAATTATTGTTGGTTTTTCGAGAATTAAAATTTCGAAAAATGTTTTTGAAAGAACTGAACCAAAGCTTGGATTAGGTGAAGGTAAACAATAAATGCCGGCTGTTTAAGCCATAAAGAGTTCGAAATCGTAGATTATGTGACCACTGTGTCTACTTTATACCACTAATATCGCCTATTGTGTAAATTAATATTCCTTTTTTATATAGTTCATATTCATGAAAATATATGTAATGGCCTATAAATTTGTATTATGATTGACTTTTATTATTATTACAGAATGTATAAATATAAAATAATATAAAATGATATAATATGAAATTGTGTTCTATAATAATATTTTTATTTTTGAAGCAACGTTTAGATGTATCGAAGAATACTCATTCCACGGAAGAAGTAAGGAAGAAGTCAAATTTGGAGTCTTCTAGTGAAACGTTGGCTCATGAAACAACAGTGGATCAAGATGTATTAAGCGCTGCCGAAATTCTTCACCAGATGAGTAGAAGAAGATTGGTGACAGATGAAGATAATACTTCGGATTCCGACAAACCATCAACTTCAAAACAGTTCAAGAACATTAAATAACGAAGATTACTTCATTTAATTTTTAAAAAACTTTCTTTTCCTGATTGAAGTTCAAAAATTTGTTGCTTTGGAAGTAAAGAAAATAATTTGTTTAAAATTTAACATTTAACATGATTTGAAATTTTAAATCTGTAGAATATTCTGACAAACATTCGAATTAAAAAATCGTTATGTAAAGTAACAGATTGTGATTTTTAAGAAAAGTTAATGAAACATTGAAGTAATTATTGCATTAAAAAATCTGGCATGGAGTGGCTTAACTGTTCCTGACATATAAACCTGCATATTGCGCCATCTATTATAATATTTTATTAAAAGCACTTTTATATTTTTAGTTACTATAAAATGGCATAAAGCTTCATTTTGAGCATAGGGATATTTTCTAAAAACTTGTAAACGCAAATAACGAGTGAAATCGTCATTAATCGTCATAATCGTTATATTTTATTTATATAGATAGATAGAAAATGATCTGCTTTAGTCCATTCTCACAGAAAAGCAAACTTAAGTCGTCAGAGTTAGCGCCATCTGTTGGACATAAAAGCCTTAATCCATATATAAAGATATTTTTGGAAGGGGGAGAAATGGTGGTCTTCACATATACCACAAACCTTCGCAGGAGTGTATTAAACAACTTCCCAAAGTTTCATGGCAATCGGATAAATGGTGTAGTACAGTGGCGTGCCGTGACATCTGATGATAGGGAAGCTGTGTTTCTGTAAGAAGCCGACTTCCAGGGGCAATCAGTTAATTGCGCGTCAGTGATGGCCTAGGGTCCATTCGTACGTGCGTGGTGGCGGAAGAGACGTACCTGACAAAAGCCGACAAAAAGAAACATAAAATAAACATATACTATGTACAAAATAGTTTGCTTTAGGACAATCAGCTGTTCGGACATCCTGGGCGTCGATGTGGTTCTTCGATGGTCGATCGAAGATGGCTCCGGGACAGTGGCGTTGATAAGTCTGTAGGGCACGGGGAGACTTCCTCTGTTGGCGTCGGGGACACGGTCTAAGTCCGAAGTGGCACGGGTTACAGGTTGGCACAATAGACGAGAAAATGTTTTTTTTTTGTTTGTTTTTTTGCACGTTGACACACGGCGTTTTGGTTATTAGGAACGTTAACCGAGTGCCAGGTGTCCTCGATTGTCGGAGATTATATCAATCTCCGTTCTTTCTTTCGTCCATTTGACTGGTCGTTCTCCCTCAATCACGCTTCCCGAGTGGTTGGTCCCTGGTTACTAAATGTAACGAGACTCTTACCTGGAGCGCGAGAAAAGTCAAAATCGAAGATGAATACGATCTTCCACCGATCATATGACGACTTCCTTCCGCGATTTATGGTTTCTGCCTGGCAGTTTGATATAAACAATGGGTGTCCGACTACAACCGACTTTTACCTATGGTTTTTTAAACTAATAAATATTTCTCTAAATTAACCTTTTTTTCGCGTCTTTCGTGGCGGGTCAGACCTGTCCGGAACTTCACATTTCCATAAAAGTTTTAAACAAATGCTTGAAATGTCAAAAATAAACAATTTATGTATTTTAGTTCTAAAATACAAATAATACATACATAATACAAATTGATACGATACAAACAATGATAGAAAAACTTGTTTTTTAAATTTTTTATAAACTAATTCTATTCGGCGATTTTTTCCGCAAAGTCGTTAATTACTTTATCGACTCCATCGACGTATTTAAAAGCACTTTTTCTATCGAAAGCAACGCTAGCCCCACCAGTGGGCGAGTGGTCTCCGTTGCCGCTCATAGTTAGTGGTGACCAGACCTTAAACACTGGGAAGTTCGGTCGTGGGTTCGCGCCGCGACTCGGACAAGCTGGCTGCTAGGAGTTTTCCGGGTTTTCTCGTAGCCAATAACGATTGAATAGGAGGCCAGTTCCCCATAAAAGTCCTCCCGGAAGGCACGGTTTCCCACGCATACGTTTAGGCCGTGAGATAAACGGCTGGCTCTTCGGTCGCATAGTGATCATGGCACCACTCTTCGGAGGAAAGGCGAATATAAGGCTATAACCTCCATATGAACCAGAGAGGAGAAGAAAGCAACGCTAGCAACGACAATTTTTCCTCCGACCGAGTGTTCCTGGCCAATGTATGAATTCGCTCCCTGGTCGAAAAACGGGGTTCAACAGACCCACTGGTAGATGGTACCGTAAAAATTAATGATATTAAATCATATAATTCTTTTATAATTTGTTCGAATCGACATTAATTATAATATGTTTTATGTTTAAAAGTTACTTGTCAATATAGTCCGGACACAAATATAAATATTGCGATTCGCTACGTAATTTAGATAAATCAAAAAATTCCCATAAAATTTACTTAATTTAAAGAATTAAAACACGCTTGGAAAAATTGTTAATAATTTTAGTATTATGAAAAACATCTAAAAGTGATAAAGTTTCTAAAGATTTTATGACTGAAAATCTGTCAATATAATTATAATTTTCTTTTAATTATACTGTAATTAAATATAACTTTGCAAAAAAACGTACATAAAAATAACATTGAATACTCTTTACTTTTTCAATCTTAAACAATTCACTTAGTCAGATAGCTCCCTACCCAGTGGCTAAGGAATAGAATCGTTGGAAATGTTACACGTGTGTAGCTTCCACCAGCTAAACCGGCTGAGGTTGGTGCTCTGTAAAGCGCATGCGCCAATGCCCTCTGGCTGCTTTACACCATTCAGTTATTCTCGTCGTGAAAGCTGTCTCGGAAGCGCTTCCATTCCGCCACTGACATTCGAATATACAATAGCAATCTTATCGTTTTTTTCACATATAGTATAGAAGTTTTTAATAAGATACATAATGCAGTTATAATAAAATATTAATTTTAATTAATTCAAAGTACGTTAAAATATCAAAATTTATATTTTAGAAACTACAAGGGAAGATCATTGGAAGGTGGAAGCGGCGCTTCCACCGCTTCCAATGACGGCACGCCACTGGTGTAGTAATGCATGAAGGACAAACAGACAGACATTCGTTTTTATATATATAGACTAGCTGACCCGGCCACGCGTTGTTGTGGCTCAAAATGTATCTATTATAAATGAGTAACACTTCCCCCGTGAGAGAAATTTCAAAAAATCCCTTTTTAGTGTATATTCTGTTGACGTCACCTATTAAAACGCAATTAAAAACGCAAAAAACCGCATGTAAAATGGTATAAATAGAAGCCGAGTTCTTCACGGTAAGCCTTAATCCCGTCCATCTCCCCCCTAGGGAGAATTTCGACATGTATATTATATAAAAACACGTGCATATTCGAATGTAACGTTGTGTCAAAATTTCAAAGGAATCGGTAGGAAGAAACAAACGTTGTATTTTATTTATATAGATAGGTGGAAAATGATCTGCTTAGGTTTATTCTCACAGAAAAGCATAATGCCTCACCGAAAAGCAAACTTAGGTCGTCTGAAGTTAGCGCCATCTGTTGGACATAAAAGCCTTAATCCATATATAAATAAATTTTTGAAAGGGGGGAAATGGTGATCTTCACATATGCCACAAACCTTCGCGGGAATGTATTAAACAACTTTCCAAGGTTTCATGGCAATCGGATAAATGGTGTGGTAATGCATGAAGGACAAACACACACACACACACACACACAGACATACATTCGTTTTTATATATATAGATTAGCGAGTTAGGTCGCGAACTTTTACTATCCTAACAGTTGTAAGATCCTGACGTCGGAAGGATTTTGCAATCCCGACCACAAGTTATAGATTTTGCCATCCTGTGACATTTGAGCGGATCTCGCCGATCCGATGCCGATCATAGCGATAAAAAATGATATCAGTCGACTACCCGGCTTCTCACAGAATCGAGGACATGTTTTAGGTTCTTTCCCTATTATCGTAGTTTAAATCAGATTGAATTAATTTGGACGCAAGTGAAAACATTTAGTTGTGCATGCTATTTCTAGCAGGCGTCATTAAAAATGTTGTAAAGGACAGGTTTGTAAACGGAAAGGAAAACAAAAGAAGCGCAAATCTCGCTAATTGGATTCAAGAGTGATCAGGTCATAAATCACTTGCAGAGGTTGTAAACACCTGGCAGTAAACAGATGGGTGACACCAACATCAGAGATCAGGGATCGTAAAAGTACGTTTTACCCAGATCCGAGTTAAGAAGACCTGGATGAAAGCTGTTCCCGAGAAAGAATCGTGATTGATCGAAAGTTCCTGTCCAGAAAAACTTTAATTTAGAGGGCGAACGAGATACAGTGGTTGAAAAATGGCTCAGGACTTGGTAGCACGAAGGTCTCAGACACTTCTCAAGCCCGTTGAGGATAGAGGGAGATCAAGCTCATCAGATAGAGATCATAATTTTCAGAGGACTACTCTGAAAATTACGCTTAGGTACGGGTAAGTGCTAAGACCAAACGAACAGTGCAAAGTTAATCTACTGACCGAGATCATTCAAAGAATTAATCTTTTCGCTATGATCATTTGGGAACTCGAAACTTTACTCTTTTTTTGCTCATGAACTTATAATCAGTGTTTCCCATCGTGGAGCCCACGCCCCACAGGGGGGGCAATTCGAAAATGGACTCGTCCAGAGTTTAAGTTAACGGCGTCCAGAGTTTAAGTAACTTAAATCAATATTTACAATAAATATAGCGTACAGCAGCTATACGGCCGCTGTACGCTATATTCATTGTAAATGTTGATTTAAGTTAGTTTTAGTTTTCTTTGTTTCCCTTTCACTCTAGAACGTTCCTTTATAACCCTTTTCCCTTGGAGTGGGATTAACAATCTTGTTTCTCGATATTTTTTATATATGTTAAATTTTCACTATAGTAGTGGTTCTCAATAAGTGAACCATTAATTTCTCGTATAATTCTTTTGGGCCATTTTTGAATATAAAATAAAAGTTTTTACTCACCATTCTTGCTTTTAATTTTACTCAAATGCCAAAAGATTTACGTGAGAAGTAAGTTAATAAGTCACGGGAGAAATATTAAAACAATTCATTACAATAATGACAGAATTTTATTGTTTCCTGCAAAAGTAAACAATAGCTGTCTTCAAAACAGAAGAAATAAATGTGTGAAAGACAAGCTAATGCTAAAAAATCTTATTTTACGTAATTTTTAATCTGAATAATTTCATAAATTTTTTAAAAATTCGCTTATTATATGTGTTTAATCTACTAGTCCAGATTTCAAAATTTAATTTTTATGCTATTTTTAAAATTTTTTAAATCAAATTATTAATATCTGTAATTTTCCAGTAAAAACATTACAATACTATGAGTTTTTTTTCTTTCTAGAGAAAAATTATATTTTTAAAAATTTCAATTTTCCTAATTTTAATTTCATATCTTAATATAAACAGAGGTATACATAGTGTGACCAGTGTCAGCACCAGACCGGTGATGTCTACGTCAGGATTGACACCACTGTATCCTTTAAGGCTGATACAGAAACCTTCGGATGCTATTCCAATTGTGCGCGAGCGGTCGCGTATATAAACACTAGGGGTCCGGAATGAAGACAGACCGAGAGACAACGCGACCGAAAGAAGTGCACACTACAACTTACTTACAAAGGAAAAAATACTCGTTTATTTATATAAACTATTTACACGTATACGTAGGAAAACAGAGAGTTCTGTTTAGCTTTAAAGAGCGGCTTAAATCGGACAAAGCTATATAGCGTAACATAATTGAGTATTTAAGTTAACGAGTTCCTAGCCGATAGAGAGAGCTTACAATATTCCGCGCGATGCGAAATACCTCTATTGGTGCGTTGATTGTCGATGTCATAGATCGAAGATCGTAGATCGTTTGATGAACGGGATCGTCCTGGATCATTGGGGGAATTTGAGTTCATTATGTCGGCTTGACAGGTTCGGAGAACGGTAACAATGGATTTTATAAAATTGCGTTATAAATAAGAATTACGTTTTATAAAATATACAATACGTTTTATAAAATTGAGACCTGTAGAAGCTTTAAGATGTTCGAAATACTCCACAGTTTTCCTTGCAGTGTGAATAGACGGTTTGTCATAATGGAACACAACTTTGTCCATCTCTCTAGGGCAGGCCTGGCCAACCCAAATTGTTTCGCGGACCACTTTGATCACGCGTAAAATTACGGTGGGCCACAATTTAAACAAACATGCTTTTAAAATAGTAAAACAAATACAAAATGAATAAGATTTTATTGTTATACCAAGAATTCGTACTCGCACTTGTGCATTATAACAATGAAACATTCAAATTTTCATTTATTTAATTGTTTTGGTATACAAATAACGGGAAACAAGTTTTAATAGATATATAATATTGCTTAGCGGGCCACACAATTTAACGTGACGGGCCACATGCGGCCCGCGGGTTGGCCAGGCCTGCTCTAGGATATTTCAGAGGAACGTGTCTTAAGAAATATGGCTTCAGTAATTCTGATATATTAGTCGGCGTTCAGTTTATCTTTATTTTGGACTTTTATAAGAGGAAGTGTTCATTCCACCGGCGATCATAAAACCTTCCGGCTAGCTTTCTTACCGTTTCGTCAACCAAGTTTCGTGAATATTTTGACTAGAAAAACTGTAACAAATCTTCCGAACTTCATTTTTGTAGCCTAATTAGTAATATGCTTCATCCAATGTTACCGTAAATTCCGATCTACTACCGCCAGGTGTCGCTCGTACAGTTTGCGATCATTTTGTTTCCGTTTCACAGTATGCAATGATCTTTAGTTTTCTGTACTTTCGATGCTTTCAAATCCTTACTAATAATATTTTGCACAAATCTCTGGCAAGATTCAATTTTCCTCGCAATTTTTCTGATACTTGGAGGGTTTGGTGCAGACATTAGTTTGCAGATCTTCTCAATACTGGCTTTGTAGTGCTCAAACCTAACTTTCAAACAAAGTTTTAAACGATCTCAATTTTCCGCATTTTATTCTTTTTTCGTACAAAAAATAACAACATTGCTTACAGTCTCTGACTTATAGCAATAGAACTATATTTTAGTAATTTCGCGATATCTCTGAATGTCAATCTTTATTCGGAAAGTAAATACTTTCCGAAAATTTTTACGCGGACATCGATATCCCGGTTTCTGTGCGGCGCTATTTTTTCAAATTTCTTACGCAAACGATTTTACGACACAAAAAACAATTATGGGCAAAATATCTCATGAGTCTCGTGTTGTCAATTAAAATATATAATAAACTAGGGTGATTTTTGAGTATACGCGTTTGTACTACATTCACAAAATATATTTTAAACAGCGATAAATATGTTCTGTTTAATTTCACTTGTGCGTTGTTTATAATTTAGTTAAAATTGTCATCATTCAACATTTTCCACAGAATTGATGCTAATTAAAAATGATAACAACTATGCTTTTACGTTTATAGTAAAATCTCTCATTTCTGCGGTACTATTTTACGTATAATTCTTTACAGCATAATTTTTACAGTGTTCCATATTTCTATACTTTAATCTTATTTCGCGATGTTTTCTCATATGTGTTAAATTTCCACTGTAATAGTTTAAGTATACTAAAATAAAAACTAATGTTAAATAATCTTATTTTAGTGAGTCTCAAGAAGTGAACCATTAATTTTTCGTAAATATACAACAATATTTCAAAATATAATTCAAGTGTGCAAATTCTCAGCTTAGTTTTAATATTTTTTTTATATCACAAAAAGCTGCGAATATGCGAACGCTAAAAAATGAGAGCCATTAATCTATCATACATTTTCATGTATTTTTAATGTAAGTATATTAATTAAATATTTTTATCATGTGTAAAAAAGTTACGTTGTATCTGTATGCGTATTTACAGTGTGAATTTGTATTTTAATTGAAAAGGTTTCCAGTTTATCGGACTTATGTTAAATAAACGGCTGTCAATAAAAATACGGATCAGATATCAAATTAAAGCTCTTATTTTGTAGAAAACGCCGCAGAAGGACTATTAGAGAAAGCTGGTATTATTCAAGCGTGGCGAAGTAGCAAAATACAATGTTAAATTTGTGGGAGAAACATGGGAACTCATTTTCTGTTAACTCTAGCCCGAGAAAATTTCTTTTTGTTTTGCGGTTTCATTGTTGTAAATACTGAGATGAATAAATTTACATTTTAGTTATTAAGGTGACTGTTTTTATCACCCTCTCCTAATTCAACCTCATTAATCCGGCATCTTTCAAATGCCCGAGCATCTGTCTAAAACATTTACTCGTCATAAATTGCTAAATAAAACCATTTATGAAATAAAAATTCTTTTGGTGCGTTTATCAATATAAAATAACATTTTTTACTCACCATTGTTGCTCTTAATTTTACTCAAATGGAAAAAATTTATATGAGAAATGAATTCATAAATCAGGGAAGACATATAAAAGCAATGCATTACAATAATGACAACCTATTATTGTTTCCTGCAAAAGTAAACAATAGCTGTCTACAAAATAAAAGAAAACAAATTTTGCTTTTTCTTGTCAAAATAAAAACTAATGTTAAATAATCTTCTTTTATGTAATTTTTTTATCTGAATAATTAATAATTAAGTGTTAAATCTATTGGTACAAATTACAAATTTCAAGAATTTATTTTTATACTACTTTAAAATTTTTTATATAAAATAATTAATATATATCTGTTTATTCAGTTAAAATATTATATTATCAGTTTCTTTTCTTTTAGAGATAAATTATATTTATGTAAAGATGGATTTCCCTAATTCTAATTTCATATCTGAATATGAACAGAAGTAGCCTATATATAGCAATGAAATTAAATACATTTTTTTCATTTATACAAAAATAATATAAACAAAGTTTAATCTGAAGAACATGAAGTTTAACTGTATTTATATTTAAGTATTTTAGAGGTGTTGCTTTTACTTTGCAATTTATTGTTGTAATAACAAACATATATAAAGCTACAAATAATTAAATTAGAACAAAACTTTACACTATATTTTTAATACTGTGAGAATGACGTATAAAGTTTAGCAACATATTGTCCGTTTAAAATCAGGCAATAAAACGTTTTTGTGATGCTTTAAACATGTCTTTAATTTGCCTACTTTGCCTAATGGCTAATCCAGCCATAGTCGTCAGCAGTGTTAGTATAGAGTCAATGATTTCACAAATCAAAGAATCGTTAAAGGAATGTCTATAAAAAATGAAAATAGCCAATTAAAGTTCATAAGAAGTTTTCTTTTGATTGTTCTAAGCCAATTGTACAGTTAAATGCGTTTGGTTGCTGCCGAATGGTAGGATACAATAGCGTGCCACTGGTAGAAAATGTTTTGCCGAAATATTTATAGTAAAAAGAAATTATTAAAAACAATGGAGTCAGAACTTTTCGAATCTTACGTATTACACTTTCAAAAAGTGCACGAAAATTTCAAAATTTTCTTCCTTTTCTGACTTTTAAGAGGACTAAAAAATAAACAACTCTAAAACATTTATAAAAAATGAAATAGAATTTTTAAAAAAGGTCAAAAAACCAACAAGTATACAGAGAGAAAATACTTTTTTAATTACTTAATATTTATCCCTAAATGCATTTCGCTTTTTTTCGGACTCTTCAGTAGGGCTTTTTAAGTACAAATATAACAAATGTAAATTCAAAGAATGCACAATCATAATTTTCAATCACCATCTCTTACCGGCTGTACAGACTTTATACCCGACAAGGTTTATCCAGCATTCAGCTGACATCCGAACATCTTGCTGCAATAAGACTCAAAGTTAACACTTCACCGGTATTTTTGCATTGTAACACTCATAATTGTAATATTGATATTAATAATGTTAAAATCGTATATAAAGAAACAAACTGTGTAAAAAGAAAATTTAAAGAACATTTTACAATCGTTATGCAAAATAATACTGTTAATTTAAATAACGGTGTGCAGCCAGCAGAGCCAGTGCTAAGATTCGAAATATTTATTGCTTTTGAATGGTAACAAAACACGGGTGTACTATAGATTACCACCTATGGAATTTCAGGACTTCGAATATGTATTTGAACTCAGGGGACCGAGACGAGTTCAACGGTACCCTATTTTTGGACCGGAAACGAAAAATAAAAAAGTTATCGTACTTTTTAAGTTACCATACTTTTTTAATGCTCTCATGCAGACGGCACCGTAGTTGCTAGTACTGCCATCTTGCGGTAAAGTCTGCAAACCATGACGTCGGACTACGGTCATCTCCAGTAGGGTTAAACACGCGATACGAGAGCGGAGAGAGCGACGCGACTTCCGATCATCGCGCGATCGCCATTTCGGTTAATGTTACTTATGGCAGCGAACATGGCGGCCGTTCCCACTGTTCGTGCTCCCGACTGACCTCCCGGAGGGGACCCGCCGGTAGGCTGCCATGTGCTAAACGTCACTAGTTATTGATTCATGGTAGTTCTTGAACAAAGTAAAAAAAGGGGAGAAACGTCTACTAAAGGCAATTTTAACGGCAAGCGACGCGACTCCCGATCGCGATAGCGAGGCCAACTTAGCGGAGAGAGTGACGCGACTCTCTATCATCGCGCGATTGCTGGAAAAAAGTATGATAACTTTATTATTTTTCGTCTCCGGTCCAAAAGTAGGGTATCGTTGAACTCGTCTCGGTCTCCTGAGTTCAGATATATACTCAAAGACCCGAAATTCCATAGGTGGTAATCTATAGTATCCCCCAAAACACTTATTGGCTTAAACAAAGTCAATCCACCTACAGAATAGAAAATCAGAGCGTAAATCGCCGCAAACTCAGATTAAATGCAAATTAATCGAATTTTTAGGTTAATTTATTTAAAATCAAGGGTCACGTCACCTTTACGCCTTGTGGTGATTGTTGCATGGAAGGGTAAGAAGCCCAAAATGTATCCAATTTTTAGCAGTGTCATTATGAACAGGACGATGACAAGTGCAAACGATACCTCTCTATTATCTTTGCTATCTCAAAGTGAAATTGGGTATATGTTAGGAAATATGATTAACGTAGTTCAAACTATTCTTTAATATTTAGGGAGATGAAGACTTAAAAAGATGCTAACGAGTATGTGTTTTGAGGAAGGATGTCGTCCGACAAATCATGGCAAAATGAGTGAAACTCGTAAATTACCAATAAGTACATTCTTACAATAACTATTTGTATTTAATATTTAAATTGCCCGTTGTTATATTATATTTTTCCGGAATGTGTCGACAGACTACATTTACTATCCATCAGTTTTGTATTCTGGTAATAAAAGAAACGACGACGAACACCTCGTAGCAGAAATACACAGAAAAGATATGCTAACATGTCATGGACGTCAGAATACTAGATATGAATCTCGTAAATAACTGCGCGGTAAGTATACATCGATTACGTATGAAGTTTTTCTATTTATAAATTTTCAGCAAAGTTTAATTATTGATTTTTACAGGTCAAGTATATATAGAACACAAATTTAAGTATTGGTAAACATCGACGAACGTAGCCACAATTTCACCCTATCCGGGTTTTCGATTGCATCGTTTCCAATTAAGTTCTAAACAACTTGAAAAGCACAATAGAAATGGAGAGAAGAATTGGACAGACATCATAAATAGACCTGAAGATCACTTGAAATGCGTTTTATGGTTTGTGGATGGGAGTGTGGACAAATCATTCTTGAAAATTACGCCGTGGTATGCACAGCTAGAATTTTCGGCTTTGGTGAAAGCCCAGCGAAGTACGAAGGATTGGCCTTTGTGGAGGACGGTGTCCATGCTCTCTCCTATGGGTTTACGGGAAAGCCAAGTTATACCAAATATGTCTTACTGGAGCAATCAGAAGAAATTTTTAGAATAATTAAACTGCACCACAAAAGTAAGCAAATGAGTATGTTGTTTTCTTCTCACTCGTGCAAATGTCTTGCGAAACGGATTTTGATGAAATTTAGAAAATATTTTCCGAAGTTCTTTTTATTATTCAATGCCGTTTTTTCCCTTTCTTTCGGTACAAGCTATGTCCCTAAAGTACAGTACGTGAGGAATCAAGCTACATTGTTATGCCTTCTGGCTATTCGTGGCTTATACGGACATTAGTCACAGTATGGTTTACTTAAAGAGAATATTTAATAAACCATAAAAAAAATATTACGTGTATACAAAGTAAAACTTTGCCTCCGTTTCTCTTCCGTCGTTTTAACACAGCAGCGACAGTCCACAAAAATTCACAAATACCGAGACGACCTTTCTTTGGAGCTAGCCTCCACAATAAAGTGCAAAATACATGGAAGCGGCGTCCTCTGGCTTCTTACCAATTACTTAAAAATACATTTGAGTAAAAAATTTTAAAAATGATGCCGACAATTTTTACATTTAATGAAACATAAAAATATTGCGTGTATACAAAGTAGAACTTTTCCACTGTTTCTCTTCTGTCTGCCATATTTAAAATTTTATTTTTATTTTTTTAAACTTTTACTCAAATGTATTATTTAAGTGATTGGAAAGATGGAAAGAACGCCAAAGGACGCCGTTTCCATGTTTTTGCATTTTATTGCGGAGGCATAGCCTCTAAAGAAAAGTTATCTCCGTATTTCTGAATATTTTTTTTACTCTAAAGAAAATAGTTTGTATTTTATGTATATAATGATGTAAAATTATTTATAAACAATAAATTTTATTTAAAAAGTAGACGAGTCACTTATTTTTATTTCATCGATTGTAATTAAATTACCTTTATAATTAACCTCCCATTGCAAAATGTTGGTCTAATTTAAGAAACCATACATTGGTCCTATACCGGAAACAAGTTAACTTCATGCCATTCTTTGTACCCTAGAAAATACGCGCAATTTCTCTATCGTGATGCATATTACAACTTAAAGGATATTTACGATATTTTTGGATGTAAAACTTACGATATTTCAATATTTAGTTAAGAAAAATTATAATAATGACAAGAAGAATCTTTGTAAATTATATTTAAATATTTTTTTGATTATTAACTATAGAAATGCAAATAAGTGCTGATTATTATAATTATAAGCAGCGTTTGCTTGTGAATGCTACTTAAAATTAGTACTAAATTTGCAGATGTTCATAGTTGCATTTTAATTTTCGTTCTTCAGAAGGTAATTTTTGTCTTTTTAAATTTGTTTACTGTGAAAAACCGTTTTCCACAAATACTGCAAACAAACAATGTTTTACTTGTGTGAATCCTCCTGTGATTATTAATTTAACATGTGTTTATATTTGAATTTTTTTTCGCATTTAGTACATTGACGTTACTTTTTTCATCATTTTAAAAATATTCGTAATGTAGTTCTTACATATTATTAAAAATATTTTTCACTGATTCCTGTATATGTAGTCAGTCAATGACTTCTTTACTTAGCGGAGAGTGACTTTTACTTACCGCCGTGACTCCTGATACGTATTAATTTTTTATAAATGAATGACATTGCATTGTAAGAAACAGGAAAATATTCATAAAACAGCACTGGAAGAATTAAAAGTCTCTTCCGGAAATGTTAAGAAAAAATATACATTGAAAATGTAACGATTCGCTTTCTGATATCAAATATTTTGCTTCTAACACAAATGCTGTTCTTATTGCTAGAAACTCTATCGAGTCCTATTCCAGTAAATAGAACTTAAGTTGTTTTTTAACGTTTGTTTCATTACATTAAAAATCGCAAGCTTTTTGTAAACACGTTTTATTTATTAATAAAAATAGAATGTTAGAGCGCAAGGATGTTTTGAACTTGGCGTTGCAAAATGCCAAATACAGCAAAAATGGTGCAAAGAGGTGGTTGAGCATATATAATCGTAAAACTTTCGATCTAAATTGTAGGGTACGGTATATTTTTACAGGCCATTCATTTTTATGCCAGACTTAAATCACAATCATTTGTCAAAAAAATTAATTCAGAATGAAAATGTTAATTATTTTCAAATTTTCAAGTATAAGTTTTTCGCGTTGACGTGAAATGATATACTTTCGTGTAAAAAAAAAATTTAGGTAAACATCCAAGATGCTATCGGCATGTACAGTACTTGATTTTCACTCGAAATTCTAAATCATTGTATATCACGATTTTTTTTAAGCCTGGATTTTTAGCAAGATCTTCTAGACATTTTGCTTGATAAATTCATTTAACTTATCTTTTACCGAAGAAAACAGCTCCTAATGTGCTCTACTTTTAGAAAGTCTTTCCTTTATAATTCGGTAATTGTGTCAACGATGAATTTGACTAAATACAATGGTGTGATCTAGCCATGAAATGTGATTCAAGTTGTTAAACATTGGTTTTAAATTTTTGAGAGATGAGAGCATGTCAGGTTTCATGTTCGTTAGAATAGCACATACCTTCTGGTATTTTATGTCATCCAGCTACTGCTTCATTATGAAATGCCTGCATTTCATGGGTAGCCGGAATATCTTTAAGAGCATTGCCACCGGTTTGCCTGTTTATGGGACTACTAAAATATTCAATACGACGCGTTTCATGTCACCTGTTGCTTTCTACACGAAAAACAAAACAGATTATCTGCACTAATATCCTTTTTCTTCTTACTAATACGTTTCTGTCAGGATACTGTTTCTACTTTCTGCTAATGATTTTGAAAGAAAAGTTCGTTTTTCTTGCTTTTTTGATTTAATTTAATTTGATTCCGCGTGTTCGTGTTTTGCGGTCAAAATATGCTTTTTAATGTCTGTATATAAAAAACGTTAACACGGAAATAAAATGCACATTAAGACTCCAACTATGATACAGAAGATTTGGCTGAAGAAATGTCAGTATAATTATAAATCAGGAAAACAATTATCTTCACAAAAAAAGCTTCAATCTCTACTTTGTGCCTCAAACCTACTTCACTGATACTGCTCAAACATGTTCTAACATTTAACCAAACTAGTGTAGATTCAGCCACTAAGGCACAAACTACAGCTCGAAACCTTTTTCTGTGAGGATTTTTGTTTTCTTGATTTATAATTATAGAATTACATTGGAAAAAAACGTAAGTAGATTAAACTGGTGTATGCTACCCAAAATCCGAAGTACGGCGGAACTCTTGAAAGAAAATTTTTCAATACCGAAGATCTTTTTCCATATCTCGAAAAGTTGACCATATTATCTTAATTTACTTTGTTTAAACGTATTATGCCTTACATAACGTTTATTACGATAGTTAACAAGATTTTGAAACACAAGTAAAAATTTACTCTCTTATGAATAGGGGTGAGTGGCTTCTTTCTTGCGTTTTTGACGATCTGATGTAAGATCATGTCTGGCGCTTTACTCGGTAATGAAGTTCTAGCTACTGTTAAAGTGGGTTGGAAATCAAATTGCCACGTACATTCAGTTCTTTAAACATAAATTTATTCAATTAAAGCCATTAATAAATTTCGAAAATAACTTTTTAAATTTCGTTTCGTACCAAAAGTATCGTACTACAAATGTACAGTACTTTTATGAAATAATTACTAAATAAATTTATTTATATGTACATTTCTACAATGTTTTTCATTTAACTGTATTCTAACTGTTGTTTCACTAATATTTAATTTTCATTTGCTAATGTACCAAAATTCTAATAATTTTGAATTTGCCTTTTCAATTCATATCGTTTCAAAGTTAAATATCCAGAATTAATTAGATTTATGGAACTGTTTTTCGTGTTCATTTAAAGAAATTTCGTCAGAAAAATGTTGTCCACAGGATTGACATTCGAAATTATTTTCATCAGTCTCCATCTCTGAGAAGAATTCCAGTTGTGAAAATGTTTCAAACTTCTCAACGTCTAAATCTATGTTAAAATGTTCAAGAAATTCTTCAATTTCTCTTGGTGTAAAAATATTCTCTTCTGAAGCCACTTGTTCAGATTCAATTGATTCTCTTGCTTGAGCACTTGTTGACGGTGTTTGAAAATAATCTACCTGCGCTTCTTGGTAATGTTCTGTGGTTTTCTAAAAATAAATATCATAAATATTTTGAACTTCAATTGAGTAAATTGAAATATATAAAATATCATGTAATTATGTTTCAGTGATTTGTCAATTTCAATCGCTACCGAAAAAGCATGCTGATTATCTCATTTCTCGTAAATAAACATTACCATTTTGATAAAAGTATATTAATTTCGTTTTATTTTGTTACCAATTTTTCCCTTCAATGTAAGTAATAAATACATTAATTGAGTAACAAGGTCTCAAATTCAAAGCGTAGTATTGTTTTTTTTCCGGAGTTATGTTACAGGAAACATTGGAGACAACACGAATGACTTTAGATTTTATTGGTATTTATTACAACAAAATACATTTCCAGTGTTATACCCTTCATCAATTTTTATCTCTTTAGTACCTGAATTCTTCAAGTACTAAAGACGTCCGAAGTGCATTTACTCATAATATCAATAAAGTCTAAATTTATTGGTGCTGTGTCCAACGTTTTCTGCATGATATGTCTGGGAAAAAAACCAATATTCAAACTGAACAGGAAGCTAGAATAACAATTAGTAACAAAGTATTTCGAAAGTAACAAGCAGTTCGAAACAATGAGATTTATTAGTTTCATTCAATCACTACACAAAAACATAAATCATTTACTGAAATTTGCAGGGTAACTAAAATTGTGAGAGAATTAAGCACAACGTTGCTACGGAGGACTTATCATACAGCAACACGATATGTGATAGGTTTTCGTTTCTACTTATAAAAGGAAATGCATTTCGAATAATCTGTTCCTTACCAGTCCTTATTATATTGTAATACTGCACAAAGAATATAAGAGCAAATTAATACTTATTTATATTTTGCATAGGTGTTAAACTTAAAAAAACACACACAAAAAAAATTACCTATGTTATAACTAAGGCGACGACTGGAAAAACGAAGTGTAAAAACGTAGGGTAAAACCAGTAAAACAAAAAAAAAATTATAATTATAGGAAAACGATTAAATTCTGATAATAAGTAATGAAAGGAAGTGAATGTAGAATAAAAACAAACGCTCGCTTTAGTGCAGAAAAAAATTACAAATAAAAGGTGTAAAAAACGTAAAAACATTAGAATAACCAATAAAACCTCGCTAAAAAAAACAAGGTATAAAGTTCATTCCTGTACTGTGTCAGGTAGGCTGATGTTATACGTTACACTGGATTAAAAAAGGTGAGGGAGAAGAACATTTTGAAATAAACTCTACTTATTTTTATAGTAATACTGTATTTGAAAGATCTCACTGATAACAACGCCAGTGTTTAAATTCACTCCGTTACTTTCGTTAATTTTAATAATTTCAAGATATTCAAAAGTTTTCTTTTAATAATTGTTTTTTTTTTTTTTTTGTTAAGAATTTTCACGCTGTGTAATGAGGTCTTGCAACCAGCAATGTGTGTGGCGATGGCTGAGTTAATATAATCACACTTCACATCTTTTATGTGCTCCTTTATTCTGGTTTTTAACATTCTTCCAGTCTCAACTACGTAATAATATCCTGGTTGATAAGTACTATTAAAGATATAAACTGAATTATTATGTAACATTGTATCTATTTTTCTATTAATTGATTCTCTGGTGTTCAAGAAGTTTTGAATTATGTGGATCAATGTGGGGGCTAGAATTGCATTGTATGATGTTAATAATTTTGGATGTTTTCAAAAATTACCGTAGTGTAATGCAATTTTATAAATTATTTCCGTTTAAGTATTGATTATTTAGTAGTGTGATTATAGTAGTGTAGTGTGATTTATGAATAATTTTGTTGAGATAGTTGTATAACTAAAATGTGCGATATATGTTCAATTTCTAAATTTTGGTCTGTTATATCACTTGTACGTAATTTAAGATTGTTTATGTACTGTACATATTAAATATATTTTTGTTCATATACATAAGGGTACTGAATTAGAAATTGATGAGTTTTTCGACGTCCCAGTACTTAATATACTTTTTGAAAGTGATAAAATATTTAAATCTGTGAACTATGACATGTATGTTCAATATGATATTAATTTCATTTTCTGTTTGAAATCATATACAGTATAATCTTGTATATTATTGGCGTATTGATGTATCGTTTGGAAATCGGTTAATTTCATGTTGTAAACAACAAAGCAAATCTTCAATATAACGATTGTAAAAAATTACACCGCGAAAGGTTTCATTAATGTCACCAATTTTTACCATGCAGAGTTTAGTAAACTTTTGGATAATACAAGAGCCCACAAAGATGCTTTCTAATCTTTAATTCACTGTACTGTTTAACAATCAGCCTACCTGACAATCGTACAGGAAAGCACTTTATACCTTGTTCTTAGCCAGTTTTTATTGCTTATTTTAATCTTTTTATATTTTTTGCCCTTATTTATTTTTCAATTTTTCAAAACTTTAACAAATTTTACGTATGATTTTATATGTATATTCAGTTAGAAGGCCGACGCTACCATTTAAGGAAACTAAGGCACAAACCATTAAAGTGCACAAAACTTCAAGATATACTTTATTCACACTTCAATAAAATATTAAATTAAAAAGTTTTATATGATTTAGGTACCGATTATTCCAAACACATCATTATATGATTTTCTTATTACATACTTATTACATTCTTATTATTACATTTTTCACGTCACATTATTTTACTATTTAACTCGCGTTTTTTTTTTTTGTATTTATTTTTATTTATTTAAACATACTGCTATTTAAAATTCAGTTAATATAAATATTTTAAACATTTTAAAATACTAAATTTTCGAATTTTATAACTATTTTTGTAAATGAATTATAATAGAGAATTTTCAAATTAATTTAAAAAGAAAATTAAAAAAGGCTCTGGTTTAAAAAGAAAATTGCAAATTGTATATCACTTTGTATATTAACAATAAAGCATGCCAAAATTATTTATATTTTTTAAATGTTAAATTTCATTTTTTTAAAATATCAAACTTGTGAAATAAGGGTCGCACTTGTAAACTTTGCATAAAGCTCCAAATAACCTTCCACCGGCATTGCCAATTTTTTATTTTTTATTAGTCTTATTTATTTTCTCTTTTCTGCTTTTACCTTACGTTATTACTTACCATTAGTTAGCCTATATTATAGTTAATTCTTTTCTAAGCTTTTCGTGAGTTTTACGGACATGGAAAATATAAATGAATATTAATTTGTTTTCTAATTTCTTATATAATTTTACCATAAAATAAAGACTGACGAGCGGAACGTGACCCGAAATTCATTTCCTCTTATAACTAGATACGTGACATCGAGAAACGCAAAACGATGTTTATTGATGTAGTTAGCCTGGGCGAGCAGTTTGAGCACTAATATGTCACAAATGAAAGATTATAAGTGATTTATTGTTGAGAAAAGAAAAAAAAATGATAAAAAGTACACACAAAAAATGAAAGTGTAATAACGAAATTAGTTTAGTTTATTTTAAAGTAAAATAATCGGGCCTATTACTACAACATTTTAATATCTAATCTCGGCTTTTACCTGTCTGTCTCCATTCTCGAGAGTAAGGAAGGACAGACAACCAGACAGCGACAGTGCGAATTTATAAGTCTACAGTTTTTTTTTTTTTTTTCAAATTGCAGTCTAATGACGTTAATTTTACACAGTCAAACACAAATCTGTGTCTATATTCTATTAATACATATAACTTTTGTTGTTTGAGGTCCTCGAATTTAGCGCCAGCCTCTGCAGAGAACAATTGGGGGCTCTAAAATGAGATTTAATTGTACTATATTAGAAAACTGAATTTGATATGACTAAAATCAAATATTGTCAAGTTTCAGATGAAATTATGTACAGTATATATTATTAAATTTGTAAATATTTATAAAACTGATAATATGCGACTTTTTAAAACATATTAATGTTATACATTTATCGAAAATTTGTGAAGTTTTGCAGGATTGTTTAGAAGGGGATTGATGCTATTCAATTTTTGTGGTTACATTGTGGTCGACAGGATGGAACGGGAAAGGAAGTCGTGTGTCATATCTCGAGTAGGGAAAAACTTTACTCTAGGACCTTATAGCTTGTTGTTCTATTCTTAAAAGAAAGAATAGTTATATAATGATGCAAGTATTCCTTCAGTAAAATTATTATACAGTATATTTTACTACTCATCAAATTATTTTGCTTTTCATATAGTTAAAAAAAAACTTATGTAATCGTTTTTAATTATTATTTAACAATATTAATAAGTAAACAATGCATCAAAAGAGTACTTTCGATTTTCTTCTATCTTCAAATACAGATTCATAATTGTAGTATATAGGTCAATTGTATGCAACAAATAGGCTATATATACAACTAATGATATCGAAACTATCTCGCTTTATATAATAGAAATGTCATAAAATATAATATTTTGTTTCGTTCGAAATTTATAATAGATTATAATTTTACAAGTTAGAAAGTCATAATTGACTTGTCTGTAAAAATGTTAAACTGTATGTATATTAATATTAAATACTTATAAGAAGAATTATCTAGCCTATATGAATTTTTGATAAATTTTTCTTGTTTAGAACTTGTTTGTTAAGTTTAGAAGTTCTATTAATAAAAACTATTTAGGAATAGGATACTGTAAATAATGATAACGATGAAATAATTTAGTTATTAATTAAAAATAAACTAACATGTTTTATGTACAGATTATTTTGTATGAAGAAGGCCATTTTTATTCAGAATTTGATACTATAATATAGAAAATGTGTATTTACTATAAAAAAAATACATCTACAGTAAAATCTCTCAAATACGGCACCTGAATAAAACGAAAAAAATTCGTCGAAACAGAGCGATTTGGTGTGTTAACAAACCTGTTTAAAACGGAAACCTGCAGAATAGGAAAAAAATATTTAGTGCCCTTCCATTCCGATTTACACAGGTTTTACTGTATTGGCATTCTTGTAGTAAATATATTTATACTAAACTGAGTATCATCGAATTATTTAAACATTTCTGGCAGCATATTTTTAGGAGTTTCTTATAAATTCTCTTCTTATTTATTAAATTGATTCTTTCATTAATTATTTAGTCAAAGTTATTAACTGAAAAATAATTAATGATAAGTGAACGTTATAAACAAATTCAAATTAAATTATCAACTTGTGTAATAAAGAAATAAAGAACCATAAATCCGAGTTATCTGACTTCAAAGACAAATTATTGGAAGTCGAATAACTTTTTCATACTCCGACCGAAATTCACCAAACTCTGCCGCGATATGAAGCACGTTTCTCTCTTTCTACTCCAATCAACAGCATTCAGAAATATCAACACACCTTTGTGTTATTAATTAAGCTTCAAATAATGAGGATTTTTTTATTATATCTTATCTGAGAATTAATTATGTTTTCGAAAAAATAATTTATGCACACGAAATGGATCTACTGCGTATTATGACACCAAACTTGTCAAAATATAGCGTGGGATTTGTTTTCCGAAACTCGTATAAAAAAAGTGCAAACGATACCCCAGTAGCCAGGGCTTCGCCCAGGCAATAATCTGTAATTGCACACTGGGTTTCAAAATCGACTTATTATGATTAAAATATTTTATAGAGTAGCCTAGTAGTTCGTAAAACAGAAAACACATTTTAGTTAATATCGAAAACAACACGACTCATTTTATACTTTTAAATTGCCATACAATATTGTAATATAATTTATAACAAGACATTTAAATACCTGGGACGAAAATTGAGTTTTCGCATTCGAATGCACTACCATATGCGCTTCTAAATGCTCCTTTTGTTTGAATGCTATTTTACACATCTCACACAAAAATAGTCCTTCTCCGGTATGAGATCTCACATGTCTTCGTAATGCAAATTTCCATGGCAGGTTTTTGCCGCATATGCGACATTGATGTTCATTGATTCTTTTACTTGGGTTTCCCGATGAACTCTAATTATAGAATTATTTCAAAATTTGTTAAATATTCTATTAAAACATTATAATTTTGAAATAATTTTTCAAACGAAATCTTTATTTTATATAAATTTTGATTATATTTTTTCATTTTAAAACAGACTTTTAAAGTTACTTTAAATAATTATCTGTAATTTCAGACTACGAATTCATTTTATAGTTGAATTTAAATATATTTTGTTCAACGTTTACAAAAATATATTTAATATCTCTTTCTTATAAAACTAAATTCGAGAGAAGTCATTCTAATCACTTATCAATCTCGTTTGATTTATATTTAATGCAATGATAACAAGAATACATCCATTATAAAATGCAATGATAACAAGCATACATCCATTATATTTATGCAATGATAACAAGAATACATCCATTTATAAAAGTCTTGGAATAACATTAACCATAAATCAATTAAATTGTGTTCTGTCTTAATGTTAATTATACCTACATTTACTTGTTCACTCCAAGATATTATATCATGGCATTATAAATTGAAAAGTGGATTTCTTAAGATTAAATTACTTGCGTAATCAGAACAAGTCCGATAATTATATATTCGAAACTCTGCATCGCATAAATAAATAAAAAAACAAACTCTTCTATTTTACGAGCATTTTTTCAGACCAATTTGTGTTTTGATTAGATTTCAATGTAGTTATAGAACGCATACATTACGTATATTCTTAAGAATTTTATTCTATTGGGCTGTAGAGTTCAACGCGTGTAAAATCAATTTATAAATGAAATCACATGCGAAGTGAAAATTCTATTTAATATGCTAAAATATCATAATCAATATCATCAGCCCTTCCTGTGGTGGCTGGAAAGCTCCCCATCCTCCTATTTCTCCAATTTAATAGCAAACATTTATGTATCTCTAGGGGCAGGAATATTGATATTAATCGAACCACCTTCAATGCCAACGTGTTTGAACTAGACCGGCCTATATCTGCACTCCCCTCATCCTGCCATAAAGAAAGGGCTTTCTCCGCGTGTTTCCTTTGGAGCGATTGAGGCTTTTACAGATGGATCCAAATCAACGGACGGCACGGCAAGTGCCTTTATGATCTTCAGGCAGGTGAAGAGGTTTACAATGATTTCTTTGGTCTACACCCGGAATGTTCTGTTTTCCAGACTGAGATCTTCGTTGTCTTGATAGCAATCAAGTTGTGCAACACTAACTTTGTGAACAAACTGATAAACATCTTCACAGACATTGCTGCAATGTTGCTGCTCTGGAGAATAAGGATAATACTCGCTCACCTTGTTGCGAACGACCTCTTCGCTGCAGCTTCTACGTCTTTTAACAAGAATGTCATAAATTGGGTCAAAGAACACAGTGGCATTCTGGGTAATGAACGGGCTGACTTTCTGGTACGAAGCGTATCGCTGATTCCTGATACTTCTCCTGCCTACAATCTCATTTCTAAATCAAGACATACATACTTTATCTGTAACAATGTCAGTAGTAGTCGTTTGGGCAGCTCTAATCACAAAATTCCCATAGGATAACATGTATGGGTGGCACTAATCACAAAAATTTTAAATCTCGTACGATAACATGTATGGGTGCACTAATCACAAAATTTTCTCGTACGATAACATGTATGAGTGGCACTAATCACAAAATTTTTGAGTAAATACATTTATAAGTTAGTTGATAATAATTTTTCGGAGTAACTTACCATTCGACGTCGATATAATTTTTAGATCGCAGAGTAACTTACCATTCGACGGTGTCCCGTTCGATATAATTTTTAGATCGGTGTAATGTACGACATTTTCAAGTAAGTTGGTAGACTTACCATTCGACGCGAAATTTTTCAGATTAAGTCGGTTGATATTAATTTTTGACTTACCTTGTCAAGTAAATAAATTTTTGCACACACAATTTAAGTGTGTTAGATCACGCGTTTATAAATTATTTTATTAAGTAAGTTGGTCGATATTAATTTAATTGTTAGAAATTATTTTACTTTGTCGAGTAAATAATTTTTAGATCGCAGAGTAACTTACCATTCGACGCGAAATTTTTCAGATTAAGTCGGTTGATATTAATTTTTGACTTACCTTGTCAAGTAAATAAATTTTTGCACACACAATTTAAGTGTGTTAGATCACGCGTTTATAAATTATTTTATTAAGTAAGTTGGTCGATATTAATTTAAGTGTCAGAAATTATTTTACTTTGTCGAGTAAATAATTTTTAGATCGCGAAAATTTTCAGAGTAAGTTGGTTGACTTACTTTTTGATATAATGTACGGATCGTTCTAATCACAAAATTGTTAAGTAAATAAATTTTCACCTTTTATAAATAATTTTTTATTTATCAAGTAAGTGGTAGAATTTATTTTACCTAGTCAACTTGCTAAGTGGAGCGCTAAACAAATTGACTAGGTAAAATAAATTTGTATTACAAAGAAATTTAAATCGCCTCGTCCCAGCGAAGACGTCTTCGTTCCACTCGATTGAGGATGGTTTCTTATCTACAAATAAATATTATTTGAGTACATATAGTAATTGCATACAAAACAATATTCGGATTCGTTTTGTGGCTCATCTGTAAGTTTTCTAAATAAATATATTATTTTAAAATAAGCACCCATCTGTAAGTTTTATCTAGAAAACATCTTTGTAAATTATTTTACTCACCATTAGCGGGCATGATTTTTTCTCGGAGAATACATTTAAAGAGCTAAACAGGAGAATAAAAATATTTTAAACAATGGTTGTCAGCGGTTTTAACTAAATAAATAAAAGTTAATTTACACAATGCTTCAAAATTATTGGTTTGAAGCCGATGCTCGAAAAGTTCTCGGCCACAACCGGGCCGCGTCCGGGTGATCCCAGGGATCTGGCGTATCCCCGGTATCTCCTGGCCACCGAGGAGGCACTATCTCCTCCTCGGCCCACCATTCCGCATAGCCGCCTGTTCGCTCGGCATCGGCACTTTTTATAGTTTTTTTTACTAATTTCAGCATGTCTCTCTTCACCCTGCTTGTCTTCATTCTGTATATAAATGATCTTATTGTTTAAATTAATATAAATATTTTATCGCGTTGTGTGTATAGAAATAAATTATCTAACCGTCTTTCCTGCTGTAATTGTCTTAGTTATAAAATTCGAATTATATACTTCTCTCCACAAGTCACCCGCTATTTTTTTCCCCCGCGGAAGGACTATTATTTCGGAATATTGAGATTTTTCAACTCTTTTTATAGCCTGCTCCACGCAGTTTCGATCAACTGTGTCTCTATTCTAAACATTTTATTTAAAATTATTTTTAATAAAAATAATAAAACGCTTACCATTATCAAGATGACTGTTGAGCTTACCATTGTCAAGATGAAATTCGGAGCTGTGAAACTCCTCGGTTTGCGCAATTATTTATACTCATTTTATTTTCCTTTAGGTTAATTTTTTATTGCGTTGTATATTAAATATTCTTCCTTGTACAATTTATCATTCTCGAACACGCTAAAGTTATTTCCGTAAACAAGATCTATGTTTCTCACGGGCTAAATTCTGGTATGTCAGATATTTATTTTTGTTAATAAGGTCTTCGCAACTGCTACAAAAATGAAAGGAAATTACCCTCCAAATAAGAAAGGCTTTGATGCCATGAACGAGTATTTGCAGGGAAAATGTCTAATGTTTTTAAAAAAAGGCGATATGTATTATTAGAAAGCGAGCTTTCAAAGGATAGTTGAAAATATTGTGCGTGGAAGAGAATGATATTACGCGAGTAATTTATGATGATCACTAGACAAACATTTCTTCCAAATTAAATTTATCTCTTAATTCTATTTTAACTAAGAGGCTTAAAGTTTGTTGACACAACCCAGTTAGATTTTTTCCCGATGAGGCTCCGCCGGGATCGAAAATTGTTAAAGGGTTTTCCGGGCGAGAGGGGCTCAGCTCGGGTTGAGAACTGCGGACTTCCTAGTTCTAACCGTCTACTGCAATACAACACAGCTAAGAATTTATTAAATAGAAAATGAATTTAATGCGAAACAGACTGCCAAAACCTAAAATTTCTGAAGATCGGGAGTCGAAAATTTGACTTAGATCTAAGCATGCATAATACAATAATAATGGTAAGGAGTTTAAATTATATAAGAATATTTAGACGAAAACATATAGAGCGTTTATTACAGAAAATGTTTTAGCTAACGATCATTTTTGTGTGTAGAAGAGAATGATATTACGTAAGTAATTTATATATATTTGTAAGAAAAAATTTCTTTCAAATTTACATTATAAATTCATCTCTTAACTAAGAGGGTTAAAGTTTGGTGACACAACTCTGTTAGATTTTTCCTCGATGAGGCTCCGTCGGGATCGAAAATTGTTAAAGAGTTTACGAAATTAGTTTTTCAGGACAAAAGTTTTACGAAATTAATTTGCCGACACAGTTTAGGGTTTTCCAGGCGAGGGGCTCCGTCTAGGTTGAGAGCTGCGGACTTCCTAGTTCTAGCCGGTATAAACTGGTTCCGTCTCCCGGTTTGCTATATATACTCAAGCCGTCTACTGCAATACAGCAACCAAGAAAACATGTTGTCGGTAAGAATTTATTATTAAATAGTATGTAATTTAGAAAACAGAGTGTCGGTAAAAAGAGAGCCAAAACAATTTTTACACTTTAAATGCTTTTATTATTTTTCATTGAATTACAGCATTGGTTATACGTTACAGTAAGTGGGCGCGCTAAATACAAACGGTGTTTAACAAAGTTTTGTACAAATTCGTCGTTATAGACTTTATCCGTTTTACTTAATTCGTTTAAACATTGGTTTCTATTCATTTTATATAGAAAATACAAACAAAAATAGCCGCAATTCGTCGAATATAAACTCTGATGAACGTTATTATTCCAGCAACAAGTTTTAGAATTGCGTGTTATAAAATTTATTATATTCTGTTTCGATGGCTTAATCCCATAACTATCGTAGTAAAAACAGATTTTTCCGTCAAAGAATACCGATATCCAGTGAGTTCCGGGTTTATTTCTTTCGTCTAAGTTAATTATATACGATTTATACTTAGCGATGCAAACAGGTAAATCATCCGATGCAAAAACTCCTCCAAAAGTTTCTCTTATTTTCGGATCGCTGGATGCGAGCCTCCACAGCGTGACGGTGTTCATTAGTAATCGACAAAAACAGTCCTCGAAGCATCGATTTCTAGAGTATTATTGTATTCGAGTAAACAAATAACGTTTACAGTTTCTAGTAATGCCGTTGCGAACTTAAATTCGATTGAGATGTTTCCTATTTGATTTATACTCTTATGTGATTCGGAGGCGGCTCGATCCTGTGTTAAGTCGAAACTGTAGAGAGTATATCCGTCTTTATACTCTTTGTAAGATATGTTAGTATATTTATGGTGATTAATACATCCTATATCTTCGAATAATGATATAAAATTCCTTCCATAGGCGTTGCCTCCATAATTCGGAGAATATGGTTGAGGCGGAAACATTTGGTTGTCTTTTAATAAACATATATAATTTAAATTGTAATTTTTAAAATTGAAAGGATTATATTTTACATTTCCATTAAATGCAGTATTAGAAACTAGTCCGATAGTCATTCTGTAAGGCAGCTGGCCGATTACGGCGTTTGAGATATTAGTAGATTGTATTCCGCTACTTAGGGTAAAAACTTTTACATCCGTTCTTCGAAACGGCATTTTTATGATGCCTGTTTGCAGCGCTTTTTCTATTCCAATTTGAACAGACGAACTAACGTCTACTTTATTAATTTTTAAAGACGCGTTTTTTATAATTATTTTATAATTATTGCTGGTAGACATTAGAGCAAAATCGTCTTTAGATCTTTCTAATTTAATTCTTAAATCAACGTTATTAATTAACAATTTAGGTTGATTAGACAAATCGATATGAAGCCTTCCGATTAAATCTATTAATTTACTTTGTTTAGCAATATTAAATCTTTTAGCCAATCCTTCATTATTATCGTCTAACGAGTCCATATATTGCGCAGTATCTTTATAAAATAATGCGCTCGTTAAAAAAGTTTCCTGCGCATCTTTTGAATAAAATAATAATGCTTCTAAAATAGATCGGTAGCAGTAATTAGTCTGCGAAATTATTTGTTTATCATTTAAAAACACGCTGCATTGAGAAAATAAACTATTTAAAAAATAATTAACAGGTGCGACCTTTTCTTCGGCAGAAACGTCCGTTCCGTCGTTTTTAATAATTTTTGCTTGAACGTGGAGATAAATCGAATGCAAGTCGATATAATTTTCGCCAGAACCGGATATGTAAAATTCTATCGGGGCACGGCTATCCGATATTGTTGCTACGGGATGAACAATAACTTCTGTAGTATTGTCGATGGCCAGTTGCGTCGAAACGGTGCTAAATAAGTCGAGCTCGCTTTTGGTGCAGGGGCAGGAATTCGGGTCCATTTTTCTTATTCCGAAAATATATCGTGTACTTTCCGTCTTTTATTCTGCGTCTGCTTCAGTCTCTTCGGTCGCTTTCGTTTTATACCCGATCCGCCTTGCACTTTTTTAACTACATCATCTTTAATTTCAGAGCCAATATCCTTTAGATGCGATTTTGCCGATTCTTTAAATGATTTCCCCGCAATTACGTCCGATCCAACACCCGACGCAAAATTTAATGCTTTGCGCCCCAGATACGATCCGATTCGGCCCAGAATCGGTACTGATTTTCTAAAAAGATCGGCGAAGAATCCATACCCTCGCTGAATTTGAGGCCCCGCAAAATAACCTCGTCCCGTCAAATGTTGCCTCAAATATAAATCGGGAGTCCATAACGTACCTCCTGCTTGATTACAGTAGTAATTTATACAAGCTTTTGGATCGAGCTTCATTTTGCACTTCTTAAAGACAAACTAATGCTAGATATTAAACTAACAGGTATTTATAACTGTTTAAAAGATAAAATTAATATTGTTTTTCCTCCGAAAAAGACTATCTCTTTTCCGCTCGCAGATCTCAGTTCGATTTCGATTGTTTCGATAAAATTTTTCCTAATAGGAAAATACAAAGGTTTGGAATAAACTTTGACTATCTGATCTTCTTTCGTGCCCATAACGGGTATAACTCTTAATAACGGCGCTGTTATATCTCCTACGTGATGAGAAGAAATAATATTCGAGTAAATAAAAATTTCCGAAATTCCCGCCGACATTTCGATGGGATAGCGACTTATATATTCGCCGGGTGGAAATTTTGTAGCCGTAAATCCGAGAAAATCTTTCAATTCATCTCCAAATTCTACAGAAATATTCCACGGAACTTTTAAAATAATTTTATTATTAGGCAGCAACGCCAGTTTTATATACTTAAAAATGCTAAGAAATTTTTCGGGAGACGAGTATAATCCGATAGGAATAAAGATTTTTTCGTCTTTATAAACTTTCTTAATTACTTCTCTCTTTCTATTTTTCTCCACTAAATTAAAATATTCGTTAGAGTAGTCCTGAGTCGACAGTCGAAAATTATGAGTCGAATTACCCCTTAATACAGTATCTTCGTTAGGTAAGTTTAGCATATAAAGTAATTTCGACGAATCCTTTACGGTGATAAATAACTCGTGCTCGTCTTTTATATTTATATCCACAGTTTGATTATTTTTATCGAAAATAAATTCTGCCAAATTAGAATTTGTTAGACTAACTATGTTCGAATTTATTATATCAAACAATTCAGTTTTATCGCCTTTAATAGAAATTAATGGAATCAAATATGATTTATCCGGCAAAGGCTCGTCTTCTTCTTTCACGCTTTCTTCGATCGTCACAATATACTGATTATTATGATTAGATATATTAAACCAGTTTCTCGGAATAATAGCTTCGGCAAGACCGACGGTCCAATTTCCGTGTAAATTAATAGGAGGACTCATTTTCACCGTGAAATGCGACTGCGTATTCCCCGGAAACAGGTCCATACTTGCATTACTTATCAGCGTCACGAAAAAATCTGATTGCATCATTTTGTTACCTTTTGTAATTCTTCGGTATAAAACCTTCCTTCTAGAATCTCGTTATTCGCATCTTTTAATACGTAAGTCGGAGGATGTGATAGAAATCGGTCGTGAATAACAAATATTTCCTTCGTCCAGCCCGGCAGATATCCGCGACTAAATGTTTTACGTATTTTCGAAATTCGAACTAAATCACCAATATTAAATTTAAATTTACTTTTCCTTTTTATACCGTACAGCCTATCAAAAATCGAACCGTAATGCAAAAGACTAACTTCAGATGGAGCCATCCCGATACTTCTATGAAAACTATTATTATATCCTTTTACAATATCGTTTAATTTATCGATATATTGATAAGAATTACGATAAGTAATTAATCTATATATTTTATTTCGTAAAGTTTTATTTAATCTCTCGACCACCGAAGCCTTAGTATCCGAATGGGTCGAATAGTGATTAATTTTATATTTTTTAAACAAATTTTTTACTAATCTATTATAAAATTCGGTTCCCTTATCGGTTTGCATATTTTTAGGAACATTGCGTTTAAAAATAATTTGAAACGCTTCGGCAACAGACTTAGGTTTTTTATCCTTTATTGGCACAACGTAACAATATTTACTAAATACATCAATTACTGTTAATAAATATTTTATACCGTTATTATATCTAGAAAATTGCTTTAACACAATTAAATCGGCTTGCCATAGGTCGTTAGGATAAAAAGCTTTAGTTTTTCTTCGCGAATATTTAACCCTTACAGGTTTATGCAACGAATAAACAGGTTGAGAAGACAGCCATTTTTCGACAGTAGATCTCGGAAATTTAGAAGCTTTAACTAGTTTACTCACTCCTCCAAACGATGCCGAAGATTTGGGGTTATAATATAACCGTCTCAGTAGTTTCTCCATTCCGGACTCTTCTTCCTCTTTTTCGACGACTTTTTCCACTGGTAAAATACTCTCGGAGAAATTGTAGAAAAAATTTCTTCGGGACTTTCGACTTGTATCGGTTGATATCGCGGCTTTTCGCCGATTTCGGGTAGAGTCGACAAACTTTTATTTCCTATCCACTCTCTAGGAAAATTTAATTTTCTTACAGCTTCCCAAAACACGTTAAAACCGATAGGCGCAATAGATGTTTTTCGATTGCGAGACAAATGAGATAACAGATCAATTATGTGGCTTCGTGGTACTGGAGTGCCGCTAACTGTTAATTCACCTTTTGTATTCCATCCGTAGTCGTTTTGTCTCAGTTTATCGATTAAATGAGGAATGTATTTTTGATATAGCTGGGGTACAGATATAGTTATTTGTTTAATAAACGCATCCTCACCGTTATCGGAGGTAGGTGGTTTTTCTTCGGGTAGCTCCGGCGGTTTTTCATCGGGCACAACGGATACTCTGACAGGCTCCTTCGGCTTATGGACGGTTCTCTGATATCTCGAAATCAACTGACTTAATAATTTAACTTTACTATCGTCGGATAAATCGGTACTCTCGAGTAATTCTTCGATATTACTTCCAATTCTTATTTCGGGTTTAATTTGATATCCTGCCAGCAACTCGGGAGGGACCAGAGCCATTTGCTTCGCCATTAGATTCTTTTTCCTATTACTTTACCGATTAATCCTCCTGCCATAGACAATAACGGCGCCAGTAGAAGAGGAAGGAATCCACCCGATTGATTAATCAAAATTTTTTTCTTGATATTTAAAGGAACACGTTTTTCACTTAATTTCCTGATTACTTTTTTATATTTTCGTAATTTATGAACGTCAGCAGGTATATTTCCTCTCAGAAAATTATCGCATATTTCGCACAAAACTTTAACTTGGTCGGGAAGTAGCCTCTTTCAATATCGCTCTTCGTTGAGAGGGAGTAGTTTTGGCTAAATGCGCCAACATGTGATAATTTTTCTTTACGTTCTTCATTTTATCGGTAAGTATACCCAATAAATACCTTGTTCGTCCGGAAAACACGAATCCCGCACCGAAAGTTTCTTGTCTGTTTTAGGATGAAAATCCAGCAGCAAATAACCAAAATCCTTTTCTGTCGCTTTTTTATATGCGTCCATAAAAAAATTACATTTTCCTGCGAAAGCTTGACGTCCCAAACAGCTTACTTGACTTTCGTCTCGATTATTTTTAAACAAAATCAAATAATGCGTATTTAAAGTAATATCTCTCATAATTCTATTTTTCGGAAACAGATTTTGCATTATCAGGATCACGCTTACATTATAATGGTGAGACTCTGTTGTGAACAGAAACGCAGTTTTTGAACTGAGTTCGTGCATCAAATCATCGATTACTACTAAATCCCATCCTTGCACAGATTCAGGTAGGCCGTACATAAATGTAATACCTTTTTCATCTCGAAAAAACGGTAAGTATACAGAATAACACCATAAAACTTTCTTTAACTGTTTTTCATAAATTTTACAACGAATAATTTTTCTTACTAACGTAGTCTTTCCACATTGCGACGGTCCGGCGATTATGCAGTTACTCGGGTGCTTAAAATACATGTCAATCGATTTTACTGACTTTAGCAAATTTATAATGTTTCAATCCGCAATTTATCTCTCTAAATATTAATATATTCTTTTTATTCTTTTCAACGTAAACTTCTCTCATAACATCCGAACAATCTTCGAACGAATAATATAATTTATTACTAACGTCGTTAATTCTTCCGTCTTCATCAACAATTACAAAACCGAACTTTCCATCTCCCTTCCATATATCTCCGTTAACTTTAAAATAACGCAAAACAACGGGAAAATTATCGGGAATATCGAGTGAAAAATTATTTACCGCAGCTATACAGCCGTCCAGAGACTTGTACAACCGAGGAGAAACAGAATAATTTCTGTCGCTGTCGTAGGTAAAAATAAAGCCGTATGCTTCCATGTTCGATCCTGGCATTAAAATAAATTCTAACGTATGTTAAAAATTTATATATGTCGACAATCAACCAATCACATTTTATAGTAAGTATGTAATACATTATGAAACCGGAGGTTCTCTGGGACGCAGGCAGGCTTCAAACCAATAATTTTGAAGCATTGTGTAAATTAACTTTTATTTATTTAGTTAAAACCGGTGACAACCATTGTTTAAAATATTTTTATTCTCCTGTTTAGCTCTTTAAATGTATTCTCCAAGAAAAAATCATGCCTGCTAATGGTGAGTAAAATAATTTACAAAGATGTTTTCTAGATAAAACTTACAGATGGGTGCTTATTTTAAAATAATATATTTATTTAGAAAACTTACAGATGAGCCACAAAACGAATCCGAATATTGTTTTGTATGCAATTACTATATGTACTCAAATAATATTTATTTGTAGATAAGAAACCATCCTCAATCGAGTGGAACGAAGACGTCTTCGCTGGGACGAGGCGATTTAAATTTCTTTGTAATACAAATTTATTTTACCTAGTCAATTTGTTTAGCGCTCCACTTAGCAAGTTGACAAGGTAAAATAAATTCTACCACACTTACTTGATAAATAAAAAATTATTTATAAAAGTTGAAAATTTATTTACTTAACAATTTTGTGATTAGAACGATCCGTACATTATATCAAAAAGTACGTCAACCAACTTACTCTGAAAATTTTCACGATCTAAAAATTATTTACTCGACAAAGTAAAATAATTTCTGACACTTAAATTAATATCGACCAACTTACTTAATAAAATAATTTATAAACGCGTGATCTAACACACTTAAATTGTGTGTGCAAAAATTTATTTACTTGACAAGGTAAGTCAAAAATTAATATCAACCGACTTAATCTGAAAAATTTCGCGTCGAATGGTAAGTTACTCTGCGATCTAAAAATTATTTACTCGACAAAGTAAAATAATTTCTAACAATTAAATTAATATCGACCAACTTACTTAATAAAATAATTTATAAACGCGTGATCTAACACACTTAAATTGTGTGTGCAAAAATTTATTTACTTGACAAGGTAAGTCAAAAATTAATATCAACTGACTTAATCTGAAAAATTTCGCGTCGAATGGTAAGTTACTCTGCGATCTAAAAATTATTTACTCGACAAAGTAAAATAATTTCTAACAATTAAATTAATATCGACCAACTTACTTAATAAAATAATTTATAAACGCGTGATCTAACACACTTAAATTGTGTGTGCAAAAATTTATTTACTTGACAAGGTAAGTCAAAAATTAATATCAACCGACTTAATCTGAAAAATTTCGCGTCGAATGGTAAGTCTACCAACTTACTTGAAAATGTCGTACATTACACCGATCTAAAAATTATATCGAACGGGACACCGTCGAATGGTAAGTTACTCTGCGATCTAAAAATTATATCGACGTCGAATGGTAAGTTACTCCGAAAAATTATTATCAACTAACTTATAAATGTATTTACTCAAAAATTTTGTGATTAGTGCTACTCATACATGTTATCGTACGAGAAAATTTTGTGATTAGTGCTACTCATACATGTTATCGCACGAGAAAATTTTGTGATTAGTGCCACCCATACATGTTATCGTACGAGATTTAAAATTTTTGTGATTAGTGCTACTCATACATGTTATCCTATGGGAATTTTGTGATTAGTGCTACTCATTTGACTACTACTAATGTCTTGGAGATCTGGCAACTAAATTGGTACGAGATCTCACAACAGCACATAACAAGAAGTTTTATCCCAAAGGTGAAGGAACGCGTTCAGAGCAAATGGATTCAACCCACACATGATTGAGCCCAATTTTTGACAGAACATGGGCGCTTTCGTGTTTACCTAAAAAGATTTCACGCTCTAATTCTGACTGCTGTCAGTTCTGTGGGGTGCGATACGGTGTCTTCCACGATTTATACAACTATCCTATGCTGGATGACATCAGCTATCAGTGCATGCAACACCCCAATATAAGCAATATAGACTGGCCAGTAAAGACTGATTTTTTTTCTTAGAAAGCACCATCAACTTTAACTTACTAAAGGAATTTGTTTATTTCTACTTTATTAGATGCGCGATCCATTGACCTACTCTTTGGTGATTTGATTCATTCTAGCCTTGGTGCCAATGTATATGTTAGGCTCAAAGACTGAAATCGCTCATTTAGCAAAAAAACGACCACGAAATTCGTGTCGTGGTTTTCATGATATTTCACCACGACGCGTTCTGGTTAAGCGATATTCGCATTTTTTATCAATACAGTATCTTTTACAGTGACACATTACAAACCCTTGTTTTCTTCACCATGTTAACGTGGATGCTGAGCGAAGTGTGAAGTTGAGAGTACATCCTGAATGTTAATAAAGTTACTGTCAGAAATTATAAATTCATTACGAGTATAAAGTCGATCAGGAAGACCCTTGTTTCTTAACTGATAGAGACCTGATGGAGTAATGCTCATAACAACAGCTAAAACATTTCTGGGAGCTGCACGACCCCGGTCAACATTAGGCACCCTAATTAAAACGTTCGAACCAATTTCAATCTGTTTGAGTAACCTAGTCTAACCTAACCAGAACGCGTCGTGGTCAAATATCATGAAAGCCACTACATGAATTTCGTTTCGTGGCCGTTTTGAAACGACACAACGCATTGTGGTCGTTTTTTTCGCTCAATAAGCGATTTCAGTCTTTGAGACTAACATACAGCGTGTCCGAGAAAGAGCTTTATCATTCTAAACATTAATAACAAAAATACTAACAGGTGAAATGAAATGCAGTTTGCTGCAAAAGAATGAAGAAATCTAAGAGTTTTTCTGGTATCAATTGCCTGAGGTAGATGGCGCTAGTTGCTTGCCAGTTGTGAAAAGGAAATAAGGACCCATACCTTGGCCTCCGCGATCGCCTGACATAACTCCACTGGATTTCTTTTGGGGGGGTTATGTTAAAGATAGGGTTTATCAAACACTTGTTTCTGATATATCCGTTTTAAAGGAAGGAATACAATCAACAATCCTCACTGTTACACCGCAAATGCTAAACAACATTTGGAGGGAAATCGAGTACAATTGTTCGTGCTACTAACAGAGCTCACGTACAGCTACATTGAAGGTACTGTAAAAAACTCTTAGATTTCTTCATTCTTTAGCAACAAACTGCATTTTATTTCACCTGTTCGTATTTTTGTTATTAATGTTTAGAATGATAAAGATCTTTCTCGGACACGCTGTATATACACGCCTTGCTCTGCTATAACAGCATGTAAACTTCGATGTACGACATTGTTACTTTAGTTTTAGTTTACGTTTATTTTTATTTTTTAATCTTTTATTTAACTACTATTCTTATTTTCATTTATTTTAATTCATTTATTTTATTTTATCTTACTTTCACTTTTCGTTTCCATTATATTATTGTATCCCTTGTATTAATAACATCATGTATCTACTATGTATTTTTCTGTATTTCTGCCTAACTGTGCTCAGCGGTGTAGGACAAAAAAGATTATTTGACTGACTGACTGACTGTGATCACTTCAAAGAAGACACAAACGTATTGTATTATATTCCAGTGATCCACTTAATAAAACTTAATCAACTTAATAAATCCATTTAATTCATTTTTATTTTTCTTTCTGAATTCCTATTCAGAAAGAAAAATAAAAATGGAAAAATCAGTAGATGAAAAAACGTTGATAAAGGAAGAAACTTACAACTGTTCTACTCAGTTACGTTTAGTTATTAAAATAAATACAGTAGATTTAATAAGAAATTAAAGTTTCGGGTGTTAATATTACGCTTAGTTTTATATAACTTGCATGCTGTTTCATCAAGGCAGAAACAATTATCCTAAAAGTGGAAAAAATAACTTTATATTAAATTAAACTTAAATATTTTAAATAATATATTTACAACATAACGGAAAATAAATCAGAGTTCATGTCTGAATTTTTTACACAAAATTACATTTAGTTAATTCATCATTAATTACTGCACTGATTAGTATCATATGCTATTCTGATTAAAATATTTTTTTTAAATTTTAACAAAGTAGTGCTTAAAAATATTTCTTAGTTAATATCGAAAACAACACGTCTCATTTTTATACTTTTAAATTATCATAAAATAGTGTAATAAAATTTAAAACAAGACATTTAAATACTTGGGACGAAGATTGAGTTCTCGCATTCGAATGCACTAGTACCGTGTGCTCCTTTAAATGTGCCTTTCGTTTGAATGCCTTTTTACAGATCTCACACTTAAATGGTCGTTCGTCTGTGTGAGATCGCATATGCGTTTCTAATGCAGATTCACATGCAAAGTTCTTGTGGCACATATTACATTTATGTTTTCTTACACTCGGGTTTCCCGATGAACTCTAATAATAAAATTATCTCAAAATTTATTAAATATTCAATCAAAACATTTTAATTTTCAAATAATATTTCACACAGAATTTTCATTTTATATAAGTTTTAATTATATTTATTATTTAAAACCATATTTTTTAAAGTTACTTTAAATAATTATCTTCCATTTCAGAGTGCGAATTCGTTTTAACGTTGAATATAAATATATTTTGTACAAAGCCTACAGAAATATATTTAATTTTTTTTTTTATGAAACTAAACTTGAGAAAAACTTTTTAATCACTTATCAATCTTGTTTTATTTGTGTTTACAGCAATGGATGGCAAAAATACATTAATTATAACAGACTTAGCATTAACAATAAATCGTGTTGTTTTTTAATATTAATTATACCTATATTTTCTTGTTAACTTTAATGCATTATATCTATTACAGCACATTGTGGCATTGTTAAATTGGAAAGTGAATTTCTTAAAAATAAATTACTCGCGTAATCAGAACAAGTTGGATAATTTTATATTCGAAATTTTCCATCGTGTATAATAGTATATAAAATAAAAACTCTTATCTTTTATTAGCATCGCTTATAAAAGATAAGAGTTTTTATTTTATTTACGCGATGAAAAATTTATCAGGCCCACTGTGGTTTTGGTTAGATCTCAATCTACTTAAAGAACAAGTCCAACGCATAGGGTAAGGTTGCCCAAGTAGTACCCCTTAAAAAAACGTTCACAGAAATCAGAGAATATATTAGTAAACACATACTTATGAGTATCATTGGAAACCTTAATAAACCCTGCTTTTATTTATTGAAAAAAATTAAATAGTCTGCGCACATTTTCTTTAAACTCATAAAATTAAAAAAGTTGGAATCGGTACGACTAAGGAAACCAGTACCTTAAGTCGTACTACCTACTACCTAAGTCGTACCTCAAACTAAAATTAAATAAATATATTGTTTAAACGAGTATATTTTATTAACACAACTACACAACTATATCTTCATTTACAGTCAATACAAACATATGTTTTTGTTTGTTTTGTAACTCCGCCGCATATATCATGAATCCAAGACTTGCATTTTAAACATTGAATCATGTTTTCTTCGCGTCTATCGTTGCATATTTTACAAAACCAATCGTTGTTTTTACTATTCTTCATCTTTTTCGTTTTGCATTCTTCTTTTTGTAATTTACGTTTAACAGAATTTTGCTTCATATCTTCTATCTTTTTGAGATAAATCTTATACGGAGAAGTTAATTTTTTCAATGAGGTTGTGCTTTTGAGCGTTTTTTTTTTTAACGTGCAACTGGAGCAAGCATATTCAAATTTGCCTTTATTTCTCTCGAAGTCTATGATAAGTTGGAGACTGAATTTGAGACAATAATATCGACAGCAAGTGATTCAATTTCTGTATTTGTCACTACTTGTGTAGGTGTTGTCCTAGAGGTCGATGGAAACGTGTCGGCTGACGGACTTGCAATTTCCTCAGTTTCAATATTCTCTTCTGGAGTTAGTTTGGATAATGAGTCGTCATTATTTATCATTGAAGCAGAAAAGTCTTCATCCCGAAAGTCTTCATCCTAAGTCGTACCGGTGGTACGACTTAGGATGAAGTCGTACCACCGATACGACTTAGGAAGCGTAAGGGGGTACGACATAAAACACAGCGTGCATGTCAGTTCACAAAGCCTCGAAACTATTTTGAAAAAATCTTTCACAAAACTGCAAGAGGCAAACAAATCTCTAATAGATATATAACTTATACTAAAAAAAGCAAAATGTATTTAACTAATGTTTTCTTACTTTAGGTAGGAGCTTCCACACACCAGATGAACACTCAAACGACTATAAATGAATTTGTTTACCAAAACAGTTTTAATTCCTTGAAACGCAGATGCCCATTGCCTATGCGCATAAGTACAACCGAGCCGTATTATTATACACTGTTGCCATTTGTATGGCGGATAAAGAACTATTGAAATCATTGAGGTACGATGTAAGCACCGGTACGACTTAGGCGACTTCCCCTACATCACGTATATCCCTAACAATATTATTGCATCGGGCTGTAGCGTTTAACGCATGTAAAATTAATTTATAAATTAAATCACACGCAACATGGAAATATTATTTAATATGCCAAAATATCATTTACCCAAAATCGCGGTATGATCATTTCAAACAAGGGACATAAAGAATTATATTATATTCCAACGATCTACTTAATAAACCAAAAATTTCAAAAAGAAAAATAAAACTGGGAAAATTGGTAGATGAAAACGTATATTTATCCTAAACGTCAAAGAAGGAAGAAACTTACAATTGTTCCATTCATTTACATTTAGTTATTAAAATAAGTAGTTTAATTAAGAAATTAAAGTTTCTGGCTGTTAATATTATGCTTATTTTTGTACTATAACTTATGTGTTGTTTATCATGGAAAAAAAATTTATCCTAAAAGTGGAAAAAATAACTTTATATTAAATTAAACTTAAATATTTGAAATAATATAGTATATTTATAACACAATGCAGTATAGTTTGTCTGAATTTCTTTACAAAAATTACATTTACAGTAGAGACTCGTTAATCGAACCCCGGTAATCGGAATCGCCGGTAATCGGAACGATTTTCAGTCGGACTGTGTCGTGCTGAATCGAACGTTATTGATACTAAATTTACTTCTAAAGTATAATTTTCATGTTTTTATATTCTTCAATATATTTATTTTGTTTGTACAAAATGCAGAAATAATTTTTAACGATACGATAGCCTCGATTATTATTATAAAAATTTTCGTTAGGCTTAAAATCGACGAAAATTCAACACGAAGCGACACGCAACGGAGAAAATTCAACACGAAGCGACACGCTGCGGTGAAAAATTTGAACATCGGACAGGTTAATATATTTATTCGTACATAATCGGTAATCGGGTAATCGGAACAAATCACTAATCTGAACAACCCCAGTCCCCAATTGATTCCGATTTTCGGTTCTCTACTGTAGTTAATTAATCACTAATTACTACACTAATTAGAATCATATGGTATTTTGAGTAAAGTATTTTTAAAAATTCTTAGAACTCAGTACTAAAAACATAAAACACCTTTTAGTTAATATCGAAAACAACAAGATTCATTTTTATGCTTTTAAATTGTCATAAAATAATGTAATATAATTTATAACATGAAACATATTTAAATACCTGGAAGGAAGATTCAATTTCCGCATTCGAATGTACTGTTACCATGTGTGCTTTTAAATGCTCCTTTTGTTTGAATGCCTTTTTACAGATCTCACACGAAAATGGTCGTTCTCCTGTATGAGATCTCATATGTCTTTCTAATGCACGTTTAGTTTGAAAGATTTTGTGGCATATGTCACATTCGTTTTTTCTTCTACTCAGTTCTCCCGATAAACTCTAATTAAAGAATTGTCTCAATATTTATTAAATATTAAATTAAAACATTTTAATTTTAAAATGATAACATTTCACGCAAAATTTTCATTTTCTATAAATTTTGATTATATTTTTTATTTGCAAAAAAGACGTTTCAAGTTAATTTAAAATTATCGTATTTACTTCTGGCGGCGAATTAATTTCATAGTTGCAAGTAAATGTAATTTTGTATTGTACAAAATGTATTGAAATATATTTCACTTTCTATACTATGTAAATAAATTTGAGAGAAGTCATTTTAATCACTTATTAATCTCGTTTTATTAATTGAAATACAACTGTGAGATAAGCAGGCGGTCAAGGGTTAATCTCTTCTGACAACTTAATCTTCACGGGCTGGTAAAGCCCGATCTCGGAGCTGTCGGATTTGATAGGAGGGCAAAACGAGTGGGGAGTGCGCCGGTAAGTTGACAGGTTTCCTTGGATAGACAGGAGACAGGTTTTAACATAACAAAATAAAAGTTTACTCTATAACTAAATTTAGGATATACAGATCTACATGAGGTTAAATACAGTTACAAATACTCCTATCGGGAGAGTGCCAAACAGTTCTACTTAGCTCGCGAAGCGCGTGCTCGTTCTATTTCCCACGTTCTAATGGTTTGCTCGCGGAGTTTCTAGCCCCCTAAATACCTCCCTTATGCGTAGCGGAGAGTCGATTTGGCGAACTTCGTCGTATGGAAGGGTCGTTGTCGTGGATGTTCTTCCAATAAGTGTCTTTTCCTCTTCTTGGATCCAGTCCGATGTATGGAGGTCCGGGAGACAGAATGCGCACGATGTCCCAACGATGACTTCCCGTTTAATCGCTCTCCCCGCGTTCTGGCGACTCTCGCTTTTATCCCCTTGTCGTGGGAAGGGGAGTCACGACCATCGAATGCTGACGAAACAGTGCTGAGTTGGCACTTGGGTGTCAAATTTCCCATCAGATTCTTATCACAAATGGTGATAACGATCTAATTCTCACCCGGAGGGTTCTTCCGTCGGATTTGTTTCAATTTCCGACATGGTTTAATTCCCGACAAATGCGTAAATTCGCGGATATTACACAACAATACATCAATTTATAAAAAACTTATTCGCTCGAATTATCATTAATCATAAATTAATTTTTGTTTTCATGTTAGTTATATTTTTTTGCTTTCGTTATTTAAAATAATATACATTATATTATTTCAAATAACTAAAGCAACTTTAGTTTAGTGTGCACTGTGCACTGTAATAACATTTTAATGTCGTTGCTATAGTGGTTGCCAATGAATGATATAATGCTTTCCATTTAAAAATTATTTTACTGTAAAATAATCCCTCATTTGTAAAGAATTAGTGAATGATGTTCAGTCTTATGCTTAAATGACGTATGGATGTTAATTATATTCATAAATTATTATAAGTTCTTTATAACGGGTTTACTTGTAAATAAAAAAAAATTGGCACGCTTGTTTAATGAATTAACTTCTTTTTATTTCAATCGAAGTTTACTTATTTCTCAATATAACAAGTTCGTTTGTAAGCATTTTTCGTGCCATATCAACGGAAATCAGACACCATCAGTTTATTTTCTAATAAAAAAACACAAGACTGATTTACATACCCCATTTTAAAATTCAGATTTTAAACAATTTACAATGTCATATTAATAACTTTTTTTCTCTTTCCATCATAGTAAGATTAACACATTTCATATTTGTAATATAATATTCTACAAATAAATGCGATAGGAAAAATACACGTCAGCAGATTTCATACGCGGACATCACTAGCACTACAAATGAAAAAATAACACCATTCTGTTTTTTGTTTTTTTTTTTTTTTGTTTTGTTTTCTTGATTGGAAATGTCGTATTATAAAATAAGTAACAATAGTCAACATCTTTTGATGAAGTTGGTCTTCTAATTGATAAACATGAACAAAATATTAAAGGCGCTAGCAAACAGTTGCTTTTACATTACATTTCAATTCGATAAAATGTTATAATTGAAAACAGAACTGTAGCCCCAATTTACTACTATAAAAAGTAAAACAATACTTTAAACTTTTAAAAGGACAGTTGAGGAAAACGAACAAATAACTTCGAAAAATAATTTTTATCTATGCTAATTCTAACGTAACTAATTTCATCAAAGAAAACATCGGTGGATGTCGTATCTCGCAGCTGTATATGATCATGCAACTCTAACTGCAGTGGTGTGTTTAGAAACATAGCAAGAGTTTTAACACGAAAACATATTATTAAACGATTTCCAGGAGTTGTATTACAAGCGTAAATTAATGTTTCTTTGCTCTATATCATTGTTATTGTTTCAGAGAAATAAATCGAACTTGTTATCGTTTATGTACATTATAGCTTCTGCTATTTAAATATTTATTTAAAATAATATATTTAATATAATCGGCCGAACTAAATTCAGTTTAGTGCATAACATAGTTTCTAGAAATTTAGGTTGCCAATTACATACTGTTTTTGATTTAAAATTGTTTATTGCAAAATAATATTATCATTGGCGAAAATATGCTGAAAATGTTTCATTCGGTTGGTTAGGTGTAAAATATGCTTAATAACACTGTATACTGATGGTATATACGCAAATACAGTATTACTCAATTTCGAAATTAATTACTTAAGAGCCGTTCTGTTAATTGTTTTGGTCGGTTTAATTTGAGCTCCTTACTGTTTGGCAATACGTCTACATCACCGTTTCCATGAGTCATAAACTTGTTTACATTACATTTGACCATTCGTCTTTAACTGCTTTCTAAAGCCCACTCAGAGTTGAAACATGTTGATAGAAAAGTCGTTGTGTAGAGAATCCAAAACAGAAGTCTACAGTACTGTTTGTCCGGCGATTTAATAGGAATAACCTGGTTACTTTTTATAACATTGAGATCTGTAGAAGCTTTAAGATGTTCGAAATGCTCTACACTTTTCCTCGCAGTGTGAAAAGCCGGTTTGTCTTAATAGAACACAACTTTATCCATCTCTCTTGGATACTTTAGAGGAACTTGTCTTTATAAATATAGCTTCAGTACATTGCTGATATATTATTCGGCATTCAGATTAACTGTATTTAGGACTTTTATAAGAGGAAGTGTGTTTTTTTTTCCGGTCATTCCACCTACCATCATGAAACCTTCCGGCTAGTTTTCTTAGCATTTCGTCAACCAAGTTTTGGCAATGTTTTTTCCAAAAAAACTGTAACAAATCTTCCGAACTTTATTGTGGTAGCTTAACTAGAAATATGCTTCATCCACTTTCGCCATAAATTTCGATCTACCTACCGCCAGGTGTCGCTCTTACGGTTTGCGATCATTTTGTTTCAGTTTTCCGGAAAAGCGATGAACTTTAGTCTTCTGTACTTTTGTTGCTTTCAAATCCTTACTAATTATATTTTGTACAGACCTCTGGCAAGGTCCAATTCTTTTGTCAAGGTTTCTGATACTTGGAGGAGAGGATTCGGTGTAGACATTACTTTGCAAACCCTCTCAATACTGGCATTGTTGCGCTCAGACCTAGGTTTCGAACAACGTTTTAAACGACCCCAATTTTCCGCATTTCATCGTTTTTTTTCGTACGATAACTAACCATTTCTCTTACCGTCTCTAACTTATAGGAATGGAACTATATTTTTGTAATTTCACGATATCTCTGAAAGTCAATCTTTATTCGGAAAGTACTTTTACGCGGACATCGATATCACGGTTTTTGTGCGGCGCTATTTATTCAAATTCCTTACGCAAACAATTTTACGACATAGAAACAATTATGAGCAACTACAGAAAAAGTCTCGTGGGTCTTGTCTTGTATTGACAATTAAAAAATATAACAGAGTAAACTGGAGTGAAATTTAATTATACGCTATTGTAATATACTCACAAAATATAGTACAAAATATTGTCATACATGCAAAAACATCCTTGATTCGATGCTGCTCCTCCTATAAACCGCTAAAAGCTGCGAATATGTGAACGGTAAAAAGTGAGAGCCATTATTTTTATTATACATTTTGATGTATTTTTAATGTAAGTATATTAATTAAATGCTTTTATCATGTATAAAAAAGTTACGTCGTATTTGTATGCGTATTTGTAGTGTGTAACTGTATGTTAATTTAATGAGTGTTTTTGGTTTTTCCGGCTTAGTTTGCGTAAATGGCTGGCGATAAAAATACGGTTCAGATATCAGATTAAAGCGCTTATTCTGTAGAAGACGCCACAACAGGTATATTTCAGAAAGGTGCTATTGTTCAAGTGTAGCGAACTGGCAAATTACAATGGGACTATGCGACTAAGTCTATGGGACAAACATGGGGTCTCATTTCCTGTTAGCTTTATCCCGAGAAATTTTTTCTGACTTGCAGTTTTATTATTTTGAATACTGAGATTAATAAATGACCATTTTAGTTACTAAAACCATTGTTTTTATCACCCTCTCCTAACTCAATTTCATTAATCCTGCATCCTCTCAAATGCCTAGTAGCTACTGTCTATCTGAAACATTTACCGTATTTTACGGACTATAAGACGCTACGGACTATAAGACGCACGTTAATTTTTAAGCAATTTAAAAAAAAAAAAACCTATAAGACGCTACGGACTATAAGACGCACCTGAATTTTGGAGGCAATTTTTCGAAGAAAAAAGTGCGTCTTATAGTCCGTAAAATACGGTACTCATCATGGATTTCTAAATAAAACAAGTAATCAAATAAAAATTCTTTTAGCGTATTTTTCAATATAAAATAAAAGTGTTTACTCACCATTGTGCTTTGAAATTTACTCAAACACCAAAAAATTTGCGTGAGATGTGAATTCATAAGTCGTGGAAGAAATATAAAAACAATGCATTACAATAATGACAGCATTGTATTGTTTCCTGCAAAAGTAAACAATAGCTGACTTCAAAACAGAAGGAAAAAAAAAGTTTGTTTCTTCTTGTGAAAGACAAAAACTAATGCTAAAAAAGCTTATTTTATGTAATTTTTAATCTGAATAATTTCTATAATCGTATAAACAATTTATTGTTTTTATTTAAGTGTTAAATCTATTAGTACAGATTTCAAGAATTTATTTTTATACTTTTTAAAATATTTTAAATCAAATTATTAATGGATAACTATCACTTTGTTTACTATCTATAGAGAAATTACATTTATGTACAGATGAATTTCTTTAATTAAATTTTATATCTTAATATGAACAGAAGTATACAAAGCAGTGATATTAAATACTTTTTCTTTCATTCATACAAAAATCATATAAACAAAGCGTAATCTGAAAAGCCAGAATTTTAATTGCATTTATTTTTAAGCGTTTTAGAGTTGTTGCTTTTACTTTGCAACTTATTGTTGTAATAACAAATATAAATAAGGCTACAAATAATTAAACTAGTTCAGTAATGCTGCATCAGCGTATAGTCGGAACGAAGCTGCTCGCACCTTTATTTTCTTGATTATGAGGGAAAAAGAAACAAAGAATCATTCGTTCTCAACAATATATTTGATTTCTACTGGATCATTTAAAGGTACAAATATAAGGTAAGAATAAGCCATTAATTAATTGCTATGCCAACGTTTCACGAAATTCTGTCTATCACTACGGGCCTTGGACTTACAGATTGACTCGTAGCGATCTTTATTGTAACTCTTTAAAAATACTGAGTCAGTTATTTTTTCACTCGACTCAATGTAACATAGGTAAGACCGATAGCTCTCTCTTTCCCCCTACATCTATTTTGATTTTTGGAAGAGTTAATCCCTGTGATTTATGTATAGTCATCGAGTATGATAAGGTAAGGGAAAACTGTCTACGAGATCGCAATATACTGCCATCGTTCAAAGAACGTGTTATGGGGATTATCGGAAACAGATTACCATAGATGAATTCCACTAAAATAAACAGAGGAAGAGCTGGAGGGCAAGTATTAGGAGCATGTATAATGTAGCGTATAGTTCCTAGTGAACCATTGATGAGACCTCCTTGCACCCATAAGTTGACTCTCGGCATGATTCTGGCATTAATTGAGAGATTCAAATGCTTGGAGAGACCAAGAGCTGAGTCATCTTTGGACGAAGGCAGGGCAATATCTGGAGTGTTTTCAGATGCTATATAAGCAACAGGGTATCCAGTTGACTGCAAGTAGTCTTCGTTGTTTTGTTTAACTTGCTCGTTTGTTGAACATAGCCGTTTTGAACTGATCAAGCTCATCTCTGGATAAATAGGCTCCATTTCTTGTTGTCAGAGTGTTCAGATCTGTATCAGAGAAATCAGCCGAAGATAGATGTTGTAAGACATCTGTGAAGGAACTATCTGCGCTATTTTGTCTATGAGAATTACTAAGTTCAAAGAACTTCACAAAAGAATCAAATGCGAATGTAATGTAATGTCCCAACAAGGTCTTTACCTTGCGGCTCTTTTTGTTACATTACATTATAAAAAACACTCGAGGAGAGAGGAGTATCTTTAACACGAGAAAGCTGACGAAAATCACCAAACAAATACATAAAGAATCCACCAAAAGGCTCATCTTTCTCGGGGTTTATCTCCCTCAATCTTCTCTCGATCATGTAAAGCATTCTTGCACCAATCATTGATATTTCATCGATGATGATGAATTTGAGCAACTTCATCTCAATCTGCAATCTCTGTGCAGCTACTTCATTTAGAGATCGAAATTTCGTACTAACGATAGGAAGACAAAGAAGAGAATGGATCGTAAAGCCATCAATATTGATCACTGCTACTCCATGTTATAGAATAATAAGTTAAAAAAAGAAAACTTTTTAACTTATTGTCGGAACGTAATGACGACTAATACTTGACTTCGTGCATTCCTTGTCCGCAGAATAACTCTGGAATGAGTTGTCCGATCTTGATGAAATTTTCTACGACGACTCATCATCACTCAAGGATAAACTGATTAAAATTTCAACTTTCAAAAATGATTCGTTTTTGTAGAACTGGATATAGGTGTTATTCTTAAGTATGGATCATTTTTGAGAGTTGAAATTTTAATCAGTTCATCCTTGAGTGATGATGAGTCGTCGTAGAAAATTTCATCAAGATCAGACAACTCATTCCAGAGTTATTTTCTGCGGACAAGGAATGCATGAAGTCGAGTGTTAGTTGCTTCCTGCACGCACGTGTAGAAGCGCCATCTGGTGGTCGGAAAATATGACAAGCATTAAAACGGTAATTTTGAAAGGTAAATGTTGTCGCTAACTGGACACACAACAAATATAAAGAATCTTTATAGAATAATAAGTTTAAACAAGTCTTCTTTTTAAAACGTGAAGCAGCAGCGATTAATATTGATGGCTTTACGATCCATTTTCTCCTTCGTCTTCCTATCGTTAGTACGAAATTTCGATCTCTACATGGAGAAGCTGCGCAGAGATTCCAGATTGAGATGAAGTCGCTCAAATTCATCATCATCGATGAAATGTCAATGATTGGTGCAAGAATGCTTTACATGATCGAGAGAAGATTGAGAGAGATAAACCCCGAGAAAGATGAGCCTTTTGGTGGATTCTTTATCTATTTGTTTGGTGATTTTCGTCAGCTTCCTCCTGTTAAAGATACTCCTCTCTACTCGAGTGTTTTTTACGATGTAATGTCCCAACAAGGTAGATTCGCATTTGATTCTTTTGAGAAGTTCATTGAACTTAGTAATTCTCATAGACAAAATAGCGCAGATAGTTCCTTCACAGATGTCTTACAACATCTAGCTTCGGGTGATTTCTCTGATACAGATCTGAACATTCTGACGACAAGAAATCGAGCCTATTTATCCAGAGATGAACTTGATCAGTTCCAAACGGCAGTAGAGCTATATCCAACAAACGAGCAAGTTAAACAAAGCAATGAAGACTACTTGCAGTCAACTGGATGCCCTTTTGCTTATATAGCAGGGGTGGGCAAGCAAGAGTTCAGTGGGAGCCGAAATGTAGGTTTTGCAAAATGCATGGGAGCCGCAGTTCTGTACTATCGTGGTGGATAGTATGGTAAGGCCGGAAAGGATAGCACTTTCAGCAAGAGCCGCATGTAACTCAAAAAGAGCCGCACTTGCCCATGCCTGTTATATATCATCTGAAAACACTCCAGATATTGCCCTGCCTTCGTCCAAAGATGACTCAAGCTCTTGGTCTCTCGGTCCCTCCAAGTTTTTGAATCTCTCAGTTAATGCCAGAATCATTCTGAGAGTCAACTTATGGGTGCAAGGAGGTCTCGTCAATGGTTCACTAGGAACTATACGCTACATTATATATGTTCCTAATGCTCGCCCTCCAGCTCTTCCTCTGTTTATTTTAGTGGAATTCGATAGCTATCAGAGGACCTTTCATCTATGATAATCTGTTTCCAATAATCCCCATAACACGCACTTCGAACGATGGCAGTATATTGCGATCTTGTAGACAGTTTCCCCTTACCTTAGCATACTCGATGACTATACATAAATCACAGGGATTAACTCTTTCAAAAATCAAAATAGATATAGGGAAAAAAGAACAGCTATCGGTCTTATCTATGTTACATTGAGTACAGTGAAAAAAATAACTGACATAGTATTTTTAAAGAGTTACAATAAAGATCGCAACGAGTCAATCTGTAAGTCCAAGGCCTATAGTGATAGACAGAATTTCATGAGACATTAGCATAGCAATTAATTAATGGCTTATTCTGACCTTATATTTGTACCTTTAAATGATCCAATAGAAATCATATATATTGTTGAGAACGAATGATTCTTCGTTTCTTTTTTCCTCATAATCTAGAAAATAAAGATGCGAGCAGCTTCGTTCCGACTACACGCTGATGTAGCGTTACTTAACTAGTTATTATATAAAAATTCTTTATATTTGTTGTGTCTCTAGTTAGCGATAACATTTACCTTTCAAAATTACTGTTTTAATGCTTGTCATATTTTCCGACCACTAGATGACGCTTCTACACGTGCGTGCAGGAAACGACTAACACTTGATTTCATGCATTCCTTGTCAACATTAGAATGAGTTGTCCGATCTTGATGAAATTTTCTACGACGACTCACCATCACTCAAGGATGAACTGATTAAAATTTCAACTCTCAAAAATGATCCATACTGAAGAAAAACCTCCTATTTCCAGTTCTACAAAAACGGATCATGTTTGAAAGTCGAAATTTTAATCAGTTCATCCTTGAGTAATGGTGAGTCGTCCAAGAAAATTTCATCAAGATCGGACAACTCATTCCAGAGTTATTTTGTTGACAAGGAATGCACGAAGTCAAGTATTAGTCGTCACTACGTTCCGACAATTAGAACAAAACTTTGTACTATATTTTTAATGCGCTTATTCATTTTTCTACGTTATCTCACAGTTCGATAATCAAAGTTCATTTGATATTAAGGATGAACTGATAAGTAATGTATACCTCATATAAAACAGATGATTTATTTTGTAAATTTTACTTTATATTACGATATTTTTATAGCGTTAAATTACCAATCTTCAATTTGTAAACTGTTTTTCTATGAAATATTCAAGCTTCTGCGTAGACTTTGTGTAATAAGTTGTTAATTCTAGTTTCGTTTAGATAAGCCTACATAGAAACGAAAATAAGTTTCTGTTTACATTAATAAACAAAAGGTAAGCAATGTTGTAAGTTATAATTTATATTTTGTTAAATTAAAAGTTTAAAATCATAAATTTCTTAAAATAACGGGTGCATCATAAAAATATTAACACTTATATGGAGAAGATGCGCCGTCATTGAGGAACGAGTAGAGGGGCGAACATTGATTTAATTTTGATTTTGTTTTTAGTTTTAGTTTGGTTTCAGTTTCGGTTTTGATGTAAATGCCAGAGTTTTATTATCTTTTAATTTATGTTTGTGTATCCGTTAACTTCAAGGGTAGATACCAATTGCCCTACAGAACTTTTCTGCTTAATTGTAAAAATAAAATAAAAATAAATAAATTTAATTATTATTTTTAGGTTTAATTTATTTAGTATTAATTTATTTTTTAATTAATTCAATCTTCTAAATTAGACAAGAAATACAATCAAAATAAAGAATCAAACATGATGTTTTTATTGTTGACTTTACATAGCATATTATTATTATTATTGATTATTATCATTTATCTTATAGGTGCTATATGAATTTCAATAATAATTACAATGATCTTTTACTTTATAATAATAAAATAATATATTGTGCGAGACATCAGAACGATGTGATAAACTCATCTTTCTGCTTGCCAGAGATGAGACCGTTTTCTTCTTATCGCCCCGCAATGGCAACGGAGAATATAGATGTAGGACATGTTATTAACGAATCTAGTCAGAAATATACTTGTAATGCAACAGGCCTTTTACATCAAAGGAGCCTTCTGCTTGGATCTGTCGAGACAAAATATATTCTGTCTTGGTGAAACGGCTAATTTCCATGTCAGCGAAAGGCGTTTGCTCTGTGTTTCATAGAAGAAACACAATGCGTTTCCGGCAGTAATTATTCTGTTTATGTTATCTGAATCTTTATCAATTGAGTCGAGCAGTTCTTTGCCGATGAGTGCAAGATGCGATGCATTTTGAACTCATCGTGATAAAGAGAGTAGAGAAACCATACGAAATTTCTAAAACGTCACCGATTTTGTCTATTGATTGTCTCCTAATGTCTTAAAAAATTTGGAAAATCATTTCTTTCTTTCTTACTGGCACTGTCTCCCAGCACGAAGATCATCCTTTATTAAAGGTTAAGTTGAGATAAAGTTTATGTTTACAATCCGTGTGTATATCACACTACATAATAGTCAGGAAAAGTTTAGATATTACATATATTATCAAGTTTAATATGAAAACCACAGTAAGGTCTGAAAGAGCCACATGACTTACTTTCGCAGTTTGGTCACTGTAGCCATATACAGTACTGTGCAGTTTAAAAATTCTCATTTTTACAGAAAAACTGATGAATGGATTATTGTTAATTTACAATTATTATTTCAGAATATTTATATTTTTTAATTTTATAAAATTGATTATTTTAATCTGTTTCTTCAGATGGCCTGGCAGTCAGTAACCAGAAACCTAAACGAGAAGATTGCTTACTTACTGACAACAAAAGAATTATCAGATATTACACTAATTGTCGGTGAAAACAAAAACTCTTTCCTTTCACACAAGTTGCTGTTATCAATGTACAGCGAGGTTTTCTGCAACATGATTTATGGCTCAGTGTTAAATGACGATTATAAAATAATTCTATCAGATGATAATTCCACTGCTGTTGATATTTTCTTAAAGTAAGCTCATAATTTAATGTACTAATTATAATTATTATTTTATTAATATTTATAGCCTTACACTTTTTAGTTAAATTAGAACTGTTTTTAAAGACTACCGCTTTAATTCTAACTTATTGGCTATGTTAATTATTATTTTTTATTTGTAACTTTGAGTGAAAGTTTAATATATATATATATATATATATCTTTTAATTTCAATTATTACATAATTATTACAGGCACATTTATGTGAATGAAATAACATTACATTCTATATCTGAAGCTACATCAGTATTGCGCTTTGCACATAAATATAAGGTAACAAGTTTGAAGAAAATTTGTGTCACTTATTTGAATAATCATTTATGTCAGGATTACATTTTTGAAATATACGAAACAGCAAAAGATATCAATGAAGAACCATTAAGAGAAACGTGTTGGAGGTTCATTAAAGATGACATTTCTGAAGTTATCAAGAATGAGAAATTGTTATCTGTGAAGTTTGAAACCATGTTAGATATCGTATCGAATGATGATTTTAAATTAGAATCGGAATTAGATATGTACAATGCAATTGTGGCGTGGGGAAGAAAACAAATTGAAGATAGTAACCCTAAAAAATTACTTGAAAAAGTTTCTCCTTTAATTCGACAAGTGAGATTCATTTCTATGACTTATCGCGAGTTGTTAGGATCACCTTCCACTGATGGTCTTCTAACAAGAGATGAACTATTTGAAATAGTTCGAAAAAAAAGTAGAAATGTAGAAAAACTAGGTGTAAATACATGCAACGTACATCAATGGTACAATCCAAGGACGTTTCGATCATTTAAATTGTATCATTTCTACTCGATTTGTCAGTGTCATTTACAGTGTTTTAGAAATTTTCCAACTATAACGGAAATGTTCAAAACACGTTATCATAATCTTTGTATATGGGGAGTTTTCATGAAAATTGGATTCACAAGATCTAGTTATGAACCATCCATAAAACTAAAAATAGATGTTACTTTAAAAGTTACTAATAAGATGACATCTGCAACGTGCCATAATACTGTAAAAATTACAGTATTTATAAAGGAAAAACGGATAGGAATCAACGATATACCTGTATATTTATATCGTCCAGTTATTGTAAAGAAGAATGAAATCTGTGAAATTATTCTTAATCCGTTATTGCATTCAACGCTGTCTTCTCACACATTTGTCTCCTGTAGATCAAACTGTTCTCTATCAAGCCAGTTAGAAAGAACAAATTTTAATGAAAATTCACCCCATTTTAGTGCAATCATTGTAGAAATTATGTGAAAATTTTCAATAATATTTAAAGAAAAATGTAATTAATAAAAGTAATAAATTTATTTAAATAGATTACATAAAATCTAGTTATGTAATCTATTTAATTATGTATACTGTATACTGTATACCTTCAAATACATAATTCAATTATGTACCTATAATTTACAGAAATGGGTAAAAATTTCAGTATTAGAGGAACATTTTCGTAGCAAATATAGAGTATCCCACGTAAAATCGCCTTCACTGACCACCTGATTGAGTAGATTATTGCAATCTTTATATTAAATAAAACGGGACTAATTATACAAAGAAACTATTTGAAAACTGGCATAATCACTGCTTTATCGTTTGAGGAATGGCTTTCAACCGAAGTACCGTAAAATGTGATTCTTGAGCACACGCCCTACAACAGGGCTTTCCTTGTACTATTACTATTAAATAAAAGTTAGATTTAATTTGTAATGCGATAATCATGGTGAAATATTATTTTACAACACATGCTAAAAATTGTGGAATGGTTCAAATTTTAGGTTTTCTTTATTTGTAGCATCCTGAATAGTAGTACTAACAATAAATACCACTTTCTAGAAATATTCTTTAGCAGGTAAAACTGATAGTTATGAAAAACTTAAGCATCGCCCCTGACTTTTTTGAAAGCATAATCAAGATTAGACCATTACTCTGACTTTATCTTCACTCCTACTGTGTTTGTATCTCCGTAAACAGTAGTGATGGTTAATGAAAATATACTATAAAACGTATACTACTACCGCGTTCAAAATATCAAAATTTCTTATATAATTTCAGTACATACAATAGAGTTTTACAAACTCAACCTGATATGGACTGAAAAGGTGGCGAGTTGCCGGAAATAACGTTTTACACGACTCGTAAAATGAGAAACCTATGATGCTAGTCTACATAAAAGAATTTTCGTAAAGGTAATATATGTACAAATTCATATACGTATTAACTACAAACCAGTAGTGACTATATCTATTTGTAGTTAAATTTTAATTTTAAAAGATATTGACTATTCAATGGTCACTTTCGAGTTAGTGGAAACACGGAAAAGGGTTATATTCTTTGATATTCTTTGAGTTCATGTTATTACGTGCTGCCGAAGAAATATAATTTATTTTATCGTAGTTTTAGATGTAAAAGTCAGATTAAATGTATTTTGTTTTTGAATGACACGACGACTTTACGGAATGCAGAGTTATCGAAAGTCGAGTTTCCTGGACTCTATTTGAGAAGTTTATGTAAATAGAGTTAGCTAGAGAAACAAAGGTAAAAGTTTCTGATCAGTAGAGGAAACGAAGGTAAGATTACGACTGCATATTTCTCAAAGTTGGCAACATGACTGCAGAGATTCCCATGCACACATTTTGCTATTAATTGCGCCACCAATAAACCAAACCCTGCTGTAACAATCATATTCAAAACTCCAGCAAAAAGATACTTAACTTTTCCGGAAACATTTAAAATTTTGGTAACGTCATCTGTTATGATATTTTATTTTAAAAACTTTTCATATTTTTAATTATTATAAAATGGTAAAAAGCTTAATTTTCAGGATAGGAATGGATTTTATACAAAAAAAAAATGTAAATGCTAATAACGAAAAAAATTGTCATTAAACCTGACCCTGCTGGAGATTTGACCCCGTTTATCTCCTCATTCCCTCGATCTTAAACCGCCAAAATTTATTAGCATCAATTCCTCTAATATACAAACCTTTATGCGAAATTTTAGACATTTTCGACAAAAAGCGTAGGAGTTATTAAACTTCAAAGGGGTGAACAAAATCGTGTCTCCCCCCGCACACACTAACATTCATCCATACATTGTTTTTACCCGAATTTTTTTGCATTTCTCTACATTTCAAGGTTCTCTGAGTCCAAAAATGTAAATAGCTTGAAATTATTTTTATGACTGATATATCCATTTCTTATATATATAACAGAGACGGAAAAGTAAAAATATTCATTATTCATTATTGTTTTAGTTATTTTAAATAATCTCTTCTGTAAAATAAAAATTAATTTTAAATTTATATTTTTATATTTAATTGAATTTCATTTCAATTTAAATAATAAGTAATCCTGTATATTAACAATGTAAATATTTACCGAAATATTAAATAATTCAATGAAATATCTTCATTCAGCAATATCAACATTAACTGAAATACAGTGTTTATTTTCTTTATAATCTTTACGTAGGTAAGTACAATATAACTTATTTATAATAACTTAGAATGTTAAGGCAATAAATATATTTAAAGTACTGTATTTCAAATAATTTAATAATAAAACAAATTAAAAATTGTTATTGCACGCTGGAATTATCGCTATGTTTATAAATTATTCTACACGTTTTAAGGAATAAAATAGTCCAAAAATACCGGCGTTTAAAAACTGCCAGGATTTTTTGGGGGGTGATTTGTCTCGGGCATGTTAGGCCACTTGCCTTGCCAACAATGGTCAGGTTAATGGCCAGTTGGGTAGTAAGAATGTCTGAAAAAAAGGCTCTCTTTGTTCCCACAGTGAATGGAAATTAAATAAAACAAAACTATATTAATAAGCTATAAATATAAATGTTCACTGATTTAACTTAATTTTTTATTTTCAGTTATGTACGTTAAAAGAATGAATTATTAATTAATATCTAACTAGAATGAATTCTATTTTAGAGTTCATTTTAATTATGTGTGAATGTATCATAAAGTAAATTATTTCAATAGTTTCTTCTTAGTTCAAACTTTTTTCGCTTTTTTGCAGATAAAATGATATGATTACTTCTATACGGAGGTGATGCCCCTCAAGAGGACATTCTCGGAAAACTGGCCCTTATTTAAGTGTTATAAACGTGAAGAAAATTTGGAAAACTTCCCTTAGCTAGCCCTTTGGCCATACGCGAACCCATGACCAAGTACCAGCAGTCGGTGGTTTCATCCACTTGACTACTGGTGAGCTTATATGAAATGACGTTTATCTTTTCTTTATTAAAGTAATTACAATAAACGTACAGTACTATATCGTAATAAAATAGAATTGCCTATGAGTATAGCAAATAGGTGTAAATTCATAAAATAATTTTCTATAAAATAAAAAATCTGTAAATGATAAGCTGAGGCATTAAATGATATTCGCTTCGTCATTGGCTCCGTTAATAACTAATATTGAATACTTGTATGCCCATTGTTGCTCGGGTTTATGAGGTGTTGTTGAATTGAGAGAGGATAATAATAATAACAGTCTAAGTACCTAAGTAACTAAAACGTGCATTTATTGACCTCAGTATTTATAATAATGAAACAGTAAAAAAGCAAAAACTTGTTAAGGAAGCATTACTGGTGCTCAAACCTATAGTTATGAGGTAGAAGTCCAGCTGGTTCCGAAGAGCTTAAAAACCTCACCGGGTACATTCGGCAACGCATTTGTTTTTAGATGCCAATATTGCTTACCGTACTAGTATATCCATTTGTGGTTTATGTAGTGTTATTAAATTAGTATTCCGATCTTCGGTGGATTGGCCATCACTGAAAACCAAAAAAAGTTGTTTAGCAAAATTCTCTGCAGATCTGTCTCCCAATAGATGAATCTTCATCTGTACGGTCCATCATCTAAAGGAACGTCATTTTAGCGTGATTCCAGTGATGATACCTTTAGATATGCATTAAGCTATTCGGCAGATGTCGTCAGGCACACCTATTATCAACAAACCAACAAATAGCATTTATTTATTATTTTTTCAACAGATGGCGCTAAATGTAAAGGCTGCATGATATATACTGTCCTAATATTTTGAGGTAATATATAGCTTAGTGCCGATTCCAGAGTCTAAGTAATATTCAAACAAACTTTGGTCCGGGTAAGTTTAAGAATAAAGATTTGTATAAAGGACAAACCAACAAACTAACATGAACTGATTTATATATACAGTATGTATATATGGATGTCAAGCTATAAAACAACATTGTATTTTTACTTTCTTTCACAACAGATAAATATCACTTACAAAAGCTGAATATATCATGCAAATTAATAATTACAAACAAATCCATTAAAAATCAAAATAAACTTATATTAATATTACCGGTAATTCTATAACATAAAATAATATAAAAAAAGAACTCTCATAAAAATTTTTAAAATTTTAAATTATTAAAGTTTACATTGCAATTTTGATATGTTTAATAATTAAATCATCTTAAAATAAAGTATAAATGAATTTAGAAGAAAAAGTGTGAAAAACATTGAAAAACTTTTTGATACTTTGATGAGTCATAATTACATCACTAAGATAAAGTTTGAATTGTAGAATAAGATAACAAAATAAATCGTAGAAGTTTAACTTAATTGGAAGAAAACCAAACTACAGTCGAGTCCGCATAAGTCGACATCCCAAGGGGAAGTGAAAATGTGTCGAGTTATCCGACTAAAGCGAAGTTGAAAAAACCCACAATACTACAATTAGGAAAATATAGTAGTGCAATGTAATTCTGACCATCCATCACTGGCACTAAAGTTGGTTTCCACTCCAAGTACCCTAGCAATTTCCATCGCCTTTTGTTTCAGTATCGGTTCCGAAACAGGAAGATTCGATGAACGAATTTGCTTTAGCCAACGTAGGACAGCATCTTCGACATTTTTGTACGGCGACTTTCTCTGGTGTTTTCGAGACAGCCGCGACGAAAATTCAAGAAAAAGTTTTTTAATTTCCTGCTTTTTCTTCGGGATTCCCACCAATGTTGTTTGGAAAGGGGTTTTTTTTTTTGTTTTGCAAATTCGGCTTACGAAGTTTTCTTACATTCAACTTCAGAAACAAGTTCGTATTTTTCCTTCAGCATAAGCGTTTTAGCTTTCGGACACTCATTTCTAACAGAAATGTGAAACAGGTGCTACAAATAATGCATGACGTGAGAAAATGCAAAATCAGATTCTGCTGTGACGTTGATATAGATTGTATAATTTTTTTTCTGTTATTATTTTATATATAAAAATACATAAAATGTTAAGGAATTTTTATTAATATTTATATTGTATATTAATAAATAAGTCGACTCCCCTTTTGAAAAAATGAGTTCAGACGTCTATGCGAGCGTGGGACAGAAAAAGTATGTCGATTTATCCGGTGGTGACGAGTTAAACGGTGTCGAGTAAACCGGAGTTTTTTAACATTAATGCCTATGTAAGTCGGCCGAGATCACAGAAAATGACTACTTAACCGACGGTGTTGAGTTATACCTATGACGACTTATGAGGAGTCAATTGTACTGTAGTTACCTAATTTCGGTTGAGAAGGCTCGTAAGATTGATATCTCCTTGGTTTCTTCCAAACTTCTTCCACACGATCATTTTCGACGTTTCTCTGTGAAAATATTTCTTTAAATATGTCTAATTGTTCGTCTTTTGTAAGAATTCCATCTTCGCAAGGAGATCCACCAAACTCTGAACCTGTCATTGTCAGAAATCGTACATGACGAAGTAAAGGATCCAGGATTTGTCGAAGATTCTCCTGTTCTTCATTTTTACATTGTTCTTTTCCCCATTCAACAATTGCATTATACATATGTAATTCCGAAGGCAATATTAAGTCATCTTCGCGAACTATTTCCATTACCGTTTCAAATTTTGCAAATTTAAAGTTTTCGTTCCTAAGAACATTGTGCGAATTTTGTTTTATGAACTCCCAGCAGTTCATCCGTAATTCAGTTTGATCCAGAGATTTTGCTGCTTCGTATATGTCGATAACAAAATCCGATGTTATATTTTCTTTTAAGTAAATGATGGAGATATTTTTTACGAATGACACCATATATTTTTCTGCAAAGTATAAAGCAGTGATACCGTCTTCTGTAGATTCTAATGGCACAATATCGGTGTAAACATAACTGAAATAAAACAAATTATTTAACTATCTACGACATAAGTTTTAATTTTATATGTGAGGCGTGTCATTCCAAACTACGTGCTTTTATTTTAAAATTTATTTTATTCATCTTGTAAACTTCAGTATCTTCCCAAATCTTTGTTGAAATTACAATTCTATTGGCTCACATTATGTCCATTCTACTCGTTGACCAATGAATTGTCAAATTTCGGTTTAAAAGCTTTTGTTCAGTACTGAAAATTACACAAAACCGAATAAGATGCACTTTGGAATGACGCGTCTCGTGTGTAAAAGTGAATAAATAAATAAAAGTAACATGTTGTGTACAAAATATCAAGTACAGGGTCTTCCAGGAAAACGGGCGATTGTAAATAGACACCAGTAGTGAGAGACGGACCTGGCACATCCATAATAGACTGCCTATGAAAATTTCTGGAGTCGGTGGCCCGGATTTGATCCAGCTCATCCCTAGAATGGCAGACACACGCCTTAACACTCCGGCCATCCAACCTTCAAAATTAATATACCTTATAGGGCTAATTCTAACTTCAGTTTGTATGATTTGAAAAAGTTTGTGTTTATTCATTTTCAAAATATTAATAAATATTGAATTTGAATAACACACATCGTATTTCAAGCATTTTAATGTGCATATGTGCACATATCGCAATTTTAAGCGCATGTAAATCCAACCCTTACTTATTCATGTAGAAGGTAATTATCAAAACATAATTGAAATATAAATGTTTGAAATACGAAAAATGTTTATTCTAATATTTTAAATTATTATTATAAACTAACAAACTTTGCCATATTGTTCCCAGTGTAGACTATTCATAACAATAACTTCAATATGTATACACTTCGCTGGTTTAATTCCGAGTTAGGATTCATGTACATTTCGAAATGCACCCCACACTCAAATTAATTAGAAAAATAGTTTTTATTCAAATCTCGAAAAGCTTTATACAGTATATTAATATATAAACACAACTTACCACAGAAATATTTCAATTGCTTTGATATCATCGTCAGGTAAAGCAACTTCTTTTGCTCCATCAGCCATGGGTCCATAGAACATGGCCTGAAATACTTCACTGAAGAGAGACAAAAGTAGCTTGTGCGCTTGATAAGGCTTTCGTTCCGAACCTACTAACAAAGTGACGTCACTCATTTCATTACTGTTTTTCAAATAGGCTATTTTATCCCTTAAGGAAAATATCTGCGATTGCCAAGACATCTAAACAAATGAAACATGATATTGAATTACGTGTAATTTCGTACCTACATAATTACATATTAATATTTTTAAATTAAATAAATTAATTTTTAATAGTTTAATAGTCTATGTTTGATTGATAGACAAAATATATATACTTAATAAAATTTACTAAAATTTGATGTGTGTATAAATATATAATTACAAGAAGATAGTTTACATACATAATAGCACACCAACGGTGCCAACAATGGTTTCTAGTGTTGCAGAGAAAATTGCAGATTCAACGTTATCATAAAATGAAAATACATCTGAATCAATCTAAAAATTGAATTTTAAGTCATAAGAATAACCATTGTTCTGGTATTATCCTGCTTATCGATTTATTTATTACTAGTTAAGTAACGCTGCATCAGAGTGTAGTCGGAACAAACCTGCTCGCACCTTTATTTTCTAGATTATGAAGGGAAAAAGAAACAAAGAATCATTCGTTCTCAACAATATATTTGATTTCTATTGGATCATTTAAAGGTACAAATATAAGGTCAGAATAAGCCATTAATTAATTGCTATGCCAACGTTTCATGAAATTCTGACTTTCACTACGGGCCTTGGACTTACAGATTGAGTCGTAGCGATCTTTATTGTAACTTTTTAAAAATACTGAGTCAGTTATTTTTTTCACTCGACTCAATGTAACATAAGTAAGACCGATAGCTGTCTCTTTTTTCCCTATATCTATTTTGATTTTTGAAAAAGTTAATCCCTGTGATTTATGTATAGTCATCGAGTATGCTAAGGTAAGGGGAAACTGTCTACGAGATCGCAATATACTGCCATTGTTCAAAGAGTGTGTTATGGGGATTATTGGAAACAGATTACCATAGATGAATTCCATTAAAATAAACAGAGGAAGAGCTGGAGAGCGAGCAATTAGGAGCATATATAATGTAGCGTATAGTTCCTAGTCTACCATTGACGAGACCTCCTTGCACCCATAAGTTGACTCTCGGCATGATTCTGGCATTAACTGAGAGATACAAATACTTGGAGAGACCAAGAGCTGAGACATCTTTGGACGAAGGCAGGACAATATCTGGAGTGTTTCCAGATGCTATATAAGCAAGAGGGCATCCAGTTGACTGCAAGTAGTCTTTGTTGCTTTGTTTAACTTGCTCGTTTGTTGGATATAGCTCTACTGCCGTTTGGAACTGATCAAGTTCAAATAGGCTCGATTTCTTATCGTCAGAATGTTCAGATCTGTATCAGAAATCACCCGAAGCTAGATGTTGTAAGACATCTGTGAAGGAACTATCTGCGCTATTTTGTCTATGAGAATTACTAAGTTCAATGAACTTCTCAAAAGAATCAAATGCAAATGTAATGTAATGTCCCAACAAGATCCCTACCTTGTTAGGACATTACATTGTAAAAAACACTCGAGTAGAGAGGAGTATCTTTAACACGAGAAAGCTGACGAAAATCACCAAACAAATAGATAAAGAATCTACCAAACGGCTCATCTTTCTCGGGGCTTCTCTCCCTCAATCTTCTCTCGATCATGTAAAGCATTCTTGCACCAATCATTGACATTTCATCGATGATGATGAATTTGAGCGACTTCATCTCAATCTGGAATCTCTGTGCAGCTTCTCTATTTAGAGATCGAAATTTCGTATTAACGATAGGAAGACGAAGGAGAGAATGGATCGTAAAGCCATCAATATTGATTACTGCTGCTCTATATTATAGTAGAATAAGTTAAAAAAAGAAAACTTTTTAAAACTTATTATTCTATAAAGATTCTTTATATTTGTTGTGTATCGAGTTAGCGATAACATTTACCTTTCAAAATTACCGTTTTAATGCTTGTCATATTTTCCGACCACTAGATGACGTTTCTACAGGTGCGTGCAGGAAGCGACTAACACTTGACTTCATGCATTCCTTGTCAACATTATAATTCTAGAATGAGTAGTCCGATCTTGATGAAATTTTCTACGACGACACACCATCACTCAAGGATGAACTGATTAAAATTTCAACTCTCAAAAATGATCCATACTGATTAAAAACCCCTATCTCCAGTTCTACAAAAACAGATCATGTTTGAAAGTTGAAATTTTAATCAGTTCATCCTTGGGTGATGGTGAGTCATCCAAGAAAATTTCATCAAGATCGGACAACTTATTCCAGAGTTATTTTGTTGACAAGAAATGCACGAAGTCAAGTATTAGTCGTCACTACGTTCCAACAATTAGGAAATAGCAAATTATGCTTCAAGTTCCTCTTGTTTACTGAGCCAAATTACTTCACCATTTCCATTGCAACTTTTAAAAAATCTTCCTTTATAAATATTCGTGTTCCCATTACTAAAATTTGTTGTTACACCTAATAATTCTTTCAAAATTAACTCTGGAACGTATTTTCAACAAACAACTACCATGTGTGAATTTCAAACGAACTTTCCTGCGAAGGGTATTCAGGACACTATGTGAATGTAAAGAAAGCCATTCTAATAAACTTTCGAGATATTGTTTTTATCTTGAAACAATTTTCTCAGATATGCAACAATATCCAAGAAAATTGTCTGATCTTAAACTTCTTTTAAAGTCTTTAAAAATTAATTGTCATGAGTCATAGTATTCCAGAGAAATCTGAAGAATTTTGAAATTATCCTTTAATAGATATTAGACTCTTCATACAACTGATATTTTTAATTATTGATTAAATAATTGAACATTTTAAACAGTTTTGCATATATTTTCAGAGGAGTAGCCTCAAATAAAAGCTCATCCTGTAATGGAAGACTGATTGTTCCTTATGATTGGACATGTAATAAAATACACTGCAATTCAATTATTTATCATCAATGTTACAATAGTCGTGATTATAAAATATAATTATTAAAGTGAAAAAATAAGTGATTTTAAATATTTATACATATAAATTAATATTTATTTTTGGTCAAATCGGTACGCTGGAATTTTAAATATTTTATAATATACTCGTTTGAATAATACTTGTGTGAATAATAAAATTACTAGTAATACTAATAATTTATAATACTAATAATACTAATAACTTTACTAAATACTAATTACTAATAATACTAATAACTTTAATATTATACTATAATATACTAGTTGTGAATAAACTTGTGTGAATAATAAAATTAAAATAGAAAGCTTCATAAAAAATAAAAACAATATATATAGTTTTCTAATGAGATTTTTTGTTGCTGAAAATATGAAATGAGAATTATTTCATATTTCAAAGTGAATTCGAAAAAATTAATTTATCTATTTTCTAACAGATGGCGCAACATTGTCAATATGTGCACAATTTTAACCGCATCAATTACTTTTAAATATTGGATATGTTGACAACGTTGCGCCATCTATTAGAAAATAGGTAAATTAATTTTTATTAAATTTGAAATTTTCTAGAAATGTATTATATTGTACTATAATTATATATAACTTTAAAATTTGTTTTGCGATATATTTTTAAATATTTAAATTGTTATATCAACGTTAATCGTACTAAATAAAACGCGTAATAGATAAGTCTTTGGGCTAATGAGATAACAATTTAACATTTTATTTTATATTATTTACATAAAAAATATTGAAGTATCTCTTTTACTTTTAATATTTTAAATGAGATTTTTACAGTTATATATAATAAATTTTAAAGAAATAATTTTGTTCAAAAATAACTGCGAGATAATTTATAGGCGCCATCTGTTGGCTGTTTTTAAAACTAATTTAATTAGTAAAATCAAATTATTTTTCCGTTTTAAACGGGTCACTCTTCTTCCCTGGGATTGTGTAAAATATTCCACAAATTAAATCGTAAAAGTGATTGAGATGTGTAACCTTATACCAGTGTTTCTTAATAAGAAAATACGCATATTTCGGCAATATAAGATTGACAGTGACCTTTAAGGTTGCTGCAAAACATTACAAGTGAATGCAAAAAAGAAAGAGGAAAACTGTACTAACAATAAATAAAAATACAATTAACTGAATGAATTTAGTTTTTATGTGATTGACGAAGGAGGAGAAATCGTACTTGGGTACTAACCACACCTACGCTGTGTCTACAGCGTTAATTATTGAAAGTTTATTTCATATGATATAACTGTTCTAGAAACCTGAATGCTTATCTTCCAAAATTAAGATAGATTTATTCCGTTATACTTGTTTTGTTAGGTCCAATTACTAACATGAACAAGGCAACACTATGCCAGGAAAAGCTTTATTTTTGGCCTATAACATTCTTATTTTTGACGTAACATATTTACTATAAATACTACATACCATAAATCATTTGATAGACAGAACCTGGTAATTCGTATAAAAAATTTCCGGCAAATCAACACACTAAACACTGGCAGTTTTGTCTGGAGTTTACTTTTGAACAACGGGGTGGTGGCCACGTGGAGTTTACCGGGCTTTCTTCGCGTGTCTAACACTCGAATACGGGCCAGTTCTCACGAAGTCTTCCTGGGAAGTACAGTACCCCCCTCGGCAGATCGCCCACGTGTTGCGTTGCCACGTCCCATCAATCCTACAACCGCCTTTATATCCAAGAGGGATATCGATTGATATCAATAAAACACGCTTTTTAAATTTACTTTTTTAATCATAACGATCTTTTTTATAATTTATGATAAAATATAAAACTTATACGTCAATTTTTGTTTCCTTTTTAAAATCGATTTTGATTACTAAGTTTAGAGAAGAATCCCAAAACAATAATAAAAACTCCAAAATAAAATCAACATCATGGAGGAAAAAATACAAAGAACACATTAAGAATTTTCTTCTTTATTATTCGAAAGCGGTCGATTTTATTTAAAATTTTCTACCGATGAAAAAAAATATATATATTCTGTTATTTCTTTATTTTATTGTTTTTAACTTTTAACAATATCATAAAAATTTATAGATTTTTATTTTTCCGGTTTGAAAACGTTCAACCAATAAATCTATTTTTAGCTTTAGAACGGTTTTTAATCAAGCAATTTTTAAATAAATAAATATGAAAAGTTTATTTAAATTATTGTAAATCGTGACGTAAAAAGTGATTAATTATAAATAGAATTTTTAAATTTTTTTTTAATTATAGTGAAGAAGTCTGGAAATTTTCACTTGTTTTTTCCACTGTTTTCAATTGATCGATAATATTTACTAAATATACTTAAAGAATAAAAGATTGCATATTATTCATAAAATTTAATATTTAAATTGCTTTTCTTTACCATCTAAACTCGATAAATTGCAAGAAATTAACAAATTTGCACTAATTTTCTAGGTATTTATTTATAATTTCTCTCCTTTTAATTTTCATAAGAATGGAAGAAATCACTGAACATTTGGTCTCTGGTTCGCACCCCATCAGCAAGTCGTGGAGCGGTTTTCTTCACTTAAATAGCTTCTCAAAAAAGTCCCTTTCCTCGACTGTTACGTTGCTCCCATCGATTCAATCTAATCCTTTAAGTAATTAATAAAATTTCCGACATTCTGTTGTTATTTTTATATATCGCATCTCTAAAAATACCTTAAAATACTTCTCTATTTTAATCTTACAAATCAATTGCCCTCAATTTCTACTTGACCTACAATCTAGACTCATACATAAAAAGATCTAGACTACGATCTATAATTTCGAATTTTATAAAATATATTAACGGAATATGCGGATAAATTTTGAATGTCTAAACGTGTAAATAATTTATTAAATTAAGGTTATTAATTAAAAATTCTTCTGAGATTTCATTTCTAAATAAACGAATATATTATTTATGCAATCTTTCATTAAATTTATTAATCTGTGGCTTAATATTTGGCATTGCTGTATTTAAAATATAACGGACTTACCGTGTTGTGACCGTACGAATTTCACTTGATTTTCTACTGAAAAATAATTTATATCTTATCTTTTGTTGAAGAGAGAAAAGTCTATCGTTATCGGTACATCGAAAATTATAAAAATCGAATTCATAATTGAGAGAAGAAAGGGAAACATTAGCACTATCAAAAAAATAAAAGGTCTTTGTTACGCATACGTTTATGAGTTTTAATAGTGCATGGAAATTAAATAACCGTTTATAAAATAACTATACAATTTATAATTTTTATTTTTAAAACTGAGAAATAAAAATTATTGGACTGATGGGCTACAACAGCGCTAAACTCGGGTGATCTACAGAACTGTAGAAAGGCAGGACCCGCCTAGATACTGTAGCGCCAAAATTCAAAAATTCTTACATGGGTTAACTAGTAAATTGCTAGTAAACTGTCACACAAGAGTATGAAAAATTATATTAATAAAAAGTGTTTTTATGATTTTTAAATTTGTAATTGATTAATGAAAGACATCCAAAAAGTGGCATATTTAAGTTTGCCACTAGTGCCAAATGCTCTCTCTAGTCCTGGTGATCTGTCAACTGGGGTCTTTTCCAGGAGGATTTTCGATAGGAGTTTGTTTGTTTCGTTAAGTTTTTGGCAACGCAACACTTGGGCGATGCCTTCCGGAGGTCTTTTTAAGGGTAACTGGCCCATATTCAGGCGTTACAGACGTGGAAAAACCCGGAAAACTCACGACCGAACTCTCAGTGTTCAGGGAATAGAATTACTTGGCCACTGGTGGGCCTTCAATGGGAGTCTAGACGTTGTTTAGGTGTTATACATGCAGCGCCGTAACTAGCCTTGTATGCGCCCGGTGCGAGCATCTGTAACTACGCCCCAAAACTATGACCCAAAACTTGGTCCAGGGCATTTCTGCGCTCCCAGGGTCTACGCCCTGTGCCTGGGCACCACTGGCACAGCTTTAGTTACGGCACTGTATACATGTGAGGAAAACCCGGATAATTCCACTCTACCAACTTATCTACTAATGTTCAGTAATTTTTATCCACTCGATCACTAGTGGAACACTAAAAATTAACTGTACATAAATAGAATACACTAAGACAAAACCTAATTCGAATTCGTTAAGGTACTTGCATATGAATTACATTTACGTTTTATACATTATTTTGAAACTTATTTAATGTAGATGAGCCCTAATGTATCAAATCTACTGTTTAGTTTCATTTAAAATAATTAGAAGCAAAAACGTGCCCAATTTCGCTCTTCCTGTAGTGTCGATCCTCCCCACCATTCCAATTACTGAAGTTCTTCCGACAAGTATAAAAAGCGTCCGAGAATAACTCTTCGAGTTGACATTCTTTTATTATTTCTTAAATTTTCATCAACTTTCAATATTAACGAAAAGCCCATTTAAATTTAACTTTGGTCAGGATTGATTTCATTTCTTTGGAATAAAATGGCGCCTAAGCAAATTCTTACGGATAGACAAAAAAGAATCAAAAAACTAGATTTGATTCATTTCTACAAGCAAACTATACAAAGATATTCATGTGGTTATTAGAACCTTTTCAAAGAAACTAAGATCGTGTGACGAGGGAATATACAGACACGTGTTTGTCGATTTGTAGTGTATGTTAGAATTAACCAGTGTATCTGTTTATCTGTACAAAATACGCTACAAGTAAGGCGAAATCTCTCCAATTCGTTAAAGCAGTGGTACCGAAACTTTTCGGTTGGCGGGCACATATGTCGACGGTAAGCGAGACACCAATATTTTGTATAATTCGTGTATACTAAAAGGCTTACTTATAAATGATGTATCAAATGCGCTTGCGGGTCGGATTTGGCTGGGGATCACCACTGCATTAAATTATTAATGTTTTTTGCTGCTTTATTTTCCCTATTTATTTGTAAGTCATCAACAATTTTTACAGCAAATATTTCACTGGGCACAACTAGTAAATTTCATATTTTGACAGCCAAAAATTGGGCCCACTAGTAGCCGAGTGGATAAAACCACTAAACACTGGTGGTTGGTGAAGTTTTCTTCACGTTAGTAACATCTAAATAGGGCCAGTTTCTCATTGAAAGTTCTCCTGGGAGACATCACCTACGTGTCGCGTTGCCGTAAACCAGTGATTCTCGACCTTTTTTCGTCGCGGTACACTTTAATAATTTAAATATATCGCGGCACAAACGGTTACTTCGGTAAGTACCGCGGAACACCGGTGATGACATAACAGTGATTTTTAAACGCAGTTGGTTATTTAGGTCACTTTTTCTAAACGCCTTGGTAACTACCGGCAGTTACCGGTAACACCGGTTACAATTTCCAAACGCGCTCTAGCGATTAAAATAATTACCAAAAACAATTAAATAATTTTACTCGTTTACTCGCTACATTGATAGATAATGAGTAAAATCTCTGAATAATACTCCAATTTTCTTTCTTTTTGATAGGTCATTTCTCTTTTCTATAAATCCATATATCTGTGAAAATAAACGTAGATTCATCTTGCTACATTTGAGAATATAACCCCTATAATTTATCATGGGCAGTACGAGTGTTCCCGTTTCTCACTCATACCGGTCGATCCCATTGCGAGTTAGACCCTTCTTACATTGAGAGTAATTGCGACAGTCATAAAATCTTGCAGTAAAAATAATTAAAAATTCTGTAATATTATATTTATTTCGTGTAAATAATAACCAAGTTTAATAGCTAGTTTCTTTAAAATTATAAAGAAAAATGAATAAGATGGGCTGAAAATTGTACCTATTGTGTTGAAAATTAAAGGAAAATTGTTTATTTGCATACAGATTTTTATATTTATTCAAATGCTCAACTTAGATTTGAATTTTATTCTTTTAAGAGAAACAAAACTTTTTTTATTGCTATGATTATCGATTATAAATAATACTGTATATAAAATAAATACGTAATTATTGTATGCGAATCATCTCAGAATATTTAAAATTATTATTCTTTGATATGAACGGAAATTAGAACTGTGAAATAATTTATATAAATTTTTTTTCAGCAGTAAAAATATTTCAAATGTAATCAAATTATATATTGCAATATATTATTTAATCAGTAACTACACTCATATCCAAAAAATAAAGTATTAAATTGATCTCAAAAACAGCTCATCAGAACAGCGTGAAATATTACATACAAGCTGTTGTATTGTATTCTTTATACAACAAAACAATTGGGAAAGCAAAACTTTCATCTTAATTACGTCCGACCAAAAGTATTAAGCATTGTCATAAATCTTTTTGAATAGAAAAAGTTTAATATGGTGTTTAGTTGCTTCCTGCATCTGTACACTCCGTACAGCGATTGTTCCTGCTGATTATAAAATCAGCGGGAACAATCGCTCATCAATGCAATCGTTGTTTATCAGCTCTATCGGGAGCAACGTCCATTCTTGAAGAGATTCTTGAAGTTCCTGGAGTGTTGTTGGTGGAGGTTGGTGGAATGCATCTTGATTCCCTAGAGCAGTAATCTCCAAACTTTTTCGATCGCGTACCCTAAGACGAAAATAATTATAAGTTGTACCCCTGTAAATTTGCTAAATTTCTACTATAAATACATAATTCCTGCTAAATTTTCCACTACCCGCAATTTGAATTCTTCCCGTGTATGATCGCAAGTGTGAGAATCCGGACTTCAACATAAACAATCTAACGTCGTAACATCAACTTTGTCAACTTTCACACCTGGGAGTATATCCTTTTTAAGTTCTCAGCGTCGATAAAGACGCTTTCGAGCGATCTTCTGACCTATTGTCCTAATTTCATCATTTTAATATAATACCAAACGGGCAGTCCAGGAGTCGTTCTAGTCCCTCGATAGTTGCAGTCGTCGTCAGTCCCTCTAGGATTAGTCATCGAACAATTGTACTCTGTCGGATTTTCACGTTACCCTCAACTGTGCCTAGAAGGACTTTCCCGGATCGATCCACAACTTTCTTGATCCATACCTGTTCCGAACGATCCAAATCCGGACAACCTCAAGACCCTACACCTAGACCCGAGTCCTCGCGAAATCCGAATCAAGAAGCATCACTATCAACGCAGGTATTTCCTGACTCGCGAACAATTGTAAACTCTCTCGCTAGATAGATAGGCTGAGTCGATGTAACACGATATATTGTATTAATATATTGTATCATGTACTCCTTTTCGCTGAAATTAAACGGTTATTTAGTCATTAACTTTAGTGTCTGAGTACTTTACTTCCGTCGGGCTGTCTCTCTGTCTCCATCCGGAACCCAATCGCTTACTCACGCGGCAGCTCGCGTGACCTACTTTCCAACCCAAACCAATTTTACTGTCGCGGTTCCCGTGTCAACCGAGATACGGTGGTGTCAGTCCTGACAAGGCATCAAAGAGGTGCTGCCCTCCGGTCACACAAGTGATCATGAACCTACTTCTTCGGGAGGATGATTGTAAGATTAGACAGACTGCGGACAAGACACGCAAACAGTATTTTGAAGGGAAACTTGGCGTATCCCCAAGTATCACTTTGCGTATCCCCTTGGGTACGCATACCTCACTCTGGAGACACTGCTCTAGAGCATGTTTCTCATTGTGGACTACCAGTGGTTCATCATGCGCTAGGTGGTCCAAAGGCTAATCTAGTCATTTTTCTAAAATGCAATTTTATATTGTTTAATCAGAGGAAAGAACATTTTCAAGCATCACAGGTTACTGAATAGGTCAAGTTAGGTTACGAAATAGACGATATTTTGGCACATAAATTCTCATTATCTAAGGTGACGTTTACAGCATGTTGAGTAGCGGAAGCATAATGGTCTGCAGTTCACCTGTGATTCGATTTAAGTGGTCTTCGGATCGATAACTTGAGAAAAACACTGCCCTAGAGCATCCCATACGTGTTCTATGAGATCTAATTAGGTTTGCAGAACTGCTGCCCATTCCATTCGACGAATATTTTCACTATCAAGAAAGTTATTTACAAGTGACGCCGAGTATGCGTGATATTATCATCCATGAAAATGGAATCTGCACTCATAGCTAAGACCGTCCAAAAGGAGGGGAAGCTGGTGATTTTTTCCTCTAGCCCGTAGTGATTTCAGCTCCTATAAATTATTATTATTTTTACATTTAATAAATTAAGACATAGTCGCTCTGGAAACATTTTTTACTTCCCTAGACGATCTCCATTTTTTTTTTTTTGTTCTAGAACAATTTTTCTCTTAGATGACCGGACCTTTCTTTAGAGGCTACTCAGCCATCCAATATTAAAAAAACGTTCTTTAAAACAGGGTTAATCCAATTAAAATTATAAACATTTCTTAAAAATTGGAAAAATGGGATCTTACGACGTCTTTTCTTACATCCATGTCCATTCGGGAGTTCGGGCCTTTATCCACTCAAAAAATGCGCTGGAAAATGTAGATTTTGTTGACTCGGTCCCTCTGGTGACGATTTTTCATTTTAAGTTTTTTGAAGTACATACGTCGGATGTTAAATTTTTGTTTAATAAATTAAGACATAGTCGCTCTGGAAACATTTTTTACTTCCCTAGACGATCTCCATTTTTCTTTTGTTCTAGAACAATTTTTCTCTTAGATGACCGGACCTTTCTTTAGAGGCCCTTTATTATTTTTACAAACAAAAATAAAACATTTAGGACTGCCTTTGATTAATAAAGCAACAATACTACATATATTGTTCAAAATAAAATACTGGCAAGAGAGGCCCGCTAAGGCGAAGAGGAGACCCTCTCCACTCTCGGGTTTCGTACAAACTCTCGGCGGCCCTGTTCATATCTCTGAATAGCCTCATAAGGGGTTCGAAAACATCGTCTCTGTAGCTTCTTCAATAATGGCACTTCTTACAAAAACGTGAAGCTTAGTGCGGCGATTAAGAATAATGCCCTCTCCAGAATATACCACCAGTTAGAAACTCTCTTTCCCACTCGACCTCTCAGAGCAGATGCCTTAATCTCCTCGGCCATCTGGCCGTTCCTCTGGCATAACCATGGGCATAAATATTACATTTGTAGTCATGCCAATGAAAAAATTATACATTATTTGGTAAAAATTATAAACGATTAAACTTATGAAAAACAATGTTAGATTAAGGCTTTCTGTAAGTACACTATATCATAAATGAAAATAAATATATGGACAATTTCAATCAGTGATTCCACCTTATGCATCCAATATAATATATTAATTTGAATATAACTTCTTTTTTACTCAAAGAACTATTAAACTTTTCTTCCAAAAATTTTTTACCTTGACCCAAGTTGTATAAACAGCTTCAGGTTTGCTCTTTGACTTCAAAACTCTTGCTATTATTATTTATTTGCAAATGACATGCTCAGCTGATACTGGTTCCAAGTGCTATACCGGACTAAAGTCAAGGCGTAGCTACCCAAACAAGTGTTACATTAAGCTTCTGTGTTATTAATACATGTGTCAACATCTAGAAACTTTTTAATAATGTAACATGTGTTTAATATTACGGATTTTGGTAGTGCCATGATATGTTTTTATTAATTAAGGTTTAATATTTCTACACTTCTGTGTATTGTATGTGGTATAACACCAAGAGAGAGGATAACAGGTACAGTAAATACCGCATCCATCCTCCACATCTGTTTTATTTCTAGAGCAAGTGAAGTGTACAGTACTTGTTGATGTTTTCAGTGTGAGCATTTTTTATGTTATTATTATTATTTTTTAAAACATCTTTAACATCTTGACGGGTTTTCTGTGTCTCATTTCAGTTAACAACAAAGTGAAGGTCATATTTGAATATTATAAGATGCTTCTGTTGCAATTCGATAAACCCATTGTCAAATACGAAAAAAGTTAAATTACTGTATAAACTATAATCCTTAATTACACCTTCATACTGTATACGAATAGTATATTATTTATATTAAATATAAATCATAGTACAAAAATGTCGTTATAGGCTACTTCACCTTGAAAATCATTTTGAAAGTCACATAAAAAACACAATCACTTTTACTCTCAGAATTATGCAGTCCTAAATATATTTACTTGAATCCAGCAAATGATCCTAGACTAATTAAACAGTACTTTTTAACTTGGTACTGGTATGTGCAGGAGACAAGGACCTCAAAATAGAAATGGCAAAATTTAGTAAAGTAAAAATTGCATTACAAATACTAGTCGTATCTTGCTTGCTCGCCATATCCAATCACTTGGAACAACCATTCTTCACTGCAGAGATGACCTTTCTTTGTAGGCTACAAAGAAAGGTCATCTCTTTTACAAAAAAATGTTATATTTTTAATTGTGTTGGGATTGTCACTTGTGGACATTTTAGACTATTTTACATATTTGTGCAGACTTGTAGCCTACAAAGAAAGGTCATCTCTGCAGTGAAGAATGGTTGTTCCAGGTGATTGGATATGGCGAGCAAGCAAGATACGACTAGTATTTGTAATGCAATTTTTACTTTACTAAATTGTAATTTCCGCCAGCCCTTTTTTACAAAGAAATGGCAAAAGTTTTCAAATATACCGTTATGTAGTAATATTTTTTATCATAAATACGTGTGAATGATCTTATATATTTCTTGTGTATGCAAAAGTTATTTGTAATCAATTGTTTTTATTGCATTTATTTTATTATTAATATTATTACTCCTCCAAAACATTCTAGCAACGAGTTGCGTGACTTTCCTGGCGAAAAAAATATGTTTTATGTTTAAGAAACACATTAGCAAAGTTTAAAATTGTGTATGGTGTCGTCCGTTATGAAATTTTATTTATAAATAATTTTTATATAACAATATAATTATAATAAAAACTTTTTGAAAAGAAATTCCGAAACAAATACGTTTACTTTTTGACAAATTAAAAATTTTTACAAGTAAAATAATTTCATAACGTGAAAGCTTTTTGAGATATGGCACCCTCCTTAACTCCAACGGAACCAATGGTCTAATGTTCCTAAAAATTTCTAGAAACATTTCCCCCTAATACACAAATCTCCCAGAAACTTCAGAAATTTTTCACAAAGGGTATAGGAGTTATTAAGTTTCAAAGTTGATAGAAAAAATCGTGCCATCCACTCACCCAATACGTACACACAAACATCCATATACACAGGTAAAAATCAAATCCCCCAATTTTTCGCATTTCTGTATGTTTCAAGGTCCAGAGTCTAGAAATGTAAAAATCTTGGGGGATAATTTTTTGACTGCTTGACATACTTCCCTCCTGTTATATAACAGTCGGTAAAGTAAAATAATTAATGGCCCAAAAATGAAACCTTGCACATGGAAAATGAAAAGCAAGTTACGAACTTTAGATCCTACCAATTCATATTTTGTCAGACATGAGCTAAACCATGATGCGAATTTCCGTCTCCCCAGTCGGCCTATCCGTGTGGGCTACTGTAATCAAAATATTGTAATCAGCCTCTAATCAAAATAGGGCAACATTGTCAATCATAAAGTTCTAGCACATGAAAAAACGTCTGCTATTACCTTTAGTGTATTGCGAAATATCAAGTGGGATACCAGAAGTCTACTATGACAGGTATATGCTTCACTGCACAACACGAATACAATGCGGGAGTGGTAGAATGCAGTGACGCGTTATATTGTGGGCAAAATCGGCAATTGCCTGGGGAAACCAATCTTTTATAATAAAATATCTCCCGAAGAAGTGTCTGAAGTCAAAACTGTACACGGGGCTCCTTAAGTCAAATTCGCTTGGGCCCCGTGAAGCTATAACGCACTACTAGTTAAATGTGTGATTAAGTATAAGTTAGTAGTATTGATTACTATTTTAGCGCTGCTTTATGTAACATCATTTGATATTTTCTATTAAAGCTATCATTTGCATATCCACATTAGTCTTAACTTCAATCACTCTGCTTTACATTGGTTACACAGTGATGCATTGTTGCCCTCTTGCGTGTTGTGTAGTGAAGCATTTACTTATCATACTTGATAATCTGTTCTGGCATCACACTTGATACTTCTTCGAAATTCACTAAAAGATATGTATTTTTTCATTTACTACATAATTGGTAATGTTACCCATTGAAAATACATCAAGGATGCTTGCACTAAAATTACAACAGCCCTCTTTGATAGAAGGGCTGAAGGATGGCAATTAGCATCATTGTTTAGCATGCCTGACAGGGCAATCACTCCTTAAATTCGAAAACTAATTGTTTTGAAATAATTGACTGGGAGAGACTCTTGTTATTACCCTGTATATATTAAATTTATGAATATTCTTTTATCATTTAATATAACTTTTACCTGAATCTGCTTATTTACTAATAATACAAATTAAAGATTTATATATATATATATATAGTATGAAAATATATAATATATATTTGTTTATGATATACTAAATAAAGAATAAAACATCTACACATTACAGGATCTCAGCCATTTTGGCTGCTGCTCAATTTACTTTATTTTGGTCCTTTTTATACGATTACACATTTCTAGTGGCAACGGTGAGGCTGCCAAGTATCAATGGTCTACAACGTTCAACTCGACGTCTACATACAGTATTGTTCTATGGAGTTTTTGTTTTTTATTGCTGTGATTTTTTCCCATTCTCAATTACAGAATAGGGAGTTCAAGTATATCTACTTTCAGTCCACTGCCTACCAGGGCTAGGCACACATCAAAGCTACTAACATCATCCCTCAAGACATAACCATGTCCTGCACACTGGGATATATTTTTACAAAGTTTTTAGCTTTGTGCTATAAATAAAAAGATCATCTACAGGAACTTTTCTAAGACTAGATTTGTGTTATAATGAGGGAGCCGTTTCTACAATTTTTTTTTTCTTTTTCATGTTTAAATGTGTCAACAAATCACTACTTTCCTATAGTTATTTTTCCCTCATGTTTTTAATGAGAGTTTCTATTATGAACTGTGACCTTAACACAAAGCTCTTTAAAGACTGATTCTTCTCTGGACACAAAACATTGCCCGTTGTACAGATTAGGTGGCCACTAGGGCTAGTTGCAAGCTACAAAAATACCATTATTTCCAACAATTTTTCTACAACACAGACAAATTACATCAATGTGAAGTACACAAGAAACATACGGCATAGCTTGGTCTACTCCACAATATTTCAATTAAGTAGTCAACAAGAACCGGAAAGGTTTCTACCAACATCAGGCACCACTTGTTCATTCGTTCTCATTAATATAACTGTTGCTGTAACTATTCTTGATTTAATGATTTTTTGACAAACAGTTTTCAGAACCAATTATTAAAAATGACTGTTTAAGCTTTTTTTAATCCTTTCTTTCAAGCTTTATGGTACAATTTTTGTCACCATATACATCAAAACATTTTTTTCAATAATGTATATATAATATCAATGTCTGAAATGAAATCAGTTGTTACAAAAGACGGTGAGTCACATTTTGTGGTAATCAAAAGAACTTTTTAAAATACTTCGAGTTAAAAAATTATCCGGTAATGGATTCGCTGTTATTTTCGAACGTGGCAGCAATTCACGTTCTAATTAATTATAGCACTGTACACAGCTTAAAACTTTGAAATCCAAAAAATTTAACAAAAAAACTATATTTTGAATTATGCCTTATAGCAAATAGATTAACAAAGCTTGTATCTGTATACAATTTGTATACAAATATATTATATATATATTTATATATATTTATACTAAAAACAACTATATCCAAATTGCTCCCATGTCTATTTACTGTCATTATTTAACTGATTGATATGTGTGTTCTACACTATTGTATTTTGTCTCTACAACAAGATTCTAAGTGCACAGAGCTTGCTGAGAATGAATAAACTTATTATATATAATAATCATATTAGGCAAACACAAATACACTAAACTGCACTATGTGCAGAGTAACAGCATGCTCACTAAAACAACACTTTGTGCGCTTACAAATTAAAATCTATCATAACATTAGACAGCTCAAATTTGAAGTTTTCTCAGAAAACAAAATATTTAATTTCTGCATTAAAATGCAGTGTGCTCCTTAAAAATATTCTATTAAATCAAAAAGCTTTAGTAGAGAACAAAACACATGATTTTTTCTTTTTTGGTTGCAAAAGTTATCTTACATATTTTGTAGCTTAGAACAACACAATAGACGAACTTGGCTTGACAGTAACTGTGTCACAACAGGATGTTATTTGGTTCACTCATACTTGCAAAATACTATGAACAAAAGATGTGGCACCAGGAATGCTTATTTTTAATTTTCTACAATAGTGAAAGTGTGTTATATATGTTATGTGTGTATATTTATATATGTATGCATGTATGTTTTGTATGTATGTTATGTTCTTATAGAACATGCTGTTTAATACAAATTATATATCTACTGCAGAGCAACCTTGCTCTCAAAAGAGTTCACCAACTTTTATCACATCACTAAAACCAGTGCAATGGAAGTGTTCTCAGAGTGCAACTCTATATTATTAGGAAGTGACTTGGACAGCCATTGCTTGTTCATTAAGTCCTGCACTTTGAATGCAGTGGCAACAGATGGCAGGAACATTACAGTGTCCCCTTGGAGCTGAAAGAGGTGTAAGCTCTTGAGGTGATGTATAAGGAACCACACAGGAGAGAGAGAGACAGGTCACTTGTGATGAGGTATAGCAACAGCGAGGTATCATTATGGGTTGTTGTTATTTTTTGGCCGGAGAAGACTTCTGCTTGAAGCTGCAGCTCTAAGAACATTGATGGGAATTTCAAACTTGGTTTTTGTTAAAATTGTCCTTGACAGGGCCACATAATACAGACATGTACAAGCCATCTTATAGAGGCTATGATTAAATTAGCAGATTCTATCTGACCTATGGACAGACTGCTGCTGGTGGCTCGGATGCCACAGATGAAGAAAGGGAGAGATCTTCAGCTTCTTCTTCTTCTTCTTCCATATCTTCAGACATATCGTCTTGGCTAGTTGTAGTGACTCCCACAGGTTCATCTGATTCTGGCTCTTGTTTTATTATTACAGTATTATTGTTATGGCTATAAAAAAAATTAATCAATTACTATGATTACAGTTAAACAAAAAAGAAAATTGCAAATTAAATTATTTTAATTATTAAAACACAGGAATAAAGAAATCATCTCTGTAGATTAAATCAAAATTATCTTTTACATTTTAATAATAGAAGAAATAATATAAATTTGATATCTAATATCAAATAAAATCAACTTCTTGCACAATCCCTGGGACGGATAAATTAACACACTAAAAATCTTTTTATATCCCAGTAAAAATAGCTTTAGATAAAAACTAACGTTTTTGACCAAAAGAAAAGAATACAGGAACACGAGTATGATATCGCCAACCAAAGGCATACCACCGCCCTAGCTGCCTATGCCACAGACTCCGAAATACAAGCTGACCTCCATAGAGCCAAATTGGTAAAAATGTCAGATCAGGTTCAACACCTTCGCAACCTTGAAGCATTAGAAATATACAAAGCCGACCTAGCTGGCAACTGTATTAATGAGAAAGACGCCGCCAATATTTCGTATGCATGGAGTTGATGCTATGAGAAAAAGCATAAACAACATTAGCATGTTGCTAACATTTCTACACCAGCAAATACATTGTATTAGTTATTTGTGGAGATGTAATAATATTTTTATCACTACGGTAGCATGTATGGTGAAAAGTAGTTTCTAATTTTTAAATAATTTGGAATTTAAAATAATTTTAAACACGTTCGAATTCCAGTTTTAAATTTTATACTGGTCGATAGCCTGACTAAGACCAAGTTTTGGTCAAAAACGTTAGTTTTCATCTAAAGCTATTCATACTGGGATATAAAAAAGCTTTTTAGTGTGTTGATCTAATATCATATTAAGATATAAAATACATATATTCAAACAATATTAGGCTTTTTATGAGGCAACCTAGTAAGACGGATGGGACAAGATGTATCTAGGACAGACCATCACAACAAATTTCTGGGTTTTTCAACTGTTGTGATTCAATCCAAAATCCTCGAGAGCAGTAAGATGATACCTTAACAACCTCAGTTATCTGCCCAGCGGTTTAATTATCTACTTTTTCTTTTAATTAATTTTCATGCAGAATGGCACTTATTTCAGTGACTTTAAAGCATCCCTAAACATAATTCCATTGAAATCCCACAAACACAGATATCCATACCAAAGTCGAATACAAATCCATGCTCTAACAAAGTCAAAATAACACCTTAGCACATTCATCTACCAAACCAGCACTTATAAATTCTTTAACAGTATAATATAGAGATAATAACTTTATAACCATATAATATTAAAAATTTATTCCCAAATTAATAAATATATGTTGAAATCAAAATGTAATACATTTAATATGTATTTTAAACATAAATACATTTCTATCAAGAAATATTCACATAAGAAGAATGTTATATAAAATCATTATGTAAATTGAAAAATTTGACAGTTGTGATTTAATTATTATTTTCCATATGTATTTTAATAACTATATTATACATAAAATCAAATAAAATATATTTATTATGTAGTATATATTATGCTTCCGTACACTTCATTTCTGATGATGATATAAGTAATTACAGATATTGTTATCAAAATTAACATATCAAAAGTTTTATAGGTAGATTTTAACTACTGAATAATCAAATTCTGACTATAATAAATAATCGTTTTTTAAGATAAATATACATCTTCAAGCTTATTTCTATGCTTTCAGTCTCATCAAGTGGTGAGTAGCATGCAATCAATAACAGTTATCATTATCATTCGTAACCAATGCATTAAACATTAAACATTAACTGTTTAATTACTTGTTCACAATACAGAAGTATTTCTTATTTATGTGCAGACTTCCAGAGGAAGCAAAAGAAGCAAATTTCCCTCAGGCTGCAAGGAAGTAGGGTTGCCTATGTAATGCCAATAAATAAAAAAACAGTATTTGAAAAATATTTAAAAACTAAATTTTATATTTTATAAAATTACTGGGAGTGAAAAAAATTATATAAGTGTATTGGTTTCATATTTTTCCTTTTGTTTTTATTTACATTTTTACTTTAATATAATAATTTCATTTGCTGTAAGGCCTCCAGTTTTGCTCCATGTCCCTGTTACCCCCTGGGCAGCCTTAGTTGTTAAAAACAGCAGCAGGTAAGCAATACTGAATGAATTAAATATTAATTAATAATAAATCTTCAAATTATATATTATTTAATTGTTTTAACATGTGCGTTTAAAGTGAGAATCCATAAAACCAGAATTTCCACTAGTTGTAGTTTTAATTATTTACTCTGCTTATTGTTTTCAGCACAGACAAGTCCCAAAGTGATTACAATAAAGCAGATTCTATTGTATATGAAATAAATTTGTTTTTAGGACATGTTCTTTTATAATTTAATTAATGAAAAGTGAAGATCCAAGTTTTGTCTTAAAGATTAGGAGAATTTGCATCATGAAATATATTAATATTTATTTAACTTGTCACTTAATGTTATCAAAAGAAAAACATTTTTGTTAAGAAAAAATGCATTTAAATTAGTAATTCAATTAATTAAACTTGTTTATTGTTTTCAAAATTCAAACATTATAAAAGCAACAAGGATAATGTTATTTAAATACCATTTTCCAGTGTTAAAATGTAAATAATGAGACAATAAAATAAACTATTCAATACACAGTTTAAATATTTTCTTTATTACATAATTAATTTCTTCAAGATCATAAACAGAAAAGATTCATTTCAATGTTTCATTGTTTACTTTTTAATACTACAAGACATCATACTTAAAGATCAAAATTACTGTATATGTCTTGTAAAATTGCAAGATCTTGTAACTCTAAAACATTGAGTACAATTTCATTGTATCTCAATAAAATAAATTAATAATAATAATAATTTTTTTTTTCAATTTTCAGTTGTTAGGATTACAGTTGTTTTAATTTGTTTATGCAGTAGCAAATTAAGCAAATTAAACAACTGTAACCTCCAAAATTATCATTTACATATTTTCATTTTCGTACTGAAAATAGTGAAAAGTAGAGATAAAATTGAAAAGTCTTTATAAAAGTTAAAAAGACATATAAAAAATGTATTTAATTATTATAAACAAGGAAATATATTCTTAAATCCCAAATGTAAAAAATAGTGTCCTCTATCAAGAAAGATAATTTTTCCTAATTATAATGTCATTTTCTGCATGATTGAACAACAGTTAATTTTCGTAATAATGCAATTAAAATTCTATATTTCATGGTTCTTATTATCAAACTGAAACTTAATCTTTCCTATTGTATTAAAAAATATATTATTCCTTCTAATGGTTATAATTTATAAATATTATTATGAATTTTATGTGCATATATTAACTTTAAAAATAACTGTTAACTATTTTAGTTTTTTTACTATTCATTTATTCTGAAGTTGAGCTAGATTATATTTGAAGTAATTAAGGGTATTAAGTTTCAACTTTGTAACTAAGTTCGTTATTGTTTTAAAAATTGGTTATGAACTATTGTGAGTCGCATTTAGTTTCTAAAAAAAAAAAAGGTTTTGAAAATTTAATATTTATTTTAAACTGTTTCTTTAGAGCAGTTTTATAATAATTCACAAAATAATTCAACATGCCAAGAAATAAATAAGTTTAATTAACAGATTCTCATCTGTTAAAGTAACTAATGTAAATATGATTTAAGTAGCGTAATTGTAGAAAACAAATAAATAATGTATTAAATTGTAATGATACAGTTTTATATCATTATAGACTGTTATCATATTTAAAAGAATTATATTTTCCTAAATTAAAAAGTTTAAGCTGGAATAAAATTGTATAAAAATATAACAAAGGATTAAATTGTACCTTTCACAAAACAATGAAACATGCGATTTATAAAGCATAATATTTAATTAAGTCAAATTCAATATTATTTAGTTTATAGAAAAAAATTATATATCAATCGACTTATTGCAGTAATGGTTTTACTTACATAGTGCCAGTAGAACTGGTTATACTTTGACTGACCACATCTACCATGAATCTTTCTGTATCATTTAATATACCTATAGACCCAGAAAACGATGGTGCTGTGGTATTTGGCGTGGATGTAGGAGTTGGAGTAGATGATGGAGTTTTTGATGTCATGTTGTTGCTAACCATGGATGGGTTCAGGAAGGAAAGATTGTTTTCAGCTAAAGCTGCCTGTTAAGAAAATATCAATATTTAAAGATTTTACATATAAGGTTATTAATTTCATTTTAATATATTTGAAAACATAATATATATATTAAATTTATAATATTTCTTAAGTATTTTGGTACGGGTAAAGTCCCTCTTTAAAATGTATGTAAAATGAACTTGTATCATTTTTTTTCTCCAGCTGTGCATACAATATTTGTTAAGTGCATTAATTACGTTATATTTCTATTATTTTTTATATCAAATATTTTGCTTACTTATATATATAAAAAATTAATTTTTGACTGTATTTTTGAAATAAATTGAGCAGACAATTTTTAATAAAATTCATTTTTGAATTATTGCCAATTTTTCAAATTTGTATATAATAATCAATATTTTTCGATTTATTTTTAGAATTTCTCATAAGATATGGTTACAACACTATTTAAATCTGTAAAGAACTCTTAAAGTGTGAATTTCACTAAAAATATTGGATTGATGTTTGGTGTTCTTATTTTAAAAAAATGAATTTTGTGTACAACATTTTTTGTATTTTTTTTTAAAGTTATAATTTTTTAAAACCAAAATTTAATTATTGAAAAGTGAACAATGGAAGATTTTAAAATAAATTTTGTAAATTTTATTTTTTTTTTAAATTTTTATTAAATTTTAGCTCTTGTGTTCAAAATTGTTTATTTTTATAATGATACTTAATGTTTAAGGAATTATGAAGGTCATCTCAATCAACACAACACATTCTGTTATTCTGCAATCTATTTTTGGTTTGAATTTAATAGTCTTTGTTAAAGTTAAATTATTTTTCATCACAATAATGTCTTCTTTTAATGATAAATCTATTTATCTTATCAAATATAAAAAAATATTCAAAAAAAAATTTATTTTCCAGAATATTTATATATAATCTATATTTTATTTTTTTAAATTGTTATCTTATACATTTTTAAACTTACTTGTAATGACGCATTCAAACTTTCACCATATAGGCCAGGACTTTGTTGCAATGGCGGACTTCTTATCTGTCCTTGTGACTGGCCCTGAACTAATGATGGAGTTTGAGATGAAAGCTGTAAACCACTGAAAACACATATATAAATTATAGCTTATTTATGTTGCAAATTTAATTTTCATAGTAAACGAAGAAAAAAAAAAGTTGTTAAGATATCTTATAGCATTTTAGTAAAACTAATATACTTTGTTATTTACATAGAGAAACATTCTATAAATTTTTAATCACTTTCTTAAATGATATTTTTTATCATTTTAACAATATAATTAGAGTTAAAATATTTACTTTTTACATTAGAAAGATAATATATATCATATTTGAAGTGTTAAATATTTACCAAATGTTAAAAAACAAACTGAATGTAATAAAATTTTATTAAATCAGGGAATATTTCGGTTTTTATCATAAATAATCAAGAATTTTTATTCCCATTGTATAATTAAGAATATTTATGCTGTTTTTCACATACTTTTTTGCCTTATAAACAAACACATGGTAAATCTATCCAATTTAATATTAGTTTAAAATGTCATTTCTTAAAAATAATATATTTTTTAAACAAAAAAAATTATTATTATTAGATTACAATTGGTCATATCGGTTATAATCTGCAGCATAATCAAACATATCAATTTCAAATAATATATTTATTTATTCGGTGTGCATTAAAATTTATCACTTTTAAAAATGTTGAGGATGTTATCAGATATTATTCTTAAAGTAAAAAATATTTGGAATAATTATTAAATGTTGTTTATGTTTGCACTGAAATAATTGTATTGCTTTAATTAAAAATTTATAAATCTGATTAATTTTAATAAGTAAAATAATGCTATTAATATTCGATCACTTTTTACAAATTGGTTTTCAAATTAATTTTCTTGACTCTTTGTTTAAAAACTGAATAAACAATTTTTACTTTAGACCTATAAATAAAAAGTAAATGCATTTATTATTATTTTTAAAATGTAACACTTCAATATGATTAACTTTAATTGGTTTAATTAAAGTAAATAACTAGTGTAACTTTTACAATTCATTTTAAATGAGATCTTATTTTGAAATAAAATTTGTAAAGTTTAAGCATCAAGATTAAGTTCTAAATTGGATATTTTATTTTAATTATTCAATGTTTCATAAACATATTATTAAATATAAAATTTTCAAAGTATAAAGTTGTTATTATTATATATTATCTTGTAAAATTATATGTAATCATTATTTTGTATGTATAATTGAATAAAATTATAATATTCAATACGAATACTTAAAATTTTGCAAGAATATATATTCTCTATACTATATCATTATATATGCTATATTCAGAGGAAGACTGTCATATCTATAAAATCAAAATGCATAGAGAAAATGGCATCAAATATTTAATCATTCATAAACATTTTTGAAAATTTTTAATGCTTTATCATCACCAGCTAGATGACTGAAGCACTTAAGGCTGCTTTCCATTCTGGGTGACCTAAAATTGAAACCAGGCAGTGATGAAAACCCCAGGAATTTTTCAGGGGATGGTCTTTCCCTGATAGGTCAGGTCCAGTCCCTCACTCAGCCATCCCTTCGGAGGCATGGCTGAACCCATGATGGACCCAAAAAAAGCAATCTTAATGCCCACAGGGTAGGAAGAATAAAAGAAAAGTGTTGCATCTTCAGAGACAATTAATGAAAACAAACTTTTTTATGTTAACTATATCTAAAACTAGTTTACACTTACTGTACAATTTCCAACACACTGAGTACTCAATCACAAACGTTTTTATTCAGAGGCTCTCTTCAAGTGAAATAACAAGTGTTATAACTCTAGTTATTTCACCTGAAGATGGCCTCTGAACAATACCAAAAATGTTTGTGATGGAGTACTCAATGTGCTGGAAGTTGTATTGTAAGCATAGACTAGTTAGTATATAATAGATTTCAGCTTCTGGGATGTTTTTATAAATTATATCCAAAAGTGGTGCATTAAAATGTGTAGAAATCCAAAAAGTTTATTTTTAAAACAATGCTGCTATTTCATTTTCAAAATAAATTATAATAGAAACCAAAAAATATTGTAAAAAGTAAATTTTATCTGAATAATATTAAATGTTTAAGATAATTTTGTATATTTTAATTTTGATAACTTTTTCATTTTCATAGATTCAATGAAAGATAAAAATGAGGTACTGTACATTGAAAAATCAATAAATACAACTCACTTAAAACATTGCATATAAATCAAGATCTCATTTAAAATTATAAATAAAAATATTCAGCAGGTTTATGTCATTGTTATTTAAAATATATTTTTAATACTTCTGTAAAAAATTACACTCAATTAATAACTATTTTAAATAAAATCTTTATATTTATTTTTTAAAATATTTTTAACTAATTACATTATAATAATTTTTCACATAAAATAATTATTGCATGGCAAATTGTCTTTATTTAATGATAATCAAGTACACAATTAAAAAAATGTCACTACTTTGCAGCTATCTCTACATATTTCTAATCTACATTTAATTCTAATTAGCCAAAAGAAATTAAAAGTTAGAACTATTATTTTTGCTACATGTCATGCATTTTTATTATTATTATTATATATATATATATTTCTTAATATTATAAAATATTTATTCACATAAAATACATTGAATAATAAATAACAAATATTAATAATCATGCAAAAATGCAGCAAGCCATAGAGCCAAGCACAGCCAGACACAAGGTGATAGATAAAAGAAAGGCAGGCTTACTGTGTGGATAGGATGAGGTCAGACTCGGGGGATTTTCGGGGCCGACCACGGCTCAAGTGACGCCGCTTTACAAACTCATGGTCATCCACCATCCAGTAGGAGCCAAAGTCATCCTCATACCTCACAAAGCACTTATGTAGAGACAGATTGGTGCGAATTGCATTCTGTGCAGAGAAAGGATGGGGTGGAGAGGGAGTCATGGGACGGGTGCACACAAATTTGCCATGGGAACAACATAAGCAAAGTAGAATGACCATTCCAAAAGAGTAAAGAATTATATACCAGAAAAGCAGGGTCAAGACATATATAAAAATATATAACAATGCCATAAAACAGCAGAAAACATTCAAGCAACAGCAGAAATTTAAAAAAGTATTAAAAAATGAAATATTAAATATGAAATTTATGAGTGCATCCCAAAGGTAAGTAGGAGTGTAGGTAATGGGAAGGTGGGGAAGAAAAAGAGAGAAAAAGAAATAAGTATCACAAAGTGCACCACTCACAGAAACACAACACAAATAACATACCCTGAAATTCGGTCCTGGAGACGTTGGGGGCGACGTTTGTAGAATTCAAGCTCGTCAACAGTCCAGACTGCCCCCTTTACATTCTCAACACGAGTAAAACATTTGTGTAGACTTAGGTTGTGCCGAACTGCATTCTACCAAGGTAATGGAAAGGAAGTATGTAGATCTTTAAAACTGTCCCTAACAATATACCTGTCTGTTTTTAGGGTCTTTGAGGATGTAGCCAATAAATGAATTTTTTTAACTCATTAAATTTTTCCTAATATTTCAAATTTGATAAAACTTCCTTTCGTAATTTCTAACAAAAGTCGATTAAGGTTTCCCCTTACAATGTTTGTCTGTTTACAATAAGATTTAATTTATGACCACTATTATATTAACAACCTCTTCATTTATTAATATTTTTAGAATTGAGCACTATTTATATTTCTCTAATTTTAACATAAATTTTAAATCTTTTTTATTGAATCATTTTAATGATATATTTCATAATAAATTATCTACAACAAAATTTTCAATTACGGATTATCAAATTAAGAATTTATAAAATTATACTAATGAAATGTATTTATAAAAATAAATAAATTCATTTTTTTGTAATCTATTCAAATTTATTTCAGTTGGTTTTGTATATAAATAACTAGTGCCATAACTAGGCAGGTGCAACAGGTGCACAGGGTGTGGAAGAAAGAGGGCCTCAAAATGGAACTGACAAAAAATTGTCAAATATACTGTTATAATATTTTTGTTTATAAATACAAGTGGATGATTTAGTATATTTCTTACATACACAAAAACTGTTTATAAACGATTGTTTTATCATCATCATTATTCCCACCCGAAAATAAAACCTTGCAGAGGAAAGATAAAAAGCTAGTTATGACGTTGATGATAACATTCCCTCTAAATAAAATATGAATTATCTAAAAATTGCATTTATTTTCATAATTCTTTGTTTCTGATTACCATAACTTATATAAAGTGTTCATACAGTAATTATCAAGATTTAAAATGATACTGCTTGTATATGTTTTCCAAGAACTTATTTAAATTTGTATATGGAAATAAATGGCCATAAATACAAATCTTATTGTATTTAAAATGGGTTAAATAATTCATGTATGTATTTTTTGAGAAAAATTTACGTTTAATTATTTATTGTTTCTTTTTTTTGCAATTATCTTATTATAGATTTTATTCAGCTAAGTTAAATGTAGATTTATCAGTTCGGAAATGATCTGTATTTCATCAGCAGTTCAACAAAAGGCAAATAGATTTTTATTACTTTTTACACATCTTTTTTATCGTTAGTGTTAATACGTCATAGTGTGTCATTCTACAGTGCTTGAAGTTGTATATATATATATATATATTTATAATATTTGAGAAGTATATACACCAATATTGGAAACTGTCTGATCCATTCAAGCTTGATTAAATTGTGTGAATTGTATGGAATTAAAATCAATGGATTTGAAAACTATTTACAGCTAAATTACAGATATTAAACAATTTAAGTGATTTGCAGTAACATCTGTATATAATGCTGCAGTGCATTCTAATGCACACGATCACATATTTTTCAAATCCAATTATTTTAAAATATCACCTTTAAAAAAAAATTGAAAATGTTTCAATTGGTTCATTGCTTGATAACAGCTTATTGTCAGCACAACTTCATAAATTTTGTCACCGGAATGTGTCAGTGAATTCATAATGGAAAATTCTCTTATAAAATGTATACCTCTTACAACATCTTATAATTTGTACAGTACATCTGATGACAATAAAGATGAGATATTTTTAAAACTACAAATTCTGTTTTATATATTTTATTATTTTTTAAAATGATATAAACAATTAAAACTAGATATTTGCTCATATTACTACTTTTTTCCATTAAATATTAATTAAAGGATTTCATTATTATAGTAAGCAATTTCTCCATTGAAAGAAAAAAATGCTGAATAGATATTTAAAATAGAGAGAATTACATTGGTGTATTTTATGTCTTAATTTATATTTAAACAAGTATTTTTGAAGAAAAAGCTGTCTATTCAACAACAAAACTAATAAAATTGCCAGCTATACATTTGAAATAAGATTACAAATAACCTCAGTAAAAAAAATTCTGAAATAATAAAATCATAAGACATAATTGCTTATTCTTGTAAATAAATTAACATATAACATGCGTATTAGATCTTAAAGATAAATTATTTGTGTAGAATTTTTACAGTAAACCATCACTGAGAGATTTAATAAAGCAAATACTTTTCAGATAAATCTGGAAGTTGAGATAATGATACAATTTAACATATATGCTTCATATTTGAAAATAATTAAGTTATTGGATATTTTACTTCTTTATTAGAATATAATATTTGTAATGACATGTGAAAAGTTTTAATTATTATACTTTTATTCTAAACAGTCAAAAATTTAATACTTTGTTCTTCCCTTTGAAGTAATTGATAACCGTTAAGATCTTTACAGGAATCACAAACAAGAACCAAAAAAATGCTGAACAAAGAATCTGATGGAGAAGGCAACAAAATTAATTGAACAATACAATAAAATGTCCTGCAATGAATTCTTTCATACAAAGGTAATGTGAATGAGGTCAAAATAAAGTAATACAGGTAATGAGTATGTTTTGTTCCTTTAATAATATTTTATCTCAGACAAAACCTAAACTAAGAGCAGTCACTTTATATAATCTTGGCAGTTAAGTTGAAATCTTTGATCCAATTCAGATTAAACTTTAACATTAATCGGGTTTAAAATACTTATTTTAATGCAGCTTGATTTTATCGTAAGTTGAAAATACATGATTCTTTATATTAAATTTAAATACTAATATCTCATCTTTATTAATTTAAAATGGATATTTTGCAATATTTTCACCATATTAAAAATACAAAAGAAAGTAATGACTTTTAAATAAACAATAATTTATTAAGTATTTTTTTCCAACTATAAATAAAATATAATAATTATTAAAAAATGAAAAAAAAGTTAAAGCAGTATTTATAAGAATGAATATTTTAAATCAATTAAGAATATAAATATTTATTTTATAAAGTTTATCAAAAACTGGTTGCTTTAATAAATGTTGATAAATTTTTAATTTGATGTTAAACAAATACTGTAATTTAAATGTATTTTCAATAAAGGAAAAAAAGTATAATTAATTTTTTAAAAATAGCAATTTCATTTTCGAAGTATAAACAAATAAAAATTCCAAAATGTCCATTTTAAGTAAATCATCAGAATTTTAACAAAATTAAAATCATTCAACACAAATAATAAATTATTAAAAATTAATTTAGTAAGCATAAACTTAGTTCTTTCTAAAACAGTGCTTAAATTCTCCATAAAAATTTAATTAGCAATTATATTTTAAATCAATTATTAAACTTTTTATTTCAAATTCAATTTACTTCATAAGGTTTATGCTTAATAATGGAGTTTTTACAAATAGAGTAGAACTTCTCTAACTTGTGAAATATTAAAAAAAAAAAAATTATTTCAGCTTAAAAGAATTAGTCTTTTATTTTTATTAACATTTTAACAAAAACATATTGAAAAAATAGCATTATAAAAATAATTTTACAGTAATAAAATAAAATTAATAGATAAGTAAGCTATTAAAACAATTATTAACCGAATGCCTATAAAACTTGTGATTATATGAATTGGTTACAAAACATTAACATAGCAATAAATACTAAACTGAATCAATACATGTAGTTTTTGATAGAGACCACTTTTTTTAAATAAAAAATAACATTTAATTATCTGTAGAGTGTTTAAAACTTATTAGTCAAAATTATTATTGCTTATAATATAATTTCTTTTTTCTTAATTTATAAAAATTTCAAATTTAAATTCAAATCTATTACATTAACTTGCAAATTTAATTTTAAATCAAAATATGGAATTTATTTTATAAATCATTACTATTATTTCTAATATTTCTCCATTTGTCAATAATTTCTTAAGAATTGAAAAATTTCAAATTTATGTTATTTCCTAGTTATATATTTTAACTTTAGAAGATCAAGGTTATTTACTTATTTTTTTATCAATAAAAAAGACTGAAATAAACAACTTGTTCTATTAAGTAAGCTGTTGAATACATAAAATTCTAAAGGAATTTTCTATATCCTTTCTAGCTAACTTTTTTGATAGCATCGGAAAGTTTTCATAAATTTACAGAATGTGATGTGAAAGCTTTTGTGAGTAAATAAAAATTCCTAACTATATATTACGGATATAGAAAAATGTTTTGATTATATAGTTTGTTAACGTATTTTATGAAAATAAAGTTTCCTCAGAATTGTTAAATTCTATATTTATAGAGTAAGAATAAGCATAGATGCAGTACATTACTTAATGTAGAATAGATTTAACTAAATTAATGTCATTTTTAATTGTAACTTGTTTTCTATTTAAAATATCTTGCATTCATTTGGGCAAAATCATTACCGTATTTTACGGACTATAAGACGCACCTGAATTTTGGAGACAAGTGCATCTTATAGTCCGTAAAATACGGTATTTATCAATATTTAATGTATATTGATTTATCAATTTCACATTTTCCAATTTTGATTACATTTTTATTTTTAATAGTAATATTTAAAAGCAAACAATATTTACATAGTATTTTAAATAATTTGGCATACTCTTTTTCATACTTATATTTGATATGATTTTCAAGTAAAATATATATTGATAATTTTTTTACGCAACTTTTGGAATATGGAAATAAATATTCAATGATATTTATAGCTTTTAAAAGATTTTTTTCAGTATTTAAAAAATTACTTAATAAACTGGTCGTTTTCTATTGTAAAAGTTATTTCCTATCATCTTTTTAATATAAAAATAATAAAGAAATTACCAAAATAGCTGATCTGTGTTGATTTATTGTCTTTCTAAAAAGTAAGACAATAAATCTGGTTACTGATTTACTGGAAAAACTGATTACTTTATAGTTGCATCCATGTAAAAGAATCCGACTGTTAAATATATGTGCAGTAGGAATGCAAAATTTCTAATTAACACATAATCTTTAATTGGTAATTATTATTACTTAATTGGTATATTTATACTCAAAAAATTTGTTCTAAATATCCAAATGATAAACTTTTGATTAATTGCATAAATAAAAAGTGAAAGCAAACAATAAGTTATTTTATTAATTAATGCAAAATTATTTTAAATTGACACTAAAGAACGTACAATGTGTCCTAAATTTATTTGTTTTCATAAAGCCAAATTATCACCGTGCTGAAAGCTTTTAAAAAATTCATAACTCATAATAAATGTAATTGTGGTCTTAATATTTTCTACAAGTAAACAAATTTGTTTTATTTCTTAAAATAAACAACAATTTTACAAATTTATCAATGATAAATTTTTAATTCACAGTTAAACTTTCTTGTAAAATTTAAATAATTACATAAACAAATTCAACATTTGTATGTTTGTATTTTTTACTTCATTTCAATAATTTGAAATAAAAACAATTTAATTATTATAATTCCAAAGAATGGTTTATAATAAAATCTGATAAAGTTGATATGCTATTATATTAAGTCTGTTTTATATATATATGCAGTAAGAATGCAATATTTCTAATTAAATATTGCATTACTTACTGCATATATTGCTTCTAATTAAATTAAATTTCTTATATATATATTTATTTATTTAACATCATTTATTTTCAGTGAATATAAATAACATTTCAAATAAAATTTTATTTTCTAATAACTATTTTTAAAAATGTTAAAATTATTATAAAATTCAACTGTTAGTGCCAAAAATTAAAATCCAAACTTTTTAATTAAATAACAATGTTTATGTATGTAAGGCATATACATAGCCTATGTTCTGTTTATATTAATTTAAACACTGTTTTAGTGAATTTAAAATCTAACTTATATCTATAATAAAAACTTAGACACCGTTATACCTACCTTCCAAGTGGCAGCATTTCGACGGAAGTAACAAAAAGTATTTTGGAACCAATTGTAAATCTCATTGAGTGTTAACTGTTTATCTGGTGCCTCAATGATGGCCTGAAATTTTAATTTTAAGCAATTTAAATTTCTATAAATAAATTTCAATTATTACATTTTAAAGTAAAATGGTTCGACTTACTTGTCGGATTAAGGAAGCATAAGTAAAAGGTGGCCTCACGTCAGCAGTTCTGTAAAATTCCCGATTCCTTTGAATTTCTAATTTGAAAAAAAAAAAAAAAATGATAATTAAACAATCTAAGTATATTACATACAAGTTTCTATGACTTGAATTTAAAAAAAAAACTTTAATTTAGAATGAAAATTCAAAATAAAATGTTGCCATAGAAAATAAGAAAATAAAAAGTTTATTAATAAATCAATAGATTGTAAATAAGTTATTCTGATTTTTGTTAAATAATAATAATCCTTAAAAAAATGATCCATAATCTGTACAGAATCTGGATAATTCCTATAAAATTAAGGTATTTCGACCAGTTATATATTGAGATTGAGTTTAAAAAATTGAATTTCATGTGTTCTTTAGTTAAATTATGACATTTACATAAAAAATTTATTTAAAAAAATATTGTCATTGTTTTATGATAACATGTTAAAAACTACTATCAAATAAGATAAATTTCATCTTTATAAAAAAATAAATTGTTATCGGCAGTTAGATTTGGTACAAAATTGATCCCAAATAAGATATTTATAATATATAATCAATTTTAACCAATACTGTATGTAAAATATAAAAATGTAAAATATCTGAATAATGATAAATCAATTTAATTCAAGATTTATTTCATGATTAATATCAGTTTTTTTCTTCTCTTAATTAAATTGAAATAAAATTTTTAACTATAAAAAATTTACTATTTTAATTAAATATCATATAAATATCAATCAAATGATGAGGATTTTGTTTCTTACTGCTTTTTATTTTATTTTCTATAAAATATATCTCATTAAATTTTTCTGATATAGAAAATATGATTGAAAAGTTTTCAATTATATTATTCAATATTTTATTTTATAGAACTGTAATGATAAGTGATCGAATTTACAGTAATCATTTTTCATTATATATATATATATATATATATATATATACATATGATGCATATCTGAAAAACAAATAAACTGGATGTAAAAAATATTGCATAAGAGATAATGACTACTACTTCATTCTTTTTATTTCGCTACAGTTTATAATTAATTAATCGTCTGAAAAAAAAGCACATTGATAAATAATTTGCATCATTTCTTTAACATTTGCTTCAATAATGGAAAGAGTGTGTTTTGATTTAATAATTCCATCAAGTTTCTTTTAAAATTCAATGATGAAAATACAATCAATTCTCAAATTCTATTTATAAATTTTATTAAATAATTAAATTAAAAAACTTTAAAATGTTTCAGTTATTATAATTTTCTCTAAATTGCATATTTTCATTGTATTTATGTTGCATTCATTTCTTGAATTGCTGTTTTTATTAATGATTTTTCAAAGCACAAATTTACAAAAAGTTTTATAATTCTAAATCATAAAAATATTATGGATATATTTTTAAATAAATTTATGTATTTTAAATTAAAAACTGACTTTATTTCTTTATAAAAATAACATATTTTGAAAAAAAAAAAAAAAGTACTGATAAAACATTAATGTAAGAACAATGATAATATATCTTAAGTTCATATAAATTATAAATTACATCTAAAAGACATTGTTAAATCAATAAAATAAAATTTAAAAAACCCAAAAACTATTTAAAACTCTTACATTAAAATTTATCAGTTTTTTAAATTGTAATATAAAATGTTTTTAAGAATTAATAAATTCTAATGCTACAATTTTAACTGAGATACTTTTAGAAATTTTGTTATTGTCTTTCATCCAAAGAGGATAAATTTTATTAATAAACTTTTTCTATTTTTTAAATACAATTAAAATTCAAGAAATGTAAAAGACAGTTTATGCGCTTCATCTTCTGTACTTTATTTTACAATGTGATAGTCCAAAGATGAAGCCCAGAAGCTTCAAATGTATATTGGTAATCATTAGCTGACTCCTTCAAGAGAATTAGATACATTTTTTTAATATAAATTTAAAATATGGAGTCAATATGTTTGTCAGTGTTTAAAATAAAATTCAGCGTGTTTTTAAAACAAACTGATCCAAATCAAGATGCATTTACGTTAAGCGTAAAATACATTCGTGTGTTCATATGTTTAGACAACTGTTCTGTCACCTCTACATGAAATAAACACTATACAGCTATTTAATTAATTGTTATCAACTAATTCTCTAATTTATTATTATTAACAGTAATTTTCATTTAATATAAATTTGAAATTTCATATTAATAAAAATATGTATAGATTAATGCTTTCAAGTTCATACTTCTGAATTTCTAACAAAAAGTAAAGATAATTAGGAAATAGCATTTGGTATAATTGCTTTTCACAAACATTAAAAAAGGAAGAACTAAAAAGTAATGTTAAAATGAAAACTTTTACAATATTTTGAGTTCATTTTATCAAACAAATTATTCATTTGTTTGTCGAAAGAATTCAGCGAATGTTTCATTCATTTTGAAGTCTTCAAATTTTGGAAACAAGAACACTTAAATGTTTGGGCATTTAAAATTGGCCATTTAGCTGAATAAACTTTGTTAACTTTAAAAATTAACAAAAATTGTTTTTATAACAGCTATTAATAAAATATAAGTTACTTTGAAGAATAAATGATGATTTTACTTTTAAACTATAAATAATCCTAAATTAAAATGTATACAAATGCTAGTCAGATAATTGTAACTATTTATCTTAACTAAATTTTGCATCATCATCATCATCAGTACCAATTTATTTAATTGGCAATTATTGAAGTATATTTTTAATATTTAAATAACAATATAAATTGACTAAAGCATATATATATATATATATATTTTTTTTTTTTTTTCAATCTACAGCTATAATTTGTTCAGCTTTAATCATTTTTATTATTATTAGATATTAAATAACCAAAACAGAAAAAAAAATTGTTAATATATTCAGTTAAAATAGAACTAAATACTATTAACTTTGAAACTAGTTTATTAGAATTAAGCTTACAGTCATAAAAAATTTGTTTAATATTAATATATAATAATTAGGATATTCATATTTAAAATTTAACTTTAAGAAATTATTACATATAACATAAACATATAAATTATATTTAGTTGTATAACATTATAGTATATGAAATATTATTTTTAGTTATTATAAAAAGACTGTTAGGTGTATGTGTGTTATGTACTGTATAGTACAGTTTATTGCCCACTTACTGAAATAATTTGTTTTTAAATGAATATATTGTTTAGAAAAGTAGACATATGTTTATATAGTTGAATGTTTTAATGAATATATTGTTTAGAAATGTGTATAAACAATATATTCATTAAAAATAGTTTCCTACTTTATAAATTCAAAAAAGTATTGTATAAAGGAGCTATTTTCAAAATATTTTGAGAAAACTAAAATATAATTTGATGCCTTTTTCACAAATTAAAAAATAATAATAAATAACTTTTTCTATTCACATTACAAATGCAAAATAGTGTAGCATGATTTCTTTATTTCATGATAAAGTTAAGATTTTATAGAAAATCCTGCCAAAAAGTGTAAAATTCTAAAGATTGATCTTTCAGATTTGTAATGCATGAACTAAAACAAACTCTTTATTACTTTAACAGATTTCAATTAAAAGTTACAAAGATGCCAATTATTATTATTATTATTATTATTATCAATTTACCCTAGGATCAAATAAATTAACTAAAGGAATCTAATTTGACATAACAGAATAATTTTGTATTGAAATAATTAATAAATAATTCATAGGGGTCCTAATCCTTGAAAGAAAACTTTTGGTAACTTAGAGGATCTTTAGTATATTATAACCACTGGCATTGACAAAAGTACTATTTTGAAAGTATCTAAAGATTGTTGTTGCTTTACTTTAACTGATAAATTAATGCTGATGAACTTTAGCAAGAATTTTCTATTCCAAAACAATTAATTCAAACTTGCATGACAAGTGCCAACAAACCAAACTGCACTTTCAAATGACAAATGAAATATAATATTTGAAGCTATGCCAAACGACAAAAATGAAAATATTTAAAATTAATTTGTTATCTATTTTCAATTTCTGTATCAAATTTCTGAGAAGGAAAATGTTCAGTTCAGCACATCCAAAATAATTCTTTAAAATAGATTATAAATTTGTGAATATGTATTTATTACATCTATTACTATTTATAATTAACAAATTATAAATAGTAACAAAAAAAACTATTTACACTTACAGCCCATTTCTGGGTCTCTTCTCACTGTTCAGTCTGCCAGAAGGGGAAAAACCAACAAATTGCTCCGGGACCCCAAAAAAGTAGGAGCCCAGGGCGTCGATCTATATGGAACAAAGGAGACATATTCCCCAATATTTGTATAGATCGATCCTGATGGGTGCCCCTATACAATTTTTTTTCCACTTCCTTTACTTTAATATAGAATTTGCTGTAGGGCCTAATTAAAGTTGTCAATTTTCTGAGATTCACCGGAAGATTCCCGAAATTTGGCATAAATTTTTAGGGGCGATCTGACGGGGATGCCTCCCGGAAGGACCTTCTAAGGGAAACTGACCCCTATTTAGGTGTTACAAACGTGAAGAAAACCGGAAAACTACGTGCTAGCCATTGGCGAGGCGCGAATCCGCGACCAACTAACTGCCAGGGCTCCGTGGTTTTATCCATTCGGCCACTGGTGAACGTAGAAATTTTTAATTTTCCAACTTCCAAAGTGAGGCCTGTCCTCCCATCTTTTCTCGACAAGACGATCAACATTAGAATGAACAGTACATTGAAGCAGACTAAAGAATAGATTATAGCATTTTGATATTGCTGAGCGCAAAAAAAAAAAAAAAAAAAAAAAAAACGTTAAATTTGAATGTTTTTTTTTTACTTCTGGAATGAAAAACTCCCGGAATTAACTCTTCGGGAGTTAGCAAATTTAACCTTCAATGTGTATTTCACCACAGTCCCAGTTATCCTCTAGATGCCTTGGTGATTATTCACTGTTTATAATCTTAATTTTCTATTCATTTCTTATTTTCCATTAAAAAAAAAATAATAATGATATAATTTAATTTACAATTTAACTAAAAACTTTTAACTAGAATAAACCCCATGACCTGTAAGTTAGCATTTCAGATCGAGTATTTCACACGGGATAGGGCACGGTTTGATACCATGATCTATTATTCTATTTATGAATTTCCTTAATTACATTATGCGAATTTTAAAAAGAGAGAGGAAAACAAAACAGTAAATTCTATCAAGTTTTCTAAAGGTTTATTTTTAGTGGAGCAAACGCAAACTACATTTACCTGCTGAGCCGCTGAGCACACATTTTAATGTACAGTATATTAGTTGTTTGATACAAACAAAAACTATTATAAAAATGCATGGTATACGAACTGCTATTACATCGGATTAATTCTGTATACAACACTATCATTATGCTTTTATTAACATTGTTTCCGTTATTATATAACTAAAGATTTTCGCTAATGATTTGTAAATACATTAACTTACTTAGAGTAAAAGCGCTTTTTAATTCCAGATGTTTTCTAAGTTGCGAAGTATATTAGCCTATAGTACTGTATATTGTAATTAGGAGCATAAGAATATAATGACTCACTGGCTCTCTATTAACTTAGTTGCTCTCCAACTAAGTAAAAAAGAAACAATTTTTAGTGCCTGAAGAAAAACTATTTCCACGGTAGTGAAGAGATGAAATTTATTTTCCTACTTCTGTAGAATAATATAATAAGTGTAGTTACTTTAAAACAGTAGTTCCTAACACGGCATTCATACACCCTTTAGAGATGTTTAAAATATATCTAATTAGAAACAAAAGCCGGCAAAACAGTTTTATTTCCTGATATATGCGGTCCCCTAAAAACGAGAGCTGCTACACTATTGATTATAAATGTAATATTTAACAATACATTTATAATATATAAGTAAATGTGGGATTACCTGCACGGAAATGAATTTCATTTCGACGTTCTTCCCGTATAAAAATGTTTAAAAAAATTCAAATATCCTTCTCGATTTCTGACAAAAAAGTGTTTGAAATAAAGTTGCGAAAGTGCGAAAAGAAATTTTTACATTTAATAAACAAATTTAGCCGATATTTTAACCTAAAATAGAACTTTCACGATAAGATAACGGTGGTATTATTTACAATTGCTACGAAATAACTGAGCATCCGAATTAGAAATTTTAAATAAAGTAAAATAAAAATAGTGGTACATAATTTTCTCACAAAAAAAGAAACGGAAAAGAGTACCTTCAACGGAATATTATACATTTCTTTGTAGCTTCCTCCACGCTATAATTCTGCGCAAAAATGGCAAATTTAAACATACGACGTGATATTTTGAATATTATTTTTGAAAGTATTGACATACGTTTTAATTATTTTATTTTATTCTGGTATTTGTTAAACACCAGATACATTATTGAGTAGTTTGGCATATAATACCTACTCGTACCTAAAACATACGACGATATTTCTACGTTAAACTATTAAAATGTTTAATATGCGAGAAAATAACAACTATCTGCGTAAAATTTATCAATAAATCGAATTATATTTAGGCCCACACGTTTCATAACGCCACATCAGAGGATTGTCTATAAATAGAATAAGCGCTTCGCTTGGAGCTGACCAGCTTAAGGCTGCTCTAAACAGAAATAATTTATATTAAATTCCATTTATATATATTAAGTAAGGCCCCGAATTAATTAGCGCTTAGGGCCTCACAAACCACTACGACCCAAATCACTATTTTAAATTGTTTAAAGATGCTAAGAATTTATTACAGGAAATTTTTTTTTCTCGCGTCTGTATTCGGTTAAAGCGTTTTAAAATCAGATTAAAATTTTCATAATTGACAAATGAAGTATCTGGAAAATCGAAAATTAAGTTAAATAGTTTAGCTAACGGATTAAGAATTTTTATTAACGTCTATTAACTTATGTACTTAGAATTTTTCATTGTTAATATTTCAATAATTGTTAATTCGGCATTGATAAAAGGTGTTGACATCGAATGAATAATGAACGATACACACTTCTATACGAGTCAAATGTTTATGCATACGAAGAATTATAAAATTTATATAAATATTATACTATCAGATTATTATTTTATAATAGAAATACGCGAAGAACATCTATCAACTCATATATAAGTAATATATTTATGGCCTTTTTTAAGCTCAAATATAGCCTTAAATTATATATTAATAAATAATAATTCTCTTTTTACTGATTTATTAATAAAAATATGTTTTAAACAATTATGAAAAACATACAACAGTTCCGAAACGCAACTTTCTTTTCAGGTATTTTTTAAAATTAAATTTATTTTTTTTATTTTATTTTAAAAATAATTTTATTATTTTTCTTATTTATATTTGAATTATTTCTAGAACTATTTTTCTAGAATAATTTTCTTACGTAATTATTACGTCATATTTTTTTCAATAATAGTTTAAACAAATTGTATTTTATCATGCAAATGCCATCGAATTATTATAATTCCTTTGCTGTATTTTTACTTTTACAAGAGATTTTCGCCAATAAATCGGAATTTTATATACAATTTACGTCCGTATGCATCATTAAAACGCTTTCTATCTATCGTATTTTCAAATATTAATCTACTAGAAGGCGCTGAGAAAACTGCCCTCTAGTGACGAAAACACGAAGCTCCGACAGAATACGTAATACGCGTAATACAATGGTAAATCAGTGGCATGCAATCGGTTTATCTATAACATTTTACTTTACTCTCCCTTAAAATGGATTTTTTTTTTTTTTTTTTAATATTCTAAGGATGTCTATAGCATATTTCTGATATAATTAAATTTCGGCCACCAGATGACGCTTACTTTGTTTGACGTGGTTTATTGCTATAGTCAACGTGACTCTCCCTCATTGATGCTAGTTCGGCTCTCGAACTAAGGAAAAATTAACGTGGAGAATATTTAAAAACTTTAAAATAAACTTACGCTATTCAGACATGATAGACTCAGTTAATTTTAAAGAGGAAAAAAACATTTTTTCCCTTAAATTTTATTTAAAAAAACGGAAAACTCCGTTCGTCTTCCCCTCTTTTCATTCAAACACGTGGTGTTGTAAGTTTCTTCTGTAAATTTTAAAGGAGCCATATTTATGGAAAGGTCGTAGATAATACCAGAAATACGTCATAAAATCGTAACAATAAACTTATTTGTATTCAGCAGCAACGATCGTACCTATGAGATGCGTTATCGCATAGGATACGGAATTATATAGATAAATAACTAATTAACTCTATTACGCACAGCTTAAACGGCTTATAGGATTGATATCTTTATTACGTATCATCATCGATAACAAAAATTAATAAAAGAAAAAAAAAACTGCGAACTTTGTGCTAATTATTAAACAATTTCTAGTTAATAAAGGAGTTTGTTTGAAGAAAAAAGAGTTTTTGACAATTAGAAAAAGTTTTATTGAGGTTAAAAAGTTTATATAACGAGCATCGAATCGTTATAATATGAAAAGACATGTCTTATGAAATTTGTTATAACGACGGTGAAGCGTTGATACATAATGTATAACTGAATTACGTGGTCCCAAAACACGGAAATGTCATGATTCACCGATGCCAAATTCAAATTAAATAAATTAGTTAGTAGATTATTGTGGACTGTTATATATTGGATAACTTTCATCATTTATTTAGTTTCTATACTGTAAAATCTTTAAACTATATGGACTTAGTAATCATGCTGCTTCAGCCAGCAATATAAGAAAATAATAATTTTTAATGATATTTGGATAATTTGGTAGAAATAACAAGTTTTAAAATATCTATTCTATCTGTGGCCACTATTAAAAAGATTATTTGAAAATTATAGGTAACCTAGAAGTAATTTAGTGAAATTTTCTGCACAAGTAATGATTACAAATTAGCAGTTCAAGTTATTTTAATATAATTATCAAGAATCTGAATAAATATTAAAAACATAATCAGAATTTGGACAAACAGAAAATGTATCTTGAATATTCCATTTTATTTCAAAATAAAATGGAATATTTAACTTCATAATGACTTTTTCTTTCTGTAGAAAAATTGTTAAACATTATTATACCGCAACAAACCACTTTTTAATACTATAATAATATATATTATTATGGCTATTATTATATTTCACTTTTTAGAGCGTTATTTACATAATATTTAAATTTTATAAATAAAAAATATTTCAGAAAAGAATAAACTTTGTACACATGTGCATCCTTTACATTTTTATACATCAATAATTATATATTTAAAAAACTTTAAATAATATCTATGTATAATAAAAAAAAACTACTTATTAATATTTATGATATTATCTTTCTGAATTTTAAGATGCAAAATTTAAAATTTTAGTTGTACAATATACATTTTAAATATATAAAATGAATAACTTCAATTTTCTACAATTCATATCTCTCTGATTTTAAGATAAATAATATATAAAACAGAAATGAAATAGATTTGAAAATTATGAACATGATAAACATTTGAATAAATCATAGTTATGTTCATAATTTATGTATAATAAAAGATTAAGAGGTACTTACCTTCAGTAATATCAAGATTTGCTCTTTCTACAACGCGTCTACGAATGGGAGAATCTGGCAGGACTGGCACATCTATACCTTAAGAGAAAATACTTTGCTTGTTATTAAATTATTACTTTTATGCATATTATATTAATATTATATTAATTTATAATTGCTAATATAATTCTCTTAAAGTATATTTTTCTGTAAAAAGTTCTGCTATGCGGTGTAATATAATATCCTTTAATACGTAATGAGAGAAGAAATTCATTAAATTATTTTTTCTTCTTCTTTCTTCTAATCAAAATTTTTCAATACAAAATTATAACTCATAAGATATTAAAATAGACCAAATTAATTTCATTAATAATTTCTTAAATACTGTAATAGGTTTTATTTTATAGAAAGTTTTAATATATTTAATAGGTTATGCAGGGAGGAGAGAAGAGAGAGAGAAAGAGAGAGAGAGTGAAAAATCCTATAATGTCACTCATCATAGCTATGATTGATTGTGCATTATCGCCAGTCAAAAATATTCAGGACATTTGTCAATTTTTTATGTCTAGTTGATAAAATCAGAGATAATTGGAATTTTATTTCACGTAAAAATATCTTTTGTTGTCAAAAAATAAAAGAAAAACAAATCATGAAAGTTGATTTATTTCATTAGATGTTGTTTTACCATTATTTTCATTTTTTAATTTGTAGTTGCGATTAAAATAAATAAAACAAAAAAACAAACTTCTAAATGTTTTAATAAAAATTTTAAAATCATATTTTATTCATGTTATAGCATTTATTAATAATTGATTACTCTAGTAAAGGTTTAATGTTGATATTTATACAATAAAAAAAAATAACATGCCTAACAATTTATATGTATTTTGTTGAACTAAGTAAGTTTTTAAGATAATTTATTAATTTTTAAATGGGAGTTTGAAATTAATTCATTTATATTTCAGTTTATTTTTAAATTTATCTTAAAGAAGAAAAAAAAATTAATTTTTTATACTGATAAATATTTTTAAGAATAGAGTATAAGTATATATTATAAAAACAGAACCATATTAAATTTTCCTTCCAGCTTTATAAACATTAAATTCTCATAATAAAAGTTTGGTTAATAATAGAAAAAAATATTCTTATAATTTTTTAACTTCAGAAACACTTTTAATATCATTATATTAAAAAGTGTCTTATTAATCATTTAATAAGTACAATGTAACAACTAATTTTGAAATTATAATTAGCAAGTTATAGAAAAAAAGGATGTTAAATGACAAAACTTAGAACTGTTTATCTAGCAATTTTCAAACTATCTTTGCAATAATTATCTTGCTAATGGAAATGAATCATTTTTTCTTAAAGTGACTCTATTAAAACATAATTACAAAAACATTAAACCAAAATGTATAATACTTGCTTGCAAGAGAGGGACAATTTTTGTCACTAAGACGTCGCCGGAGTGGACCAGCATTCGAAGGTGTTGGAGGATGTAGGACTTGTGGAAGAGGTGGCACTAACCGAGGGGGTACAGTCATCAGAGGAGTAGACGTTGACATTGTCGTCATGACAACAGACAATGAAGAAGGAGATGTACTGAGGGGAAGTGGTGTTAACTGTGGGGACGGAGGAGCTTTGGAGACTGTAGCCAGATTCTGCAATCATACAAAAATAACATATTATCAGTCTTGAAATATAAAATATCAAATATTTCAATTCTCTTCAGATAATTTTTCAACATTACTTTAAGATAACATAAATTTTTAACATTAAATACAATATAAAAAAATACTTTCCTCAAATAAAATACTTAGAAAACCAGAGCTAAAGCTATTTTTAACATTCATAATCACTTTTTAATATAGGTATGAATTATTTACTGTTTCTGTTTTGGAAGGAGGAGTTGTACTGGAAGAAGATAAAGGTGGTTTCATATGAAGATGTTGCATCATAGCTTGAAGGCGTTCTCTTTCTTTAGCTAACTGTAATTCTAGCTGTGACACAACCTGCATTTGGACTCTTGCCTGGGCAGTACTTCGATCATCTAACTGATGTTCTGTATTTAAATGCCTGCAGGAAATTTTATCATTATAACTATATGATTTTTTTTCATTTCATAAATAGATTTAATTTATTCTTATAATTGCAAATATACAGTATTAAATTTATATTTATCTCATAAAATAATTTATTAGATTCAAATAATTTAATATCATGTAGTTTCTTCTCAATGATGAAAACTTCTTACCTTTCATAAACTTCCCAAAAAAATTTAATTATTATTTAATTTAAAACAAAATTATAATTTATATAATTTCATTTCTAAACACGCATTTGAAACACCAACTTTTTACACACAATTTAATTTTGGAAAGGCAATTTCTATCCTTACTTTAAGAAACTTTTTACTGATTCAAACAATACTTTTGTTTTCTAGAATTAAATATTAGAAATTCTAATCTTACTAACTAATTTCAAAGCATAGTATATTTGATTACTTACTTCATAAAGGACTGATAATCATCACAAATATTTTCACATCCTGGCCATTTGCAGACACCGTGACCATAAAGGGGATGGGTTGGCGAACTGGAAGCACTACTACTTTCTTCTTTACTCATTAAAACAGAACTGTGAGATGATGACGAAGACACGGGTGATAGGGAATAATTTTCTTGCTGTCCATTGAGAATATGATGCGATGTGCTGGTGCTACTCTGATTACCCATAACAACAGACGCAGATGAATGCATCAAACCATTCAGTCCTGCTTTAATAGCATTTTCATCTATGCTCCCACCTCCATCCTTCCAAATGGTTTGCAAATCACTGGCTGCTAAACCTGTCATGGTTATAGACAAATCTTAATAATACATATAAGTTAAAGTATTTAAGAAAGATAAGTATAAGAACAATAACTATGCAAATTATATTATTAGACGGAAAAAAATCTGACAGTTTACGAAAGATAAGTTATTTTTCTTTCATTTATTATTGCTAAAATACTTCAAAAAAAATCTCAAAATTTGCAGTTTAATAACAGTCATTATTGATTGAATGCAAGGATAACAATAGAAGTAAAGAAAATCTAATTATGTGTGGTACATATAGGAAAACTTTCTTCTAAACGGAAAATTCAATTGTGGATTACAACAAAATCATCACTGTCAAACAGTGACATCACAACAGTTACAGTTTCCATCTTGTCATACTTATAGGTCAATATAAAAGTTATCAATTATGTAGGATTTCATATGAAAAAAAATGATAATTTTTCTAAATGACAAAGTAATGAAAACTTTTTAATACACTAGGCAATTTATTGTATTAAGAGCATTAGAAAATTTATATACTACTTAGTAACTGACCCTGAGCAATACAAAAAAAAAACTACAAACTAGTAAATATTACAGATGGATCAGCTGTAATTGTTGTATAAGCTAGACTTATAATTCAATTCATCTTTCATGTTACATTCAATGATAAAAATAACTTTCTTTAAATACTATTATAATAAAATGCTATTGACTTTTTTAATTTAATAGACATATAGGATATTCAATATACTGACCCTGAGGTAAGACAAAGGGCTGAAGACCTAATAAATATTGACGATGACTCAACTGCAATTGTTGCATTAGTTGATGTTGTTGTAAAGCAAGCTGCTGCAATTGCATCTGAAGTTGCTGCCTGTTATTCTTTGCTTTATCATTGACGGAAACGTTACTTGTATTATTCAACTGTTGAAGGATTTGACTTTGCTGCACCATATTTAATTGAAGCTGTTCTTGAAGATGGGGAATTACTGATTCTAACTGCTTTAATTGTTGATGTTGTTGTTGCTGCTGCTGATAAATAGAAGAGTTTCAGATTACAGAAAGCAAGGAATGTTTAAATTACTGATGGATTTAAAAAAAAAACTTTTAAACAGTTAAGAAGAATAAAATCTTTAAAATTTAAAGTTATCATACATTATATAAATGTTTAAATTCAATTAAATTTCTTTTTAGTATCTTATCGTTAAAATTATTTATCTTTTAAATTTAATATATTTATATTATCTTCTAAAACAAATAGAAAATTAACCGAAAATACAAATAACAAAACAAAACACTTTTGACAAGTCATCAATTCTGTTAACACAAAGACAATATTCTGATGGAATATTCAGAGCCTGAAGCTATACTTTTACTTCCATCATCAGTTTTATGTACAAATGATTGCAGCATTAAACATCAAAAGCTTCTTAAGTATCTTTTGGAACAATCACCTAGAAATTCCAGGAAGTAGAAAAGCGGAAGTAGTACCTGCTGCTGTTGTAAAAATATAGATTGTTGTTGCTGCAAAAGTTGCTGGAGTTGGGCTGGTGAAGGAAGAGGCTGTTGCAGGAGCTGCTGAGCTAGCAGTTGCGAGTTCATCATCAATAACGACGGTACAGTAGCTGCACTGTCGCTGGCTGACCTGGACCTCTTGGTTCCTTGGGTGGGGGAAACCTGGCGAGTTAAAATTAAGAGTTAAAAAACGAAGGTTAGTTGGATGGAAAGCGACGCGCGCAACTTACCTGGGACAAGAGAAACCCGCACGTCCTAAGAATTGCACCCACGGTCGCTAACTAACTCCCATTCCGAGTCAATCGCCCGGGACCGAGTTTAGAATCAATGAACATTTTTTTCTATCTCTTTTCTCCCCTTAGCAGTTCACACGGTCGAAAAGCTGCACCACTCAACGGCACACATCTTTTGTTTACATTGATGCTGAGTAACAAACTCCGCATTCGGATGGGAACGTGGTCGTCATGGCAACTAATGGAGTGGCCAATCAAGTTTGTATTTATTCTTACATAATACACAATCACGGAACCCCCTGTTATGGATTATGCAAGCACAGAGCTAAGCAGGCACCACGTCCCTCAATATTTACTCTCGTCAAAGCAAACCGAAAGTCGAGCCGGGAAACAAACACGCTGCCTCTCAACTTACAGTCTCTAGTTACACCGCAATTCAGTAGTCGTGCAAGACAAACAGTCCTGCTTGATGCTGTCCAGCAACTAAGTCAACTAGATCTGAGTGCACGCTGAAGGCTAAATAAAACTGTTTTAGAAATATTCTCACCTTTTATCCCGTCGCGTACCAGCCTTCTGCTACGGGTAATTGTCCATTAAAGCCGAAATGTTCTACACTAATTTGTATAAATATAGTATTAATGAGGCCGTGGTGCCCCGACGGGGCTCGTTCCCATCGACTTTAAATGTTTTACCGGAAAGACGACCGGCGAGGGGCGAAGTGCAGATGAATCAGTCGAGCGGATGAAGGAACGGAACGGGGGAATGGAAAAGACGGAAGACACTTCAGTTCACGCACAGCGACGCAGAAAAGAGTATTCGAAGATTCTGTCAATATACGTTTGCCACATGGCTCAAACCCCATGTCAACAGACTGCTGCACCTTTAGCATGCAAGGCCCGCAGGCCGACGGCTCGGAATTCAACGTAAGCAAACAACTCGTTTTCCGCTCAAATTCCATCTGCTGCTGACGTCAGGGAAGAGTAAAATCCCTCGAGGAAAAGACAGAATCGTAGACCGACACTTAAGATTTATCGTGTGGTTCTCGGCCTAACCCTCCAGCCACTCCTCTCCTTCAGTGCTCCCGTAATTAGCCAGATGCCAGAGTGGACACTGCCGAGGGGGAAATCAGGGCTTCCTTGTTCCGGCACCACTCATTATGTCACTGTGGCCCTTGGGTGTCTGCTAACCGGTTCGCCTACCTCCCACGTGTGCTATCAACCGTTTTGGCCAGTCGCTCATTTGTCCCGAGTCGAAGTGGATGACTCCCATCTGACCTCTCCATCTGGATCTGGTCAGTTGGAATTCGTACACTCCACCGGCCAAATTCTCCAGCCTTAAAAAACAGGCGTAAGGCAGGCCTAGACGTCTCGTCCGACCTTTCCGTCACACCTTCCTTGATTAATTTTTGCAACGGAAATAGCAATTCATACATCAATAGAGTCTAACCAATGAAAAAGGCAGAGAGAAGCCTCATTTGGAAATAATGAAATCGAGTAGCAACGCTTCTAAACATTATCGGCAGACATCAGAGTCGGGCCACTTCAACGAATGTCATATTTTCATTACGCTTAATTACCTATTGATTAATTGACCTAGCCGTGCGGATGATTAAAAAGCGTCGCGAATTACACATTCAGGTCGCACGTCACATCCCGCCAACGGGTTGGAATTAAAGAAAGTCGATCGTTTCTTTCCCGCATTATTGTTCAATGAAGTCGAACAATGACGTTCCCGATGACCTCTTAATATTTCCTGTCCAAATTCGTATTTAAAGCGTTTCCTCTAACCTTTCGACCGACGATCAAATTCTTGAGATTTTCCCTCGGTCTTCCTTTTTACAACTGATCAAATGCTTTAAGAATTTAAACGTCAGCAATGGTCTACTTGACACAAACGATCTATCTATTCATCTGCCTTCAATCTATCTATAAACCTCGCATATTTTCGATCGTGCGAACCCATTAACTAGCATAAAGTCACTCCAAACTTCCGCGCGCTGCATTAAAACAAGTGATAAAAAAGACAAGATTAAACTCTTCTAACCATTTTATATAAACCTCACCTGCGCCCCTTCAGATACTTCGTCAACTTTAACCTGTCCTGTCTGCAAGCATTCCGGGTTAATTGTAATCAAATTCTGATTTTGCCACTTCTAAATAGCTTTGTCCAACGCGAAATTTCGCCTTTACTGTAAGAAAGTGCGAGGAGTCGATAGTAAAAGTCTTTACTAACTTTTAAACCATTCATTTCTTACACAAAAAAGTGGTTGGAAGCTTCCAATTTAAGGATAAACTTGTAACTAATACGGGCCTAACTGTTACAATCAAGTGTTTGATACAACTTGTGTTCGGACAACTTTCCGAACTCAATTTCAATTCATTAATGCTTACAGAACCATTTTAATCCTCACTCAAAAGACGATTCGGATGTTCAATCATCGGAAACAAAACATAACATCGTGCGGAACAATTTTTCAAGTAATTTATCTGCAGATAGTCAACGTTATAAACTGACATAGTAATTAATATTATCGAAATACAGAAGTAACAATTGCAATTGTGGATGTATCTCTTTTTTTTCCCTCCTTCCTTCCTTCCTCCGAAAACAATCTGGAATTTTAAATGCAAACGAACAATCAAAGACAAGTTGAATCGGAAACGATCTTAGAAAAATGTTCCAATTAGTGCGACGATTAGTCAACATTGCAAAACGAAGCTATTATTTTCTAATTACCGAACTAAACTTTGAATGATTACAGAGATTGGACATCAAAATGGCGTCTTTCTTTTATCGCTCGTTTCCAATCGGCTCCTTGTTAAAACTATTCCTACTAATTGTCGACATCTGAATAAATATCCGATGTTTCGAGAATCACTTTTTTCCCCCTTTTTTTTCCTTCTTTTTCCCTAACAGAAAAGATTTTTTTACAAAATAAAAAAAAAATTGTATATAAATTTCCTCCAGACCAAGACAAATTTATAACTGATAACCGTGTATCGGCTTTTTGATACGGTTCCAAGCACGAAGTAGCTTTACTTTTTTTTACAAGTATGGAGTCGCTGTACAGATTAACAAAGTAAAAAATTAAAAAGTTATTTATTTAATGTTAATGTTATTTTCACAGTTAAATTTGGTTATGTTCGAATGGCTTATCGAGTGGCCTTGATTGAAGACTTTTAAAACAAGCGTTCAATGATATTGATAAGGAATGGGTTGTGCAAAGTTGCATTATCTACGTAATTGCTAGCTAATTGGAAGGCTGAAATGGATGTAAAAATCTATGGGAAATATGCCAAAGAAGATTTAATAGATGGTGAACTGCTTCGAATTTCGTTGGAGGCTATCAATAGCCAAGCTTACTGTCATTCAAATTAGAATGAGAGGGGACATAAAGGTATGATGAGATACTTGACATAACTTACCTCTGCAAGCTGTCAAAGTGCTCCAAAACATTCTGACAACAGAATCTTCAAAAGACTTCCTTTGAAAAATCGAAAACCTTAGCTCGGAAAGAAGTATTGGATATGAGTTTATTAATAGAAACAGTTCTTTTTAGTGACCTACAGAAAGTCAACTTCGGTAGAATGATAGTTGGGCTTATTACTGACACAATTTTCTCTATAGAAAAACGAAAATTTCTCTTTAAAGAAAGAAGAAGAGAAAGTATACAACGGACAATTTGGATTTAACGGAAAAAAAACAGGAAAAAAATATATCGAAATATAATAGTATAATTTCAAAAATAAGATAGAGAAAAATTTCACGCATATATTTATTGCTACTCGAACCAATAAGCGGAGCTGATTCTCGAACGTTTCAGCATGATAATATCGAATTCGAGAGTCAAAACACTTGGGTTTTACTGGCAAAATATTCTCCTCCTCAACCGAATATCACGAAATCTCTACCTAAACCCAATCGAAAATCTTGAGGGAATTTCAATTCGACACATCTACTGAGAATTCTACAATGTTTTCGTCTGGAACAAGTATTTTATAAAAGCTTAGGAGGGAAAGAAAAAAAAAATATATAAAATAAAATATATTCCCGTTCAAAAGCTTCAAAAACTTGGTAGAATAATGCCTGGGAGGATAGGCGATGTTCTTTATCCAGCGTAGTTTCCATTAGTAAATAGCTTTGAACTCTTAATATTGACATATGATTCCATAATTTATGAAGTCTTTAAAACTTGATTACAGTTATTCACTAAGTTTCGGATTTGTTTTCATTTGTAATAGCACTCGAATGCTAAAAATAAGCTTTAAAGATTTTTTCTTGGCTTGCTTACTTAAAAAAAAAAAAAAAGAGGTAGCAAAGAAGAAGAAGAAGACGAAGAAGACGAAGAAGAAGAAGAAGAACAAGCTACTCCGCTCCATATATTTCGAACGGACAGAACAATATTCGTCTCTCCGGAGGTTTGAACATCATTAATAAAAATCTTCCAAAACGCTACCATAACAGAGGAAAACCTTACCAAATTTACAGAGAATGCCAATCTTATTTAGCCTTAAATAAATAAACAGCATTTGTGACCACAAAAACACCAGATTATTGATTCCGAGAATTTACGATCGCCGAGCATTCTGTAGAATTTTCGAGGAATTAGTATTAAAATTAGAACAAAAATGTATATTGTATATGCGCGAAAATCGATATTTACGAAGGATAAAAGGTGAGAAAGTTGTTTAGTAAATATTTCCGATTAATTAAAACCACGTTTTATTTTAATTTTTTATTTGCAAAGACGGGAGAATACGATTCGCGCAAGAAAGTCGGAGTGACTTCGCTGGAGAAAACTGCTTCTAGCTACTGAACCACGCGAGCTATTCAAACCAAAATCGGCAGGTAGATTGAATATGACATATTTAATCAGCATACCAATTTTGGTGAAGATCGGTCCGATCGATCACGAGTTATCGAGTGAAACGTCAAGAGTTCTGGCGGGACGTGAGGTAAGGTAAGGAAAAAAATAAATAAATAAATTTTTCGGTTATATACAAACAAGAAACCTACTTTTGAGTATTCCGAGTAGATGATCTTCTTCTGTCATTTATGGAAACGGGGGAAAAAAAGGGTAGTAAAGAGCGAATTGACAGCTACCGGCCCGAACAGGACAAAGTGCTCCTAGGGGTGCGTCTAAGTTAGTGAACGGAATCATAAACGGGCTCCCGAGTGTGGCCACGTCGCTATGGTAACCGGGGATAAACGGAGTTTGTTCCCAGAAGGGCAAACTAAATAAGTAAATGACAGCATGTCACAAGATTGTCTCCCGCTCTAACTATTGATTACGTAAAGCGGAATTCGAATATCAACTTTTCTGACTGGACCGTTCAGGTGCGGGTAGGTAAGAATAGAAAAAAAAACATGTAAAAAAAAAGGAAAAAAATACTCACATGTTGTTCGGCTTCTTCGCCCGCTGAGTTGCCATTGGGTGTTGTTGGGGTTCTTGGTGTTTGATTGGTAGATAAGTTGATAGCGACTTCACCTTCATGGTCCATCATACCATTTTTCTAAATTAAAAAAAATAAAAAATAAAACGATCGCTTTACTAAATGCCAAATTCCGTCTTTCTTGTTTTTAATGAATTAAACTTCTGCTTTACTGATGTAATTGAAACATTGATTATTCTAAATTATGAAAATTTAAATTTTTAAACGGACCAATTGAAATGTGTCTGCAGTTTCGTTTTCCTCTCACCAGATGTCGCGTCTTGCTCCGATTCAAAGTTTACTTTTTATGTTAGATTAGAGGGGGCGAAAACGAAGGAAAAAAAGAGGGGAAAAAAAGAAAAAAAACGATTCGAATCTAGTTCTTGGCGTCGACAATGAAATAAAACAAAAATTAAGTGTTGTTAAGTTCGTCTAAGGTTTGGAAAAGGGAGAGAAACGCTTCGGTAGAGGCAATTAAGTTAAATAATTCCGAAAAAATCACACAGCTGTTGCGGGTTCTTGTTGATTAGATTTTCTGCACCTCCTTTACTCGGTAGGGTTTTATAATCCGGTAAGATTTTTTGGTTGCCCGAGGGACTTTTTGCATTTTCGTCATTATCTCGCCTGTTTATCTGGACCCGGTGGAAATTTGTCACAGGAAAGAAACGACTATAACACGCTACAAAAAAGTACAGCGGTGTTTACACAACGACAAAACGTCTTGTGTTAAATTTCGATGTTTTTACACATTAAGGGAACTGCTTCTTGTTTGTAGAGCCAGTTCTCTTGTTTGGTGTAGAGAAACGCTGGAGCGAAGAAGGGGAAAAAAATTTTCCAGAGGTTTTTTTTTTTCTTCTTTTCTTTCCTGTTCTCGAATCTCCGCTTTGCGCAGTCTTCAGACTCAACACAATCCTGTTGGAGTGACTTGGGTAATTATTTAACTGCTTCTGAACGTCCCCGTACAGCGTTCGGTGGCGGGATTTTGGTCAAAGCAGATAATCGATCGTTGCTGACAATTAGGCTTGCATTCCTGCAATTAATAAATGAACTTGGGCTTCATTCAACGAAACAGTCTAGCGAAACCACCACAAACATTCGGGAATTCTTCGAACCCCCATTTTCCCCTGCACCCCTGGTTCTCCCCCTCCTTTTTTTCAGAGGTAATTTTCTAAGAAATGGATAATAATAATTTATTTTTATTTATGAAATTCCTTTTTTCTCTTTTTAATTAATATACTAAAGCGGATAAAGATGGATCGATAACTTATGTGGAAATATGCAATATTTTTTTTTATCTTTGAATTCTTTATTAATATGTTCGCGTTACTTTTTTTTCATAAGTTTTTGAATTATTTTTTGGGATTGTTATAAACGGAAATTTGTGCTTTATCGCTTATAGTTCGGTTGTAAATTAATTTTCAGAATTAGAGAAGTGTCCATGCTTCTCCGCCGAACTTACCTCCGTGTAATAGGTTTAATCTTCTTTTCTACCGAAAAATCTGTTATTTTAACGTAATAAAACCTCGAAATTCGTATGTAAAATTGAAATTACATTTCGTCTTGTACGTTGTTGTTACAATATTTATCGAAAATTTGATAAAATCATTCGGAAAGTATCGTTTAAATCGAATTAACGTCCTCATTTTAAACTGTTTAAAGCCAACTTTTCAGACATTAATTTATAATTATTAATTTTTAAAGCCGTAATTTTAATTATATTTTGAAAGATATCCGACTGATACGTTTGCTAAATATTAAATTATTGAATTTTATTAAGAATCGTACTGGTAATCTAGCTTACTCCATGCAAATTTTTACACTGGTGAAGGAGGCCTGCGCCGATAAAGAGCAGAAAATTAGCTGATATAAAACAGGAACCTCAACGTTTTTGCTTGGAAAAAAACCAACGAAAGAGCAGCTAAAAACGTACAAACGTGTAAATTAAATAAACCAACAGACGGACGGACCTACAGCGATTTTCTGAGTTCGATAAGTTTCGTTATAAGCGTGCTACACTAATTGATAATCGATTATCTTACTTTATCGATAGTTCAAAATAAATCTTATACGATTAAACATCGATAAAGAATTCTTTTTTATATTATTATTATTATTATTAATACGCTTACAAATTCTACTTCGACCTCAGAAAGTATTTGATAAGCAAGGCTCCTAACGTCTGGAAGTTCGTCGATTCTTACTTAAATGGAAAAAAAGTATATTCATTAATGCATAGGCAAACAGAGACTAGGATGATTTAATGATATTTACGCAGGAAAGAGAACAAAAATAGCCAACTGGATTGCACTACATCAAGTTGGATAATGATTAAGTCGAATGAATCAATTAAACCATCTTGACACGTGATCGATATCTGCATGTTTACAAAAGAAGATATATGGTTACAATTACAAATTTAATCGAAGTTACACAAAGTTACAAAGAGGACAAGCATCACGAAAGTGTAATTGTTGTTGGGAAACTTCCCAGAATCAGAAGGTTCCAATTCCAAGGACCGTGTCAGCTTGTCACGCACTTAGCCTCCCCTATCTGTCACCTGGTCGGCAGTGACATGCACCTTGACCACTTCACCTGTCAATACGGAGTCATAAATCGAATGATCATCGCTTGTCGAGTACACATTGGTTTTCGATAGAGACCACATTTCGGGGAAGGGCGCTGTGGGTGTGGACAGTTGGTTTTATGTGAGGGAAATAGAGCTCATTAGCTGCTTGGATGTCCTGGAGGGGTACTTAGCAAGGACGCCACGATCAATGACTGGCGAGTGTTCGATCGCCGATCGACTTCGCCACCCGACAAACTGATATTTGCCACTTTAAAACCGTCCCGCTTTTGACTTTTGTTTCGTTTGACCATTAAGCAACGTTAATGAATCTATTCGGTTGTATCCTACCTCATTTGGAGTTTAAATATTCATAAAACGATTTAATTGTCACTGTCTAATTAGCTAATTAAATAGCAATCAGCAAAGTCGACTCTCTTTTTTTTATTTTTCTCTTTTTTCTTTTTAGACGAAAGTCGATCATGTGCATCTCCGTTTCCCGCAAAAATAAAAATCTGTAAGTGCAGATCCGAACCCGAGATAAAACGATTTTCTCCTAATATTATCAACATAATTCAGATAAGTCGTATTAGAACGTATCCCTCACGCTCTACAAAGAGTATCGTGTCTTCGCGACTTCGACCATTTAAAAGGTATCGTCACCCGTTATTCCCTCCAGGCCTCTACAACTATATCTAAATTTAGCACAAACGTCATCGGCGACTTAATTAAATCGATACATCCCGATCGGATCCTAAGGCCTATATAATTGATCGAACGTGGCTCAAATCTCGATGTAAACTGCAAGACGGATCGAAGTGTTTTCGCGTGTTAATAACGCTAATACGATGGGTTTTTTTTTTAAACGAAAATAATTTTGAAAAAATAAAGCCTCGCTGTAGGGTAATTTCCCTAACATTTAAACCGTCGGTAAATTAATAAATAATGCTTTTCGGTAATTTGTTCGACAATATCCATCTTCAATTATAACAATGTCTTAGAAACATTTTTCTCTTGGGCACGGTTGGGCGTGTGAGAAAGGCTATTACTGATAAAGCCAAGAGAGAATTAAAGATTCCCGAAAATCAAGATAAGACACATTTTTGCATTCTCAAGGGTAGTTGTATCGATCAAGCGATGCAAACATCGTTATGCACTAAATAAGCTTCTTTTCGAACTATCTTCGATTCTTGAATTCTATTAAAGAGCCAATTTCGGTGTTATTTTCGGACCGATCCCTTTCGGTGTTTATATTGAAATTTTAAAAATCCAATTTCCGCCACCAATCGAAATTCGCTTAATCTGAAAACGTGTCGTCTTTCGCCTTGATAATTAAAGGCGAAAAAAAATAAAGAAAAGAAACTTTAATACTTCACTACTCTCCAATTGTTTTAATCCTATTTTCAAAATTCCGATTGATGCTTCGTGTTTTAAATAAATAACCCAAACTACTAATTGAGTAGATTTAAATAAGGGGTGAAAAGTATAATAAAAAAAAACTCAATAATCAAAAAATCTGAGCGGAAAATTTCCCCAACACCTCTAATTTCGTGCGTAACTTAATCTCTGCTGCTGCTGCTTTTAATCATTCTTGGGACGGTCTCAAACACTTTAAAATACTAATTTGATGGGATTTTAACTTCTTTACGCTCCACGTTTCGGCGATATTATTGAAATTTTAATATGCATTATAAATTTAATTTATATATTTTCTTTCTTTTTTTTTAAATTTACCAAAAGCTAAACTAATTTACAAATGATTTCCCTGGGTTTATCTAAGAAAATCTATGAAATAATAAGACAAATTGGGGAGCGCCTTTAATTTTTACAAGCATTTTTAGTCTTATCATCCCCTTTGCAGGTATTTGTTTTGGTCTTCGTCATAATAATAATGTCTTAAAGGTTCGAATCTGTATGCTTTAAACTACTTTATTGTTTCTAATCTACGCTACTCATTAATAAAAAAAAAAAACCTAATTGAAGCTATTTTAATGACTTATTTACTAATAATAAGGTATTTGCGTGCTTTATGCTGTATGTAAAAATCTGTATGCTTTGAATATTTGTTTCCTTATAGATAAACCACTTATTTAAAGCCTTAAAAGCTTCTCTTTATGCCTCGAAATCCTAATTTTAAATTCATTGTCATCAATATAAAGAAATAAATACTTTAAGGTTAACATGCCGACAAACAAACGACCGCATTTAAAATATTGTGGCGCAGAAAAAAGAAGAAAATTCTTTTCTATCGTATAACTAAAGAAAGGCGTTTTTATAAGGCTACAGACTCTATACAAGAGCGAATATTTTTTAAGGTTGTAGACTTTATAAAAGGCAGTTTTAAAAGGTTTAAAGGCTCTCTAAAAGAACCAGATATTTTTATATAATTCTACTTTTCGTTATCTTGTGTAGCTTTATAGATTTTATTTTATTTTTATTTTTTTTTCCTTTTCCCCCTCCACCTATCGATACAGAGTACAATTCAAATGCATTTGTTGTTTACTAAATCCTACCCTAAACCACTCTCGGGGCTATATTATCCTAAAGTCATGGTTTATCGAACTTTATCTATCCTACACGGCATTGAGATCTTATAGAACCTGTCGAACTGTATCCTTTTCATATCGCACCTGTCATATCCAACTCCAGTATACGACTTTGCAACGTTTACCTGTTCTTTGGTGAGGGTTATACACGAAACGAGGTACCGATTTTTGAAATACGTCCATCAAAATAATTAATTAATTAATCGACGATAGAAATGAGATTTTTGTCATTCGAAATTTCGTAATTAAATAATTTTTGGAGACGAAATTGAAAGTTTGAGAAGTGGAGAGAGAGAGAGAGAGAGAGAATTTTTATTTATTTCTTTCTTTCTTTTTTATCCTTTTTATCTATTAAGCATCCGGCCGAGTAATTGGCTAAACCGTGAGAAAAGGAGAAGTGGAGGACGTGGACGTTTAAGTCCTAAACTAACTGCCAATATTCGAAGGAGTGATCTATAGTGCAGCAAACATTGGCGATAAATACACAGTCGGGACGGAACTCATTCCAGACTCGGTAATGAATCATTTTCCCTTATTATTTGTCCAAGATTTATATTGATCAATACGAAAATAGGACATTTCTTTCGCTCCCCATACTTCTTCTAATGTAGAGGATTCGTTGGTTCATTTATTGCTCTATTAAAGCTACTGGCTAGGCTCTACTTAAGAACTAGTCCTTCTGTAATGAAGTTTTTCTTCGTGGCAAGCGATACTTGCATTGCAACAATCGCTTTGGTTATAAGGCAAACCGATTCCTCATCCAAATTTAAATTTGTGCTATTTAAAAAATGCATTTTGAAGTGGACATTTTTGAAGTACGCACTGGCTCTTTACTGGTTATTCTATAATTAGGCCTACGGTTTACTTTTATACTTCGTAAGACAAGCGTTAAAAATTCGGGATGACCGCGAGAGAAATGAATAAAATTCTGATTAAATAATGCCGAATTTAATAGGAAAAGTGTGCGTAAAGGATAGAAAACACATTACTAAGAAAGGAAAAAAAAATAAAAACAAATTAAATTCAACTTTTCTTAACTAAATAAACGTGATTTAAGTATTTTACAAGCGTGTTTTTGTGGATTTTTTACATAATTTCGACTCCATTAAACAGCCTATTTGCCTTATTAACAGTGTGTTGTTGTTTAAATTCTGATTACCAAAGCCCTGTTTAGCTGTAGGAAGCTTAATTTATAAGACAAATCGTACATCAAGATGCACGATAACAAATATTGAATTCGAGTTTTTTAAATGCATTCCTACCTTAAGTTACCATCTTGTAAATCTTGAAAGAATAAAATTAATTGTATCTTAATTTTCGTGGGACTAATTAACGTCATACGCCTTCAATAACTACACTGATACATCAATTTAATACTAATACTCTAACAAACAGTTAAATACCAAAACTGAAGATCTCGTTAGTTTAATCATTCAAGATTCTTTATCTGTTCGTCATCATTAAAGAAATTAAAATTTAATTTTAAAAGTATTGATATTTTATCGTGATAAATGGTAATTAAACTCGTAAAATAACGCTACTCACTTTACTGGAAAGCGTTTTACTTTCCTTTTTTCTTTACTTTTTAAGCATGCAACTCAATGAGTTTACATGTTTAATCCGCATTGTAACGTTGTTTAGAAAATAAATCCGCTTCTTTAATAGATTCTTGTAATGAAAACAAGAATTTAATTAAGTAAAGAAAACGTTTAACACGGAAAATGAACTTGAATTCGGCACGGAATAGTAAAAATATCGTTATGAAATGAACCAATTTCTTCTAATCGTACGCTCGACAAACCGATTTAAAATGGCCCAACCAAATGGTAAATTTATTCCATAAACACGCAAAAAAAAAAACCTCCTCCTATCTTCTACTAAGGTAATAAATACGCTGTTATAATGAAAATAAAGATTTAAATAAAATAGAAGAGTTATAGAGACGTTGTAGAGCTTAAGTGAAAGCGTACACCAAGCGCAATTAATGCAAAATTTAAAGTTAGATTTCGGTTTGGGAGCGTTGAAAACCAATTACCGACGAACCCAATTATATTTTCTTCTAGAATACCTAAAAAAATACAGGGGGAAAAAAATCACTTTCCGTCGACCACAAGGTGAAATCACGTGCTCCACAAACTTATCTAAAGCGGACAAACCCGAATTTGTCGATAATTCTAGAGAAAAAAAGAGGGTCTCATCCGCTACGATATTAATAGCCGGCTATTATAATGATAAATATATTCTAAACACTTTCTATTAAGACAGAAAAAAGGGTCTTGCTTTAAGCGAAATTACCTTTTGTCACGTATTTTATTCAAAGTATTGTTTCTACCTTGAGTCTAGTCTCTGCGTTTTTAAAGCATTATAATAAAAAGAGTAAATCTGAAATTATCCGCCATTCGGCAATTAAGATTTTTAATACTCATTAACGTATTTCGATTTCTTTAAATTGTCATTTAGTGCGTATCGTTAATGTCAATTAAACGTATAATCTAAGTGAATCTGTTAATGAGCATTAACTTGTAAAAATAATTTTTTCTCTTAATTCCGGGCATTCGGCGGTTGATAATTTGTCTGGAGAGCCATAAAAAAACACCCCCAACCTCTTAAATTAATTTTTTAATTAACACAAAACTTCTTAATTTTAAAGTTCTTCTCATTTAACGTTTGATAGTATAAAAAAAAAAATATATATATATATATATATATAATATAGCTTTAAATTAAAAAAAATACTTTAAAACCCTGGAGGATTCAGATATTCAGATAGGTAATACATAGCTGGGGGCTAGAAATTTTTGCATAATCCCCTATTCGTTGATGGACTTTGAGCGTATTAATTAGCATTTGTTATTATTCTTAATGCCAATTATGAATCAGACTTAAGTAAACATGCTAATGAGCATTAACAATCTGGATTTTTTCTTTTTAAATTATTACAAGGTAGTATTTTGTGAGTAAAAGTTTAAAGTTCTGCACGTTATGCCCCCGTTTCGAGCGATTTCTAGAGGTAAGACAAGATTCTGGGGGTGTTCTTGCAGGTTACATGGTCTCTTATTCAGCCGATTTAAACAGATTCTAAAATAATATTTATTCCTAAAGCAGTATCGGAGTCTAAGCTACTAATACCTGTTATCTTACTTTACGAATTTGTTGATGACTAATTAAAGGACTTGAACGGATTAAAGTCTTTGGAACTCTCCTAGTTCATGAAAGGTATTAAGACCTGTTTAAACAGATTATTAAATTTAAATACACAGGACTTTAATTTTAATAATCTTAAGGTTTAGATGACGTCATAAAAGACATTTGGCATCAAAATGGCGGGTGGACGTAAGCCAAGCCAGACATCTCCCGTGCAATTTGGCTTCCACGTTGATGCCAAGTTGTCATTGTGGTTGTTAAAGTTTATTTAATTTAGTTAAAATTATATCCGCGCTTTCTTTTGCACAAGAGTTTTTCTAATTAGAATCGGATCTATATTTAATTTTTCGAGAAGTAAAAATATTTTTAAAGATTTCGAGTGGGATGCAGGGGGGTTACCTTTACAATTCTTTAGCGTATTCTACGCGCCTAATCCGTAAAGGAAAGCGCCCGTTCTAAGTTAATTTACATAGAATGGGGGGTGTTTTCTACAGAATACGTGCGGGGTTAAAATAAAATTGTAAGTTAAAATGGTCGACAAACATTTCTAAGGAGGGTTTTTATTTCATTGTGTATATATTTTCGGGTCGTGCTGCTTGTGAGAGTTGTAAACATCCGAAAAGAATCGAGCATATTCGATTTCATAACCAAAATTGTGCATCGTAAACACAAACAACCTCTAAGCCTCATATTAACACTTAACGTCATTGTTCCTCTAAACACTCTCCTACGTCAAGTCTTTACAGATAAAAATATCGTTAAGTTATTTTAAACACCAAATAAACTCGGTCGGTATTTTATGAAGTAGTACTCTATATGCGTTTTTCTTTCTTCCCTTTTACTTTTTCTGTATGATAATGTCGAGTTTTTCCGAAACAAATGCGACGTGAAGGGACGACAGTTTAATTTACAGACTGCATAACGATTTGTCATTCTATTCTTAGAACTGCCATCTTAATTAGATTCTTATCGTAATATTCTTAAAATAATAACCGTTTACTAGGTCATATTCTAATAGAAACGCACGCAGTAAAGACGTAAGGTGTATTATAAAAGTCTCGTGCGCTTTCGTGCACTTTCCCCCCTCCCGTTTAGCTAAAAATTACACAGTTTACTAGAGAATATATCCTATGTTTTCGTATAAGGTTATTTCTTTTAGTTGTTTGGTCAAACAAGTCGACTATTCTTGTAGGATTACTTTTTTTCCTCTCCCTCCTCTTAGCTCTGAGTTTTTGTGGACATCCATCCAAACTTGATTTGGGACATGCGGCCAACAAGGATCGATGAAGGAATTGTCCTCTTTAATGGGCTATTTTTGTTTTTATGTTGAACCTGTTCTACATTTTATACGTTCGAAGGTAAATATCCAGCACATCATCCCGCTCCAAATAGAATTTTAACAAAAATCTAATTGAAACTTTATACGAAACAAGCGAGGATTTATAATTTCCTTTCGATTATTAAGATTAAAATCCGAATTATTTAGAAAAGATACCGTTTATAGTTAATTAAATTCTACATAAAACCCGAAAAACCGATAAAATATGAAAGAAAAACGAAAAAATGTACACGCTTTTAATGGTGTAAATTATTAAGATGGCGCGCGCGAATATTCACGATTATATCTGAAATTAATTAAGTAAATTATTATAAGAAGAAAGAAAATTAATTACGGTTAAAGACCCGAAGAAAATAATATAAGAATATACGAAACAGCATAACTGTCGATCGGATAATTCTGAAGATTCACTACCCAAATTTATCGCCGAGTAACTTAAGGAGCAATGTCCAGAACTGTCTCAAAAATGAAAAAAAATTCATAAGAATAATAATAATTTTATATAAATAAACATGGGAATAGCATTTAGAGGCATAGAATGTATCTAATTCCAGCAAAAAAGGAATAATTTGATATATCCTAGTTGGAAGCAGATGGAAAAGACAAGGTGGAATATGCAATGATGCCAACTGCATATTCCACTTCTGACGGATTATGTGAGAGGAGAACGTCTACATTCCAAGCCATCCGTATCAATAAATCCATAAAATAAAAAGTCTTTCCCGCATTAATAAACTGTTACCATAGATATAAAATTATTATTATTTATATATATATATTGAAGTATTTTTTTTTATTATTATTTTATTTCTAGCGAGGAGTGGCAAATGACGAATGGCATCGACTTGGCAAAGAAACTAATTTTTCGTGTACTCCTCGTCTGTTCTGAGCTTTTATTTAGTAAACAAACGACTAAATATAGTCTGGCGCCAAGTGTTGGCTTGGAGACAGGAGATTTGCAAGGTTCGCAGACAACTGCAGCCAAGACAGAACCTTTTCATTACCTCGTATCTTTTCAAGCCGACATCGTGCACCTAGGCCTAATTGCTGCCCGGCTTCTTATGCTTTTCATGTGTAAATGAAGTCGCTCCATCGAACTGCATGAATCACCTGCCTCTACACAAAGCCAGGGAAGATGCTCTTTTACGTTGTTTTGTTTCGTGCGACAGAATTAATCATTCGCTACCTGCATTAGTGTTCAATTTGTTGTGTGTATGTTTAATAAAAATACGTGGTATGTGCCATTTGCGGGTTAGGAGTGGCTAAAAATTCGATTTTTTTTCTGTTTAGGTTCTTAAAGGGTTTTTATTAAAGATGGAGTGTGAGATTCAAACAAACGCCCGCTTCAGTTACTGTACAAGAATCGCGTGCAAGAGAGTTGACAGTTGATGAAAACCGAGACTAGTTTTACAGATTTAGAGATTTAAAATGCTAAAAATAGGCAGCGGAGACGATAGTCTGATATGACAATGCTAGAAAGTCAACAACCAGAGCGATAGTCGATAACATTAATTCTTAAGAGGAAGAGATCCGTTGTTGTTCTACGAACCGCTGGGATTTGATTTTCAAGTAGAAAAAACAGACGCGCATCGTCAATGTTGCACTTTGCTACAAACTAACCACGCCCGATGTTTACAAGGAGTGTACTTTGCTGACTTTATAGAAATCCTCGTTTGAAATAACGGCAAATATTAACAGGGTGGGAAATGAAGACGAATGAATAGATCTTCAGCTCGAGAAAAGTCAACAAGATGGTTATGTAGCGGCAGAATAAATGTTGACACTTAAAACTCCACTCCACGATGGGTAATTCTATTTACAATCCCGAGAACTAATACAAATTGAACATTTGTCAGAATACTGGAAAGAAAACGAAAAATTGCCTTTGGATGTCGGAAGTGAAGACTGTGGGAGTTTCCGGAGTAAAATATGCAAAGTGATAGCCTGGGGAACCTGCAGACTTAATGACGTAGACTGGTGTTTGGCCACATTTATTCCACTCGGAAAGTGTCAAGTGATATATTGGGAAGGAGAATTAAGCAGCAAATATACAATTTGTGTGGAAAGAATCTATTAATTACTATGATTTTGCTAAGTATATATATACAAGTAGGCGCTATTCTCGTCTCTACTCCGACGCGTTGCGTCCTCGAATCGGAAGAGTTAAGGAAAGAGGAACCACTCTGTCATCAGTGGCGAAACTTGGGGAAATTATAAAGGGTCCTATAGGCAGGATGGGTCACCCCACTTAGTTTTTCATATTAATGGAGTGCGAGACGAACGACTACTGACCCGGAAACCGGTGGATGGCGCAATAAGTGCCTGTTATGTAGAGACAGTGGGAGTGCCGTCGATAATCTCAATATGTGTGGGGGACGAAGGAGATTAATTATACCTCATTAAACCGAAACCAATTAAATTTTTTGCGCACTGAACGGAAAAGACGACGTCTTTTTGCGGGAAAAAGCGGTGAGGTGGAACAAATGAGAACAAATAAACAAATTTCGGCGAGGGTGGGCGGCAGCGACACGTCGGCAGTGTTGACGAATGTTTGAAAATCATCCTTTGCTGCTACATTACCCCTAATGAGTCGGGGGCTGGGGGAGGGAGGGTCAATCTGGCCGTTGGAAATTTTCGGCTTGCCCCTAACGATTTACTGTCAGAATCATGGCCGTTTACGGCAGTGACGACTTCATCAATCAGCAGGTTTCGCTGACAAGAAAGCCACTTGGAAGTATCGTTTCTGCCATTGCTCGCCTTCCAGCCCACACTCGCTCAATCGCCGTAATTTAGCCGATAATTGCAGTAAGGCCTGCAAGTAAATGGCATTCGCATTAGCCGAGATAGCGCACGTTCTGCCCGGGACGTTTTTGAAGCAAATGCTCTTCTAAGTTACGATAAAAAGGGGAGAGAGAGTTAACAGCCTCCCCTGTCGGCAGCAGAGTATAAATTTTTAGTGTCGGCACGTGATCCGACTCCTGACCTTAAGGTCAACGGGCCGGCTGAAGGGTCAGGTAATGACGTCACGGCAATTACCAGCAGAATGTATTAATTAGCGGCTATTGAGCGCGCTATCTGTGGCTGCGGGGTAGCGTTAATGAAGTGGCAGCGCGGACCGTTGCCATTAGTTCGTCCGGGATGATTGTGATCCGGTTTCTTGCACGGGAGTCTACCTGACGCCGGTCCTGGTCGAAGGGACGAGTAAAGAACTCTGGCTGTCAGATCACGGTACAACTACCATCCTTCAGGCTGCATCCCCAAGTTGGGAGCGAGCTTGTCACGATGCGCTTACCGCATCTCATTTGGACTCCATCATGCGTTAAAATAACACAACGGGCCTGGAAAATTGCCTTTTAATGGAGAGAAGGCTGGAATGTCGTAAAGAAAATGCACTTCTTCTCAGTCAATGAAGCGCGATCTCGGTTGATGACGGGATAGAAGGTCCCGCGCGCACCCTGCCAAGCGGCACCTCTTTGTCCACTTCTTCAATTATTCTTCTGGTCCGGACGCCAATATCTACCATTACAAATATCCTATTTAACATCGGCATCAGATAAACACCCTGTCGACCAATAAATGTGCCAACAACGCCATCATAAACGCTGCAAAGGGGATCGTTTTCTTTCCCTCTCTTTTTTTTCTCCTTTCCGTTCCGTGCCTCTCGGAGCCTGTCTCCTTGGCAACCTTTATCTGCAGCAAGCTGAGCCTAACAAATGGCCTTGGGAAAAATGCCGCCCACAAAAACCGTCATTTACTGCGACTCCGAAACCCACTATCGCACCCTCCCAGTTTCGGCATTATCGTCCATTCAGTGCCTGATTGCAGCACCACAGAGCACGTCCCCGCAATAAAAAACCCCTGTTATGAAATTCATGATGCTTTGACAAAAATGAATGTTCCTCGGCAATCGCGCTGGTAAGTCCAACCTCGACAAATTTATCGCGCTGGCCTCCCCTTCCTCCTTACACCCCCAGCTAGGTGCCACTAACTAACCCCATCAAGAAGTTGCCGAGGAGAATCCATCACATTCTCACTGCCAAGGTAATAAATGACTTCTGCTTGTGTCATGACAAATGGCGCATTACTGTAACTCGTCCGCAGCTTCTACCGCTCTAACTATCTCCTTTCTAGTTTCCTTAACTTCTCACTTGACTAACTAACGCTCTCCACTCGCGATCTGTCGTCCCAAAGCCACGTAATCTATCGGAACAGGTAGAAGTGGGCGGAAATCCCCCTTTTTTCCCTAACAATGCGATTGAAACCAAGAGATGGCCCGAGGCGAAAGACGTTTGAGAGAAAACTTGATGACATTGATCACTTGGCCAGCCGACTGCAGACATTCCCAGCAGGCTCGGAACAACAATACTTTTATTACACATGGCTAACATTAATTAAACCGGGGCTGCCATCTGTGGCTCGTTGCTATGGCAATCCCAGGGACGATGTTGATGTTTCCTGCGTGGCCAAATAGAGCCCCAGCTAAGTAAACACGCCATTATTGTGGGGCTGTTTTCTTTGATGCATTTGTTGTTCTTCGTAGCAGTGTGCAAACATCCGTCCTCCTCCAGGTCTCGCCCTTCATCGTGATCGAGACGTTCATAAACTTCTGGCCAGAGTAAACACCGCCGCTGTTGGGAACCTGATTGTTACTATAGCAACGGCCGGGAGGACAAAGCAGCGACGCACGTGGCGGAGACAGTCGGGTTGTCATCGCCGGCAACGTCACTCTGCCTCCACCTGCTCCGAATTAGTGCGGGATGCCCTCTCGTGGCGTGTCTCGCCGTCATTTCTAGGTCGAAGTCGGCGCTAAAGTGTCACGCCATCCGGCACTTTAGGGGGGCGGCAGACCAACGCCAGGCCGGCAAAACCGCAAGTTCCGTGTCCCGGATCCAATATCCTGGGTGTGGTCCCCCGGAGGCTGACTGGTAAATAGTGAACTATCCGGCTACGATTTCGCACCATCTGCGTGACAGGGCGCAGTAAGCAACGATGACAAACTATTACAGGGTGATCACGCAGCATCTCGGCACGGGGCAGCATGGGGGATAGGCCCCTTCTCGACTAAGTTGGCCGAGGGAGGGATGAAAAAAATCAATGATTGCCAACCAATAATTCATCTCCCCCGTTTAATCTTGTGGCTAGTTGAAAACGGGATAAAAATAGCCGTTTCCATGGTAACAAATCTTCCCGGCGCAACTATTTACAGCCTCACTGTCTGGCTGTTTACCTATCCCTGTGCCTCCCAGCTGTCCCGCACACGAGACAAGAAGCATCAGTTGCCTTGGCAACGACACTCCTCTTCTGGCCATTGTTTGTTGTCTCTCCGGGTATCCAGCTTGTTTACCTAGGCACCACCTCCTGGACGTCTTGGTTTCCATGGCAACCGCCAGCCTCTGCTCGAGTCTCAGGACGTCCCGTGCAAGTAACTGTTTTCCGCCTTCGTCTTTTTACTGCTTTCTCCCCTTCCTTTCCCCTGTTTTCCCCTTAATGGTAGAGAGACGTTTTCGGCAGGAATGACTGATCCTGACCAATAAATGTCACCCACACTTTCCCTTCAATACATCGTTTGCAGGCAGGAGAAAACCCGATCGATTATATTGCAGTCGTATTTTCCGGACCGTCAGATGCAGTGGGACCAAACCTCCCTGCCATGAGATAATAGCCGCCCGGTGCACCCTAGTGTGAAACCAAATTTGTTGCCTTTTTTCGCCGTCCGTGGCGGCGCTCTGTACCGGCCCAGGTGACACCACAACCAACACGCTTTCGCTCCACCCCTGAAAAGCGTGCGGGTGTGTGGCAGCGCCGTCCGAGGGCGAAGACGACAGTACAGGAGGAGACCCTTAAACGCACACGGGGGGAAGGGGGGCCGATCTCGACACGACCCCCATCGATAGAGGAGGAGAGAGTCGGACCTAGGTTACAAGGACCCCGAGCCCTCGTGCTCCACTGGGCTCGCCAAGAATGATGGATGCGGGCGGCAGCCAAGGGTGGCAAGCAAGGCGCACGGGCCTGCCAAGCACGACAAATTGGAGACTCCAGCGTTATTTCGGCTTCATTACCAAATATCTATTCAGTCAGCCGTGACATTAAATTTATTAAACTCGTCGGCTGCTGGCAGAAACGGTCTAGGCGTGAAATTAAGTAGTTTGCATAATGAGCACGCCCAGGTCAGGTGTGCTGCGAGGGGCTGCGGAATACAAACTGGCTGATTGTTACCACCAGGTACGACGGCTTCTGATTGGGACGCCACCGCGAATCTTAATGTCTCTTTAGCCAAACACGTCACACGCAACGCAAACGGCTCGCAGCCATTTCGCGTCCGACTCTACTTAACTGCCACTTGGACACTCAATTAACGAATCATTGGACGGGCGCGCTAATTCCCGCTTCGGCCACACTCGTTAAGGGGCCTTCTCCACCCATGCCGCCCGGGCCTCCTAGCACCAATTAGTTTCCGTGCGCGACTCCCGGGGGCGCCACCGCCTTCAGAGAGAGGGAAAGTTGCCTTCTGGAGGGATTTCTTCCCGACAGCCCCCGTCCATTCTCAAAACGAAGCTCGATCGGCAAGAAAAAGTTTCGCTCGCTACCGACTAAATGTTTAAAAACAAAGTTTCCGAGTAATCGAATTCGAAATCGCAATCCGGAAGTTACAAAGCCAGTGACATAACCGCTTGCAAGTAGAGAAAAGTAAGGTTGGTACGAGCGAGAGCATTTAAAATATCGAAAGGGAGAACATAACAATGAATTGCAGAGGGTTGGACGAGGCCGCAGGATTGTTTTCCGAGCCAACAGGTGCGTCGAACCACCTGTCATTCTTCGTCCTGCACTTCCTGCTCTAGCGATAATGCCGCGGTCATCGAAAGGAAACGCATTTCTATTGACGTCACGCTTGTTTTTCTCTATTGTCTCCGGAGAATAAGTTTAGATGTATTTTCTGATCCGACTGTGGATTAATCTTGTTGTTTGCATCTGCTACAAAAATGGCAACTGCGATCTATCGCACAGTTTATTATCTAGAGCTGTAAAACGTAGACATTTTACTTCTTTCCAGTACTATACAAGAAGTAAATATATATATATTTTTTATGGTTTCCGGAACATTTTTAAAATATAACCAATAAAACGCTTTAATTTCCAGTAGTCTAATCGAATTATTATAATTAATTTTTCATCCCACATCGAATTCATTACGTAAGGAAAGAAATGTTACGGTATCGCTTCGATTTAGAAAAATCAAAATGGCATTTTTTTTTTTGCCATTATAAAGAGGTATTTACAAGAGTCAAGTCATAGGTTCGGTTCGTAAGAAAGTCTCGAGAAAAGGCGTGAAAATTACGCGATCTACTTGTTTAAAATGTAAAAATGCATAAGAGTTTGGCGCATAGAAGTAACGTTTATCGACAGATTCTCGGAAAATAAATTCTATAAGATGAGGGAATAAAAAAAATGAGAGAAAGAATAATCAAATTTCTACCATCTCGAAACAGAATGTAAATTGATCGCCGTCGTGCAGTTTTTAAAGATGAAAAATTAAATGCAAACCCGAAATCTTCCAGAACTTATAGTGAAGATTACTCACCTACAACTGTCCCAAACCTTTATTTATTTATTTATTTATTTATTTTTTACATGTAAGGAATTCTTTCCTCGATCTTTTGTTGACTTGTCGAGTAAATTTGACTCCGTGTATTGCATTATTTGCGAGATGAATTTCAAGAAAAGAGGAAGGAAAAAAGAAAAAATTATTACCATCCTTATGCAATTTCTTATGGATCGAGTTTAAATTTGTTCTTCGTTATTGATATAAAGTAAGATCTTTTATTGCAATCCCACGGCTCTTATTTCATTCCTTTTATGAAATTATCATCATAACTCGGCAAGGAAAAGTATTATTAAACTTACGGAGTATACAATCGTCTCAAATCGGAAGAATAGAGATCGGATATGAAGAGAGAAAAGAAGAAAAAAAAATATGAAATTTTGTGATAGTTGCTATAAACCTAACTTAATGCCTACATTTATCCATAGATAGATAAGTCGCTTTATAATCGAGATACTAGATTCTACTTCTCGTATGATTAATTTTAAACGTATTAAAGTTCAAACTGGAGCGGGATTTACGGGTAAATAGGTAAATGACAAAAAAAAAAAAAAATAGGGAATTTAATTAGAAGAAAATAGACAAGTTTGCGATAAATTCACTTACCGCAATAAACCTTAAAAAGGGGAGTTAAAACCGGGGTGATTCGAACGGCGAAACGAAGTAAACTGCTCTTTATTACATGAAATTCGAAACAAGCAACTCGACACATTATCGCTTTTCTATCTCTGTGTACGGTTTCCGCCTTCAGAGAAAGAAAGGTAATATTGACAAATCTCAAAATATATATTTTATAACTTTAAAAAAAAAAACCCTTAATATCAATCTAATGAATCAAATATGTCATTAGGTTTGGAAAATTCCGAGTCAAAACGGGCTTAAAAGGGAGTCCATCGGCCCGACCAATTTATCTGAAGTCAGTTATCGCGTCCGATCTGCAGGACAAAACGATAACATAATCGAAAGTCAATCTATCGATTCGTCCATCAAGCAGTAGAATATTACGATCGACCTCAATATCCTCTACTCTAATAGCTCGCTAATAGTGCAACCATCTCCGTTGTTGATGATTTTACAAATATACCTACGCACAATCGACCTCATTATGACTCCTCCAGTTCTCAGATTAAATTACTTCTTTCTAATGCCAGCTTCCCTCCGAATTGTGAGTGGCCCATCACCTATCGCCTTACCAACTCGACATCTTAGCTTTTTCAACCTTTGTGAACGTCATTGATCCGAAGAAAAGGTCTACTCGATGAAAGTCGCTCGCTTTATTTAATGCGTTCTGCTTTTATCTTTTCATAATTACCTTCCGCTTGGTATGAGTGGATTTCGTTCGGAAATCTCCTACTCCGTGTTAAAAGTCTAATCGAGGGAAGGTGATGGTGAATAACTTCTAACTCTGATTAATAGGCAGGGCCCTCCCTCCTATATTAACAAGTAATATAAAAGGGGGATACCCAATTTGCAATGGGGGATTTTTATTGTTTTTAAAACACCGGATTCTTACTATAGTGTCATAGGATACGTTCGGGAATCGTACTAGACTATATACTAGTAAAACGATTAATAGAGTGAAACGAGATTTGTGAAACGGGCGATGCTTTAGTAGATGTGTATCTTTAAGGGGTGGAGGAGAAGGAGGATAGGAAAAAAACTCCTGTTAAGCAAAACCCTAACAATTGTTGCTGTAAAAAGCACAGAAAACCCGACTGACAAAATCGAGAAGAAACCAGCACTTTCAATTCTGTCGAGTTAACAGATTGTAAAAGGAGCCCATTTAGGATTCTCTCAAACATACCAAAAGCTTTTTATCCATCTGCACAGACCAGAGTTGGTCTACAGTTTTGTAACTTGTGTTGGAACTAAAAAAATATTATATATATATATATTTAAAAGAAAATAAAAAAGAAAAAAAGAATCTTGACGCCGGTTATGTTACTGAAAACGTAACCGAGAAAATGATATCGGAGCTACGGTAGAAAGAAAAGTGGAGTAGAAATGCGACCTTTCTTTAGGTACGTCTGGACTAAAAATAACATTTTCCGAAGATACCAGAGAGTGTCGAATCTAAATTCCGATTAACTTTAATGTATCACGTGACGGCGAAGATAGAATTTAGGAAAAAAAATTAATAATAAAAAAAAGATTACTTACCTACAGCCAGGGCGCTCGGGCAAAGGGTTCGGGATTCAGGGACTGGGAAGGATCTTTTAGGAGAAATCACCGACCCTGCTTCTCCATATTTTCACTGCCAAAAGAGAAAGGTTATATTTAATATAAAAATAATTTAGAATCATACGCGTAAAGAGTTCTAAATCATAAAGCGATAATATAATAAATAACGGCCGTGTTATATTTTTAAACGGTGCTGAACAAGCTTGGTTTGCAGACTATCAGCAATAAAGCTATCGTTTCCTAAAAGTGACTAACCTTTAACCCTTATATGGAGGCGAAGAAAAATCTTTACTGTATACTTAACCTATTGTCATCAGGGGACTAATCATTGCATCCATTAGGCGTTTGCAGCAACTGAACATTTTTTTTTTTTTTTTTACTTTGCGAACCAACCTTAGCCATCGCTCCTTTCCCAGCATTTTATGGAGATTGTAGGGGTGTTAAATTTCGACTGGTGTCAGCTCCTTCCTTTTGATTGTATTTCCCTGAGATGGGGATGCAAAATGTGGCTCGACTATCAGCTCCAAATGGCTGACGTCGCCTCCCTTTCCTTCAGGATCATTGCCGTTTAATTGGACTCAATGAGTTACTGCAATCATTTGGATGTTTGAAACGTTTGTTTTGATTAAGGCGAAATTGGAATTTTTCTTTTTCGGTTTCATCACTCGGAAAGAAAAAGTGCCCTTCTCAAAAATCGTTATAACGCCTTGTTCACTCCGGATGAGGAAAAGTTGTGGCGAGTTTATTTACCGTGAAGGAGGAGGGTTGCCTCTTTCTCCAGTAATAAAGATCGGTAATTATGGCTATTTATAAGTAAGGATGTCCCTAACCATTGATCAAGTGGTCGAGAGTGAGATAGAACTCATTCTCCATCTTGCTGCTTAATGCAATCTTCTCTTCTGACAACGGCTCCAGTTAGAAGTTTGTTTAATGCCTACTTTTCTCGTCAAGGCGAAACTTTCTCGGGCCGTATCGAGAAGATAAAAAAAGCATTTCGAGTTAAACTATAAAATGGGAAAGCTCGAACGTTCTGATGAATTAATGCTATAAGATTTCCGCCGGTGCCCCGAACACGCAAAGAGTTAATAACTTGAAGAAGTCACTTGAATTGAATAGCCGAAAAATGCTAAAAAATCCAAGCTAAAGATGCGGCCATATTAATACTTTAACAAGAATTGCACCTCGCACATCACCTTCTCCTTTTTTTGTCAGAGGCCACGTGATTTGTCTCCGGTCTAATCCTCAGTCCTTTAAGAGGAAGAAATTCCGACACGAACATAGCGAAGCAACTGACTCGGCGTAAACGGGTCGAAGATCAGAGGCAAAGCCGAAGCCTTTGGAGCGGTCGACGCCTTGTTGTGCTGATTCAGACGGCCACGAGGGGGGACGAGTCGGCCACCGCCCCGGTAATCACAGACATAACGGTGCAATCTGGTCCTCAATACAGCAAAGTGGACACATATTTCCTGCTCTTGTTCAGCTGCAGCCGCAGAGTATTGAATAAATCAGCATTAAATGACGATGAAAATTTAATGCAGCAGCTCGCAACACAGAGGTACCATGTTTATAGGTATGTTTCATGTGGGCACGCCGGCTCCTACTACACACATAAATATTGATTTTTCGGCACGGGAATCTAGCTGCCTGTGCTCCGAATACGACAAAACTCTAATATCCAGTGAAATGATAGCTGTAATCTTTTCTAATTACAGCTAAGTCGCTGCCTTCGTGAACGACCCTAAATGATGCATAAAGCCTTTACGAAAACAACCATTCATTCCGTTTCTGGTTGGAAGGAAAAAAAAAGCAGTTGGCTCTGCCTCTGATTGATGTCTGATCGTGTATAAGGCGGAGAATTTGTCACGAGTCAGACCTCGATCGTTTCCACCCCTTTTGGTTGATCCTCGACAAACTGCTGACCTCTGTCTGGCAGTGACTGATTGACCTTCGAGACTGGAGGTCTCACCTGCTGGTTCGAGAGCAAAGTGCCAAACAACGTTACGCACTTACTCCGTCGATCGGAAACAAAACCTGATATTGTCAACGGCTTGACAGAAGCGGTCACAACGGAATACATCTCTGTCGAGCACGCTGAAGATCGCTAGGAATTTTATTTCGACATCTGTACTTTAAGCACAAATGTATCTAAGTCACAATGTTAAATGTGATGCCTCGAGCAGTTTTTTGTACGAGAGAACTCGAACCCTATAAATGAATTTTCTCCTACGAAAGCTAATTTCTTGCGTCTTTATCTCTCCTAAGCACCGACTAACGTGTAAATTAATACATTAAATGCCTACGGAGTTATAAGGTAATCGCGAACTAGAAGAAACGCATTTCCGAAAGTTGAGGAAATGAATACGTCAACTCGACTATTCCCGTTGTGTGAAAAGTTCGTATCAGCACGATTTATGTACTGGGCATAAAGACCAAGCAGATTCTAACGCTTAACTAGTAGCAAATTTAGAATAGCCCCTTACTTATCTGGAACGGGATTTAGTTTTTGAGAAAAAAGCGAGACTTTTGTCATTGTTCGGAGTTTAAAAAATCTTAGGCAGACCTGTAATCTATCACGAGAGGTCGTGTAACAAAAAAGCCCACTCGGCTTCCCCTCTGGTTATTTGTCTACCTGGACTTTCTCACAATGTTTGACTTTCCTCCTAGTTCCTTTCCGGGACCGAATTCTCATACGAGAGGGGACTACCCCGGCACGTGGACCCGTAATGTAAGACGGTGAAGGAGAAGAAAATGCAGAAGTTTTAAATAGCAGCAGGCTTTTTGGATGCAGAGCGAGTCATCTAATTTTGATCGTTCGAAAGCCATAAACTTTGACAATTATGGAAGTTAAAGATAGTTAGAAACATTAAGTTGGCTCCTTTCAATTGATTTCGCCATTTCTGATCGATTTAAGTTATCTACAAAACATCTTAAAGCGACTTTCTTTGCGAACAATCTCATTAATCCGTCGCCATGACGAAAACCAATGAGAAAAGTTGATTCGGTAATTAACAACCAATCAAAGTAGCGGTTTCAAAATTCAAATTTGAATCTCATACGACGAAAAGAAATGGAATTAATGCGAAGGGAAACTTTTTTAAGATTTTCAACTTTTCGACAAATTTTATCGATCAAACAAACAAATCAATTTAAACTAATTCCTTAAATGTAATTTTTTTTCAATTTTCCTAAATGTTCTTGAATAAATTAATTTTCAAAAATAAATAAAAACTTTTTAAAGTACCCTATAGATATTATTAAGCTATTTTATTAAACAAATTGCGTCGTAACTTAAGAAAACTTTGCCTTCACATCAAAGAGCATTTCGGTTCCATCAACTGATCAGAGGATGAATTAATCTGAGTTGAGAGTCGGTGCCTAGAAAGAAGAGAACTAGCAGATGGCTATATTTACTCAGGCTGAGCCATCACCCGACAGAACTAGCATACAAACAATGACCAGATGTATGTTTATTGACTGTTTACTGAGACCTTTAGACCGTTCCACTCTCGTACGTCCGTCGCAAGGATGCTCCTTTTTAAGGGGTTGGAATAGATATGACCAAGACTGATTCGTGTCACGACAACGCCGGCGTGTCATTGTTGTCGGTAGATTAAATTGTGAACTGTCATATCTATAAGACCGAGGACAGATTGGTGGCGAGGAGGCTTTAAATCGATCTAGAAGTAGCTTAGAGTACGTCAGGTTATGTTTAGAAACTGGCTCATTATCGTAGTCGGAAGGACGAGCCTGGATTCTTCTCGAAATATAAAGCCAGAAACTTTTTAATAAAGATAGAAAGTTTAGTTTGGACTTATTTCTAAGAGAAATGATGCATAATAATTAATAAGTAGCGTCGGCAGATGACAGCTAATGACAAACGGACTTACGATACGTAGGCCTGAATGGCGGAAGGAAAGGTGCGAACGGACCAAAGCGTGTTTAAAAAGTTAAGTCGGACGGTTACGATGGCGTATAAAGATAAAGTTAAAATAGTTACTTGATAACAAAGCTCGGTTTTGTTGGTAAAAAGGAGTCGCGGAGTACAAAAGCCTTTAGAACCGGCGCCGAACGACACGGAACTAAAATCACGTGGATGGGAAGCAAGTGACGCAACGGAAGTAAGTTGTTACACACTCGCCCCAATTGCGAGCGGGGAGAGACGGGATGACCTTCTCAATCTCGGCAGAAGACGGGACAGATTGTTAACTTCCTGGCTAGAGCGGCACCCCAGCCCCTAACGCCCCATCCTACCCCCGAGCCCCAGTGGAGCGGAGTAGTGGACAATCCCCCTATTATCCTATCGGCCGCTCGTTAGGCTTAACAAGGAAATGTCTCGTGCATTGACGTCAGGATCGACGCCATGTTCTCCAGTGTCGTGTGACATGGTCTGTTGCCAAGCAATGAACATGTGACAAAACTCACCTGGCCGAAGATCGGATGTTGGCATCGGGACAATCCACAGTTTCCATAGCAGATGCGTCGAGGGCCGCTAGCACGTGTCACTAGCTAAGCAAGTCGTGCTCAACCCGATGCCAGGTGGTGATGCGACTGGAGGGGTGTTTTTTTCCAGTCTTTACTCGCACTAGCGGTCCTACCTCAGCCGCTACCGTCCACCCCTGATCCGGCGAGTCGGTCTGTTCCATTATCACCCTGAGCTGACAGCGTCGCCTGCTTGGGGAGAGCGCTTCCAATTTTAATGCCGCCATTATCATTTTAATGAATCTGATTCGCTGTGGCTGAGCAGTTTCCGTATCGGCAGGTCCCGCGGGGAGGTAATCCAGTCCACTCGGCCCTTTTTTATCGCCGCTAGACAGGAGTGTTACGAGAAACTCCATCTCCATCTCGGGCCGAGCGGTCATCTGGCGATTTTCTAGCGTCGTTGCGAGTTAAGACGAAAAAAATATCGCTGGTATCGCCGCTCTCATTTGTCCTACTACCGTACAAAAGCCGCGATGACACCCCACCCACGCGGATCAGGTCTGCTTTGCCACAAAATAATGATCGGGCTTAATGGCCACCTGGCTCAGCCGGCAGAATCAATAGCTGTAGTTGCAACCACGGGACAGATTGGGATGCTGGATAAAGTAAAAATCGCTTGGCTGTGCTTGCAGCCATCGGGACGGATACCAGTAGTGGTTGCACCATTTTAACTGTTCAATTGGTATGTTTATTGTATTAAGTTGACTTCCTATGTAACGTGGGAGCGTAGCTAGCACAGGAAGTTCATATGGACGTAAATAGTGACACACAACATCATCACTTGACCCTCAATTTATTTCTCTGATCACATAATAGGATCAAGTGAGAGCGAAACTACAAAGGCACTGATTTGACCAAGCGATTTCCAGATGTTTTCTCTTGTTGTCCATCCTTTCTAGTAAATGACGACTTACAAAACGTCAACCCCTATTGATTGATATAAATGAAATTTGCACAAAGTTCCTTTTTCTTCCGATTTCACAATTAACCTTCAAGGTTTTCTCTCGACTTTGTTTTTTCCAACATCCCAATTGTCAAATTATTGATGGCCAAGGTCGAAATCGTGGCACAAGAAAAATATTAATTCTCTTCGTATTTCCCAGGTGAAAGCGTTCGTAGCCACCGTTTCGGCGGGCTTAACGGGACTTAAAACAAATGCATCCACACAAAGATAATCCAGTCTAATATCAAAGCAGCCTTGACCGCCTAATCCCCTAAACAAATTTAATCCCTGTTTCCGGAAGAATTTATGATACATAGACGGATATCGTGTCGCTTTTCATTATAATAACTCAAACTCTTCCCATATGTGTGTTTATTATTATCGTTATCGCGCCGTAAACGGGCTAAATTATTTATTACACGTTTTAAATAGAATATTTGGTAAACATCCTGCAAATTTTATTAGATGTCAATTAGTCACATCTTCTCTACCAACTTTATAGATAAGTCACGTGCCTTTTTATTGCCCAACTACTTTAATAACAAAAATAGCCGTCGACCAAATTGAAGATTATGTTGTGGTAGCTAAACAACCAATTGGTAGATGCAGCGAGGTGAGAAGAAAGGCCAATATTTCTAACAGAGCTCAGAAGACTGTCCCCAGCAGGCCAAGTGGACAGAATAAAATATCGCACTAGTAAAACAGCTGACAAGACGAAAAGCTAGCCTTCTCGATGCTATTTTTTTCTTATTTCTTCCCTCTTTTTCCTCCCTTACTTTCCCTTCTTTGGCTTCGACCTTCCTCGTCAGATGCACGTGTAGATCAAAGCAAATAAAAAGAAAAATAAACTAACTAACGAAGGTTGAAACAAAATTCGATCGAACTTCTTTGAGTGATTAAAGTACAATGCGAGGCCATTAGAATATATATGCATAGTAGATAGATCACTTATAAGACAGCAAAAGGATAAAAGCTGTCAGAATTATGGCGATAAAGTTTGACAGTCCTGAAGATCAGAATAAATAGCTGTCTTTAAACGTTAATAGTGCGTGCCAACGATATTACAGCAGAAACACAAAACATTTGACTGGTTGATATGACGAATCGCATTCTTTATCGAATATTAGACGAATACGGTAAGTTATCTTCGATAGATATATTGAAATATTGCCGTTGTAACAACCTTCCGGATGGTAATCTGTTAAACACAAATAAACAGTTGGAAGAAGTTATATCTTGATGACTTACATCACACTGCCTCGTGCCCCTATACCAAACGGCACTTTCCCCCCTAGCATTAACTAAGTACGGTCTGGTAGGCGAATTTTACTTTATTTTTTGCCACAATTCTACAGGGGCGAGTCGAATTATAGTCAGACACACAAGAGGGCTTGGTTCATCTATACTTAGGCTTGTATAAGCTATTGTTAAATGGTTCGTAGAAAGAAACAAAGAAGGCGTTTTACTAATGATAAAAACTAAATTCGTAATCTATCCCTATTAAGAAAGTTTGTTTCTGTGGTATGAAAAGGTGCCCACATTTATTTATTGTATTAAAATATCAAAAGTTATAACTTAACACTTCTGTTGACGTTTTAAAGTGTTGGAGTTATATTTTAAAATGGAAAAAAAAAAGGAAGAAATACATGGGATTTAGCGACCAGTTGCGCAATTCTTATTCCAGGAAATTTACTTCAAGCCAGCCACAGGAACAAACACTTGTTTATTCTAAGTTCCTTTCGTGCAGCGTTTATTTCAACAAACAAACGTGGGTGGTGTCTGGAACGGAAAGTTCGTTTATACTTCTTTGCTCGCAGATGTCCGGGTTGTCATTGAAAAGATCTGAAATATAAACTGTTCACTCTTTGTAAGACATGTTGTGGCCAGAAAATTATAGAAATCAACTGTGTTTATTGTTTCCAAATGTACAAACGACTATTTTCTAACCTACTCGTGCTTCGGAACTGTTATCTTTTGATTCTAATAACTCATTAACGCCTTAAATACCTGTCGGTACTACAAAATTTTGGATAGGTTCCAAATTTGTGTCAAAGCTACCACTAAGAACAGAAAATTCAGTAGGTTTTTTTCCTTTTTTTTCCGTCCCTCTCTTCTGCTTCTTCTCGATTTACTAAAGCAGAAACGGCAAAATTCTATAAAGAAAAATTCATTCGAACTTTCTATAACTTCTTAACTAAATAAAAAAAGCAAAAATAAACTTAACAATCAAGTAAAACTTGAAATATTTAAATATCTATAAAGAAGATTAATGTAGGCTTTAACAGGAGTGAACAATTGGAGAAATCTTATAAATTCGAAAGGATTATTTTTTTCCTTTAATATTGGCGTGAGAAGAAAATGTAATGAAAGCGGAACCGTTATATCAGTGATAGGAAGCCAAATAAACCCTGTGAAAAGAGCTAAACTATCAAAAAATCCACGCGACCCGTACGGGAATAAAGAGAAGTGAAGAAGTTAAGAAAATTAAGTATACACTCAAAATAATCCTCATACTCTCTTCTGATTAATTTCCTATTTACCAGAAAGAGAATGCATTTCAAACCAATTACCGAGCGTTCTTTTTGGAGTGTTGGGGGACACTCAAATTATCGTCAATTCCTCCATTTTTGAACCGCTTTGTTCGTCACAGAATTGCTTGTATCTCATTTTAACACACCCAATCATTTCTTCCATGTCAGAATGGCAATGAAGGGGTCGTTGCCATAGTAACGCTTTAGAAATTCACCTAAAGCACAATCCGGCGACTTCCCCGACCACATACATCTACACATTAAACTCTAATTAACAATAAGGCGCATGACAGTCTTGTTGCCATGCATCTAGATGACCGTTGTGCAGTCTGAGAGAAAGTACGGCCCCCCACTTATTTAATTTGGTTTTCATGGCGAGTGACAGGTGAAGCTCGCGTGTGCGGCCTCCTTCTCTTTACTGACGACAGTCGCCCTTTAAAAGATCACAGCGAATACGATTAGAGATGAGCGTGCCACCGAACATCACAGCACTGATTGGCACTAATGTGGTTGGCATAGTTAACGAATACTTCGCCTCTTCTTCGTCTTCCTGATAAATATATCGTGGCTGCTGTAATGGCGGGTTTCTTCTTCTTTGCCCTTTTTTTTTCCTTCTTATTCTTCTTTTTTTTTAATTTTTCGACCGGTCACAAAGCTGTGGGCTGGAAAAATTTTTCGATTGAAAACAAAGAATTTTAGCAAGACATTCTTCCGTCGTCTTAATTCGTATAGAAGATAAATGTGGCCCTCGGGGCATTTTGAGGTTTGCTCCCGTTTTTTTCTCTCTAGTGTCGAGTCTTATCATTCATTAAAAGTTGGCGACGGTAGTAACAAAATACAGAATTACGCTTTTATTTTCCTATGTACGAGCGTTTGATTTGTTCTCCACCACTCAAAATCCACTAGTCAAGCCGAACGCGTTAAAAATCCACTAATTTTTTTTCCCTTTCCTCCTCCTCCTCCTCCTCCCTCCATCCTCTCCTTCCACTCGTGTACAAGATTAGTTAGGTTTATCGTATTGTTATTAGTAACCCGTCTGCAAACTAGGAATCGTTATAATTTTAACACGCATTGATCGATCAGTTGTTAAACTATTTTTAAAATTGTTTAATAAGAGATCGATACGGGTACTCGGCTTCTTTTCTTATTGTTGAAAGATAATTAAAGGGAAAATGTGAAGTTATAACTGACGTATTGACTGCGATTGTTGATTTGTGTACAGTCAATAGAACACGAAGAGAACGGAAATCGTTATTCGCTTGATAAGACCTTTGGTAGATTGGTCAAGGCTCCTCCATTATACAATATTCTTTAGATTGGACCTACATTCTTACAGGACCATGACACATGTCAATGCTACATTAGAAACACTTTCCCAGGCTGAATTCCCAGAAAGTAGTTAAGAGAAAAATTTAATAAATTCAACAACTAAATTTACCGTAAACCTCTTTAAATCGAAGGATTTTATAGTTTTATTAACGTCTTAGACACTAATAATTAGTTAACTTTGTCGATATTTTTAAAGATTTAAAGACGTTTTATACAGTTAAATTCCGAATTAATCAGCCGAAGAAAAACGAGGTAAAATATAATAATAATTCGACAGCGAAACAATTTAAAATCCAAATAAGAGGGACTAAAAATCATGAAAAAATCAATGCAGACGGATCGATTGTGGATTATTAATTCCGCGCATTGATTAAAGTAAATAAAAAAAGGGAGGGGAAAATATTATGGCAGGTAAAGAGAGAGTTTAAGAAAAACTCATCAGATTCCTTAAGTTTAGATTAAGCAACATAAAAGTTTAATGTTAGCGAAAACATAAAAGTGAATTAGTGATTAAAACCACGTTAAGTGTTAGACCCTATTGACTGACGTAACGTTGCTGTGTTGTTTCGTATTTCTATCCACCTGATATTTTTACGACATTCTTAAAATGAAATACGGCTTTTTCCAACTTTTTAATTTGACTAATTATAGTTAATAATCCGAATTTCGACACAAAACTACTCATTATGTAAATCAAGAATTGCGAGTGGGCATGTCTCCAGAGAGGCGAAATGCCCCTCTAAATACATCTATTATGACTTTTATCATTAGTAATCGAAGAAAAACAATTAATAAACTAAATTCTGGACCGACTTTTTGGCCTAATTTTTCATTTTACATTTTTCTTTAAAAGAAATATTAATAATTTTACTATCAAAAGATTAATTTTAGATTAAAATAAACATAAATTGGATGTTCAGTCGATGTCGAAAATGGATTTTAGAAGAGAGAGCAATCCGTTCTCTCGAAATTATTTTTATTTTTATTTTTTTCTTTCGATTTTTCCTATTTAGAAATTTAATTTTTGCTTATTTTCGAAATTAATTTTATATTTTATAATCGGATAAAATTATTAAAAGAATTTTAAAAGATCATTCGCGTTTAGTTTATTTATTTTAATCAGTACACGACTGACGTTTCATTCGGTTTTAAAGTAGAATTCGATTGAAAAATTACGAAAAAAAATACTCGGTATTATAAATATAGGACCCTTTCCATAATTTATATTACTAAATATTAAATCAGAAAGGATTTTTCTAAGCTTGAATCGTACGAAACGACGTCGTTTCGTACGAACAAACGTCGACTCAATTCATCAAAGCATACGAAAAATCCCTAAGAGCTCAAACATTCCACACATTTTAGAACTTAATATGAACTAGGTTATTGTATTTTAACACTTATTTCGTTACATAGCAGTAGAAGAGAGAGATCAGAGCGAAATAGTTCAATAAACTTGTCTCTGGGAACATTAAAATGATTTTAATGGGGTAATTTGATTTTCAAATAGGCCCCTTTAGATCTGTGAATCATATAAACCTCATATCTTGTTATAAATTTGTTTTCAATCACGCGAGAATAATTTATATTAAAAATGAGGGCCTCCCTTTGCGAGAGGCTTTCAATTTATACAAGAATAATAGCAATTTGTTCAGTGCTCGATCAAAACTGCCCTCATCCATATATTTACAAGATCTTTCTTCTATACCAAACTGAAAAGGTTATTTTATTATCTATAAGTTAAGCATGTTAAGTGCCTATCTAATCATATTAAATATTTAAAATTTAACGTTAAAGCCCGCTTTCTACAGTGGATTTTTTCTTCTAATAATTTTTACTTAAAAAATTATTAAAACCAGAAGATTAATTAGATTAAGAGCGTGAAAATTATATTTTTAACAAAAAACTTTTTTTTGTTTTTTTAAGAGAATCAAGATTTATGTAAATTTTAACACCACAAAAAAACTATTTTTTCTAATCATTTTTTAACTCCATCCCTCTTTTTTTAACCCTCTTTTTTTGTCAAGTTAATTGACCTGTAAGGCCTACTAATCTACTTAAGCTTTTAATCTAATTAGATTTTTCAAGAATTTATAAAAATTTCTTTCTTATAAAATATTTTTAACTAACTATTATTTAATTTTAATAATCGTGTATTTATTAGGAAAGAGTGGAATTTCGTTAATTATATTCTTAACTCCCCCGGCCTGAAGGCCTTGGTAAGAAATTCGATCAAATTTTTCGTATACACTAATTAAAAGATATGCTACTTGATCACCAGTAGACAGGTGTAATTACAGCAAATCTTAATAAAGTAGAATATTTTATGCTAGAAATTCGGATTAGGAGAATGGTGTGCCACTGCCCTCTTATTTTATTGTTGAAATGAAAAGATTCTGGGATCTGATTTACAACCGCTATCATAAACTAAATGAATAATCTTATAGACCTCACAGCGTATTCAGTATTTATAAGGTTAAAGGTAAAGTTTGCTCTTCTGCTGCCTGGCGGAACATTTCAGAATATAATATATATATATATATTTAAAGTTTCGTATGTCCCAGTTTCAGCAAAATTTTGCCTTCAACAAAAGTTGTGTTTTTCAGTTTTCTTCCCCCTTCCCCTTCTCTCTCTCTCTAGTCCTTTGCATCCTTCAGAAATGTGTTACAAGATCCATCTATCGATTTATAATCTCTAAAGTGTGAATATTTACCCGGCATTTTTCTATTTTTTAAGGTCTACGATGAGCTAAAAACCTTTCTGAGACCTTTTTTTTAAATCGAATAAACGAGAGATTAAAATTAATTGTTGGAAAAGTGAATTAAAATGGTGATTTTAGATCACGTATCGCATTTGATAAGTCGAATTTTTAAGCCTCCTATTCGCTTTTTATTAAGTTCTAAATGTAGACAACTTGCTCTCTCCTGATCGATATTTTCTGATTAAGTTAATCGCATCCGTAGAGTATGAATATAATTAAGGCCTGCATTTATAAGTCCTTAGTTAAACTAACCTGCTGTCAGATCTGATTCGAGGGAGTTATCGTTTTAATCAATGTATACTTTCAACTATTATTCAATTACGGTAAAAAAAATTAAAAGGCTAAACAATGCTCGTTTGCCCATTGAAGAAATGCCTTACAAATTTACCATATTTCTACGAAAAAAAGCCAAAAGAAACTTAGATTTTTTAACACTTAAAGAAGTGTCCTGACCGAATTCTATGTTTAATCAGATAAACAGGAGTAAATTTGAAGTTATGCAGGCTCAACTCGATCAATCTAAGCCTGGATAATGACAATCTGAGTAAGAATCTAAGCAGATTAATATCATTAGGGCGATTTTAAAAAATAATTCGGCACTTAAAATCCGTGTAATAATAAACATAACTAATATAGTTATATAATAAACACACTCAACTTGTTACTAATTATATCGGGTGTACGAAAATAAAGGATAGAGTCCTGTATATTTTACAAGATATGATCAGATTGCTGACGCGGAAGTCATTTATAATGTTCTCTCGGTGCTTAGTAATAGATTTGTCACTGGTCCACTAGACATATTACACAAGTGACACTTTAATTAGAATGATTTAATGACAATACGGGAGAGACAGCATTTTTTCTTTATACCCCAAAGTCTTAAAAAAAATCCCTGTCCTTAGAAATATGAACAAAACTTAATTGAAATAGAACTGCTGGCCTAGATTTGTGTGAAAGACGAATAAAAATGATCTATCTTTTATTAAAGTACTTTAAATGCGTTATAAATTCACTCTTAATGGAGCCAAAGTGTTGCCTATGAAGTAGTGATTTTTCGATATATTCGAGCCGTGAAAGAAAGACTTGGAGTTTAAATGAAGGCCTTATATGGAGGATGAGTTATAAAATACTTCATGTGCAGATGGTGGTAGCTTTTCATTGATGTCCGCGGATGTGGCGAATCGATGGTGAGAGGCCTTAATTGGTTAAAAAATATGAGTAGATAACCCGCAGGAACTAAAAAGTGTTGGTATAGGTTAATATAAGGGGCCTTCAATCTGATAAAGTAGCCGGTATATCGGAAGATTGATAGGGAAATTAACCGTAATAAAACCATTCCATTGATAAAAGATTTAAAGATTTATAAACTGTTGGAAAAGTTATAAAGAGACTTGCAAAGTTTTCTTAAGTATAAAATGGCCTGTCATCATCGCTGACGACTTACTTTTAAGGATTAATCCTTTTTTTCTAACGTCTATTGGACTATCGAATGTTTTCGTTTAGCGAAGTTTTAAAATAAAAGAGAAACAAAAACTTCAGCAAACTGCATCAGAGATAAAAACGATTTCGATAACAATTCTGTCTTCTCGGTTGGCACCATTTATCCACACATCCAAGAACAATACATCCCCTAGGAACATGACCGCAATCCATCTTTTCATCATTTCTTTAACTCACAACAAACCTTAAAGAGAAGAAGAAAAGCTTCTTTTCTTTTCGTGACTGATTCGGAAAGTCCATTTCCTATCTTTCTCACATTTTCTCGACGATATATTTAGTAGAACCTCCACCCAGTGTTTTTAAAAAAGTTTTTTGATGTACCAACCATCAACTTCTTCCCTTGTTAGGAGACATTGTTAGTAATGACGTCCTTTTGACCAAATCTCCCCATTTTGTTATTCTCCACCAAAGATCGACTTATTACTTCGGGTGATGAGGCTACAATCCTTTGAATATCGGTATGGGAGAAGAAATCGTGAAATTCTAATCCCCAATAGGTTCTTGGCTGCAGATTGTAAACTTAGTACTCCGCCCTTTTCGTTTTCAAGCCAGGAGATAAAACACACCTGGCAGTCGCTACATGCCATCACATTGTTTTTCTAACGCACTGACAGTTTCCCTTGAGCGCTTTAATCAGCTCCAACTAATTTCTTTTCCGTCACTTATCAAACCTTAATGAAAGCAGGTGTTTTTCTAACAAGCACGGAACACCCGTATGAGCCTAGGGAAAGCAATTCCCATCTATTATGTTAACGCCCCTCTTCCTTACACTTAAAAATGTTTTTTTCCTCCCTTCTCTTTCTTTCCATCTCTTCTGCCCCCTCGCCCAAGTACGCCACAACATCTGCAAAAGTCTATATTAGAACTAATCCTTCATGGCTTCTTATGTATGCAAGAAGATATCTGCTGGTGACATTTGCTGCCTCCCAGGTATAAAGATACCTTGCAAAACTGTCTGACATCAGATCTCCGCTTCTTTTTCGATAAACGAATTGTTAATACGGTCGAGACAATGCCAATCTATAGGATATAGCCTTATATGGACGTAGTATTAAAGAGGATTTCGCCCCCAACTCACATGATGCTAAACTTATACGTTTATTTTAAAGCATATATTAATTTACCTGGGAAAGGACGAGATGGAAGGATGTACTTTTGGCATGCTTAAAATATTCGGTGATTACAAAAGAGATCTGCGAAAGAAGCAAAACAATCTATACATCGCTTAAGACCATCTTATCTCGAATGGTAATTTGATTAACTGAACACAACAGAATTGAAGGAAAATCATTCCCAAGACGACGAATTTAATATTCTCGGTTTAACTTTGACTCGTAATTAATCAGAGACATAACTCATCTTTTCTGTTGTTAACATGTAGAATTGCTGATCCGACGGAATAGAATGCATAAATTAACTTAACGCATCCGCTGAGACTTTTCTCAATGTCTTTCTGGCCTTTTAACAGGCCGGTAATTACGACTGAAGGCCCTTTCTACAAATAAATCCCAACAAAAACTCGTAACTCGTCACGTAAAAACACTTTTCTATAAGATCCAGGTTTTAAAACAAGTCTGTCATGTCGGCCCTTTAGTCATTTCTTTCAGCTTTAAGCAGAATTAATGCCGAAATATAAAACAAAAATCAAGTAATTGGAATCATTCATTTACATTATTACACATAAATTTCTTTTAATTACAGAGGCCTTATGACGCTTATAGAGACTCGAGTGCCGTGGCGGATTAAGACCTTCCAGAGCCTCTGGTGCACAAGATTGGGGCCCTCGACATAATGTTCCATCATAAACTAATTATAATTTTACAATTACTTAAAAATTATGATATACAATTGCAACGGTAAAATTATTTTTTTTCAATTTTGGGGTCCCCAGGCGTGTGCTTCGAGTGTCTAGTGGGCATCCAGCATTGCTCGAGAGTTTAATTGCCAAATTATCATATAGACTTAAAATGCTAAATCTTATAAAGATGTATTTAATAAAGTGTTTTTTTTTAATCAGTAAAAATTTTATAAAGGTGTTATAAGGTAAATAAGTTAAGGCCTCGGTATTTATTCTTTTAAAACTTTTATTAATTATTTAACTAAGTAATCTTACACTTAAAGAGAAGTAAGATCCCAAATAGAGAGGAATTAAATTTTAAAAAAAAAAGGGCCCTTTGCATAATTTGTAGCATGGCGTTGAAGAGGGTAAATGATTTTTTAAAAATTAAGAAAATTCCCGAAGTGTGTGTTATCAAAGAGAAGTTTCGGAATTAAATTAATTTTTGCGCATTTTTACAAAAGTCTCATTAAAATATTTAAAAAGTAAAGTTTTGTCTCTTGCGAAAGACAAGCGAAGAAAAAATTAAAGAAAATGAGCTTTTTCGTTTGATCAACCGATGAAGGAAGAAAGAAAAAATGGCTGGAGACAACTTCAAATTCGGCGATAAAGTTTTATTTGTAGGAAGGAGGGAGTACTAAATACACTGAATGATGGAATAGTCCTCTCTTAGAAACAGCCAAGATTCAGCTGTTTGCGAAGATCGCATAAGGACCCGAGAAAAAAGCTCTTGTTTGCGAATTTTAAGAAGATCCTCCGATTTTCAAATCTCCACTTCAGAATGGCTATTCGTATGTGTATTTTCCTATCAAAAATCCAAAATAAATAGCACGCATTGCAGCATTTGTATTCGCTACTTAACCTATTTCGTCCTCGGAAATTTTAATCATTTTTCGGATACTTCAGATGAAAATTAAGCCGGTAATCATCATTAAAATTAATCGAGGACTTTATCAAATTATGAATATTAGAAACACCATATTAATATTTCTCAGATAATATCTCTTTTTTTTTTCTTTTTATTTTTAGAGTCTGTAATGGAAACTAGGCTAGAGAAGCATACACAATAGCACGTAACGGCGCTATCCATAGTCACCTGGCCGTAGTACTATCTGACACAGAATAGGAAAAGAGAAAAATTTAAAAAAAAGCTCGGAAAAAACCAATTATAAACAACAAGGTATGAAAAATGGGAGGTAAAAAATAATACAAACATACGGAATTATATATTAGAACCACTTGTATACAAGCAAAACGCAGTTGCTTTTGTCCACAGTGTTATTATACAAGTCGTCAATAAATCATTGCACCATTAAATAGTGCTTTGCGTGTTCTTCCCCGAGTTGTAACTATATCTCGATAGATCAAACGATGCATAGGTATTCCCAAGTCAACTTTGTCTGCGAGTCTATCAATCTCTTTGCGACTTGTTTATACATCGATGTCACATACTATGACCAATTTGTCTCCATTTCGGCCGTTCTCAGCTCTTACCCCTCCGCTACACTCTTTGTCACGTATCGATTGCTCGGTTCGTGACAGAGGTAAACTTTGTCAACTCTGACAAAATGACTATTTACGACGACGCAATGTTATCCACGTCACGCAATCTAATAAATGCACGACTTAGTTTAGCAAACGATAACACTTAACGGTAATCAAGAGAATATAAGTCAATAAGAGCCCAAAGGTGCGTGTAATGTTATCGTTAACGCTTAACACCGCAACAAAAAAAAATCGCGGCAGTTAATAAACGATAGTTTATTCTAATTTCTGCTCTCGTAGGAATGCCGCCTTGTAAGGGAGAGAAAGATCGAGAGAGAGCGAGAGAGAGCGAGAGAGAGAGAGAGAGGAGGAGGAGGAGGAGGTTTTTTTTAAAAAAAAATCAGGATTGATTAAACTGTAGTTATTTGATGTTGTTGTATCCACCGATTTTACAATTTACCGTCGAGTCGTTTGCTTGGAAATCGAATTATCGACTGCTATTAGAACGGTACGTCGTCTATAATTAGGCTTAGTATTTAATCCCGATGCACAAGAAGCGAAGATTTTCGTCCAATGTCTCCTTTCAGACGATATTGATCGTAAATACTATTAAAGTTGTGTTGTGTCGGTAATGGCGAATGCAATAGCGACTTAAATACGTCGACGCGCGAATACTGACGATGAAACCATAATGAAAAACAGCTGCAGTTGATAAATGCCAAGAAATGAGTTTTGAATAGGAAATCGACGCTTGCAGCACAATCATAAATAAGCAAGAGGATAATGCGTCGCTTAAGAAACGCTATATTCTCTCCAACGTGTTCTTTTTGAAACTGAGTAATCCCATTGGTTTAAAATTAACCAACCGTTATTCTTTGTGACGTCACGCTGGGGTTAAAATAGACATTTTCATCGGGACCGTTAGTTAGAGTAGGTTAAAGTAGACGGGAAGAACCGAAGCGTCCATTTTAAATAAGAAAGGTTTAATTGGAAGAAAATAAGACGAGCCGGTTATTAAATCCTTAACGAATTGCGGGATAGATAATAATTTCGATCGGTTGATAAACGGGACGTCCAGGACGACAAGTGAAGAGGCAAAATCGTTTGCGAGTGATCCGAAGACGTCATCTCTAAGAAAAGATCCCATGGCGACTTATTGACGCTTCTCAAAGATCAATTCCTGCGGAAAACTCTTCAGTCTACTAACGTGATCGTGTTTTGATCTCAATGCTATCGATGCTATAAGAGATACGGTAGTGGTTTCGCAGGTAGCGACACAGGTGCAGCACACTGGCTACGAGCGGGAAATATGATTTCCCAACTATAAGACTAGAAACTAGCGTAAGAGATTCTACTCACCGACCGGACTGCGTCAGTACGAACGAAAGGACGGGTACAGTTGATTAGTAAAGTTTGTCGGCGACACAACAGCCTAGTGTATAGCGGCCAGGGTGTGGTGGGCAGAAATCAATAAATCCGTGTGACGGCTGCACTATTATGTAGGTATGACATGTAGACTGGGTGGCGTGTTGTTCGACACGGCACTTTTGTTTTCGACGCTCCACTGAAATCATAGTTCCACATAACTCGACGCAAGATGCCAGCTGTTCATACTTTAACTTTTACGAATTATCGCCCCGATAAAAATTGATAGTTGCATAGGATTTCGGGTTTTGTTTTCCGCATGACTGCAACGATGACGTAAAATAAACAATTGAATTGGACAACACTAGCTACATTGTGTCCTCCAAAGCTCGTTACTCCACAAACTGGTTCCTCTCTACATAATATAGTCTGCGTGTATACGCTCCGCGGCTCTTTGTACACACAGCTGCCGACTACTATCACTTATATAATGCATTCTCATCTGTGATGAAAATACCGAGCCAAATAAAAAGAAAAATATTATGCATGCCGGATAGAGATAAAATTATTTTATAACTCTTAAAAATTCTCTAATTTATTCGCAATATTAAATGTCCCGCTCCGATTTAAGCTTTCCAATCTATCCGCGGAGGTGCTAACCTTAGCGTTTGGAATAATAAAATTCGTTACGTATAATTCCGCGGCTATGGATCAGTTTGTAACTATTGAATGGCTGGGATTATCAAAATTCCTGGACAGACCAGAAAATTGCGAAGGATAGAAAGTAAAAGGATTAATAGAAAGGGAAAAAAAGGATCAAATACTAGTTATTACTGTGTGGTAAGCAAGCATTTGATTGTTGGTGTTTCGTGTCGACCAATTGGCAGGGTTGGTTGTTGAACAGGACGACCAAGGGAGGGGTGTGACCCGCGTTGTAGTTGCTATAGTGACGCAGCCACAAAAGGCACTCTGCGTGTTGGCTTTAAGTGGTAAGGTTAAAAAACAAAACAAGAAATACAAAGATAACGTACGCCTGAATGTACAGCTATTGGGAAAATTATTAGTATATTTATTTTTAATTTCCTAGACGATTCACTCACTCTCTGTTGGTGAACTCACCGGATCAAAAAATCGGTTATTCCAATTTAAAAGTAATCATTTATACATACGTACACAAACACACGCGCATCCAATTAAAAAATCGTCTTTAAAAAATGCAAATATTAATTAAAAATTTATATTTGGAGCGCGCAAAAAAACCGATTACGTTATCTTTTCTCTAGGTCTTGCCGAAAAACTTGCGACTAAAACTTGAATAAATTGAAAATTTATTAAATGTTGTTGGACGGGAAAATTTCTCCAATTATGAAGGTTACGTAAAAGTAAATGGGAGGATTTATTTATATTCACTAGAGGTAGTGTTAGTCAGTCTTTAATGATGCACGTAGCGTAGATTGGGGAAGATGATTTTCGAGTATAAATGCTGGTGAAAGTAACAAAGCCGATTGATAAATGTAACAATTATGTAACACTCTTCAATCTGCGACTGATAAAAGTAGAATAAATAAAAAGCGATTATCAGATTAGCGCACTAAAACTTTCGTTCCTTTGTGTCGAAAGAGTTGTTGGCACAATATTAAAATTTCAGAGCGATTTCTTTACCGCAAATAGCTAGAAAAAAGAAATAATTCAGTAGATATATGTTTTATAAACAAGCGTGCAGCCGGAGAAACCGGGCGCAAACCACAAAGGAACTTTTGCGAGTTTCCGATGCCCATCTGTGAGCCACGAGTGAAGAGTGCCCGAGGTGTGCAACCGCCGACGTTTATTTAGGCCTAGCTGGCTGGAGAGAAAACACCTTGGCATTGTGAAGGACAAATATGACGCAACATGACGACAGCGGTGACGGGGGGAGGGGACACGATGTGGCATTCAGACGGATTTCCTTCGCCCGCCCGTCCATGCCAAGCGGGCCAAGGGAACAATGTAAACCCTCGGCTACAGGACAAGGAAGAAAGCGGCCCTGGCCTTTTGTTCCCGTCCACTCCGTGTCCTGCATTCGCCGGCCTCTCAGTGACAGCGAAAATCCATTTACTCGGCACAATTGGCAAGTGTGACTAAACTCGACAAAAAGGTGCGCCCGAGGGGACAACCTGGGGATGCCGACCAATCGTTCGCCCCCTAACTCGGCCGCAGCTTCAGCGAACAAAATGGCTTCCGACTCTGCAGCCTAAACAAATCAACGTGGGTCTTTTGTTGCTCCTCCGGTATAACTTCCAACTTCCCGTCTCGGCGATGACAGCGCCTGTAAGTCGCTCGGACACACATACCAGCCGCTGTCCACTCCTACCGGCTGCTTGCCATCCACTGCACTAATTAATTACGGCCATTTTACGGATAGCATACACTCGCGCCAATACCAGCACGGCCTTCGGGACCGTGCAACCGTACATACACAATGCTGATCCCGCTTGACAAACCAACCCATACAAAGCAACTACTCACCTCTAGCTGCACATCGCCATCAAAGCAGCCGTTAGTCAAGTCTGCAAATCAGACTTGGAGGCATCATTTCGCACACCGCGTGCTCATTGTAAATACAAACATATCCATCCGCCGGACGAATTAAACAGCTTCCACCTATTCCTTCCTATTGTCTTATGTTATTCGCCAATTACTCGTCCCTTTACTATTTTCTCCTCTATCGATTCTCTTTATTGAACCGTTTCGATGATGTATGAACTATTTTGTGTGGCGGAGGGCGAAATTGTTATTCTCGGCAGTCGAGTGCTAGGCTGTGTGACGTCATACGCACCTGCTGGGTAAACAGAAAGAGTCTGACCGACAAATTTAGCTCAGACTTTCGCTTCGACAAGGACGCCAGTTGATATTTAACTTGGCTAATAACTAAATAAACATTTAATAAATACACCACTATTATATAATTCCTATTACCCTCCAATAATCGACAGCGTTCAAGGTAACTCTATGACGTAAAATGTTATCGTCCGCTTCTTTAGTAACAAATACTAACGTATTACATAGTGATAATCGACTCCTCTCACCCTTAACCTTATACATTTTAATAAGGAAAAAAAATTCGCGATTAAACGCCCATAACACTTACTAAATTCTTATTACGTCGTCCTACTAACAAAAAACTTTCGATTTTACCCTTATATTATAACTATATTGTTATATTGTTAAAATTGTCGACCTTGAATTGTCCTTGAAAGAGCCCCGAGTCGAGATCTCGACTCGTAACTTCAAAGATAAATGAGAAATATAAACAAAACTGGTCATTTGTAACTGGTTTGAGTTTTCTTATGTAATAAATTACATTTCTTACCTTTTATTTAATTTGGAAATTTAAATAAAGTTAGAGGCGTATTAAGAGGGGGGACAGAAAAGTAAGTTTTGGGTGAAATATTTACAGCGTACCTACGACTAATTCGTTTAAAAAAATTATCAATTAATGTGCTATTTATGACGTAACAATATGGATTCCGTTAGGCGGGGTTTTAGTGTGGCCTGGTCACGAAATCGTCATTAATTCAACTTCTTTAATTATTCATAAAATGTGTTGAGAAAACAGCGAAAACGTTCGACGTAACTTCTTTAGTGTTTTTAGTGAGAAACGTGCTTGATTTTTATACCCGAAATCTAGCAGAATGAAAATTAAAATTGAAAAGTGTGCTTCAGTTGATCTGGTAAGGTTGGTGAATACATCAATCAAATCGTATTTTGGGTTTTCTTGGCGAAAAAGATCCTTGAACCGTTTATAATCGCTCACAATTTGTTTTAAATTTCAAAAGGTTTCGATAATTGACTTTAAAATGGTTGTTGGAACAATCTATTAAAAACATTCTTTTTTCTTTTTTTTTTAATAACGCAGTTTTTAAGGGTGAACGGATCGTGTTTGTATGTGTGTATGTCGATCAGTCTGGTATCTATAATTTTTGGTTAGTGTAATTTTATAAAAGGTAATTCACGCATAAAACGAATCTACACTTATTTCTACGCTAAAAACCGTAAAAATTTCTATAATAAACCGTTAAACTTTAAAAATACATCTAAATAAAAAGATAAAAAGAAACCTCGCAACTTTTTTTTATTATTATTATTTTTTAAATAAATTTAAAGCTTATTTTTTTACGATAGACGAAGATGGAAATTATTTTCTTTAAACTGATTTTGAAACCAATTAATATTTACCAAGCAACTCAAAATAACTGGAGTTTTTCTATTTTTATTAATTAAAAAACTCCCGACGAGATCGTTATAAGCGAAAGTTTGCCATAAATCAAATATTAACCATTTTAAAACGATATTTTTGGAATTATCTCTTAAAAATTGATTTAATAAAAGTAAACCATTTGGAAAATTATAAAATTTATTTTATTTTTTTATTATTATTTATTTTTTAAAATAAAATCTTTTACAGCGGTTTTAAATAATGATGCTTTAATAATAAAAGAATTTCTTTTTTCTCCTTCCCTCTCTCTCTCTCTCTCTCTCTCTTTCCCTGTATATATATGAACTGATGCGCTTATCAAAATACTTTTTAAATTAATTTTCGTTTTTAATTCAATAACGAATTAAATATTTTTCTGGGTTAAAATTAATTATTTAAACATATTAAACGACGATAACGACTCAAATATTGTATTCATATTTACAAAACATAAATACGTAATAGAAAGGCCTTTAATTTATCTTTTTTTTTTTTTTTTTTCCTCTTTCCTTTAATTTTTCGGTGTATGCAAAAGCGGCTTATGTATTTTCTGTTATAAGGCATAAAATTGCAAATTAATCGATAGAAGATCAAGTTTATATCGCCGTCTAATTAGATTAAATCAAGCGTTAAAGAAATATAATTATTTTAAAAAAATGGCAAAATTACATAAAAGATTGAAACGCGCAACTATTTCTACTTTCTAATTAATAATTATTAAGTAAAAAAAATATATAAAAGATAAAAAAAAAAATAGCAATTCTACAATATAACAGTACACGGTGTATTATGAGAAACGGATAGAATATTTTCGCAAATTGCATTTTAAAAAGAGAGAGGGGGAAAAAAAGCAATGATTTTTATTAAAATCCCATTAAACCATCCAGAAAAGCATGAGGGTATACATAATATTTTTAATTAAAAAAAAAAAATTGTAATTTTTTGAAATAACCGGCAGGGAGCTAAAGTCGAAAAGAGAGGGAGGAAAGAATGGTCTGTTTTCAGTTAGTGTTAATTATGGAGACATTAACACTAATTTTCAATTAAAGAATGCCAATTTTAAAAGAAAAGGAATAAAAAAAAAAAAAAAAAACAATTTTAAAACTCAGGTAATTATATAAAATATCTGGTTGTAATAACCACAGTTATCGATTATTATCACGTATTTCTTCCGTGTGGAGCTTTGAGTTAATTTGTCACTTAAGCCTAAATGAATATTAAGGCTTTTGTTTAGGGATTTTTTTTTTTTTTTTATTCTCCCGTTTAAAAGATGACAGTTTGTGACGTCATTCGCAAAATCCATTTCACATTTATCACGAAAAATGACATAATTAAACGTAATGAAGAATGCGAATCCGAGAGGATGTTTCCTGCTTAGAAAACATTTCCCATTGTGATTATTTCCCGTCTATAATGGTCACTAAATTGAAATAACTCATTATGAATTCTTGTTTATCGGAAAAACCAGCTGAAAATAATATCAAATGATCAATAATCATAAAGTTATTGTAAAGCCAAACAAACTAAAAGGAAACAGAGATGCCCAAGATGATGATGATGATGATGATGATGATGATAACGATGATCATACCGTTAAGGTATTTTATATTATATTAAAAATTCATTTCGTATACGGTAAAAACATGTGTAAACCGGAACAGGTTTTATGACATATTTTTTATTTGGCAAAATATCTAATACAGTAAAAACCTGTTCATAACGGAACCTGATGCCTAAATGAAAAAAGGAGCGATTTTCTACGTACGATTCCGGTTTATACAGGTTTTGCTATATATATACTGTTAAGAGATAAAAGGAAAATAACTATTATTGTGTAAGTTATGATTTTGTAGGTTTTGAAGAAAAAATTGCAGGATCGTGACATCTCTATTGACCATGTAACATGATTTTTTTTCTTTTTTTTTTTTTTGCGTTTCTATAAAGCTAACTTATTCTATATATGTACAGATAAATTCTGTAATATTCTGCTTTTTTTCTCTTATAAGAGAATAAAGTTTTCATACTTAAATTTTACTGCAGATCCACACCTTTATCAGCTGTCAATTAAAGCGATAGAGATACGTTTATAATAGCCATATTTACAAGTCAGTATATTATAATGTTAAGTCTAATCGTTTCATTTATTTAGTCTACATTTGCGTATAATTTAATTGATTTGCCAATAGAAAAATTGCATGCAACTAAATAAAATATTTAATTCTGTTATATTAATTTAGTCGAGATTTTTTTTAATGAAGTTTTTAAAGGAAAACCTAGCTGTAAGTATGTTTAGTTTTTTAATCTTTTACAATCTTTGCAAAGAAAAACAAAAATAAAAATGCATAATTAAAATTTATCTAGGAAGGATAACTTAAGTATTTTTTGCAGTTTTTAATTACTACATTTATTAGACTTATTTTAGTTTTTATATCTGAGTGGATTCATAAGATGAAGTACTGCATTTAACTTAAAACGTTCAAAATAATTATATCCGAATAATCTAAGTGTATAGTTGCAAAAATTAATGAACTTATTCGGATAATTTTAATAGAGAAAAACAATTAAAAATGCTGACGTTTTTCTTTGTTTTTTGCGTTCGAATCCGTTACTAAAAGATGTTTAGAGTAGGTTTGCTTCCATCTTTGAATGTTAGTGCGTTCTTATATATAAAAAAATATTTAAAAAAAAACACTTATAAATAATCCTTTCCACTTCATTTGAAAACTTCAATCAAATTCTCCCTGGAACAATTCTTGATCGTTTTAAAAAATCTAACTAAAAACATCTTCGGACGAGAAATCGATAATTTAACAAAGACTCGCAGATTCTCCAGTTTAGCGACTGAAGTTATCTGTTTGCCCTGGTGTAAATTATAACCTGTGTTTAATAAAAGTGTTTAGGGACGTTTTAAAGTAGGTGCTAGTACTTATCACAACATAAAAGCTGTTTCTAAATCCTAATAGTTGTGACAAATTTGCGTTTCCTTCAATATAATCCTGAAGAAGGGACAACGTCCCATCTTTGGAGGAGGGCAAAAAAAAAAAAGTAATTATTTTTTAATAAATGAATAAATAATAAATATTATTTTAATTGTATTTATTATTAATATTTAACTATAATTATGTTTATATTTAAAATATTATTGCCGTAAAAAAAAAATGTCTTAATGATTATTATTGATTTTAATTAATTTAAAATTTTATTTGGTAGTTCTGTATACCGAAGAGCAATTGAATTAAATGAAGAAATGATAAAGGTAGTTGTTATTGTTTTATACGGTAAAAGAAAAAAGTAATAACACATTAAGTAATTTTTCTAATTCCACCGCGTATAAACGTCATTTTTCCCATTGACTGGAGAAAATCAATTTTAGCCATTTCGTATCCAAGAAAAGACAATTAGGACAAAATATATTTTAGGATAAAATAAGTTTAAAAGACGCAAAATTCAGATTTGGTCTGAAAGTTGAGATAAGTCATATATCACTTGGCAAATGTATGCAGATGACACTCACATAATGGATACAAGCTCGGCACAAACATCTATGAATATGGAGGTGATCTTCCATTTTTGTATTACTTTGTGAGACAGGTGATTGTTGTCTATATACTATCTTTATCAAAAGATTTATCAGCGATGGAAAAACAGGTTAAAGCTTGTGCGAAAGTTTTAAATTAATTTAAAAATAATAAAGTTCTATTATTATTATTATTATTATTATTTGTATATTTGCATGATATAAAGCAAGTTACCAAACGAGTTTGTTATGCCATTATTATTATTATTATTTTTTTTTTTCTTCCTCTGCCATATTGAAAACATGTTTTATTTATTACCGGGCTAAACAAAGCTTAAGAAATTTATGTAGATGAATATTTTTATGTATTCCCCCTAAGTAAACACTTTTAGATTGCATAAGAGTTAAAATTTAATAACTTTGGACGGAGATTTCCTAATACCCTTCAAATGTCAGGAAAAGAAGCGGCGATATGCTGGTATTGATTTTAAAGGAAACAACAATATCACCAAGTAGGGTTTATTTGTTGCGTAATTTTACGAACTAATAGACGGAGGTGCTCTTTCATCTCTTCTTTAATGACAAATTGCGCCAGGTTGATTTTTAGCGGGTTTTATTTGTGAGTCGAAAAAGTAAACTTGGCTTAGATGTCTTCTAGTAGAAGCTAAGCAAGTAAAGGATGTTTGATCGTTCTTAGATTTTTTGACAACAAAAAAAGAAGAAAAAAACTTTGCAGACCTAATTGAAATTTATACGAGCTTCTGGGTATGAGACAAAAACTGTCGGAAACCATAAGCTGGCGAATTAGATTGGATTTAAGATTTTTTTGACACTTTTATCGAAATTTTTTGCCTCTTTCTTTCATCGCTAGCATTAAACTAACCGAATAAGCTACACATTTCTTTATAACCAAAAAATGAATAAATTTATGTAACTTTCAGATGTATTTGCTAGTTTTAAATTTTAAAACAAAAACTTTAAATAAACAAATATATAAATATGTGTTTGTATACGTACACATGTGTGGGTTTTTCCTTGTTTTTTCTCTTGTTTTTTTTTAATGCAACATATCACGACAATTGGAAAATCACAAAGTTTTTATCGCAAAATAACTGGTTTGGAATTTTTGGCACTTTTAAAACTAATCAGAATAGCGGAAAATTTTTATTTTAGCGTTAAGCAGAAAAGCTAATACTCGATTAATTTTCTATTCATTGCAGTTTATTTGAATTTTAGTTGTCTTCGGGGAAGACAAAAATCCACTCGAGTCTTTTTCAATGAATATTAATGGAATGTTTTGCGTGTCTGATATACAGTACAGGTAAACTCGCGCTATTTATTTTGTTAGTCAGGTAAATAAAAATATTTTAACCGTTGCATAGCTTTGGGATTAGACGGTAGAAGGCCTGTGAATAACAAATTCAAATAAGAATGACTAATTGGTAGAAGGCCTTTATGCATTGGTTTCTATAAAAACCGAATACCAGTATTATCCTTTTATTAAGAATTCTTTAGAGATTTTATAAACAAGATTTTCATCTGTTATTCATTTTTCGTTTTTATGTAAATTTCAATAGATTAAAATAATGCAATTTAACATAAAAAGAGAGTGGGGGATATAAAAATATATAGAATAACGTGAATAACTGATTCTAAAAGAAGGAATTCAAAGCCAACGTTACCCAGCATCTCATAAATTCAAGATTAAAATGTTTATCTATAATAATAAAACACTCATACTTGCTAAAGTACAACTACATTGATATCGTTCTCTTGTTTTGTTTACTGATGTTTATCTAAAAATCGATAAAATACATTATTAAAAATACTGAAAAATTCCGGGAAGTTTGTGACAAAATGACTATTGTTCTTTATCACATAGGTAAGAAAACACCTGCTGTAGTGTCCATTTCCTCTTATAATATTAACTATATAATTTTTCTAATGCAAAGTATCGCCATCTGTTGTTGAAAGCGAGAAAATTAATACTAACTATTTACTTTAATCCAATCCTGTATCCCCTATTTAATATTATACAATACAAAGATGTAAATATTAACTCTAATCGATTAGAAATTTTATGTGATAACTGTCTCGAAAAATCGAAACTTAATGATTAACTTAATTCTATTAATAATTTACCTTATAGAAAATATATATATATCAGTGATTAGATATGACTTTCTTTCTAGTTTACACATTAAAAAGTTTCTTTTAATTTAAAACAATTAGGCTACACGTAGTAAGTAGATAGACAGTGTTAACTTATAAAATAGAACAGAAAATACGTGTGATCATTTGTAAATAGCCTATTTGAGTAAAAAACATTAAATAAACTACGATACAAATTAGTCAAGAGTCTTTATTGGTGTAGTAATTTTATTTTCTTTGAGTCAAAGGAATACAGATGCCACATTTAATCAATCTCTGGAGACTGTTTGGGCTAATTTCACACCATGATATTACAAAACAGTGTATTGTTAGATTATAAACCTTCGTAAGTGTCAAACGGGTGCAACTGATAATTATCAGTTTCTTTTACGTTCCATCGTATTAATTGAATATTTATATATATATATATGCGAAAACAGTTCGTCTACATTGCATTATTAGCAATTTAAAAATGGATTTCTTCTTTTTATTATAATCATTATTTATTTTAATTCTTTGTCCACGTTATTTTCTTGAATGAAATTTTAAGAAGTTGTAAATTTTTAATAATAATTTATCATAGATAATCAGATAAAAATATAATTTTTTATTATCTATAATATTTGGATAGAATAAAGTATGATTAATCCGCACATAAATATATAAATTTGTTAAAAACGCTTTTTATTTTCATTAATAACAAAAACGACATTATGCCAGAACGTTACATATGGTAATAAATATTAACTCAGCTTGGCTAAATATATCCGTGGGAATGGATGGCCATAAAAAAGGTAATTGCGAATACATAATTAATCAGAGCGTTATTAAAGAGAACTTTTCACAATTTCTCCACACATCGAGAGAACATCAATAAATGACAATGCCATGTTAACTCTCCATTCAAAATGCTTCCATCCAAAAACGAGAAATCGTAACACGTGGGTGCCTTCAAATAAAATAGAAAAATTATTTTTTTCTATATATATATATATATATTTTACTTATATTAATATTATTAAAACGGGATTAAAATGTTTAATTTATGCACATTTTTTTATTCTAAAATAGCATTAAGAAGATGTTAATCTGGATTTTCTCTCTGTCTACACACACACGCACACACGCTCACACATACACACAGACTTAAACGAGAAAAGCTTTAAAAAAAATAATAATAATAATAAAAAACGCTATTTAAGGTAGGATTTTTGACTTTAAAAAATATCTTAAATAATTGCCGACAGTTCGTTTTACCAAGATAATTAATCTAGACTTTTTTAATTAACCTGGTAGAAGATTTTAATATTTTTTTTTATTTTATTTTTTTTTAAATAAAAACTTTGTTAGAAAAAGTTGCGGCGAAGTTTTTTAAATGTATAAAATTTGCGGTCGCTATGCCATCTAGTAACAAATGATAGAATTATAAGGAATAAAAAAAAAATCTATATATATTTTTCTAGCTTTGTAATTTTTTAATTGGTGTTTTTAATACAATATATTAACATCCAAATTGACAGAAAAATTGTCTTTTTTTTTTTTTTTATTTCTTCTCTCGGAAGTTCTTTTTTATTTGGAATGCCATTGCTCTTTCATTTGTGTAGAAGAAATTCATAACAAAATACTCTAACAATTTAAAGAATTAGAAGAGTTTATGACTTTATGTTAAAAAATTAACGCGATTAAACACGTTACATTATTAACTTAAGCAATTATGCAACATCAAAATAAATAGCAGATTTAACGAAAATGATATATTAAGTCATAAAATTGTCTTAACCGTGTATTCTGTATAAGAATGCTCACTCGATACCACTGAATATTGCAATATTGCGTGCGGTAATGCCTTCATTATTAATCAACGGATTAAAAATGAAAGGGGGGAAGAGCGAATAAAATACCGAAAAAGATTTTTATTCATTTTATAAAATAATTTATTTATTATTATTATTATTATTATTATTTTATAATTATTTATAGCTTTAATGTTCATACATTTACGTATTATAATTTTTAAAAGAAAGGGGAGAATTATTGTTATAAACCGTATCATTCAGAAGATTGAAGGGGTGACTTTTAGGAGCATCCTGTTATATCGAAATAGGTTTACTAAGCGAATATACTTTTTTTTTTTTTTGTTTTTTTTAACTTGCCAGAGATTTGCTACACAAAATCGCACGCCATATCGCGTGTCATTTGCCAGCTTCACTAGTTCTAGTATAGTCCCCTCGGTACAAAGATATCATCCCTAGAGATAACTCCACCCAGAAGGGAATAATTTTCTGAAAGAAATTTATCAGGTGACTTTTTTTTTAAACCAAGATTCCATTTTGTATCTTGTCTCTTACAGTTTATGAGTTACTATTACTTGTTTTATGTATTCACATTATCTGCTTTTCTAAATATAGTATGATGTTTTTTTTTCAGTTCAATTTTCAATGTGTATTAATATGTTAACATATTACTTATAATTTAACTGATATTATTATTATTATTATTATTAAATTCAAATATTAATTAAATTAAATAGTAATGTCTTTAAGATAAACTAAGATACGAATAGATTTCGTGGTAGCAATTTTAATTATTTTAAAGTTTTCTCACCAGATGGAAGCACTGTAACTTTATAAATTTTCACTGAAAATTCTAGTATTTTCATATGATTTGAGAAAACATAAAAAATAAATTAGTCTGTGTTATTTTTAAAACAAAAATCTAAATATAATATAATCATACAATAGTTGCGTAAATTAATTTTTAGTGTCATTTGTATATATATAATACAAGTAAATTTAAAACTTAAAATTTATTAAAATGGATTTGGGATATGATTAATTAATATTAATAATTTAAATTTAATTTATTTACTAAATATGTTAGAAAAACTTTATATTATATACGCGAATTTATTCATTATTAATAAATAAATTTTAAAGTATCGGTGTCGCCATCTGATGTCGAAATTGGAAACTTATAGAGAATATTCAAATTGCTTTTAATTTTCAGTTATAAATTCTCTTATAATTGGGTTTCGTATATTTTTTTTTTTTTTTTTTTTGAGCATTTATAGAAGAAAATGATATAATTTTGCTTTATTTTGCTGCGCTAACGAAGTGTGATTTGAAAAAAAGTCCTTCCTATTCAGTTCTAGTGTGAAAACATTTTTTATTTGATATTTAAGATTCTAGAATATCATCGTTAATTGTAATTGTTTTTTTTTTTTGTTTAATTTTTGAGTAATGCTAAAATTATACGTAGGAAAATACAATTAGTTTTCATATAATTTAAAATTTATTATTATTATTTTTTTTGCTTCAATGAACTTCCGATACTCAAAGTACATTCAATAAATGGAGACGGTACATATCCAAAAATGTTAATAACTGCATGACAAGAAGGTTAAAAACAATTTAATTTCTAATTAAATCTTTACATCGAATTTCTTGAATTTACTAATTAGTAGTATTTTTTAAACGAGATTATAACAAATATATCATAGGACTTTTTATCCACCTGTTCTGTACATTGCGCCTCTTCGAGAGGACTATGGGTAGGTGAGTATATAATTTAAGGTCAGCTTATGAATATGTCACCTGAATAATACTGCCAATCTTTGGACTAATTGACGAGAGAAATAAATCCCCCTTTTCAGTTTTTATAGTTCTGTACGTTCTTCTGTGCTGTCCATTCTAGTTTGGGTTGTGATTTCATTTCGGTTATCTTCATTCGATTCTTTTGACTTGACTGATAATTTCTTCTTTTCATTTCGTGTTTGTGGCATCTGTTCTGTGGGAGCAGGACTTTCGGCCACACTACTCTGTTCCGTATGAGGAGATTCTGCAAGAAGCGAAGCAGTGGGTGTATCTCTCTGTCCTTCCCTTCCCGTTAAGAAAGTAGTGACAGTCCTCTGAAGCGTGTTTCTTTTTTCCAATTCTTGACTAAAATAATCGGGTCGCTCCAAAAGACTTTTATACACATCGGAAGGATGCGAATTGTCCAATACTTTCTCTTGTTCTTCTTCGTCTATATAAACAATTGTAGGATCATTAAGAGGAGGAGGAAGATCTCTAGAATTTCTGGCATAAGTAGTCCCATATAAACCAGTATTGTTTGATTTTCGTTTTGGTTCTTTTTGCTGAACATTGTTTTTAGCAGTGGTGACAGTACCCAAACAAGGGAACTTCAGTGGTAATGATCTGCTTGATTCTTTTTCAGAATTCCAATAATTAGTATTGAAGACAATAGCGTTTGTATTCTCGCTACTGTTTAGACGACTAGATGTTGAACAACCGTTTTGTTTTTGACTGGAATTTGAATTTGCGTACCAGGAGCCTCCGGGAGGTGAAACACCACGATGTCGTTTTAAAGTGCCGGTAGATATTAATTGTTTCCAAGCACATCTAGCTTCTGGATATAACAAACATCTGACGATGAAAATCAATAACCCTTGAAGAGAATTCGCAATACAGAAAATATATTGAAATATTAACTTCAATTGTTTCACGGCTAGGGCTCCAAATACCCAAGTTATTCCTAAAAGCACCATAACAGTAAACGCACCACGGATCTGAGCAATTGTGACAGTTCCTCTCTTTTTCGTTGCCCCTGGTTTGGAGTTCATGCGAGGAGTAAATAACACTCGACTCACCATAATGAATACAATTAAATTTACAGATAAAATAAGACAAGACGGTCCAAGAAGAGAAATATAATAGACATATGGGTTTTCTGGAGACAACATACAGCTGAAATGAAATGTAACTTATATTAAACAACCTTAAAACATATCCAAACAAAGTTTTTTTGCAAGAATACTTACTACTCATTTGGATTTTTGTAATATTTTACATTTATTCCTGCTGTTATGGCCACAATGATAAATGGAATTCCTGAAAATACGAAAAAATTTATGAGCTTGGAAATGACAACTCGCAAATGTTTTTTACGTAAATAAAACTTACCCCAAGCAACAATGAACCTTTTTAACATAAAACGAGTTTCTACCGATGCAAATACATGAATTAATAATTGGTAGATATTTATAGCTTCTACGCACATCCAAGATAAAGTGGTCAGAACAAAATAATGGATGAATATGGCTGATATTGTACACAATTCTTTACGAAAAAATGGAATAGAGTTGGCTAGAAACGATAGATTCATTAAAAGCATAGAGATGCAGAGATTGAGCAAGATTTTCCCAGAATGATCCCTATTCAAACACCTGAATAATAATAATATTATTATTAATTAATTAATTAATTATAATGTCCACATTAATATAGCAATTAAAACTCGAGTTGTATTCGTACCTGAACAGAGAATAAGTAATAATAGTTAGGAATAATCCAAAAACAGATAATCCACATCCGATATAAGAAATGAGCGAAAGAGCTTTTTGATGCTCATCGGATACGTTTGTATTTGGTTCGGGATCCTGCAAAAGAATTTTATTTTAAATAGGAAAAAAAGTAAATTCAACACAACGTAGTGTATACGTCTTTAAATAACTTCCGCGATTTAAAAGTATGCGCGAGGCATTAATTACGCCCTTTAGCTATTCGATATCCTCGGCGTGAGTGTCACATTGGGGACACCGAGTACGCGCTTATTGCTCTTTCCCGGTGTTGTGTAGCAACTTCGGTGTAGTTGTCGTCCGTCTAGCTTGTTACCTGCGCTACTTCCATAGTATTATTTCACCGCATAAACAACTGTTTTAATTGTATATATACTGGTTGATATATTGAAAGTATTTATTAAAATTAAAAAAAATTACCAAAAGAATTGAAAATGCTGTGAGATGATTAGAAAAACAGAGCGTATAATTATCAGTTTGATTGGACCAAAGACCATCCGTCGACCATACTTTTTCTGAAAAATAAAAAAGACACATGCTGCCATCTTTTGCGTAATAAAACAAATAACAAATTTTAAAATAAATAATATAATATATATATATATATATATATATCACCTTCATTATTCCAATAAACGCATAAAATTGGTAAATTAGGGGAAGTCGGTATCCAATATTCTACTGGATCAGTTAAATTAGTTACCCGGACATTATTGACGCTCGCTTGTATTACACGACAATCCGTAACTAGAAGAAAGCTTAATTTAATTTTAATTTTAAACGTTTTTGTTTGTAAATGAATACCCACCAAGTAACGCATCCGTTGCGCTGCAAGAGTTCTTTGGGCAATTTCTCTTGGGACGAAAGAATTTGTTGTTTTTGAAAGCAGTAAACTTTAAACGAATGGCATCTTTAGCTTGTTTTTGAGCTAATGTAATTACTTCCGATGAAAGAGTTATTGAGGAAAACTGAAGAGAAAAATAACATCTTATTCATTATTTAAAAATGTTAATTAATTAATTAATAATATGAAAAATAATTAGTTTTTTTTTTACCATTTCTTCGACTTCTTCACCTTCGGAAGTTCTTCTAGTTCTAATATCTTTGTGTCGATAGGAAGGCGAAAAAGTAAGTAAATCTCGCGTAATTTCTGTTTTTTCATCGACTTTAGTAGCTTTAATAGCCACATTTTCTGTTTCGAAACTGATAGTCCCTTGTTCATTCAGATCGACTTTAGAAAGATACTTATCGATTGCTTCTACTAACCTAAAAGAGATTCAAAATTCATTTAGTTTTCTTCGAAGAATAAAAATACTTTTAGATCATGACGCGAAAAAGAAATACAGAGAAACCTTGACATATATTGAAATCTAGTTGGGTTAGCGGGGCGGTTCGCTATTCATTTCATTTTAATATGAAAATTTTATTACTTTTCCGAGATTGTTTATCGATTTCGCCAAGTAACTTTGCCAAATTTGTTAAAATGATCAAGTTTTTCAACGTTAAATTGTTACTTTTTTTTAAAAGAAATACTCGAATGCGCAAAATTTCACATATTCTCAATGGATTTGCTCTGAAAACAAAGATCTGGTATCGTATTATTTAATTCTTTTTAAGCTTAAAATAGGTAATAATTAACAGGAGATGATATTTATGAAGTAATAGATTATTAACGTTTATTTAATTTCGATACTATAAAATTTTACGATAGTTTTAAAATGGACTTACTTTCCAGTATTAGTGCCATCTTGATCTCCTGAATCTAGAACAGTTTGATTGACGGCCATTACGTTGCTAATGACGGAAAACATGCTACGTGCTATCTGCATGTTCGTAAAACTAAATTAATAAAAATGTATTACGTTTGGTGTACAGTAAAATTTCAATCTTACCGTTTCATCTTTTACCGCATAATCGACTACATTTTGAATTTGTTCTGCGGTAGAAGCTAACTTTTCTGCGTTTAAGTTATTGGGATCTTCTGTCATTAATTTCAGTTTTCCTGCGATATCTTCGGCGATTTTAAATCCCTGTAAAAAAAATATAGATTAATTATATTCAGTTTGCGTTATAAAATTTCTAATATAATGAGAATGCTAACGTGCCTTTTCTCTACATTTCTCTGTATCCATCTTTCCCCAGACTACTGTATTGTTTTCTAATAATTTGCATTTTCTTTTGGCGGTGTTTATAGTGGTGTTTAAAGAGGAGATAGTTCCATATGGACAGTCTAGATAAGCTGTTTTTCCGTGAGGTGTGTCTTTCCATTCAAACTTTCCTTTATCCTTTAATGTAATAACTTCTGATGGGCAACGAACTGAAATAAAATATAAATATAATAAATAATACACGTATGATTTGAGAAGAAATTTATAACATTTTCCGTTAAAAACTTACTTATATGCTGGCATCTTCTTCCTCTGTAACCAGATACACAGTCACATTTATAGGAATTGACACCATCGGTGCAGGTCCCTCCATTTTCACACGGATTTAATGAACATTCGTTAAAATCCGTTTCGCATAATTTACCTTTGAAATTCAAGAGATTTAAACGATTTCTTACATGTTAATAAAAATTTCGTATATTTCCTTACCTGTAAATCCAGGATTGCATCTACATTGAAAATCGGTATCGGAAATATTCCTGCAAACGCCATTTATACAAGGACTAGATATACAGGGATCGTAATATTGGCATTTGCTACCATAATATCCCATTGAGCATAGACAATGATAAGTGTGAGTCTGTTTGCTTTCGCACTTTCCGTTATTCTGGCAAGGAGACGGACGAATGGCACAAGGATTGAAAATATTACAGGAGTTTCCGGAGAAGCCACTAGCGCATTGACATTCGTACATAGAATCGGATATGTTTCTGCAAGTTCCATAATTTTCGCAGGGATTTAAAGAACAGGGATCGAATCTGTCACAATTGAAACCGTAATATCCTGTTTCACAATGACATATATAACCGGGTTGGTGATTGATCGTTTGGCATTTGCCATTTCTACATACAGCTATTCGACGTGCACAAACTGAAAATAAATAAACATTTCATAATTTACAACTAGATTAAATGCACAAGCTTCAATTAATTCTACATATACAGAGCCAAAAAGATTCAACAGTCTATTCATTCTATAGTTAAAGTTTACAGAATTATGCTAATATAGCCTAAACTATTTATCGGTTAAACTTTGAAAATAAATATTCTAATCTTCTATCTTTTTTAGTAACTAAAAAGAAAACAAAAATAATTACTAAATTAAAATATTTATAATATTACTTTGGAATCATTAAACTAGAGAATATCGAATTTGTAATTGAACATTTGAAAGTTTCGGGATTATAAAAAATATATGTCCCTGTACCAGTAATTGGGATAAATATATAATATCCCGATTTATCTATTCATCTTTGAAGTCATTAATCATAAAAGAAGAATAAGAAACCGAATCTAACTACACATTAACGATATAAAATATTAATGTGGATAGATAATAGTCACTTTATGTTGCCTAAATGGTTTGTGTTTTTGCAAAGAATAAAATTTGAAAAAATACATTTAAAAGAAAAAGAAATCGGGGTGGAGATAGTTAAGTCCTTACAATTTGGTCTGGTGCCAAAGGGAACGATATCGCTTCCCAGTCCTGTTTCATTCATATTCCATGCGTAGAGACGGAATTGGTAATCTGTCCAAGGACTAACATTTTCTAACAGTGTACACACAGAACTGGCGTTGGTGGTAAGATTGACTTGTGAAGGTGACGCATCCAGCCGTTTTGCTTCGTGGTACCTGACTAGATATCCGTTCACCTGCCCATAATTCGGATGCTTCCAACATATTTTTACAGATGTCTCGGTAGTATTGCCGACCGTAACATCTATCGGCTCTGAAAAATCAAATAAAACCATTTAAATTTTCATCTCTATTCTTTCACTTTTTATCGTAGTTGTTAATTATTGTCTGACAGAAGAAAATTGAATGGGAGGAGCGTATACGCGTAGAACATACATAAAAATAAATCTATGTTATCAGATTATTATCGTCCCATGCTTAAGGGAAAAGAATATTATCGTTATTTAGACAAGGCGGTAGATAAGCTTCGTGGAAATTTTGACATACAGTTGTACTTTTCGTACGAAATACTACTCAAATATAACGAAGTGATCTTTCTACTCTAACGTTTATTCTAGCAGCATTAATGTAATTTATTTTAATAGGAGCCACCTGTAAACTTTATATTATCAGTGAGGGGGCGACCGGTATGACAGATAAATATAAACTGTATATATTATGCTAGAATGTCTTTCAGCATTTATTTAAAATCCGATCGTTATTTATTTTATAAGTTTTATTAACATAAAATATCTATTCTATACGTAATTATACGTAAAAGAGAATACCAAAAACTGTTTTATAATGGTAAATTTTGTAGTTATTTAAATTGTCAAATCAGTATTTCCTTGCATAGAAGGGTGAAGTTAATGAGGAAGTCAATTTTGCAGGGGAAAAAATAAAATAAAATAAATTTAAATTGAATAATTATGTGAATTTAATTGTAGATATACTTTCAAGGAATAAATTTTCTCGAATAAACATAACTGAAGTAAAGTAATATTTTATTAATATCCAATGATTCTTAAAATACTAACATCAATTAATATGAATAACGCCTTAATCTATATTTTATTTCATGAAGTCTCTAACTCTCTAATCGATTAAAAATTTAAATATATATAATTGAGAATTATACACGTTACTTTTTCGTGCTTAAAACCGAGAATATTTTTACATAATAATTTATTTGAATGGATGTTTTTATCTTTCTTTTATATGTATTTTCAGGGAAAGGTAAATATTTCGTTCTGATAAACATTACTTAAATTGATTAAACAATAAAGAAATAAGGATTAATCTCTCGTAGACTAATAGACTTAAAAGTAATTAAAATAATTCATAAGACTGAATCGTTTTTTTTTAATAATCTGTATTGTTTCAGTAAGTCGAGATGTACTGTACGTAGATACAGTATATTTGAACCGTTTAGAATACGATTTGACTAGTTATGAAGTAATATTATTTGTCTAATTCGATACTAGTTTACTGTATAACTTACGAAACAATGTATCATATGAAAATAACTTTAGTATCAAGTATATAATAAACGAAACAAATATACAGTATTGCTTCACAGTTAACTCGTGTGAGAATTAATGTATTTTTATTATTAAATTATGAGGCAATCATCGAGGCTATAAGATATAATAGACTCGCTATTTTTACTTATAAAATATTCCCAATATCTAAACGTTTGTGTTTATTGCTACCATCTTCGCTGCATTAATATTATAGTTACATTTACATGGATGCTACACCAGAATTTAGGCTAGTGTATATAATTACCAGTAATACAAACTAGTCTATGAAAGATTATAATGCGAGCGAAATGGATTATCAGAAACAATGAATAAATTTAAATGATTAATTCAATTTCTATAGATTTTTAAACCGTTGCTATATTAATTTGAACTCATATTTTTCGTCAAATGCAATTTTACTCTTTACATAATTTATAAATATATTATAGTTGACGGATTAGCGATTTGAGTAAGTTTCACACGGCTAATTATTTTAATTTATTTCAAAGTTATAAATATTCCAGGCATTTAAATGAAAGTTTTTCCATGGATAAAAGCTTAAATAATTGTTGTTATATGTCTTAATATTATATTGTAATTGCTACGAAACTGATATTAAGTCGATTAAATTAGAAGATAATTATCATTTAAATTCAAAATCTTCAGTTTATTGATTCCAATATTTATCTAGAAAAAGTAAATAATTAAATTCTCCATTCAAAATCTACATTTTTATTATTATAGTTTAGTTGCAGAATGGTTAGAAGATAATGTAAAAAAAATTACATAGAAGGAAAAATACTGTAAGACAAATAAACATATTTAAACGTTTGATCTGAAGTTACGTTTTATTATCAGCGAGCGGGTCAAAAGTTATTAATTAAAGTTTTTAAAAACGTAATGTAGTTAAAGTTTTAATTGCTGTTCAATGTATTGAATTACAGTCCAGCGATAACAGACTTTTTCTCTGTTAATGGGAGATTGAGATTCATTATCGACCAAAGTTTACTTAGTTTTATTTTGTGTGTTTTGTTGTATTCGATTTTTACGTACTTCAATAACATTATATAATTTTATCACGGATATAATTAGTTCCAATTATAATTATCCACGAATGTGATAAAGCTGTATTAAATCTAACTAAATCTATTAATATCTGATACGTAATAATTGTATAAAATACTAAAAAATATATTTTAAAAGTATTATTTATTTATATAATAATGGAATTTTTCTAAAATTCCCAAACAACCGTATTTACGGTAGAAATTTTTATTATAAACATTGATTATTTACCACTGATAAATAAATAAAGATGTTTTTTATCGAAAAAATAATAATAATTTTATATATTTAAACTTCTTTCTTTTTAATAATGGAATTGTGTTCGTGATGTTAATTTTATTTTGTAATTCATTCAAATTAAAAGTAATCATTTCCAGTGTAAATGTTGCTGTAGCAACATTACTTGAAAGTTGTTAAAAACAGACAAGGCATTTATTTCTGGAATTGTATAAGCCTACACGCCTTTGCGTTGTTGCACATCAATCCCAATTGACATATTTAACATATACTTAAAAGGAACCATGTCGACATTCTAACAATACTTGAAACAGGATACGCCTACTTAAGGTTTTTTTTAAGCATTTCGTTTTATTATTAAATCATTGTAATTTCTAGAAAATGAATTATTTTATAAAAGAAATTACAGTAATTGTTTATCACCTTGGCTCACCTGATATGGTCTTGATTACGATTTCTACAAAAGTTTCGGAAGTTCTTTTAGGTGATCCTCCATCTTCGGCGAATACTCTAAAAAGTAGTTTTTTAGGAGCGTTGTTTAATTTTTTTCGTACAAGTATATCTCCAGTATTTTCGTTTAATGCAAAGTACGAACTGGCTTCGTTTCTTTCCATTGTATAATAGATTTCTTTATTATACTTAACAGGATCTTTGTCGTTAGCTTTAACTTGAAGCACTAAAGTTCCACCGGATACTTCGGTGTGTAGTTCTGCTCGATAAAGGGATTTTTCGAATTTTGGAATAAAAGTGTTATAAACCGTAACGTAAATATCCATCTGCAATAATCGTGTCTCGCCCTGATGAATTGCCACAATAATTATCTGTAATAAGTAATAGAATTATTAATTCATCGTTTGTTTTCAAATTCAATTACAGAAATACGTGTAAAATATTAGCATATTTTGCCTAAATATCTAATTAGAGTCGTCTCTTCAAAACTGATAAGAAATTCTCTAAGCCGTGTCATTGACCCTCGGAGATATCGAAATTATTAAAATACTCGAACAAATTTTCTAATTATTAATTCGGATAAGGTTCAGCTGGCCGTGTGTGGTATTTAACAATTAATATTTGGCCTCCCGCCACAACCGAATTAACAATTTAGAACAGATATTCGATTAATTATCCTCTTCTTAGTAAAAGGTTTCAAGGTCAATCGAATTCAAGCGGGGTTAATTAATTTCGGTAACACGGTGGCGTGATAAATATATCAAATAACCTCTGACATACCAGATTAGGAATACTAATCATTTTATCTATTGTTTGATCGGTCGGTCTTGAACCCCTCAGGTTATTTTAAACATCTTGGGCTGAACCTGTTAAAATGGGGTTAAACCTTCACCTAGTTCCCTTTCATCGTATTCATTTAATCGTTTTGAAATAAAGTTTTATTCAATGTAAATGATAAATTAAATATTAATACTGTTACAACCGATAATAATTACGAGCCGTATTGAATTTTCATTGATAGTTACCTCGTAAGAGTCTCCCGCTTTCTTATCGATGGTTTTTTTGGTGCTTAAGTTACCAGTCGATGAATCGAGCTGAAAGTAAGCGTAGTCACGGACTTCGATTAACGTGTACGATACATCTTGTAGCGATCCCTCAGACCCTTCGGGGTTAAACGTGTACACAGTTGTAACGTAAGTACCGGCTGGCGCTTTTTCGTATATTCTAGGTTTGTGGAAGCCATCCCTGAACTTGATTCCACCTAAAATATCCAAGCATTTTACAAATAGATACAGTCATTTATAATAATTGTATTTTCATTATTTAGAATTTTAGATTAGAGAAAAAATCAATATCGGCAAAAGTTAGGCAATTACGATAGCAACACGGAAGTCGAAGTTATTCGATTAATTTTTTCTGTTGATGCGTAAATGCCACAAAATTCAAATTCGAAAGTTAAATCTTCAAAGCACGGAAGAACGAATTCGACCGATAATTATCTTGATAGTGAGAAATGAGGACAATATTTCAAGCGACGGAGATTGCAATTTAAAATGACATTGTTCCCGTTGTAAGAGTAGAGAATAAAAAAGTCGATATATCGAAATAAGTAAAGAAAGAAAGATAGGCTTTAGTAGCGTTGATAATTTTTAATATTAATGCAAAGAAACTTATCTTGAAAATGAACATTTCAAAAATTGAAAGTTTAATAAGTTGAAAAGCTTTGTATTAATGATACCCAGTTGAGTTTCTTGTTATTTTCTGCTTTAAATAAATTGCTTAACACTGAAAATACCACTCAGTACATCATTAGAGACACCAAACAATTTATTAGGCCCGTAATTGTTTCGGATTTTTAAAAATCTCTTCTGTATTATCTCTTCTTATCGTTTGTGTCAGTCAGAAGCAGCCATCCTTTAATACATTTTGCAAACTATCTGACAATGCTGTAAATCAAAAAGTTATTTATCCCGACCCATAATAGCTTCGAGATTCTTCAGATGATCTGATGATTTCTTCTATCACGATTTATAATTTAAGAAAGATTTATATTGCTTTTCCAGCCGAAAATTTGAATAATTTCAACCCGAAACATGTATACTCTTTGACACTTATGTAATGATTAATGTCGAATAAATAAAATAACAGTTATATTAATCGAGTGTTAATGGCTTTATTTATCTGTATTGTTCTATACGTTAGACTTCATATACTACGATTAATTCTAAATTAGTTTTTGAGTAGTTTATAGAAAGTAAATCCCCGTGTAGTATGATGTTATTTCCAGGGAATGTATTGTTCGATACTTCTTTTCCCCTATATTATTTTTCATCTGTATGACTCACCACGAAGGGAGGAAGAAGCTTTTGATTTTTTCATTTGTTACTGTCTAAGTGAGTTAGAAGATCTATAACTGTAGTTTCAATAAAAAATTCAATAGAGAAACTTACTTTATTAGTAATTAGAAAACTTCTGCTCTTAACTAATTTTTGCCAGTCTACGAGTAGGATACTCTCAGAATCGATGATACTTCAGTAATAATAATATTACATCTCAGCTTAAAATATTCGATGTAATCATACATTATGAGCATCGTTCGTTAATTTCTTACCGGGATGTTCGATAAGATTGAACTCTAATAGCATCCACGGAGATAAAAGCAATTAAGTGTTATCTTGCTTCAGAGTATAAGAACTACAGGGCGGTTTCCCGCAAGAAAATTACCTATTAAGAGATTGTGGATTTAATCAAAAATTAAAATAAATTTAAAATACTTATAATAGTAATGGTATTTCATAAATTTGATTGGTTTACTCAGCCTGCCTTTTCTGATTATTTACGATTTTATGGGATTGATCACCAGATCATGTAAAATGTATGTTTTAGTAGAAGGAGCATTCAGCGATAAGAGATTTTATTCAACGTTATCCTGAAATGCCATACAGTAAACAGTTTGGAGATATGTTTACCCGCTAATCACATATGCTGCAGTTATAATAGAATTCAAAATTATAGTTACATATAATTTCAAGCCATTATCAACACAATGCATTGTATCTATATATAGTATGAAACCTAACGAACCAATATTCCACGTCAGGTTAATTTAACGAGTTAGATATGACATATAGAAGTGGATACGTGTTAAAGAATCGAACTATTTGATTAACTACAAGTGAGAAAAGTTATCGACTGATCTCGAGAGCGAAATGGAAACAACACGCTTTAGATAGTTGTTAACGAGTAGCAGATGCAACGTGTATTCGTGCAGTGGTACAGTTCTGCCCATTGACCCTTTTAATTATGATAATAAGATTCGAAAGTTTACAAATGTAGGATTCTCCGAAGTTTGGTAGCAGAGAAAGTGAGATCGAAAGGTGAGGAGCGCACTGAACTCTCTTCTAACACGATTTAAAATCCTATTTGATGTATAGTGAACGTCAGATTTTGGAATCTAACCATTGATCCACATAAAAAATAATTGGCAAAAAAAGTGCTGCCAGTACATAAAAGTTCAGTTTTCCGAAATGGAATATAACAATACAGAATAACGGAATACACTACATTAAGCATGACAAGTCACTGAACATATGCGATAAGCAATGTGACAGATGAGTCAGAGACCAGCGAACCTTACGACATTACGACAATTACCGACTCTTCTTTTAAAAATACCCTCCCTGTGACGTCAAAAAGCACGTGACGGGTCGACTTTCCGTCCGTATCGATTGTGTTTCAGCTGAAAATAAACCCGATCAAAGTCTTACAAGAGTATGATTTATGGAAATAATTGGATGTTGCCAGTGATGTGCCCTGCAAATGGCTTCTTCATTATTCAAGGGATTCGGCCACGCCCTCGAATAGGGACTAGGGATTTTCGTGACTAGAACTAATATGTCCTGCAAAACTTCTCGTCAATATGTCTTGTAAAGAGGTGACGTCATCACTAGGGAAGAGGCGATGATTACGTGATCCTATTGTAGCTGTTTGACAAATAGGATTAGTTTTCGTTTTGTAGAGATGGAAACCGTTCACTTCCATCATCTATTTTAATAGGGGAGGATTTTTCCAATGGTGGTTAGTCATTAGAAAACTGCATTCGAATCCTTAACTTAGGAGACAGTCATTTTCTGGCATTGCCACTCCGTTTAATTTTAACAATGCGTGATCATAAGTTCTAACACTTCGCATCGACATTTCTAACTTTTTATGAAAAAAAAAGTATCTTTCTGCAATATAAATTTAAGCAGCCAGTAGGACAAAATTGTTTATATACGTCTGTAGTGTAATCTATTGTTTATCATTTGAGGAATTATTTATATTTGAAGTCTTTAGTAATTTCTGTTTATGCTTAATCGATAAATAATTCTATTTGTTATTAGAAAAGCGCTTCTATTTTTTTGCTTTCTCTTTATTTATAGATCTTCCGTCAAGTAACGAATATCAACCGATGTAAATCATTCCGTTTTCTCAAATAAATTAATACAGAGCATTTAAAGATTGATTTCATAAGAATCCAACTTTTATGAAATATTTCCTACTTGATTTATTTATAAGTTACCCGAAAGTCAACAAAACAGTTGCAAAACTCCGTTCACTTTTGACAGAATCGAATTTAGTAAATTTGCAAATTGATAAATATTTTACGAATCTATCTTCGAAAATTTCTTTTTTAACAGTTTTTTTTTTCCTATAGAAATTATTTGTCAAAAGAAGAAAAATGGAAGCTAATATATTTTCTTACATTTTTTATGTCATATTTCTAAATTTTTAAGCCAGATTTCGCTAGAGAGAGAGAGAGAGAGAGAGAGGATGGAGAGAAGAAAGAGAGGGGGGGACGGTGAGAGGAGAGAGAACTTTCTATAGTTTCTTATGGAATTATTTCCAGCAATTATTACATTTTAATAAGATAGAAAGACTAATTAAAGCATCTTTTCTAAAATATAATTATCATCAATCATTCTTCAAATATGTTATTTATTTATCAAAGGATATTTGTCATTTCTAGATTATCTTCGAAGTAGGACTAGTCTATTATTTAATCCACTTCAATCTCTTAATTGATCGCTAAAGCTAATTTAATAAAAGTCACTAATGGATTCGACTTGAATTGTAGGTGTTAGGTTCGACCTGAATTTTCAGATTCAAGTATTTAATACATTATGAAGGGGTATTAAAAAAGAAAAAAAAAAAAACGTGTGTAATTTTAACCGGATAAGTATTGAATTTAATTAATCGATTAAAGTCGTCCTACACTGCTTTTATGCATGTAATGAATTATATTTAATTAATATATTCATTTATAATTTCGTCCCCTTTTTTTCTCTCTCCCTTCTCTCGTCTTTCGTGTAACAAAATCAGAGTTGCCTTTCTTATATTTGCAGTTCTAGATGAGATTTCGCTTCACTTGTTGACTCTTGTACCATGATTTCTTTTCTCGTTTACACATTGGTTGACAGATACGTTAACTTAATTTAAACCGGTAACTATGGTTATCGAAATCAATGACCAATTACGAGTGTTGGATCAACATGATTAATCATGGACGTCGTTAAATAGTCGATTTCCTTGTTGATAAGAATACTTACTAACAAATTAAATATATATAAATGTAGTTTATCTGCCGAGTTTGAACCTTTACAGTAGTTATAGCTTTAAGTTTTAAAGAGGCTTCAAAATAAATCCTTGCATTAGGAGTTTCAGTTCTTTTTTTGTTTATTTATGAATATTATATCTAGAGTTGAGTCATTTAATACTCGAGAAAGAGAGTTTTATTTAAAGTTTAGATTAAGGCTCTATATTCGGTTACTGAATAAACTATTAGTCATTGGTTTTGTCAGTAACATATCTCACTTACGCAACAGGTAAACATATATCAAAGAATGATTGTCAAAGTACATCCCCAAGTGACGAATTTTGACGTACGACAAATCGCATTTGGTCAAAGGTTTGATTGGAAAAAAATATCTTAAACGTTGATTCACAGATAGCTACTCCTACGCATTCAATAATTTTAAGACCAAAAGGGATCGAATTTGTGACAAACAGTCCCATGGAGGGTACAGTACAATGCATCTGTTGTCCAAAAATTTGTCAACTTCTATTTTTTTATAAAGAACAATAAATCAACGAAGCAAGACGATAGCAAAGTTTTTTTATTTATTTTAATTTTCACCAGACCTAAGCTTTTAAAGTGGTTAAAATGATTAAAAACGAAATTAAAACTGACTATTGTACATCCGTCTTTTGAAAAACTAATGTGTATTTTAGGCTATTTATATATTCTTTCTGACAGCTACATATCATCTACGGCAGTAAAGCCAAAATTGACACTGTCATAACCGGACTGAAACACATGATTACTCAAGTTGACCCGTGTGGTCGATGACAAGTTGGAAGAAGTTTCGGGATAAAGTCGACTAATGGATGAGAACTTCTCAAGATAGGAATTAAGAGTTACAGTGCCGCACACACCCAGATAATAATAAGTGTGTTGTCAAATAATAACAGTTCTAGAACAAGCCAAGTGGACAAAAAGCTTGTCCAATGCTTTTGTGAGAGGAATGACCGCTATTAATTTATAGTTGTATGTGTTTAGTCGGTGAACAACTGGACGATCTCGAACAATGGAACAGATTCTCTTATCTATTCACATCCGTTCATTTCGCTCATCTTTGTATTATGTGACAGCTGCTAAGTTTAATCTGAGGCAGTTTCCTTTATGGATGGCTTGTGAAATATGACTTTGATGTCATGCCAGTTAATAAAAGGGCTTAAGGCTAAGAATTCATATGCTGTTAATCTTAACGGTATAGCATCTTCCTTATTTGGTCAATAGTCCTTTTAAATCTTTTAGTCAGCCTTTTCTCCATTAGTCACGTTCCTTTTTGGTCACTATTTTTTAAAAAATTGACTATAGATGATACTATTCAGGAAATCCGTTTCCTCGGAAGCACAAAAAACTATTCTGTTTGACTGGAAGTAACATTAAGCAAGACAGATAATGCGGTTAATAGAGAAACAATACTGTGATTCTTATAGACTTAATCCATCTCATTGTAATGATGAAAATTGTCGACAGCAGCTGAAAAATCGAAACCCACTTGATGTAAAATCGAAATGGCCAAGCCGGCTTCTTGCTTTCTGCTAACTTTAAAACAGTTGTTTTCATTTATTTATTTTATTTCTCTGAAAGATTGCAACGAACATTCCGGATCAATTTCATAAGAATAAAATAATAATAATAATACACGCTAACTACAGCATATCATAAGATTTTTCATTACAAATAAAACATGTGGTTTTATCCTGTTTCGATCGAATCTTACCACAGGATAAATGTTTACTATGTAATTAAAATGCAATGAAATAAAACTAGTTATACTCAAACTGGTTTAATTGTCAAAAGCATTGCCTACTGAGCTTTACATTTTCGCTAACGTCCTTGAATGACATTTAAATACATAGCAAATATTTTTATTAGAAAACATTATATCATTCTAATTAAGGCTTTTCAAGTCTTCGAATTTATAATCTTGGGTGGCTATTCTATAAAAAGTACAGTTTCTTTCATTAAATTTGTCTTTTCTTTTTCATTTAAAAAACAAACTCATTATATAAAGCCTAGAGAAGGAGACTGAACTGTCATTAAATGCAAATAAGATCTCCATACACGTTAGACCCATTGATTACAATTTCGATTAAATTAACAGTCTCTCGGGATAGATAACAACAAGGAATACAAGGATATAAGCTATCCTAGAACATTCCCAGAAAAGAAAACGTTTCATATACAAGTAATATTAATAAATAAGAACTATTATTAAAATAAAGTAAATTAGGGGCGAAGAAATAGCTTCCTACGCTACATTCAATGAAAGGATGTCATTAAACTTTTATAATCTCTCTTCCTAGAGAAAACAGTTTAGTTCATTAAGAATAAAGTTCTCAAAACCATTTTGTCCCTCTTTACGATCATTTATTGTTTTAAACTTAACAGCAATAATTTTATACCGTTCTTCGTGTTTCAGTCTTTGACAGAAGTTCAAGTAGATCGTTAACGTAAAATAAAATTCATTTTCGATTTTCGTTGTAAGTAATGTAATGTTTGAATAATTCTAAATTATTAGCTGAATTGTAAAAGCCAGTAAGTTAATTTTAATCTGACAAATTCGTAAGTAGTTAAGTGGCATTCCAGACATGTTAGCTCACTTCAAATAAATCGAGAATAAACGATCCATCTCGTTTCAAATTTATAATAAAAATTACTTATCAACTATTCATTTGTGACAGAATCATTTATCAAGGTGTGTACATTATTCATCGATTCTTTTATCATAATCCTTACCTTGGCATGGTTGGAAATAAGAAAAGATTAGTCCCAAAACGATAACTTCCAGTCCGAACGACATGCTTGATATTCAAACTTGTAGAAAGTATATTCCGTTACTCGACGTCGAATCTTCTCGTAAATCCGTCCACCTCGAAAAAATCCATCTGAGAATATGCCTTCGCATGCTAGAAGCCAAAGCAGACTGAGATCACGAGTTCATTTCTGTACCAAAACTGGCGTAAGCAACACAGAATTTCCTTTTGACCAATGACAGTAAAGTCAGAGCTGCCGGCTAGTCAAACGTCAGACTCCTACCCTCTCTAGTGCTTTCCAAGTTGACAATCACGTGGTGCTACACTCCCGCCTGAACCTTGTCAGGGAGTGGTGCTGCGTGACGTCAGCACTTGGCTCTTACAAATCCATTCTTCGTGTTTTCTTTTTTTCCATGTAGTAAAAAATTAAGTTGTAGCGACAACTGCAGGTGCTTCTAGTTAAATAGTTGACATTCCCAGCTTCTTCTCCTGTTACCGAGTGTTGTTTGCTATTAGACTTGCTGGCTAGTCCTTGATGATAATTTGTCTATTAGTGCTAATTAAAGACAAGCGTGCTGTCTATCCGACATAAAAATTGAACTTTATACTCTACTGTTTTCGAAATTATCGGTGACTTATCAACAAATGCGAACCGTATAAAATTTCAGTAAATATTCCATTGCGAAATTTTAAGGTAATTCTTTCCGAGTATTTCACATAATTCGGTGTAAAGATTAATTATCGATTTCTATTTAAATTAACAGTTATAAATTCTAATCGTTATGACCTTTGTAGAGATGATTCGTTAACAGGAAACTAATAAAAATTATATCGATAAGTTTGATTACATCACGAGAGGGGGGGAAGACGTATAAAAATAGGTCAATCGAATTAGGTAAGATACACTTAATTGCATGCTGTAAATGATTTTTTTTCCCCTTCCGGTCCCTTCCTGTTCTGACAGGAGTCTCGACGCCCTATCCTAGTCGCAACGCCCGGAGCCTATAACCTTGCAGAGTTTAGTCATGACTCATTAACACTGTTGATACACCCTTTAACAAAATTTCCAATAGGAACACTAATACAGAAATGAAGAGTAAATAGAATAAATTTCTCGGAATCATCCCCTTTTCCTACAACTAATAGCTTGATGTTGAATAATACTCACACTGCCTTAACCTCCCCCTAAGACCACTGAAGCTTGAGAACTCGAGTTCATTGTAACTAATTAATGTTATATTATGAAAATTTGTATAAACTTTATTATTTCGTATAGAGCAGTAACTTTTGTATGAAGTTTAAAAGTTAGATTAGTTAAAAGAGATATTGATCAAGGTTTATAAAGTGAAGCAAAACCTCTGTAAATAAATACGTAGATAATTCACAATAGTTTTACTCTTATCAGAATCCGGATAACTTAGTCAGTGCATTGGTTAATTCTAATGCAAATATTGATAGTAAATATAATGTAAAAATATGTTAGAGATTTACTATCTTACCTAGAAAATGTGAAATATTCGTTTCTTATAAAGGAGATCAAAAATTTTAGCTTAGTTTAGATTTTAAGAAACTTCTCAAGCTTAAATTTATGTTTAGATTTTTATACTTATTACAGAATAAAAAATTGAATCAAATATACGATATTGTCCCGAAAAGTTTTCTCGAAACTCCACCCCACGTTTTCCTTTACGAACACCTTTGCATGACCTACGTGATTTGTATGTCAAAATGCATCATTCTGAAGGCCAACGAGTTTACGAAGAGGAACGGTTTGCCGTCCTCCTTGTCACTTACTATCGTAGTCATTCCGCTATTTATTTTAAACTTGAAGTTATTAGTTGTAAGTCATGTGATGAAAATTTATAGGATGACGACAGGTAGAAAACACGCAAAGAATCCCCCGTATCAAGTACTTTTGTATTCTTATTTTAAAACAAAAAATAGTCGAAACCGTAAGCTGTGGTTAATGCGGAGTTTTTTTTTCTTTTAAGAAAAGTGCCACCATTTAAATTTTGCTCATAACTCTAACATCATTCGATATCATAAGCAACTCTGGCAATAAAAATAAAAATTAATTTCCTATACGGTTTTATGGAAGATTTATGAACATTTAGACTAGTCAAACGTAAAATTAGAAAAAAAAGAGCAATCTATTCAGCTGCGTGTGCTAAGTGTAACGATCCATAAGTCATATACGCAGTTTCTGCAATCGTTACAGAGTGTTGTATCTAATTAGGCCTGGCAAAGGCCAACCGTGTCGACGGAAGCATCGATCCCATTGATCAGGATAGGAGAAAGTGCTTCGCATCCCGGCTAACTAGAGTGCATGTTGTGCGGTTAATGTAGACAATTTTGCGGTTCAATTGGCCAAGTTCGGTCCGAGAAATATTTCGTCAGTGACAGCTCCTTATTGTTCCCTTCATGACAAGCAAAGAGCGCTTGCCTCGTTTCACTGATTGATTATGATGACTCGCAACATATCAAAGCGATGAAACTTGATAGTCGAATGTTGTGCCAATATTGGAAATCGTTGCCAATCTTAACTGATACAAAATACTGCATTGATCGCCAAACAGATTCGGTGTTTTCAAGCCTGTAACAATATCCAACTGGTTATGTTTATGTTACGAAAGCGAAATAAGTTTTCTCTCTTCGATTTACAACGCTTCGAGTTTCTCATGCCGTAGAAAATTGCCTTAGGTTATTAAAATACCAGAATAAAGTTTTGCCGTATCGAGTTGTCTTCTCTTAATTTTAATTCTAGTTAATCAAAAGACTTAAAACTTATAAGAGAATAAGTTATGAATGGTTAAAAGCGTCTTGATTGCTTGCATTTATGAAAATTATGACCGTTTCCGGAAAAGTCATCAATCCTGAAAAGAGGAGAAAAATTGTAGATTGTTTCCAGAGAGTAATCTATTTAAAAGCTTCTCTCGAGCTAAAATGGATCTCGAGATACTTTTTATGCTTCAGGAAATATTTGTTACAGAAAGAAACTATAGATTACTTGCCAAAATTATAATTACACATACAAGGTGCAATCAACTATTTTGCATAGTTATTGTTGTTTCAGATTCGCTTATCCCCCGTTTTTTGATCCGATATCGATTATAGGCGCGGATAAAGTGAAAAATAACGAGATGCAACCTTAGGCACAACTTTTCAATCTAACGGACGGATGGGCTGTAATGTTGCATTAGTCAACAGATAGATTCAACAATGGAACTTCCGCCAACTATGGCACGGGTAGTTGACGTCATCGACATGTCAACGTGGGTTGTAAAAGTAAAATCGTTATATAGAGAGGTTTTGTCTTTTACGACATTCCAAAATTCCGTGGAATTTTTCTTCTAACTATCAGATGCACTCGAGGTTATAGAGGGCCATCTGGCGACTTAGATTACTAAGGAGAGGGTCACGATACAGATAATGCCAAATAACTCTTCAACGGCAGATCAAAATATCAACCAATGGCAAAAGACTTTTTGAAAAATACGGAAAGAAAAGAAATTCGGATCAAAACGGAAATTGGTTTCGTAATCGGACGTCTCATCTTTTTATCCAAATAAATATTGTTGAGAATTGGAAAGCATTGTTTTCTGTTAGTTTTTGATATCCGTATTTGCAATAATGTCGTTGGTTTATCGTTTCAAAAAATGAAATTATTCCTTAGAAAACGAGTTTTAGATGAAAATCATATATAAAAGATTGATTTCTTTTCCCTCCTATCTTTTAATCAAAAGAACTGTCTTATTTTAAAAGTGACGAAAATTTATATCATTTGATTACGGGTTAATAAATGATTTCCGTTGTAGCCGTACCGTAAATTTGATAAAAATTAATGTTTACTAGAATATTTGCCGTATTTCCGTCAACATAATGACGACCACTCTTAGTTAAAGTCAAACCCTTAAAACTTTGTACCGAAAACCATTAGTCGCGGTTAGCTAAAACTAAAGAGTGTAATAATCGTTTCCACTTTGTCACGAATTTTCTTCTGTTATTAATTACCATCACACAGGCTAATCTAATTTTTGAGATACCAGACTGAAATCTCTGTTAAGTCTTTATAATTAATATACAAATAAAAATAATCGCGTCGCTGCCGCTCTTTCATTTCCAAAATTGATCTTTTCTTTACGAATACGACATTAAGATTAAAAACGTCGTCAGCTTTATCTCTTCTTCATCTCGTTTTCAAAAAGCACCAACCTCGATTTCTTTTTTTCCTTTTCTTTTTTAGTAATAAATACCAGGTTCTAATTATGTTTGTGAGAACGTTCGACCTTTACAACTACCGCCTCAGAGATGTGTGTGTGTGTGTGTGTGTGTGTGTGTGTCAATGAGCCAGCGCCAGTCGACCACACCCTAGTTGATGTGACGTCTTTTGAGGGATCAGGAATCATAAAATATTAAATGAATCAAAGACGTCGTTCTTTACTTGTCACCAATCACATCTGCCACGTACCGCACGCTAGCATATAATAGTAAACATTGTTTATTTATTTATTTTTAATATTATTTTTAAACTTCTTAATTAAAACACGTCGTGTGTTTTACTCTTTCGTGCCATTTGTAGTTTAAAAAAATAAAAAAAATCAATTATTAATAATCTTAAATGAATTCGAAACAAGGTAAAGATTCTGTTTTAAGATTTATTGCACTTTGTTTGATAGCGGAAAGTTATTTATTCTTTGGTTTATTTAATGCTTTTAAGATTGTTTTGTAGATAAGAATATCGAAAATTGTCCTTGTCCTTACTTAAAAGTAATAAAATAGGCTATCCGTATGCTGGTATGTAGTTTGTCGATCGCAATTTATAATTAAGGATAAAGTTTAATAGATTTTTATCTGTTTGATTATTTTAAATGGGTTTTTTTTTTCCTGTATTACTCAACGCTTTACCTTCGAGACAATAAGAAGGTCGTTTTAAATAATAAGGAACGAATGGCACGATTTAAATATTCCAATTAAAATTAATATCGGTATTAAACAGAACAATTTTATATGCATTCATAATGTTATTCTGTTAAAGAGGATGAAGATGAATGAAAAAAAAAGCGTACGAGATTGCAAAACTAATTTTGAAAGATGGTAATGAGGGATAGATACGAGCAAAAGGGATAGGCAGAGAATAGAGAGAGATTTTTATGACCTTTGTTGGGTGTGACGCACAGAGACAGATTGTTTAATGATGAGGCAGAACAAAAACCGGGAGTGAGAAACTTTTTAGAGGTAGATGATTCTGTAAATGGAAAAAGGAACATGGGAGAGGATGCCCCGAGAGGGACTCTCAAGAATGGTTATGAATATGCATGGAAGGAAAAAGAGGCCTGAATGGATGTTTAAGATGAGTGGATGCGATATTAAACGTACGGTGTCAAGAGGAAGATAAATGTAAAATTCGCTGCTTACGTCGTACTAGATACAGCGCTTGCATAATTGTTTTATTACAACAGCAGTTGTTAAATAAATGAAGACTTCGTAACACAGTAAATAAGATTTTTTTTTAAATTTATTTTCTAAATATAAAAATAAAAATTCGTGAGAAAATTTCTGTTTACATGTTTTCGTACTCCGCCCTCCGTAAGTATTTTAGTTTACATAATATGTGCTAAAGGGCTGAACACGAGTTGACGACTGCAAGGTCAAGACATGTTATTTCTTTCTAAATCAATCTTAAAAATATTCATTATTCTTCGTATGTAATGCGAAATAATGTGATGATAATTTAAATATATTATTATTATTATTATTGTATAAATTCTTCTCCATTTTCCTTTTACTGTTACCTGATTAAAGTAAAAAAATGATAGAAGTTTTGAAAGTTTAGTCGTAAACGAATTTAAATTCAAAATGTTCGAGAAATCTGCGAATAAAAAAAATAAAAAGAAATGGAAGAAAACAAAACGGAGTAGAAGATTTTTCGGATGACAATACAAAATACAGAGATAAGTGAACACGACTGAAAGTGAAATTGGAAGGACAGAGTTGCTAAAAATGATGTCCAAACACTCTGTCTTTTGAACAGACAATTAAATGTGGATTAGACAAAGAAAGAAAAGGAATTTTTTCGCTTTACAGAGATAATATAATTGAATAAATCAAAAACTTCGTTACAACTCCAAACAAATGAAGTTTAATTAGGATTGAGAGTGAAAAAATCTTTTTCCATTTGATGATGAAAGAAGAGGCAAATATTTAATTTACACATAACGAATGTATTTAAATATCGTTTTAGAATATCATATCATATTAAATAGGTTAGCAAAAAAATTTTTTTTTTCTTCTTATTTGATATTATTTAAATATCTCTAATTTTAAATTTAATTTTAGAATTAACATTTCTTTCGGTAGATTAAATGTAAGTGTTTAGAAATTTCAAGTAAACCTGCAAGTCGTTAGAAATAAAAAGAAAAATCTGTAAAATTTATATTTAGTTTTTATAAACGTAACATGACTGGACGTTGCTCTGTGCATTCCAGTTATTCAAAACATTTCAAAAGAAAACATTGACAAAACGATAATATGAAGAAATAATATAAATAACTTAATAAAAAAAAAGGAGTTTCCTAATTTATTTTTCATTTCTTAATATAAATTTCTCAAAAATAAGATTTGCTTAATAGAAAACTTTATATAATAGTAATAAAGTTTTCTATTAAACAAATAATATGTATAGCTTGAAAGTATTACAATTTATCCATTTAACCTTCGTGTCAATCATAATCCGATTTAAATTTATGTTGTCAAAGTAAAATTCTGTTTACGTAACTCTGTGTTATATATAGCTAACATATACTACAAAGAAAATTATAATAAATTATACACAGAAAAGGAAAACTTTGTCCTCTACCTTTTAACGTAGTTATATACGTGTTTCTTAACGTAAATATGATGCAAGACTTGATATAAAAGTCACTTTTCTATAAAATAAAGGGGAGGGAAAGGTACAAGTATAGTAAAACTACAGTTAAATTAATTTAATTCTTTTTTTTCCTCCTCTCTCTTTCTTTACAGAATCTAAAACAGACTTTCTAAAAGAAAACCTTGATTTTTTCGAATCGTTAGAGAATACAAACAATCAGTCTAATTTGTTAATGCATTTAGTTCTTTACTTTTAAGATTAAATTAGTTTATAAAGTGTAAATAATGAATGGTTATAAAAGTTTTTATTCGAAAAAATAATGAATATTTTAAAGGTAAAAAAGCTTAACCGAATAAAAATAATGCCACAAATTAAATCACAAAATTAAGAGTTTTAATAATTTAAATCATCGCGAGAAAAGAAACAGACATCACAATCCACTTTAAATCTTTCCACGAAAATAATAACAAGGAAAGAAAGAGGAAAAAAAAAAAAAATCTATTAAAGAAATAGAATTTCCTAAATATTGTTTAACAGACAGCAATTTTCTATTTTTTCATTAGTTGTATTTATAATTTACTTTCAAATTACGTAATTTTCCATTTTGGAAGAAATATATATATATAATATGCGAGAACAATTTATAAATCTTAAAAACTTAATAACTTCAGTCAAAGATAATTAAAAATTTATGCATTTAAATATTTATAACTAGTTACTTTAAATTTAATTTGGTTCAACATACTTTTTTTATAATTAGTTTCTTTCGTAATAAACAATTACTAAGCGGTTATTGTGTAAAAAACATAATTAAAAGAATAAAGTGGGTACAGAATATTCCATTTTATTGATTACTATCACGTAAATTCCTCTTCGAAATTAACTATTGAAAAATTTGCGAGTTAAATACATTAAAAAATAGCCTAACACCTCGGGAAATTGTCTAAAAATGGCGACAATGCCGACCATTTTTACATTAGTCAATTTATCTTTATTATTTCGAGTAAGATAGTCGGGATATACGTATTTAAAAAAAATAATTCCACATAAGGATACTTAAAAGAGCTAAAATCTCGTATCTTTGAATCGTCACACAATAGCTTTCATTGGATAAGAAAAAAATCGGCTTTTAAAAGATCAATATGGTATTAGCGAGTGGTTTTAATAGATGGATTGTTCTAAAACCACTCAACCTTCTTATAGAGAGATGCATTCAACAAAGATTAGATTTTTATTTAAATCGAATTCACTCGAAATAAAATCTCTTTAAGTATCTTAATTAGTATTACACCATTCTACAAACTAATTTCGAAAGTAATCGATTAATCTTTTGCATTGTTTTTCCTGTGTAAAAAAATAAAGCATTTGTATTGCTATTTATATTTAAAACTTTCAGTTATTACAATTATCATTAATTATTTAATCCACTTTAGGTAAATCTGTTCTTCACCAGAAAGCCTTTACAAAATTAGGATAGTAAACAACTCTCGATAATTTACTTATTCTTTGCTAAATCTTTTCTTTTCTTACACATGAACTGCTAATGTCTCAACAAAGAAATATAATCTTATTAATAGTTGCTTGTTTTATTCCTTATACAATTATATTGATGCAGAAAATCTTGTTTTTTCGTTACATAAATCGATACAGTGATCGATTGTCACGGTTAGTTTGATCAACTATGATAAACGATTCAGTATGATTTGATGTTTATCTTATTACTTAAGTAAATTTGAGCTAATATTAGTATTGTTTATTTGGAACACACACGTACAGTACATATCCTGTACATATATACTGTATGTATGTGTGTGTGTGTGTGTTTGTGTTTCAAATGATATATTTTATTATTTGTATAAGAAATAAATCGTAGAAGCATGTTCTATCAATCGGAAACAATCAATAATTTTGCTTGAAGCGAGCGAAATGATTGTATATTTCGATCAAAATTTAATATTGATTTTCTCAAATACCATTTATATTAATATATCTAATCGATTCTCATAAGTCTATTGAAATTACAAGGAAAAATTTCGATTTATTCGAACTGATTGGAATAAAAAGTAATTTTTAAATATTTAGTTTAAATGTTATTCATTTTTACATGAATGTAAAAATCGTGTAGAGAGCGTGTAATTTTCGTTCCTTTCTTTACAGAATTTTTAGATGCAAATTGGATAGATTTCAGATATGATCTGATCCTATCTCTGTTCGTTCCTGAAAAAAAAGTTGATTGTATTTTATGAGGATATTTTAAAGAATTCTTGCTCTATAACAAAATAAAATCGAAAAATCTAGTTGTATAGAATTAAAATTAGATTAAGAGTATAAAAATAATTCAAATTCTATAAATACTTTTAACCATTTTTAACAATAATAAAATGAATCAATGTTACTTATACATTAAAATGAATAGTAAATAACACCATTACTTATCGAATATAATACATATAATAATGTATTGATTACAAATAACACGTTAAAAACATTATTATTTTTTATTTAAAATTCGTGTAATTTTAATAAATATCCAAAGTCCTAAGCAAACAAACGATTTGGAAACACTTTATTATAATTACATTCTTTAAAATCTAATATTTATTATATTCATTTGACTTTTAAAACAGTTATTAAAAATATTTTTGTATAACATTATCAAAGTAAGCATTTTAATATAATTCTAGTATAATTTTAAGCTTATTATACTTGAAATTTTTTTTAAATTCATTTTTTCTTGTAAAAAATCACATTTTTTAAAAAAAATTCTTCAAGTATAATATAACATGTCACACAACAGATAAAAGTCTGTTTGTACTATAAATATACATTAGGTAATATTAATATTTACAGATTATGGATTATTGCATCATGTGTCATATTAGAACATTAATGCTAATAAAGTCTAATTTAATACCAGTTCATTTAAGTTTTAATTTATCAAGATATATCGCAGTGTAATAAAGTTAGAATTTTATCCGTATTTGCTTTAAAATGATTTAAAACAGAAGAGTTATAAATTAAACCATTTAATTCCTTCAATTTGCTTATTATTAATTTTGAAATCTTCTCCAGAATATATTTTTTTCCCCCCAAATAAAACAAAATAAGATACAAGTTTTAGATCAAAATTGAAATCTGAATATTTGTCTCTATGCTTGCAGGGATTTTATTAGAAATTTTTTAATAACAGACTTTCCAGATTAATCGATTATCCATCTATCACTTTTTCTATTGATTTACTGATGGAGGAAAATGAAGAAAAATATAATAAAAAAAAACCGAACTTAATGGAAATGGAATTATCAGATTCCTAAAAATGAAATCGGCTTAAAGAATTGATATTTTTAGCAAAATATAAATGCATTTTTTGTACGAATAATGCTTTTTTTTTTAATATCGTATTACCAAATTACTAAGAGTAATTAATTGTTATTACTTTATTAACTGAATTAATAAACTGTTAAAATCTAATTTATTAATTGAGCAATTAACAGATGAATATAAACCGTAATTATTTGGAAATAATCTTAGTTTAAGAAATGATTTAATTTTATAAATGAATTCATTTTTAGTCCGAAAATATGTTCTAAAAGAAGAAAAGAAGAAAAGCTTACCGAGTAATATTATATCCTTCCATCAAAACAGTGAACATTACAACACAACAACAGAAATTTCACTTGCATTTGATTAAATAGTGTCAAAAGTTGCATAGTTTTCAATCGCTGTCTGCTTTCTTCCTGTCACGAATGATTTCTTTTGCTGCATCTCTCATTTTTATTTGTCATATAAAACTAATAATAATAAAACTAGGATAAATAATCCTTCTACAGTTTAAGTTAATGCAGAATATATATTCCTACGTAGAAGGGTTTAATATTGTTTAAACTAAAGATATATAAATGTATATAATAAGCTTGAAGTACAAGCTATAATTGTATCAGATATCACTTTTTATATTTAAAGTTATTTTTCTAAAATATCAAATAGAAAATCTAATTTATGACCCCCAGGAATTTCAATGAAACTTAAGAAAGGCAGTGTAAAAAACACACACACAAAAATGTGTCGCATTTCTAAAGCAAATCAAAATCCTAAAAAATTTATCTTACATCAAACTATAAGAAAGTCATAAATTTTTCTTTTCACAAAAGAAAAAAAAAACATCTCCGAATTTCGTTTAGTTTAATATAAAATAATCATAGTTTAATATTTTAAGTGTATTTTTTAAGATAAAGGATGCATTAAAAAACCGAGACACAGAAAAGAAGTTGAATACATTTGCCTTAAGTAGTAAGTCTTAAGTTTATTTTTATTTTGTTCTATAAATTACACTCCCTTACATTTATCTATAGGATTATTCTTCTTTTCGTCTATGAAATAAATTATTTAGTTCTTTGTATATTCTTACCTCAAAAATAGAAACTACTTTCCTTTATATATATATTCTTTACTTAAATCTGTTTTACTTAATTTATTTTATTTAAATGTAATCTAATTATTTTTTTTATATTAAAAATGAGTTATTTATATTATAATAAAAATATATTATCCAAATGTAAAATGCGCCCTTGTATCTGGATTTGATATTATTATTTCAGATTTTATATCTTCTTTTATTATTAACATTTCGTCTGATATAAATAATATTAGACTTATATTTCCTGTCTGGTGCTTTAATATTTTATTTATATTCATCCAGTATTATTTATTTCAGTTTGCATTCTTTATGACATAAATTTTTACATTAATTTTCTGTTTATTTAATCGGTTTTCTGTAAATCTACCTTATTCGATGACTGAAAAATTAATTATTTCTTCTATAAGGTAGCGATCAAATAAATTATTATTATTATTTTATGGATATGAGTTATTCAATTTTCTCCTAATAATAATTGTCTCAACGCAACAAATGTTGATGATGCTGTTTTCCATTTTTACTTTTATTCAGCATCACAGAAAGATCATCTATTCCTTCAAAAAACGATCCATTCTATCAACTATTGATCCATTATTCTTATCTTACAGTTTCTCAAATTGCGAAGAAAGCTATCACGTCTGCAACTTCTGTTCTAAAATTCTTCTGTGCGAAATGCCTGTTATTGTATCGTACTTTACATAGCGGTTGCCTGCCTACATTTGAAGTCTTGCGATCAGAAACTTCGTAGAATTCTCTGTTATAAGAGATTGCATCCCACTCCAGTACAATGAAAGGACAGTCGGTCTAGTTTTATGATCTTTATGACATTGTCTTGTCTGCAGGATTTTAAAGTTTTGAAATTTGAGATTATAAAGTGGAAATTACATTAGGACTTTTCGAAATTGCTATAAGAGTTATTTTTGCAGGTTTCCCCCATTTAAAAACTGTAAATCGCATCAAAATACGTTTAATTAATTTAAGAGAATCAATACAATTTAAAAATTCAAATGTTAAATTAACTCGATTCGATATAAATTTGGATTTGATATTAATTAAAGTTTTAAAAATAATTTAAAGATGTGACCTGCTTTCCATTTCTTGTCAGAGTAGAAAAGTTTCTAGATTCATAAAATCTGTATAACTTTTGATAATTTACTTAAGCCACAATTTGATTGGCATATATTCATATCCTTTCATTGTCTTCCTCTCCCATTATATTAATTACTTTTCATTTATATCTGAGATGAGACACTGATAATTTCCTCTTTCCTTTTTTCAATCTGAAAATTCCGGTTTATATACGTAAAATACAACACTACATATTTTTATTATCAGATATTAAAAGATTTATTTATTATTTAAAAAAAAAAAAGGGGTCGAAACCAGCTATAACTAAAGTCGAATTTAAGCTTATAACATTTAGTATTACTTCTAAGAATCCAGTCGACTTCGCAAGTTCAGAGATTACTTATCAATTTGATACATTTGTTAGCAGTTCGATATTACATCACGAAGCGACAGAATTCTAAAAATGAGATATATCAGATATAATAGCAAGCGGAGTGCTGTCCTGATATATTAAATTATACAATCCTCCAAGATAAATAAAATGTAGAAGCGTCATTCTTCCAAGCACAAACGAATCGATCGACATCAGCTGCATTCATTCTCCTTTTCTGTAATACATATCCCAGAGAGCAATTATGCTAATTGATTATTCATCATGTCGCACCCAAAGTCATTGATACTTTAAAAGAAAAAATAAAAAGAAACGTAAGCAAAATGAATTACAACATTAGCAAATAAACACGAGATCGTATAATCTGGATTAAAAGCTAAAGAAAGAAAAATAACATCGTACTATTTAAGTTTTGAATATTCAACATTAAACATGTAACCTGTCACTTACACATTGTAATTACGATCAGTAATCGTACACATCGAATTTCTATATAATTTGAGTTAACCCGAACGAAAAAAAAAAAGAAAATAATAATTATAATAATGATTTCTACATATGCTACAATAGTTATATTATTGCATCCATTCGAGTGATTAAGCAAACAATTAGCGCACGACACTAACATTGCCGGAGAAGAAGAAGAAGAGAAATTAAATTATAAAAAGTAATTTTCACTAAAGAAAAAAAGTGTATTTGCAATAAATTAACGTAAAGCCATCTGTTGACTAAAATATTTGAATTTGTATACTATTAACTTTATCCATTTATAAAATTAAATGCTGAACAGAATTAAAAAAAAAAAAGGTGGGGAGAAAAAAAATAAAATAAAATAAAAATCTTCAAATCCCCAGCGGCGTGTAAAAATAAATTTTCACTTTAAGAAAAGAATTTCCCTACAGTTATTTATACACATAAATTTCAAAAATGTCTTTAAATGTGATAGCTTATATTAATTAAAAAGCAGTTCTGTAAGAAAAAAATATATATGTGATAAAGGATAACTTTTACGACGTATTAAAAAATATTAACAACTTTCGTTAAGGAATAAATAAATAAATAAAAATAATCGATGGACACATCAAGAATACAGTAAATATCGAAAAAGTATTCAGTTGTTGATCGTTTATTTTCTGAATATTTCAGGCGTTATTTCTTTTATAATCAATGTGGATTTATGCGAATAAATTTACAAATATTACGTAACCGAGAATATATCATCGAATAAATCGTTACCTGTTGTGAAATTTCTTCTTTTTTTTTATATATTATTTTTATTATTTTTTCTCCGCTAAAAAATTTCGTCTTGAAATAAACATTAGAACAAAATTCGTAGCGGAATAACAAGAGATTATTTAATATCGATAAATTTTAAAACCGGTTAGAACTAGATTACGATACGAAGTAAATAATTCCAATTAGATACTTCACTTTATTTCTCTGTTTCGTTCCATGTTTAGTCTACTTAATCAGTATATTTTTGTTTTATTAAAGTTTTAAAATATTATTTAGGTTTCAAAAGACCATCTGCATTTTAAATTTAGATTTATTCCTTACAGCAACTTCTATTAAAACTTTTTTTCCATATTTATAGTAATCAAAATGCACTGTTTTACTTTAAAACGAAGAGATAAATATCGATTTCGAGATCTTTACTGGATTTGTTTAATAAATTATTCCGTTTTCTTTTATGGTGAATTATTCTTCTTTTACATTTTAATAAAGTAAAAATATAAAATAATTATTATATAGGCCTACAATGATTTTCCTAAGAGCAATAAACGTGATAAACGTCAACAATTATCCTCTTGTTAAAATAAATATTAGATTTATTTGAATTATAACTTTAATGCCTTATTTTGGGCATTTTAAAATATATTTTAAAAAATTAAAAAAATAGGAACCCAATTCTTTTTACCATTAGTGGATCCTCTGTAATAATTACCTTCAAGAATATTAATTTAGTTTTCGTGAGGTTATTAAAAATCCATATAATCTTAGGAACAAGAAACTTAAATTATAGACATTGAAACAGGTTATTTTCTTTTTTTTTTACTAAAGACTTAATATATGTTAAATTACTATGATTATATTTTAGAATAATGCTTAAACCCTTTTAACTTCCTTTTAAATTTGATAATGTTTGTAACGAGGTAATTAATGCTAAAGTCTTTTACGACGTTCTATCATTTACAAATGAAACACTGTCGAACAACGAGATAAAGACTTTTAATAAATGATAATAGGATTTTATTAGATAGTATTTTTCCCTGTTTCTCCGTTATATTAAGAGTTTAAAGGTGACGCTCGCATACTTCGGATGTGGAATGACTAACGGAAAAACGTTCAAGGATGAGTATCAATGAGATCGATCCCGGATACTCCCGTAACAATACTAAACTAAATTGTCCAACCTCACTCTCCTCCTCCTAAATTGATGAAGATGAATAAAATACACTAGAAAAGTCCCGATATCGTTTAATGAAAAATTGGTAAAAATAAAATTATTTCATTTACATCGTGATTGAATTGTCATATAGAATTTAAATATATAATAAACCCGTTAACTTTCTTTACTATCTTTTCAATAATAATAATAATAATAATATAATAAAGTATTTTGTAAGAATTAGGCTAAGTTTGTAACGTTTTTATACACGCTGCAATTCTACCCATCAAGGGTCGGTCAGAATAAATAAATAAATGAACAATACACTGATAAGAAGAAATAAAAAGATTTACGTCTGAAATATCCGCAATATCGGAAAATTTTTAATCAATTTTGACTTAAAACTAGCAAAATTTGGAAATATAAAGATGCCAGAAAGGTTAATTCGGTTAATGTTACCTATGGTTCCAAGATGGCGGCTCGTCTGATTCCAGCAAGGGGGACGCATGTTCTAACCTAACCTAACCTATTCTAATAATTTTGTTGGTAATAATTATGGTAATTTATTAGAATAGGTTAAATTAGGTTAGAATTTGCGTCCCACTGTTTCCCTTCTATTTGCTGGAATCAGAGACGAGCCGCCATCTTGGAACCATAGGTAACATTAACCGTTAATTCTTAATACCTATGTTCAGTTTAATGAACAGAGCTTTGTTCTAAATAATAGAAAAGTAAGAGTGAATAATTTGTTTTTTACTCTTTGTTTCTTATTATTTAAACAATTTTCAACAGCTACAATCTTATCATTGACTTATAATAAATAAATATAAAGTTTCGCTTAATATTTTTCTTAAATTTTCCAATTTAAAATTAATTTTTAACTTCCAGAAAAAACAGTTTAATAAACCGAAAAGTTTGGTAAAAATTTTTTTAATATACGTAAGAACATTTTCGTAACGATGAAATATTTTAAAATCTTATTTAAATTTCAGATACAGTTGCTAAATTACATTCCCCATTTTATATTTAAACCGTCAATATTAAATGCCGATTACGAAGTCACTTAAGTATTGTCACAATCGAATTACGTTCCCCCTTTTACACACACGTTTGATTTATCAGACACGATAATTATACAGGGGGGAAAACTTATACAGCACGTCTTTTAAATTAATTAAAAGTCTTTCCTAAAACTAGCTGAAATTATTGGGCATTAATTTTAAAAGTATAATTTACACTACATAATTTGTCTAGATCTGAAAATCGTACTTTTCTCGGTGAGTTATGATAATGTGGGACTATAGAAAACGTTCTAAAACGCCTTTACTCATGAAAGGGAATTAGTCAAAAACCATTTGTGACGTCAATGCTTTCCGAATGAAGAACGATTCGGTTGGAATCGTGAAGGAATTTCTACTACAGTCGTTAAATGGTCAAGTTGGTATTAATATTGAAAGATAAAAATCGCCAGCAATAATACGGGACGTGAACGATTCGGTAGGATTGCTAGGAAAGAATTTAATAGAGAATTCAGAAACAATAACAATTACATTTTATTCATTTTTAATGCCAATTTTTTAAGTCCGGTAACCATAAACCCTTGTTAAAAATTAATAAAGGGAAATGATTTTACTATATAATTGAAATCGTTGTTATCGAAAATAAATAATATAACAACAAGGCATTGTGTTGTAATAATAAATTATGCAACATTACAAAGGGGAAGAAGCTAATGCTTAAAACTATTTTGCAACAATGTACTAGCTTGTGTTTGTTTTATTTTGATTCTATTTTCTTCTCTTTATTTATTAACTAACACATTAAAAAGATAAACAAGTTTTAGCACGTTAAAACTACTCTATTATCGGATTACACCATTAACAGAATTTAATTATAGCGTAAATGATTTATACTTTTAAATTATTCAAATATTAAACAAATTTATTTAGTTAGTTTAACCAGTTAAATTTTATAAAAAATTATTTTATGCGTTGATTTCCTTTCATTTTATAACACGTATACACTAAACACGTGTTTTTAAACGTTTTTATTTAAAACTTTTTGTGTCGCCATCTGTTGAATGAATTATGTATCATTTCAAAAAGTATTTTCTATATTTAGTAGTAAAACTGTGTTTAAATTAATACAATATTTAAATTGTTATTTTGTGTAAATTATTAATACATATAATGATTACATTATTATACAAAATAATACTTTATTAATTAATTAATTTTTATCTTAACGTATCAATGATAAAATACACAAAACATATTGTGTTTTTTCTTTATTTTTTAAAAGACATTGCAATACTATAATGTATTATTAATTGAAAGTACAAAAATTATTCAAGAATCTAGAACAGCCGTGAAGTATTTGACAGATAGCGTAGAAATGTTAATGGTTTTCTTCGTTTGATTCAATACAACTTGCCAAGAATCATCGCCAAGTATCCACGTCGATTCTTTCATATTATTACAAAGAAAATTTGAAGAGTGTGTGTGCATTTTACTGTTTACTATTAAATATTATTGATTTGGAGCATATAAAAACAATGGGGTCATCATAAAACCATTTTTTTTTTCCGAGGGAAGCCTAAAGAAAATAATTTGAACAAAACCCAGTTTGAAAAAGTCCAACATGTCTAACCACAAAAGAAAGCCTACCCAAAAGGACCAAGAAAAGATATAAAAGAGGTAATCAAAACGATAGAAAAGAAAAGGTGTAGTGTATGTGTAAAAGACACGAAGAAAGAAGAAATCTACGAAAGTAGAGAGAAAATCGAAAAAAGAAATTCTGTAAAAGTAAAGGAATTCCAACACAGAAAAAGATATGTAAGACGAACATTGGATCAACAGATCTTTTTGATTGCTGACAAAGGCAACCACTAATCTTCTACAAAGTCACATTACAAACATTTTTTTTTAAATTTATTTTTATTATTAGGCATTAAAATACTTTTGAAGTTTATCATTAAACGTTTTACAATTAATTTTTAACAATTATTGTATCATTAATTTTAGAACTTTTTATATTTTAATTTATTTAAAATGTTTAATTTAATATTCTATATAGAAGTTTATAAATTAAACATATCTTCACTGTTTTAATTCTCTTGTAAAATTTTAATATAATACATTTTTATAACAGGAAAAGTTAAATTTGTTTCTTATTAAAAGTTAATGAGTCGATCCGCAAGCTATTCTTTTCTATAATAATTTGACTATGATCATCATAATAAGCATCTCTACATCAGTGAACATCAATAAAAATTTAAATAAAATTATCATTACAAAAATATCAAAATGGTTGTTGTTATTTTACTAATTGGTAGTTAAGGATTTTTTTTTTTTTCAAAAATGTTATTTAAAATATGACTAATAATGAAATAGAATTTAGAATAAGTCTAAATTTTCAACTAGTTGATTAATTAATTAATGTGTAAAGCACTAACATATTGCAGAGTATATGGCCTATATAATTACACCCATTTCGAGCAGGCCTCACCCGCAAGAGATGGAGAATAACAACACATCGATCAGTATTATCTGAGACACGAACGTCCGTAGAAAATTTTGCAATGGAGCAAAGCTTGGAAACAAATAATTAAATCAATAAATTTAATTAATTATTTAATTTTTATATTTCTTTTTCACAAGTACAGTACAGAATACAGTATTGCATCAAAGCGTACCATGGTCGAGGATGTAAGGTAACATATCTCAATCATTTTTACGATTATAATTCGTGGAATTTTTTACTCGATTCCAGAGGAAATGCCCCGATTCTCCCTTCTGCGTGCCCATGGTTTGAAATAAATTATGGTCTCCGAACTAAATTCGAACCCAGATCTCCACAGCGGTGGACTTTCAGGACACTTACGGGACTCTCAAGTTGAGGAAGCTGGTTAAGTTCAAGTAACTTTATTGCATACAAATAAGAAACTGGACACGAACATTCTTATTTATTTTTACCACTGTAGTCGTTATTAAAACGTTTATAGTAGTATAAATATGATATACAGCAATATGGTTACCATAACGTCCAGGTTTGGCCAAGATAATCCTAGTTTTGAGATCTTTTCTCGATGTTACAACCAGAATTCTGTTTCAGTTTTTCACTGTTGGCTTTTCTTGTATTAATCTGTAAGAATTCTGACAAAATCTATCTTTCTATTATAATTTTCAATGTAGAATTTTAAATTTAGTTACGCTTAAGTTTGAATTTTTAATTACAACAGGTTATGAATATCGCGCAATTCATTTACATAGGCTATAATGAAACGAACTTCTAGTGCCTTTAATTAAAGAAAATTATAAAAGAAAAACCGTTAATGGAAGTCGGATATTTAGTAAAACTGGTTAGAAATTTTTATTTATTTACTTTATTTAATTTTTATTATAAAAACCTGAAAACACTCGTTCTATATTTCAACAATCAACACTAGAAAAAACTAGAAAGTAATATTGCATTGAGTATAAAAGTGCAGAACGAGTGTTTTAAGTTTTCCACGACACAAAAATAATCAAGAAATACAGAAATAAAGAAATTTTTTATCTCTTTTAAAAGATGGAGGATGGCAGAGGCAGACGTCTTTTAAAACTTCTCGCTGTTGGGGACCCGCGAATTCTTTTATTTCTATTCAAAACTTTCCCCTGAAAGCAGTTAATAGATGACTGGACCAATTCTATTGTTAAAGAAAAGTATGATGTACAGGGGCAAACTACTATTAATTTCAGGTGGCAAGCATATATTTTAAGTTAAATATATTAAAAATTGCAGCCTGGCATTGTGACGATGCCACAATAAATAATTGCTCGTTATAATAATAATAATTATTATTATTTCTAATTAATAGTAATTCATCCAGCGTATAATTGGAGTTACAATTGCTAGTAATTTAAACTACTATACTCCGAGCAAATAACGATTAACGTTTCACATTTAAAGCATTGGTTAAGACTGATAATGATAACTGGTAACGATTGAGCGTTGTTAGCCACATGTAAAGACTGACGGTAGAAAAAGATTATTTAATGAGCAATTAACTCGGCTGCAAATTTTAATCATATTTTTAATTTATTTAATTTCAAATATATGCTCTCCACCTCAAACTAGTATTAGCTTGCCTCTGTACAGTGCATCATACTTTCCCTTAACAATAGAGTTATGCCGGTCTTCTATTAACTACTTTCACGGAAAAACTTTTAAATTGAAATAACTATATACAAACTTCCGATTGTTAATCACAGCCTCCTGTCATTAAAGCTCCCATATATGGTCTCGTCTTTCATCTAACTCCGTTCTCGAGGTTAAGAAAAGGAGGACAGACAGACGGATAATGGGAATTTATAGGTGTACAATTTTTTACAAATTGCAGCCCAAAAAATGTTTATTTGCCTAAAGTTAATGATAATAATAACCAAGCATGTCGAAACAGTAAAAATAAGCAAAAGTTTATAAGCGGCTTGAATTTTTTTTAACTCTTTCTGCCCTGTGGGACTGAAGTCTCTTTTACAAGCCCATTATAGGTTCGGCCAGGCCCACAATGGGGCGGCCGGGTGGTGAGAAACGTGGCCAGACATCAGGACGGACCACTTCCCGAAAAATTCCTGGGGATTTTTCAGGGGTGGACCGTTCGGGTTCTCCAGAGCGGTAAGCTGTCACCTTAACCGCTCGGCCATCCGGCCGCTTGTTTTAGTCTATAAAAAAATCAATTCTTTTTTATGTCGATCGATAAAATTCCCAATCTGGAAACGCTGGGATTCTCAACGTCACTTGCTACTTTTCTTAAAATTGTTAGATGTATGTGCATGGGACTCCCATCTCACGGGAAATAAACATTCTGCTGTTTTTCCTGAAGGTGCTTTGTGATTCAATTTCACGCTAAATATCGAAATAAGCAGACTAGGGTTCAATCGCCACTTGCTACCACCAGTATTATATTTTTTTATCGCCACTTTAATAAAAATATCGCCAAGTGGCGATTTTGGCACTTTGCAGCGCGACTGCTGTTCCCAATATGGACGATTTGATGCTACTCCCGCTATACAATCGTATTGGAGAACGATTTCCATCTCGGGAAAGGATAATTCGAGATAGAAATAACTGTTTAGATATCTTTTAAAGCGGACACTAAATATCACTCGGGAATGGAGGCCTACAAAGGAGCCGGCCTAGCAATTATTCCGCTTTGGGCAAGATAGTTATTTGCCGCCCCTTTTAAAAATAAAGCAATCTGCCTGCTTGGACAGCTGCTCTTTCCCGTATCTGTATGAACCCTGATTCTACATTAATTACCGAAACCATTAGATATGCTGTTAATCTTGTCCATTGCTTTCAGACATCCGTGTCTCAAAGTATTTTTTGAAATATTACCATTTAATTTCTCTTCAGCCAAGTGCAGACCCTTTTCTAACTCGGCTATTAAAATTTTCATTTGTTGAGAAGACCACGTTACCCGGAACATTTTGACATTGTAATCCATAAAGACTTTTTAAACAAGATAAAAAAGCAGTTTGTCAAAAACCTCGTGCTCTATAATTTTATATTCTGCATTTTCTAAAATTTTACAATTTTATTGGTTAAAATTCTACACTGTGTGAGCGCGCAGATAAACCGAACATATGTGTTGTTGACCTCACACTAGTAGAATTGTGATGCCAACAGCAAAGATTAAATCGTTACGAATGTCCTGGGCTCGGATTCACAAACACCTCGTATCGTAAGCTACCAGATACGAAAAGTCTTGTAAATACTATAATATCTAATAGCTCTCGTAAGCCGATGTACTAAGAAATGTGGTGTCCGAGTATATCGCTTTATCAATAGATAATCGAGTCAATTGTTTTTCCGATTGTTCCTTTTATTATCCCATATTATGCATATAAATAATTTCTCTAAAAGTAATTCCTACTCATTTTAATATTTACGAAATAAAATATTATCTGAAACTAATCAAATAATTTAAAAAGCCAATGGGATCGGTAAAATTTTCAATTCTAAAAAACTTTAAGTTAAAAACCAAGTAGAAAACTACTCTTTAAAATCCGACTTCGAGTGAGTTAAGAAAACAAATAAACAGAAACGAAAAGATGCTATACTTTTTTCATAATTTTATTGGTTCTATTCCCCAAATGCATTTCGCCAAGCCTCATCAGTGGGTAGTTGAGTTTTGGTAACTTCCGTTCCTTTTATGCTTGATGATGTTTTCCCAGCATGCATCTATCTGCATACCGTCATTCAGATTGATTAAATTTGCATATTCTTTTATACAAAAATGTTCTATTATTCTACGTTTTAAACAATCTTCTTCTTTATAAAGTATTTTTATATTATTTCTGTCTATGTTACAAAAATTATTTTTATAATGTAGGTACCACGGCGATTCTTCTCTTTTTAATCTTATTGCTGCCTCGTGCTCTTTTAAACGTACTTCTAACTTCCTTCCGGTTTCTCCGACGTAAGACTTCGTTTGTGGACAAGTACAAGATAATTTATAAATTACACCTGCAACATCAAGTTTGTTTAACATATTGGCATTATCTTTGTTTATGACATTAACTATATTCAACAGTTTGTTTTTTTGTTTTGCCACGATACATATAGAATACTGTTTGAAAATTAATTTATATCTCTCATAAAGTTTATGTACATACGGAAATTTAACATATATAATATTATCAATATGATTCTTTACATTATATCTGTAATTTACAAATTGATTGTACCACTTACATAATAAATTCTTTGGATAATCATTCAATAAATATTTTTTAAAAAGTTGTTTTATTTCTTTATCTATGTCTTCTTGTAAGGATGTCCTGTTCACTATTTTTTTAAGGTCCATAGTAAAGACGTTTTTTTTAATTTCTACGGGACAATATGATTTGTAATTAATAGTCTTTTTTGTATTACATAATTTTTCGTACTTACGGAATAACAATCGGTTTTCCTTTCTCAATATAGTAATATCCAAGTAATTTAATTCCTGATTTTGTTCTTCTTCACTGGTGAATTCACCAGTGAAGAAGAACAAAATCAGGAATTAAATTACTTGGATATTACTATATTGAGAAAGGAAAACCGATTGTTATTCCGTAAGTACGAAAAATTATGTAATACAAAAAAGACTATTAATTACAAATCATATTGTCCCGTAGAAATTAAAAAAAACGTCTTTACTATGGACCTTAAAAAAATAGTGAACAGGACATCCTTACAAGAAGACATAGATAAAGAAATAAAACAACTTTTTAAAAAATATTTATTGAATGATTATCCAAAGAATTTATTATGTAAGTGGTACAATCAATTTGTAAATTACAGATATAATGTAAAGAATCATATTGATAATATTATATATGTTAAATTTCCGTATGTACATAAACTTTATGAGAGATATAAATTAATTTTCAAACAGTATTCTATATGTATCGTGGCAAAACAAAAAAACAAACTGTTGAATATAGTTAATGTCATAAACAAAGATAATGCCAATATGTTAAACAAACTTGATGTTGCAGGTGTAATTTATAAATTATCTTGTACTTGTCCACAAACGAAGTCTTACGTCGGAGAAACCGGAAGGAAGTTAGAAGTACGTTTAAAAGAACACGAGGCAGCAATAAGATTAAAAAGAGAAGAATCGCCGTGGTACCTACATTATAAAAATAATTTTTGTAACATAGACAGAAATAATATAAAAATACTTTATAAAGAAGAAGATTGTTTAAAACGTAGAATAATAGAACATTTTTGTATAAAAGAATATGCAAATTTAATCAATCTGAATGACGGAATGCAGATAGATGCATGCTGGGAAAACATCATCAAGCATAAAAGGAACGGAAGTTACCAAAACTCAACTACCCACTGATGAGGCTTGGCGAAATGCATTTGGGGAATAGAACCAATAAAATTATGAAAAAAGTATAGCATCTTTTCGTTTCTGTTTATTTGTTCTCTTAACTCACTCGAAGTCGGATTTTAAAGAGTAGTTTCCTACTTGGTTTTTAACTTAAAGTTTTTAGAATTGAAAATATTATCTTTCTTCAGCCAAAACGTGATCAAAATGTATCTGGAATGGTTCAATAAAATTTAAGATTTGAATTTATTCATCAAAATTTGTTTCGTCCCCTTCAAAGTAATCCTCTCATTGCAATGCACTTATGCTAACGCTTTTCCAATCCTCGAAACATACTTCAAAGTCGTTTTCGTGAAACCGCTTCGGGACTCGCAGCGAATTTTGTTTTATGGCATCATTGGACTCAAAATAGTGATTACGAAGCGGAAATTTTAGCATCGAGGAAAGCAGGAAAAAGTCACACGGTGCCATATAAAGTGAATACGGAGATTGCGGAATCGTATTTGTTGAATTTTGGCTAAAAATTCACGAACAAGAAGAGCATTGTAACGGGGGTGCATTGTCGTGGTGCAACATTCATAAATTTTCTCGCCACAGATCAGATTGTTTTCTACGAATTGCTTCACTCAAATGACGCAAAACGCTCAAATAATAGCGAGGTTGAGGCCGAAGTGTCAAACGCGAAAACGTGTACGTCGGACGTTCGGCGCCGCTTTCCTGTAAGCTTAGAAGTTTGACAATGGTGTTTGGAATGTCGAGCAAGGTTCCACCGACTTTCCAAACGCCATTGCCAAACTTCTAGGCTTACAGGAAAGCGGCGCCGAACGTCCGACGTACACGTTTTCGCGTTTGACACTTCGGCCTCAACCTCGCTATTAATCTTTGACCAGTCAGACGGAAATCGTGATGCACAACACCACGAAAATCGAAGAAAACAGTCAACACGACCTTAATTTTTGGTTGACTTTGACATGGTTTTTTCGGTCGTTCGCATCATCTTTCTCTTTCACTTTGATAGTTGAGCCGTTTCGGTGTCAAAAACGTAGATACACGTTTCATCTCCTATAATGATGCGTTTTAAGAACGATTCGCTTCGAAAAAGCATTTCTTCGGCCATTCGAACACGTTGTTTTTGGAAAAAATGAAAACGTTTTCTGGACGACTTGAGAAGCGACGCGCCGCAAGCCCAAGTAATCTTTAAAAATTGCTCGACAAAATCCAAATAATACTGGAATATTAAATCAATATTATGACCATACAAATAATTTTGGGTCTTTGCAGAATTATCCTTTTTAATTGTCCAATATTGATTTAATCAACAAAATTGGAACTTTGTTATTAATACTGGAATATGTTCAATAATTGTTAAACGGTGATCATTGAGCACCAAATCTCTGACTGGAGCGACGTGTTGTTCATAAGTCGGAGTGGATGATATACCAGAGCGTGTTTCATCGACGCGTTCTCTGCCTTCCTTGAACATATTGTACTATTCGAAAACTTTTGTTTTTGACAGACTATTGTCACCGAAAACTTTTTGCAACATTTCCAACGTTTTTATAGATGTAATTCCATTGCGAAAACAAAATTTAATGCTCATCTACACTTGAAATTTTGAAAAATCGCCGACACAAAACTTCTTTACACACAAAACAAGCATTTAATTGCAAATTAAAATAGATGATGAATGTGCTTCTTAATGGCATCACGGGATATCAGTGACGTCAAAGCCACATGATATCTGCAGCAATTGCCGTGTTAACTCGGGGATACTATAGATTACTATCTATGGAATTTCGGGACTTTGAGTATATATCTGAACTGAGGAGACCGAAACGAGTTCAACGATACCCTACTTTTGGACCGGAGACGAAAAATAAAAAGTTATCATACTTTTTTCGGCGATCGCGCGATGATAGGGAGTCGCGTCGCTCTCCGCTAAGTCGGCCTCGCTATCTCGATCGGGAGTCCCGTCGCTTGCCGTTAAAATTGCCTTTAGTAGACGTTTTCCCCCTTTTTTTACTTTGTTCAAGAACTACCGTGAATCGGTCACTAGTTTAGCACATGGCGGCGTGTGGTGGCGCCCATACGAGAGGTCAGTCGGGCCGCCATGTTCGCTGCCATAAGTAACATTAACCGAAATGGCGATCGAGCGATGATCGGAAGTCGCGTCGCTCTCTCCGCTCTCGTATCGCGTGTTTAACCCTCCGGGCAGGGTAGCCAGATTTAAATTTTTATAAAGAGCCAACTAAGGTAAAAAAAGCCAGAAAAAAGCCAAAATTTATCATATATTTTATATACATTATACTTTAATTATACTTGAATGCTATTTTATTATGTTAATGTTTCTTTTTCAAAAAGCATATCTTCATGATTAAGGGAAGAAACTGGATCAGAGGAATATAGTTTCTCAAAAGTAAAATACTCTAACATTTTATGAGAAGGGACAAATTCTTTGCAACATATATTTGAGGACAAAAGTTGTGACCTAATCCTAATTGCATCTAGAAGAGAAAGTTGCATTCCATTCCTTGCCTTATTCTTAAAATGAGTTAAAAGTGAAAACACCCTCTCTACTGTAGCGTTGCTAATGGGCGTTATTAGGCAATTGAGGACAAAAGTCGCAAGTTTTTTGAATTGGGGATTTTAATATTTTTTGCCAAAAAAGCTCACTTTCATTGGATATTCCACATTTCTTAAATTGATCTTCGTCTATCCAATTGACAAAAGGTAATTTCCTGTATTGCTCTTCAATCATATATATTTTTTTTTTTTTTTTTTGTAACTCTTTCCGCCCAGTGGGCACTAAGAGGGCCTCTTATAGCAAGCCCATTATGGGTTCGGCCAGGCCCACAATGAGGCGGCCGGGTGGTGAGGGACGGGGACCGACATATCCGGACGGACCACCCCCCGAAAAATTCCTGGGGATCGAAAATTCCTGACTCGACCCGTCCGGATTCGATCCCGGGTCCCTCAGAGCGGCAGGCTGCTAACCTTGACCGCTCGGCCATCCGGCCCCTTCAATCATATTAAGATTGTCTTGTGTTTAATTAAAAAATGGCAATTCAGAAAACTTTGGTCGTAATGCTTGGTTTAAAATTATATTTGGGCTTAATTGCGCTAGATCTTGAAATAAATTCATTGCCGATGGAAGCCTTTGTTGAACTTGATTTAAAGCCTCTTCTAACATGTGAAAACATCTTTCTTTGATAGTTAGAAATCGTTGCATGATTTTTTCATCATTATTATTTACTTGCAGGTATTTATCTCATTCATTCAAAAAATTCATTCCAAAATCAACTTTAGAAATACTTTTCTTATAATTACCATCATAAAGTCTACTTTTTAAAATTTTGTAGTGTAAAATAAACTTTCATGCAACTGCAGGCTCTGCTTTATTAAAGGTCTGCTTTATTTTGTTGAAAAAAGCCATTTAACCTTCCAAATTCTTGAACTATTGGAGTTGCAAATGGAAACAGAGATAATTAGTCTGATCCAAGATCATTTCTTTTAATAATATACAACTTAGAATTTATAATATAAAACTTAGAATGCCTACTGGAAAAAATAAAATCAGATTTGTTAAAAAATAAAATTATCATGATGTTATTCGAAAAAAGCCAAAAAGCCAAACAAAATTTTTTACGCCAATCAGACTGAAAAAAAGCCAAATTTTGCAAATTTGGCATCAAAAAAGCCAATCTGGCAACCCTGCCTCTGGGAGATGACCGTAGTCCGACGTCATGGTTTGCAGACTTTACCGCAAGATGGCAGTACTAGCAACTATGGTGCCGTCTTCATGAGAGCATTAAAAAAGTATGGTAAGTGAAAAAGTATGATAACTTTTTTTAATTTTCGTCTCCGGTCCAAAAGTAGGGTACCGTTGAACTCGTCTCGGTTCCCTGAGTTCCAATACATAATCAAAGTCCTGAAATTCCATAGATAGTAATCTATAGTACACCCTTAACTCGTTCGTTTAGATTAAAGTACCTTCATACTATAAAAGAACAATAGACTAAGAAAAACCCTAATCTGGACAATATGGCTTTGTTTTTACAGTAATACATTTTCGGGTTTCACCTTACTCATGGAGTACACTTTTTTCTCTTATCTCTAAAATATGGCTGGATTTCGGGATTGTAAGATTGGACTACAAGTAGCAGATTGAGATATTTGTAAAGATCTAGGCTACTACACTAGTTGAAGTTTGGACGAGTTACTGCATTTTGGACAACTTTAAAAATAATTCGAGCTATACAGTTCGAGGAATTCTGCTTAACGTTTTATAAAACCTAACTGGCAACCTATCAGGTCTCACCGGACACCTACTGTTTACCCGCAGTTTATTTATATTATTATTAATTAACGAAAATAGCATTCTGTATACGTCTTCGTATTCCGTTTGCTTAGTAAATTATATCAGTTACGTGGCGTTTGGCATATTGTACATAAATATGTATATCTCGGATAATTCGAGGCCATGATTATTTCGTCTCTTGAATTTCGAACTAACGAAGATTTCATGTATTTACTTTTTTCTGAAATTCTTATATTATGCCAACCAATTTCACTGTCCCTCAAAATCTGGCCTGGTCCTACCGTGCCTTTTTAGCAATTCTGCCCTGATTAGCGCAGAGTATAAATTTTTTGTCTGTTTTTCATTAAAGTTATTTATGTACGAAGTTTCCTTTAACTCTGTCAAGAAACTAATGCGTTTGAGTTAGAGTTTACCTTTTAAAGAACTTCACTAGAGGTTTAAATCAAGTAATCATTTAAGACCATGTTGTGAGGAAACTAATAATTATCTGATTTGTGAAATGCCTGTGAAGTAGCTTACATTTTCAGTGAATGCATATTATACTTTAACGTAATGGTTTATATAAAGGAAACAGAGTTTCTTTTATATGCACCATTCTTTTCATGTGGAAGTTACTCCAAAAAGTAGAATCCTCACGAATGCGAACATCCGAAAACATAACGTCTGGTTTGTAAAAATTTTTTCTCTCTTGTGCACTAAGAGGATTTATTTGCATGTCCAATATGGATTCGACCAGGACAAAAATGAGACAGTCGAGTATTATAGAACAGAAGACAATGCATTCACATAAAATCACTCGTGCAATTTCCTGGGGAATCAACTCTGCCTAGCATGCGGATTCCAGATCACACTAATGCTTTTGTCTCAACTCTGATCGAGCCACTCAGACAGCCGAGTGGTTAAGGTTAAGGCTACTGCTCTAGGAACCTGAAAACAAATTTAGACGGGTCGAAAAACTCCAGAAATTTTTCGGGAGATGGTCTGTCCCGAATATATCAAACACCATCCCTCACCACTCGGCCGCCCCCATTGTGAACCTACACAAAACCGTGACGGGTTTGTTCAAAAAGATACTCAGCATCCACAGTGGAGTTTTAAAAAAGACCACGTCCTACGAAGAAAACTTTTAGTGCTACAATTGTTTACACTTACATTCTGGATAATTCTATGCTTCCTTCTTTATGGCAACACTTTAAAGTCGGCACTTTCCTTCGTTTCTAACCAAAAAACGAGGCATTAAGCGAGATCTTTAAAATAATGGTTTAATGAGATAAATATGCAACAACTAAGTAAATGACCTTTACAGAGTCCTGGTCCGAATCCCATTGAATATCTTTGAAATGAATTGAAACACCGTTAAGCACCAGACAATTCGCCTAACTTCATTAATGTTCTCATATAGAAATTGTAAACAATCAAGATGAAAGCATGTCTTCTAAGACTAGTGAAATCTCAGAAAAAGATGGTTTGTTTACGACAACGTAACACATGGACGATGCCTTCCCGAAAGACATTTTATGGAAAACTGGCCCGTATTTAGGTATTACTAACTATTACTAACGTGAAGAAAACCCGGAAAACTGCATGTGGTCAACCTGTTGGCGAGGCGCGAACCCACGACCAGTGTTCAATGGTTTTATCCACTTGGCACCGCAAAAGATTGGCTCTTAATATCACAGATTTCTACTAAGCAGTTGTCTAGAATACTTTTGGTAATGTAGTGTATATACTTACATATGCAAAATAAATATTAATATATAATAGCGAGGTTGAGGCCGAAGTTTTAAACACGAAAACGTGTACGTCGGACGTTCAGCGCCGCTTTTCTGCAAGCCTAGAAATTTGACAATGGCGTTTGGAATGTCGAGCATGATTCTACTGACTTTACGAACGCCATTGTCAAACTTCTAAGCTTACAGGAAAGCGGCGCTGAACGTCCGACGTACACGTTTTCGCGTTTAAAACTTCGGCTTCAACCTCGCTAATATATAAATTAATCTGATAATTGCAAGCAAGATTATCGGAAAACGCATACAACAAAATAATAACACACGTAAAGGATTTTAACACTGTCGGGATTTTTCAACATCTTTCAATTACCGTATTTTACGGACTATAAGACGCTACGGACTATAAGACGCACCTGAATTTTGGAGGCAATTTTTCGAGGAAAAAAGTGCGTCTTATAGTCCGTAAAATACGGTATTTATTTTATGCCGTTACTCTGTTATATTTTACGTACAAAATTAATGTTTTCCCGCACCGAATTTTTTAAAAAATTTACAAGAGAAGAGAAAACACAGTTTTTAATTTAAAATACGGAATTATAAATGGCGACTTTTAGCGCCATTTATCGTTCATCTCGATTATGCATTAAACAAGAATTTTTTTTTTACTTTGTTATTAAAATAGTGTAACGACGAATTTTAAATTCTAAATATTATACGCAGAAATTTATAAATTGAATTTATATCAGTAATTGATTTAAAATTTCTTCCAATGTGAAGAGAGATGTCACTAGAAAATATCCCGATTCGATCAAGATGGCGGATTCAGGTTAGATTTTTGTTAGAAAATTGGAGTTTTTTTCGTTTCTTCCTCTCCATATTTACTATAATGTATTTCGCAGCTAAGCAGAAGCGTATTAAATGTTATAATACGCAGTAAATATCCATTATTACACTATAGTATCTTCCTTAATAATGATAACAATAAGCTACTAACAGGATTAAAAAAAAATTAGTCTGAATGTATGTCTGTATGTAGATTAGTCAATGGGAAAGTGTATGTTAAATAGTTTTAATGATATTTTTTTTAATATTTGGAGGATTTTGTAAGTCATTATTTACCTCAGCTTTAAAATTTAAGCTAAATTACAAACATGAAAATCTGATCTATATTTTATACATATATAAGGATAATAGTAATTGTGATATTATAATTTATCAAATTAATCTGTTGTAACTTGCCTGAATGATATATTGTAACTGTTCAATTTATTTATTGTATTGTTGTAACTGTAGTTACTTATGTGAATATTGTAACGCCGTTTTTTGCTATTTTGATGGCAAAAAGTCCGAGCGGAAGATGAAAAAGTGTTAACAACATTCGTCTATGTTTTATTGCTGTCTGCTTGCTTATATATAGATCAAGTATATTAATATATATACAATATAATATACAGAATAAAAAAATTCAAATATTTAATATTCTAACATAACAATTTCCATAGAAACACGTGCTCCACCGGAAAGTGTGGTTTGCATAGAGCTACAGACATAGACGATATTATACTATTAAATTTTTAATTAAAAGAAATTAAAAATTTAATAGTATAATGTCTGTAGCTCTATGCAAACCACACTTTCCGGTTGAGTGCGTGTTTCTATGGAAATTGCATCAAAATTCAAATTTTTCTTAAAACAATTCATTAAATTCTAATAGTTAAGCAATTAACTATTAAATTTATAATAATATTTGAGATTTACTTTAAAGAAAATAAGTTGTTTTCAATGTTATAGCCTGGCATAAAATTGATGGATTTCGTCTCTTTTCCCATTGTTTTGATGGAGCACAGTTATTCTGTTATTGAGTTGTTATTTATTTTGTAATTTTTTTGCTAAATTAATAAATGCTCATAAATTTCATTTGCTTTTATGTATTATCAAAATTAAGAAATTTTATTTATTGTTTTTATATTTTAGTAATTAAGAAGTTTATAATTAGATTAGTTATAAGTCATTTTTACCAGTCAAATATTTTCACATTTACATACCATATAACTAAATATATATTCTACTTTTCTAATAACATGTGGTATGATTGAATGGTTTATTTGATATATTTGAATTTATTAAAAAATGTTAATTGAAATGTAGATTGTAAATGTTAACAATACAAGTTATGGGTTGAAAATATTAAGAAAAACAAAAATTACAGATGTGTTTTTTTTATACATCTGTACAAATTAAATAACCTATATAATAAATAACTTAAAAATTAAATTGCCAATCCAATATTTTCTGTATGGATAATAATAATTATTTACAAGAGCTGTATTCCAAAATTATATTGGGTTGTTCGGAAAGTAATTTTGTTTTTTTATTACTAGAGAAATTAGATGTATTTTTATCAGTCAATTTGATTTTAAACCACATTTTAAGCTGACATTTTAAGGCTTATTTGTAAAAAATTTTGTTTGATTCTGTACAATTGTTTTTTTTTCGGTGACCCATCAAATATGGAAAATCGAAAGCATCATTTTTGGCATATTCTGCTTTTTTATAACTAAAAAATCAAAATGCTGTTCAAACAAGAAAAAAATTGTGGTACGTGTTTGGAGAAGATGTGTTGAGAGAAAGACAGTGCCAAAACTGGTTTACAAAATTGCGTTCTGGCAATTTTAATATCGAGGATTCACCACATTCTGGATGGCCATTTGAAGCCAATGAAAACAAAATAAAGGTACTGATTGAAGCAATCTGCCGTATAACAACACGTGAAATCACTAAGAGATTAAATCTGTTAAATTGAACCGTTTATTATTGCTTAAAATGAATTAGTTTCATTTCAAAGCTCGATACGTGGGTTCCACACGTTATTAACAAGAGATGCTCTGGTGGGATTTGAAAGAAATTTGCTTTTGAGCTTTTACCAGACAATTTAACAATTGATTCGAAAGTGTACTGCCATCGAGTGAACAAATTGAGTAATATCATCAAATAGAAAAGGTCAGAATTGATCAACAAAGTGTATTGTTTTACCATGATAATGCCAAATTTCACACAAGTTTGGTAACTGGTCAGAAACTGTTATAGCTTAGATGGGATGTGTTATCACACCAACCATATTTGCCAGATTGGGCACACTCAGATTATTACTTGTTCTGGTCTATACAAATTTTTTTTAACTGTAAGACATTTACTTGAAATGACAATGTAAAAAATCACTTGGATCAGTTTTTTGTAAACAACGATCAAAATTTTTATGAATGTGAAATCATGCTACTACCAGAAACAATGACAACAGGTATTTGACCAAAACGGTCAATATATAATTCAATAAAATATTTATTTATTATAAGAATATTGCATTTATTTTTCTATGGAAAAAACGAAATTACTTTCCGAACAACCCAATAGCTTGGTTGACAAAACCAAAAGCTGCAAAAATATAGAAATAAAGGGGTTAGGGAAAGAAGGATAACTATGATACTTAAATAAATATTGTGTAATATAAAATTAAGTTTAATTAAATTTACATAAAAAATACAACAATATAACAAATATTCTTTAAAACATCAGAAAATTTTTAAATAACTTTACACTAGTTGATATGCACAACTCTTCTTTAAAAGCTAAGAATCTATAAGAAAAATCACTTTTAAATTCCAGCAAGACTAATATAATTTAATATAAATTAATTTTTTGACAAAACTTCTCAATCTAAACTAAATTATAGTTTTGCTGGACTTTGAAGATGTTTTCTCTTATACTTTACCATTCCGTTTGTTCATTTTACAAAGCTAGGAATCAAAGACCGGATTGTTTTGATCTTCAAGTTTTTTTGAATTTCTCTACAGGATTTTGACAATGCTTCCAATTCTTATTCAAAGTTCACATTTCATTCACTTTTAAATCACATTTTGTTCACATTTAAAGATCAAGCTTTTGGTGACTGGATCAATGCTATAAAATGATAGTTGTATGCCATTGGTAATAGTGATAAATGCCAAAAATTGAATTATTTTTTTTAGTTATGTAAACACGGCATCAATTTCTGTTTTATTTTAAACTTCTTAAATAAATGTTTGATAGCCAAAGTATTAAATAATAATACAACATTGTAAAGAACTCATATATTCTTTCATTAACTTGTTCTTGCTAAAAATCACATTAATTCAAGACCACATTTGACAAGAGATACCTGTAATTCAATATATATATATATATATAATTTATTATTACAAAATTTTACAGTTAGTACTTAAACAGTAGGTGTGTATAAATGTTTAGCAGTTAATGAAAAATTATATTAAGAGTTGGAGTTGGAGTAAATTATTTAACTTTTGCATTTAAAAATTAATGCAAAATATAAAATTAAATGGATAAAAAAGATGATTAATCTTACTATCATAAGATCAAAATTCAAACACATGATTAGAAAAATTTTATTATAAAAAATGGATAGAGACTATATGTTTTGAAAAATTTGTACGATTAATATGTATTTTTAAATTAAAGAGACAATGTATCATAATTTTTATATCTCTTATTATCAATAATAATCATAATAATAATAATAATATAATCAAAAAAATTGTTACTGTCGTGCAGAAAATTATCAGATATAACTGTAAATCAAGAATTATTTGTTGTTTTTACATTGTTCTATTTAAAATTATATTAATAAATTAAGGTTTACTTTTAGAAATATAATAGTTTAGTAATAAATCAGTGCATTTTTAATTACATGAAATAATATGAAAATTTTTATTTTATTATATTTGAAATATTATACAACTACTAGCTTTACAGTGCAGAATTTATTTGATTGGTTTTTTTTATTTCTTATAAAATAAAAAATAAAAATATAATTATGTTATCGATAACATCAGAGACAGCAATTTTTTATAATAAAAGCCTATACGGTTTGACATATCTCCTCGAAATATAGATACATAGAACGAAAGAATAACCGAGATTTATTTCTGACAGAAAGATAGTAGAATAAGACATTACGGCAGCTTTTTTTTCTTAAATGTATAAAACATAGGCAGCGTAGACTATCAGATTTGACTTTGGCTTTGCAGGTAAATTTTATTGTTTCTAGGTTTATAATAGTGTATAACTTGTTGTGTTTTATGAAAATTTTAGTTAAATATTTCCTATGTAAGGTTTTTTTTTATTAAATGAATTTTTGTTTTCAATAAATTTCTTTATTTTTCATTTGAAATTTTTAAACTAATAAATAAATTAAGTATATAACAGTCATGGGCAAATGCGGCTCTTTTTGAGTTACATGCGGCTCTTGCACAAAGTGCTATCCTTCCCAGCCTTACCATACTATCCACCACAACAGTACAGAACTGCGGCTCCCATGCATTTTGCAAAACCTACATTTCGGCTCCCACCGAACTCTTGCTTGCCCACCCCTGGTATATAAGTTATAGGTAAAAGGTAACAAGCTAAGCAGAAAGTTGGCATTTGTACAAAAAAAGTTCTTTAAAAAATATCTGTCCTTGAAACTATGAATCAACCTATATTAAACTTTATTTGACATTTCTGATTATTTACTACACTGTATTTCTATAAAAACAAATCAATATAAGAAATATTAATTAACTAATAATTACTTACATTAAAGATAAAAATAATAATAATTTTCTTCTCTTCTCTCATCATCATTAATAGTTTGAAAATCACTTTTCATTACTTATTTATTTTAGATTTTTTAATGATAAATCTATCACTTCAGGAATTCAAAAATAAAAAGTCATGCATTCGTAGTTGTTAAAATATATATGTAGTTTAATATATGAAGTATTTATTATGCCACTCTAAGTATTGTATATTGTTATAGGAAGGATAAAATTTGTATTAGACTAGTTTTGTAGCTTATTATTATTTATCATCATATTATTAATTGATATTGAAAATTTCTTTACGATGTATTATTACAGCAATGATTTATTAATGATTGAGTAGATATTTTTTTAAAATCTAATTTATATATATGTATATTTTTCCCTTTGCAAACATCTTTTCCTTATAAAACAGAACTGTTTTTACATGCAAAACATATCTTCTACAATAGAAAATATTTGAAAATTATATAGCCTAAATAAGAAATTTCAATTTTTAATTTGTAAAATAGAGGATGTCAAAAAACTTTGAAGAATTATTTAAATATTTTATTTGTAAATAATTTTACTGTGAGAATGAAATACTTATTCAAATTTTGTTAATATTTCAGATGATTTAGAATTAGATTCAGAAAGTAACACTGGTTCGGCACAAACTCCGACTGTGCGTAAAAATATTTCCCTTAAGCTAAAAGGGAAAGCGAGAGGACGTAAAATTGGACGAAGAAGTGTGCGAGCAAGAAAAACTCCTAGTAAAAAAGCTGCTTCCCATTCGACGGGTAATTCTAGATTTGAAGATGATGATGGGGAAGAAGATCAAGCAGAAGAATCTACAGATAAAAAGTGTAAGATGCTTTAATTAAATATACCATAATTTATAATAATACAGTGGAACATCACTTAACGAGCATAATTCATTCCAGAATCTTACTTGTAATGCGAAACATTCGTTAAGCAAAACAGTTTTTCCCATATAAATTAATGTAAAATACGATAATGCATTCCATGCCAAAAAAAAATACTCAAATATTTTATGTATAATGTTTACTTAAAGAAAATTATAAAATATACATTGTTAAAGAGCATGAATCATCCTCATCTTTTTTTGTAGCTCAAAATGAACCATCCTGGAATGCAAATTCGATTTGCAGAAAACAAAAAAAATCGAAAAAATATGTCAAAATGATATGCCAAATTTTTGGGCTATGTATAGGCTATAATTAAATATTAGAAATTAATTACTTTGACTAGAGGTAGGCAGTTATGTTTCCATCTCATATTAAATTTAATAATTATAGATAATTAATTTTTAATTTAGACATTTCTAAAATTTAATTTGGAATTGGTCATTAAATTTAATACTAGATGGTAGCGTAACTGCCTACCTCTAGTCAAATTAATCAATTTCTAATATTTAATTATAGCCTTTACATAGTCTAAGAATTTGTCATATCATTTGGCATGTTTATTATATAACGGGCTATGGTTTTGATGTTTATACGTAACATGTGTGAATACAAGTTTAGAAAAATGTGTGATCACAAGCGACACTAAGATGCTAGCGCAACGTATGCTAAACACAGACTGATGGAGCATACGCACAATCCGAGATTTCCCCTCTCCTCGTCACTCGTTATGTGAAAGGACGTTCATTAAGCGAGTCATTTTTTTTTACAATTTGCTTTGCTCATTGTGCGAGGTATTACTTTAATATAGAAATGATTGTGTATGTATGTGGTATGTGTAACAGAAAGAGAAATTAAAATTGTAGGTCACTTTTAGAGTAATTATAAAAGAAATAAAATATATTTATTAAATTAAGACATACAGTATATATTGTAATTAATTATTGTATTTTGTAATTTGTAATTTTAATTATTATAATGAAAGAAATGATTAATTTAAGTTTAAAAAATTATTCTTATATCTGCATTTACAAATAACTAAATTCAGATTAATGTTAAATAGCATTTTAATAAAATTAGCAAAGGTAATGAACTTTGTTACAATAAATATTAGTTAAGTCATAAGTAATAATTTTTTTTTTAATAAGTTTTAATAGACCTTATTTACATTTAAAAAAATATTAATTTATCCAACATACAATTTCCTTCATTAGATGTAATATTTTTCCATCTATTTTTAAGTTTTCTGGTACCTTTTGTGTAAAAATCATCGGATTTTTATTCCAAAACATGTTTCTATGTGCATCTTGATAGCTTCTTTAGAATTAAAACCTTTTCCATTAAAATTATTTTGAAGGGATCAAAAGATATGGTAATTTGTAGAAGCCAGATCAGGACTGTAAGGCAAATAAGGAAGAACTTTCCATTATGCTCTCAATTTTTTTTGGATGACTATTGCAAGTTAGGGTCAAGCATTATTGTGTAACAAAATAATGCCTTTCTGTTTGTCAAATATGGATGTATCAATATTTCTTGGAGTTTTTCATTAAGTTGTTAAATTCAAATAGTTGCTGACAATATAAATTAGCATTTATTGTTTTATTTGGATTCAACAACTCAACTTAGTATTCCTTCATATCCCATTAAACACATAGTAACAACTTTTGAAAATGAAAACTAAACTTTGGAGCTGGAGTAGCCTTTGGATTGAACCACTCTGACAAATGATGTTAGCGTGTAATACCCACTTCTCATCCCTGGTTACTATTCTGTCCGGAAATGAGATGTGTTCTTTTCTATTAAGAAGTGAAACACATGATCCAGATGATTCTGCTTGGTAAGATTATGTGGAAACCATGTTCCACACTTGTTTATCTTTCTCACTTGTAACTGTTTAATTACTGTTGATTGAAACACTCCCAAGTTTTTCTGCAATTTCTTGTCTAGATAGATTGGGTTAGCTTCCACTACTTCATCACTTTCAGCATTTTTCTAAGTTAGATCTAGGGAAGTCTCATCTTCAAGACTGAAATCATCATAAATTTTTTGAACTGATGCTGACATTTTAGGCTTTACTGCCATGCATATGACTATGTTATTTGTTGTTGTAACTGTAGTGTTGTCTTTTTTAAATTCATAAAACATTACATGCCATAAAAGTTCTGAGAAGTTCATTTTGAATGACACTAATAATTTGACTTTTTTAAAAACATTCGAAAATTGTTATGAAAATCATTATTAAACTGTTAAGTAATTGAAAAATTAGCATTTGAGCTGATTGATAGGTTACATTAACACAACTTATGCTATAAGCATGAAAATAATGCTTAGAAAAAAACAGCATTTTATACGATTCAGTTCAATAAAATATTGTAATGCCATGTGTATTTATTGCACTACATGTTTTCTGTGAAGAAGACATTTTAATATTTATATTGTTAATTTAAATTTAAACTATTGTTTGATTCTATAACATTCAATGTTTCATTGCAAAAATTTTCTGTAACTAAAGCTGGCCTAAAAAGGCCAAAAACATTTGGCTACCTGAAAATGCAGTTGGATTTCTATTTTAGAATGTGGTGTGAAGAATTTTGCAATTTAAAAATAACTAAATTTTCTGATGATCAAAATTTATAAATTTGTAAATTTGAATACAGTATTTCAAAGTTAAAACTAATATATTCTTTCAAAAACGGGTATAATAATTTCAAATAAAAATATGGAAAATGTAAAACAGTTTTATCTTATATAAATTATATACTACAGTTTTCTTTAAATCACTTTTTAATGAAGCAGTAAATCAGTTATAAGAATATTTAAATATACAGGGTATTGCAAAAAAAAAAAAAAAAAATGTATCCTTCCTGGAAATGGGTGATAGAACTCATTGAGATAAGCAAAAAGTGTAGAATGACATATTTGCAAATTCATGATAGTTAAAATATGCAAGTTTAAGTTGCAAATTTGAACCTACTTTTTTCAGGAACTATGCTATAGTTATTACTATTTAAACTATCATTTTAAGGATAGACATTTATTGAACTGAACAACATTTTAACATGAAAAAAATGCAGTAGTACCTGCTTAGTTTTGCACAGTAATTCCGTAAAAGATGTTTCCAGGCAGAAGTGTATCTACGAAAGGCGGGGGGCCCGCCCCGGGTGTCACCCGTGTAGGGGTGACACCTGGTAGGCCTGTACCTAAAAAAAAAGAAAAGAAAAGAAAAAGGTCAACGGCTCACTTACCATCACAGTTTCTTCGGTATGAGGAGACGCCACAAGAGCTCGCACCAACTGAAAATCTTACTAAGATTTATTCTATAAATCTAAACTCATACGTTGCGACATCGCATATTCAATATAGCGTTCAAGTTGCTCGAGTGCAAAGATATTACAGTTCAACAGTGTTTTATAAAAGAGTTAAAAAGGGTGACACCACAATATCCGCACTGGGTGTCACCCATGCTAGCTACGCCACTGTCTCCAGGTTATTTTAGTATCTGTGTTGCCTGAAGAGAAAAAAGTAACTACAATGATGAGCTTTTTGTGATTGCTTTTTAATTTGTCCTTCCATTTTCAGTCATAGTATGTCTGTAATGGCAGCTCATTCTAGCATCATTAGGTGAAACTTTAACCTTAAATATTTTGGTAACTATCGTGAATTTGCAAATATGTTGCTCTACATTTCATGCTTATCTCAATGAGTTCTATCACCCATTTCTAGGAAGAACACGTTTTGCAACACCCTATATATGTACTACAAGTTATTTTGTATATGATTACAAAAAATAGATTCCCATTTTATTTGTGGTGATATTAACTTACGTAATCATTTTAAACTTTAAGAGTTTTTCTTTTATATTTAATATAATTTATTAATCATGATTAAAATATAAAAAATAAAATGTTTTTTATAGTTGACATTGAAGAAGATATTTCAAAATTGGAAACTCCAACATTCACAACACTGGAACGTGGTTTACCCGAACCTCTTCACAAGAACAAAAAACTCAGATGGGATCATAGAGTAAGAATTACTAAAACTTTTTCTCACAATTTTTTCAATTTTAATAATTATTCTGCTTTTATTCTGATTGTATTTTCACATTTCACTGCATTTAATCAAGATTAATAAGAGCTAAATTTGGATTAAATTCTGTTGAAAACTTATTCTTCACTAACAATGAAATTTCTACTCTTCTCAATTCTTCAAACTCTACTTTCTCACAGAAAGTAGTCTATCGTACTTGATTTGAAAATATCTTTCTCTGGAAGTGAAGACATGAATGACAATGTTACTAATTCTTTTATATTGTACTGGATGGAAGCATTTTTAGATATTGTTATCTGATTTTAAGTAATATCTCCTGTAGGATTTGGGAAATAATAAGGCTAATTAATGATTAAAATAATTGGTCAAACTGTACATGGTTAGGCTGCCATCTTGTGTAAGGTGACCAGATTTTAACATTGAAGTGGGACAAAATTGACGGGGGGAGTGGTTGTCTTGTTGAAAAAAATTGTTCTAGAGCAACAAATTTTATCAAAAAACACAAAAATGTATTGTATTATATTTTTTAAAATTTCAACATATGTAAAATTTACAAATATAATAAATATATATACTATTATAAATCTTTAAAAACCATTTATTCTTTAGAATATTTCTCAGTCGAATTAACTTTTTTTTTCTAGATTGCTGTCATTATTTAAAGTGTCATGAAATTTTTTGCAAGAATTTGTTAAATTACATTTCACACATAATATGGCTTTCAAAGTCTCAACACTTAATTGTGATTTATCAGATGTCTACACTTTATTTATGGTAGAAAAAATGCATACAGTTGTGGCATTGGTTCCTGGTAAGGACAGTGCGTATTCCACAATTTTTAATGCATTATTGTATGGAACAAGGTTTGTTTCAAAATGATGAAGTATTTCTAACCATTTGTTCTCTGTTGCAATTTTTGCCAATCCCCAAGATTTAACCTTTTCCTTATCAATATATTTTTTAAATAATGATACCTCATTAAAAAGATTGTTTTCGGAAATATTACTATCTGGAAAATGTTGACTAATGTGATCGAATGATTTTTGCACATCTTCCCAATTAAGTTCTTGTTTTAGTATAACCCAATGAAAATGTTCAATGTCATTGTAATATACTGTACCGTCCACTCTTCTAAATAATCTAAGCAGTTACTATAGAACTTTCTGGCATGATTCATGAAATTTGTACAATTTATTGTGCCTTGTTCTTTTAACAGACTTATACTTTTGCGGATGGTTAACGAAAGAAAAACGGGGGATGCGCTACTCTGTTGCTGCAGCTGTGCACCTCAAACCATTTTCTGTCAGTCTTTGCCACAAACAAAGAATTTTGTCAGCGCAGCATTCTTTATTTCCAATTTTCACGCACACCTTGGTACTGATACATGTGATACAAAATGATCTTTATGAATCTTAAGCATAAGACACAAGTTTATGACACATAATTGACGAAAACTTAATCTTTCTAAAACTCGGGACTTTTTTAAAAAGCGGTGGTACGCGGGACAAATTGTTAAAAATCGGGACTGTCCCACCAAAAATGGGACATCTGGTCACCTTAATCTTGTGTTAAATTTAAGACACTGACAATTATGTTAATTAATCTATTTAAAGAAATCTAAATTTCTGATTTATTGACTGTTTAAGTTAATAAACAGAAATAAGTTTAAACTTCTTAATAACTGAGTTAGGCAGCCATTTCATGTTAATCTTTTGACCAAATTACTTTGCTTAATTAGCTTTATTTTAGCCCAAATGTAATATGGTAGTAGTTATCTGGTTTATTGAATTATTTCAGTTTTCTGAATATTATTTCAAAAATTTATACATAAGAAATTTTTAATGACATTCACATCAAAGATCGTAATTTGAGGTTTACATATTATTGATAGCGATGTCGTCAAATTTATCCTAATAACAATAAAATAATGTAATTTCATTTTATGGTTATTGCAAAATTTTTTTTTTTATTACGAAATGCAAAAATTATGTTGAGATTTAAAATATGGCTTACAATATGAAATTTACTTTTTAATAGTATTCATTCTGTAAGAAGTAATACTATTAAATTGAAAAGGATATTGAAGTGAAATAATTCATATAAATGTTATGAATTGATTTTCATTACTTCAGGATTAACTTCAAATTATTATAAATAATTTTTACTTGAAGTTTGCTGATGATCAGCATGATTGCAATAGTGAAACATCTAATGAATAAACAGTGTAAACCATAGAGAAATCCTGCTAGTCAAATTATAAAGAAGAGTAATAAATCAAATACGGTCAAACTCTTATGACGAGCACTAGCGATCCAGCAACATTTCCTTGCTATAACCACTACTCATTATATCCATGAAGAGCAGTGACATAATTAGGAGGAGAATAGGCAGCTGTTATGGTCACAAACACATAAGAGACACCCTGTGGGTGACAAAATTTGTTGCCCATAAGAGGCCTCTTACATGTTTGCCTCTTAAGTGGTAGGAAACCATTAAAGTAGTGCTTCATCTATGTTTGCATGCTCACACTTCCTAAATTTTTTTTGTTTTGGTTAAATTATTCTCTTGTGCCGCCAGATAAACATCTTTATTTTTCCATAATGTCAGTATTGTCAAAGAAGACAAAACCTTTCTACACTGATATTTTTAGTATCACATTCTAACTCATGAATAATTTCTACATTTTCTTTTTTTCATAGACATCTTTCTCGTGGAAGGATTTGTTTCTAACTACAGTACTTTGTAATTTTACTATTGCGATAATTAGGTAAATTGGCAAAGTGGGAAGCTAGCCAACAGGTCTCCAAAAAGAAAGTTAAGTGATTAATACATAAAACTTAAAACTGAAAGGGTTACTTTCTATTCCAAGAATTCAGTACAGCATTTCTTACTATTTGAACAATTAAAAATGTTTGTCTGCATAGCTACCAACAATTTGCTCAGTATATCTGTGAAGTACACTCGTTATAACCGTGAGCAAATTTACGGAAATATGTGTAAATTAAAATTGTGGCATTTTGCCCGTTATATCCATGTTTGTTATAAGTGAGTTTGACTGTATTAAGTTGAATCAGTTTTTCTGTTTTATGTTTTAGAGCAGTGGTTCTCAAAGCTGGTGCCACGGCACCTTGGGGTGCCACAAGTACGCCACAAGGGTGCCGCGAAATTTTTAAATAATTAAATTAAAATTACTTAAAATAATGGAATTAAAGTATTAAATTAAATAAATATTGGTTTTTTCTACTAATCTTGTTACGTCGCCACTTGTCTCAGTGACTCGGTAATTGGCGATACGTAAATACTAGAAAAAGAAACGAACTAGTTACTAGTTGTCTGTTCTTCTGTTCCTGCAGCGAGTAGAAATGCAATATAAATGCGTTGAATGCAGTAATTGTTTTTATTATTGTTATATGTTCAGACAATAACGAAAAAGCATCATATACAAATATTTTTCTTCTTTACAAGAAAAAATAAATTATTAACTTGTAATTAAATTTTATAATAAAATATTGAAGTTAATTATGTTGTTCAATATCATGAATAATTTTTTCATTAAAAAAAGAAAACGTGAAGATTTTAATGATCAAGAAGTGGTTACTGGTAGCAAAGCTAAGGAATCAATTAGCACTAGTAAATCATAAAAAATTGAGAGCTCATTTTATCACCAGATACCTTTATAATAATAACTTTTGTTTTGAATGTTTTTGTGTTGTTTGGAAATAAACTTACTTACTTTAAAAAACTTTTATTTTTTTTCAACGACTTTTCATCCTTCATATCTTTACTAACCGTAAAAAAGCAAAAAAAAAATTAATAATAATAATAGGGGTGCCGTGAATTTTGTTTAATAATTTCAGTGTGCCACCAGACAAAAAAGTTTGAGAAACACTGTTTTAGAGCAAGAGCTTTAAGACTTGTCATACTTTTAATGTTTGTATATTTCAGGTTGATAGTGAAAATTATATTTATAATAGCAAAATGATAAAATTGTCAAACTAAGCAAAATTATTTTAGCTTTACTCTTGTTTTACAATGACTTCTAATATCCTACATCAAGTATATTAACATGGTTAATGTATCATACAAAAATGGCATGATAATTAATTTGTATTGATTATTATTCAATTTAATTAATACCAAGACTTTCAAAATGTTTATTAACACATGATAACAGATAACAGAGGCTACACTCGTAATACAAGGTTGCCAAATATCCGAGTAGCTTTACGGCCAATACTATTTAGTGCATTAATAATAAATTTCTAAATTCTTTAATTTAGATAAACTAACATTATTTAAAACACTATCATTATATTATCAGATTACAATGAAAGTCTAATCTAAAAGACGATAACTCGCTAAATTTTATCATATTTTATGAAAATTGTTTGGCCATGACAATCAATTTTTTAAAGCCAAGTACTTCCCCCATATGGCAGATTTAAAGAAATTTTGGTCATAAACACAGATGACGAATTTGTTAGTTATGTATGAATTGTCTTTCAACTCATTTGCTAAAAATGTGCTAGTAGCTTGTAAATATTAATGTGGCCACTTTTGAGGACAGATTAATTGATATGCATTAATCAAGGAATTACTATTTATATTTTTTATCATCAGATTTTTGATAGCATACAATTTATAATTTAGATTACAAAATGTAGTGTATGCGTATACTGTATGTGTTAAATAATAATTATTTGCTCATTTCATTTATTAGTACTATTCGGATATTTTATTAGAGAAATTTCAAGACATCACATGTAAAAAAAAAGAATTATAGAATATGATCTCATTAGGAAATATTTGTTTTTGCTTGTTCTTTATTTTCTTTATCAAAGAGTTTTTCTTATTTTATACTCTTTTCATCAATACATTTTATTTCATAAAACTGGAATATGTAGACTTAAACTGTAAGAAACTGTTATGGCTATATATTTTAATTTAGATAATTCTAAAAATTAAATATTTCATTATTTTAAATAGTTTAAAAAAAAAACTTTTTTCAATTTTCCAAGAGTTTTGTAATAACCAATTAGATAAAAATGCAATCCATTCATTTAAATAGTTTGAAAATAAAATCACTACTTTTTCATTCCTACTTATTACACATTGAGGGTTTCATATTATATCTTTATTATTCATTAAAAAATTACCAATATTTCTTATAAATCTAATTCTTATGCATGTTTTATTTATGTGATTAATTAGCATTATTTAATAACAGATCAATTCATTTTCTATTGAGAGATGCAATATTTTAGATTTGTAATCTTTAAAGAGATAAATTACAGCGATTTAGGAAATAATAACTCCACTAATTGAAGTTTTAATAATAGAAATGAATTCTTAATGATCCTATTTATATTTCTTTTATAAGTAGAATGATCTTTTCTTAGTCTCTGAAGAAATATGTATCGTAACAAAAACATAATTCATGGTGATAAAATATAAGTAAATGACCTAGCATGATATAATCAGTGAATATTTAAAAAATATGCAATAGGCACAATGAAATACAAACAATTGGTAGCAAGCCATTATTAATATTTTCTACTCAGTATTAAAGAAAACTGATATAATTGAATAATATTTTGCCACTATTATCAGGATTTACGGACAGTGTTTATTGAAGAGAAAAATTTTATTTCAAATCAGTTTTTTCTTAACTATTTTGTATCTTACTATTATATTATTTGTCATTGATTAATAAGCATATATTTTCAACAGGAAATGAATCAACTTTATAATATTTACAGAAAACAAATACATATGATGTTATAGTTTAGAAACTTTATTTCGTAAACGCAGTATATATTAAAATATTTAGTCTAGTTTTAAAAAGTAAAATGACACTTCAAAATTTATTGTTTTATGCTTACAAATTAGATATCTTTTTTCCTCTTTGAGCAGTAGTAACTTGTAGCTCAATTTTTATATATTACAAAATGCCTGAATAGTTTGGATATATTTTGTGATATTCAAAAATTAACTTCTGGAGTATGTTAATTAATATTTAATTTTATTTATTATACAGTTATATTTTAAATCTAATAAAAAATTGAACACTTCAGACAAGTTAGATATTATTTATTATTAAAGGTAAATTTAATTGGAGAAAAAGTGATTAATCCAATGATCCATTGCTGTGGAAACTGTTCACTTCCAATACTGATGTATGGACGAATGGTAGGTATTTTATTCTGTTTTATTTTTTCTTACACTTCCCTGTATATTTTAATATGATTCTGAAAATATTTTATTATATCAGATTCCTTGCAAGCATGTCTTCTGTTTAGATTGCACAAGAAATTCACAAGGAGTCTGTTACCGGTAAGATATTTATATTTAACTCATTTACAAGTATTAAGAGATTATTTAAATCACATGGTAATACTTATAGCAATAAAATTTAATATTGTAGATTTTATAGTTTTAAACGTCTTGCATATTCATACATATTTTTAATATTTTCTTTGCACTTACAAGGAAAAATTATAAAGTGATACAAAAGTTTGGATAATATAGACATATAGAACATTTGTCTACATCATTTTTTTTTCACTAAAGTGCATGAGGATAGAAATGTCAATTCAAAATAAAAATTAATTACTGTATTCTTATATATCTGTAAAATCAAGATACATTAATTTCTTTGCAAGTATATTAAGGAGAGCCCACAAACTCAACTAATAAACTTCCCCATTGTCTTGTGTAAGAACCTTCTCTACATAGTTTTAAAAACAATTTTCAAACTTTTCTTCAAAGAATTTGAATTTTAAACATCTTAAGACTATTAAGTTTCTATATTTATATATTTTTTAATATATTGTCTGATACGTTGATATCGAATGTACCCACCCTATGAGCATTGACGTTGGATGAAAAATGCACACATTTCAATCACACTTAAACTTTTGTGGAATTTAACAAAATCCAGTTGAAAGTTGTTTTATTTTTATTAAGGTGTAATATTTTTTTTACAATACAAACTAATGTCTTCAGGTCTTCACGATTCACATTGATAAGAATCCAGTGGAATCCACCAGGAGACCTGTAGAATACAACTAATAGAGTATTGCAAGGACATATATTAAACAATAACCAGAACTTTAATGTATTTAAACCTTTCTTCATGCCTCTCGAACAGCCCAGGTGGCTTTTGTACTTTCACTTTTGGTTCCTTAGCAGTGGGAAAAGGGTGGAGTTATATGACCTGTGTGCACTAGAAAAAACTGAAATCTATAAATCAGCTAAGAAGGTAGAATGTGTCAACTCCAGAGATGTAAAGGAGGTTGCATTATAAAATATTTTAATATGTTCTTTGAGGGGGTAGACTGTACTACAATTTACACAAAAAGCATACATACTACGTGTCCGGTAATGTTGGAGATGATGGATGGGATACACTAGTTATTGAAATATTTAGAATTTTTGGAAATATTGTTTAAATAATAATAATAAAAATATACAGAGTTTTTGAAATTTGAGATCTGAAAATCCGAACTCAAATGTTGGTTACAGTTCAAATTCTAGAACTGAATATCCTAGACTAACATTTTTGGACATGGCAAATGCCCTTTTTCATCTCTATTGTGAATAAATTTTGCTGAACTGTAAGGTGAAATAGTTTTTCTTTTCTTTTTTTGCTGTAAGTCATATTAGAAAAGATAATAAACAAATGTTATTCCAGAGATAATGATACTTTGTTGAGGCATTAAAAAAGATAAATAGATGGATATTAGAAATTCAAAAGGAAAAATAAAATGCTTAGCATTATTAAAATAAGTATAAATACGTTTTTATTGCACATTTATTTCTAATTTAAGAGGAAAATTAACAGATTTGATATTACTTAGCAGATGAGTAACATGAGTAGTGGGGTGTAAATAGATGCAATAATCTCAATTACAGCAAAATATCTTATATATTCATCAGTGTCTAAAAAATTATTCAGTATGATTTATAATAAATAATTGCAGTTTTGGCTCCCAATATGATGGAAATATTTATTTTCAGATATTTTTGAATAATCAGGTCTTTGTACCTAACAAAAATTGCATCATTTATATGATGCACTTTTGAAATATATGAAATATGCAAACAGTCCAAATAAAAGATTTGTATTAGTTGTTTACAATTTTCAAAAACTACATTGCCAATTCATGCTTGACTCCAATAACATGATGAGATGAAAGGCTTTATCTAACATGTTAACAGTCAGATCTCTTAGTTCCTTCATGCAGTATTCTTTATTCATCCATCTCCTATCATTGCTTCCTTGACTGTTTTTTCATTCCATTTATTCCAGTATATACATGTTGGTTGTAGTCCAAGATATTCCAAGTAGTTGTGGATCTAGAGACATTTCAAATGAATCTACTTTTTCCTGCCATATTTCCTCAGGGTCCAAATTTCACATCCATACATTACAACATAGGAAATAACCATTGCTTTCACAACCCATCTTCATAGACATTACAGGATCATGAAAGATAAAGAAACTTCAGTTTCTCCATTGTTTTCTTGTATAAGAGTAGACTCCATTTTCTCTCTTTTTCTGACATTGAGCTCATGTCTGTAAGTTTTTTTGGCAAAATTACATTAGTGGGTTGACATTGTCCTTTTCTGAAACACTTACTGACCTCCCAGTCTAGATTGACACTGTTCAGTAAAAATAAATATCAACATTTCTGAGGTGCCATCATGCAACGTAGTTCCGAAGATTATTTATTTTACCCTATTAAGTAAAATTATTAAAATATAACTAAATACAATGAATATATTTAGATACTAGTTATTCTGACCTACTGCATTTTAAATAACTATGCATATATAGGTTTTGAAAGTTCTTGCAATTTAATTCTTTTACTTTTTAAATTATTTAGATGTAATGAGAGAGTTACAAGGGTAGAACAAAGCAAATTGGGTACAGTATTTTTATGCACTTTTGGTGGTACAAGACATGGCACTTCGGGTTGTGGAAGAACTTATCTAAGTCAAAGAGATCTACAGGTAAACAATAAAATAATTGTTTAATTATATTTCTTCTAAGTAACTAAGACCTTGTAAAATCTTTTAATAGGCTCATTTTAATCATCGTCATTTAATAAAACCTAATCCGGCACCTACCGTTGAAACCAATCATGCACAATTAACTCATGCTGCACAAGCAGCAAATAGTATTCCAGCATCTCAAGTTGTTCACAAGACATCTCATTTACCTGCCGGTCGTGATCCTAGAGATCCGAGAACTCATATGGTTGTCGACAACGTTCACGGACCATCCCACACACCACCTCAAAATCCACACATGCATGCTCATCTACAGTCAGAGCATCCAGAAACATCAGACTCTTCACGTTCTGCATCAGGAAGAGGTAGCCCTGCGGCATCATCTCGTTCTTCTCACATATACTCTCATCCTACTACCACCATACATGCAGCATATCCATCTACTATTCCGGCAGTTAGCACTCGTCCAAATCTCATCACCGTGCCCATTCAAGACGACAGTACTGCTTCAAATCAGCACGGACGACTTCAGTCACATTCAAATCAGTATCCTCCTAGTGCAGCCGGGCAGAGTCATCAAATTCCTCCAATGCAACATCCAAATCCGCCAAATCCTTATCCTCCGCCACATCATTATCAACATCCCCATCCTTCTCCTACGTCGTCATATTCTCCAGTACCACCAGTTACTTACGGTTCATCTATGACCAGCCAGTCTTTTAATCAGCCGCCACCACCACATATTCCACCCCCTCCAATGCACAATCCCAACCAATCAATATATTCTAATCCACCACCACCAGTACATCATCCACAGCAGAGCAATTATTCCGCTCCTCCCATCGGTTCGGTGTCACACGGCATTCCACCGCCGCAACGATTCCCTTCCTCCTCCTCGTACGACGACAGTTCGTATTCCCAACCCTGGGGTTCCGGTCCACCTCCCTCTCATAATCCGCATCAGTCGAGATCAATACCAGGACCACAAAACAGTCCAAATATGGCTCTCTTACAACACGGTCCCGGAGAAGCAAATTTTAGGCCTCCATACTATTGACTGACGAAAAAACATTACTTCCAAGTGTATCGATCATAGTAATTGTATATTGTCATTTCTGTGTAACTAAAATACAAATATGTGCGATTGTAATAAAACGAATGAGAATAATTTTTATAAGATTTATTTATCTAGTTACAGAATAAAAATACATTTTTTTTCGTTTTAAATATATATATATACATAATTGCATCAACATTTTCTTTGTGAAATAAAACATGGAAATGTATGTATAGTTTATCTAAGTTTTTGAGTATGTATGAATATAAATTCATTGTAAAAATGAAAAATATTTTCTAATTTTACAATTCTTAAATTGATTCATAATGTAAAATACTAACATCTTTACTCAAAAAAAAAAAAAATAAATGATGATAAAGTATGGTTTGATATATTGAAATAATTAACATAGACAGAACAATAACATTTCCATATTTTAAATCTTCAGTTAGTTTAACAGAAGCACCTTAAACTAATATGTACATTAAGTTTACAATTAACTATTCATACATTATCACAATAAGTTATCACTAATACATTGATAAAGTAAAATACCAATGCACTGGATTATAAATTTATACATTTGCTACTAACCAGCAACAAAAAACTAAAATGCATATTCCTGATCATTAAATATTATGCAAATAGATTTAAAGATTGTTTTTTTTTTTTCCTGAAAAAATTAATTATTGGTCCACAAATTCATGAGCGGTAATCTCAATGAGCAAAATAAATAGTGTACATGTATGTATATAATATAGTAAATGCATATGGCGCACAAAATGTCAACAATATAAATTTTAGCACAATGTGAAAACTAATTTGACTCAGATTTTTTTAAAATTATAATCAGAAATAGGGCATGCAATACGTCGTACATGCATTTCTTTTTTATATATATATATATTTATATACAAGATTCGACAATGCACCGGTCTGATTAAAATATAATTCTGTCGAGTGTCCGCAACGAATTTTATCAAACTAATTCGATATTAATTAAAATTTGGCACTTTCAATAATTGCTATTTAATCGGCATTTATTACAATTTAATTTGACAGAGAGCAATCAAATTGATTAATCTGTTTCAAAACAGATTAATCAATGTGCATTTGATTATTAAAACCATTAGATATTTTTTCTTAACATGTTACGTACATACTTAATCCTTTCAGTACCATTTTTATACAAAAAAAGAAAAACTTATTAATTTACATAGTCTATTTTAATTCAGTTTTATTAAATTATGCAAAGAATATTTTTAAATCTTTATAAACAGTCCAAGCAAAACAGTAGAATGAATATTTGAGATCAAATCTCAATCCATCAGCAGAGAAAAATTCTTTCTTTGCAATAATGGCTGGGATTCAGTCTTAAAAATTATTCTATTATTTTGCTTGGACTCCATTATTTTAATGAATTTTTTTGTCGTAAAGACTCAAAGAAAATGTCTCGCTATTCTATCGTATTTTCTTGAAAAATCTAATTGTAAAATAATACAAAATTTACATTTCAGTTTTTTAGGAATGATTCGTGGTTATTAGTATATATAGTTATAGCATAAGATAAGAATCTAAATTCAATTGCATTTTTAAAACTATGTAAGTTTTAAAAAGAAATGAGTTTAGATTATAATTTTGAATAATATATAGTAAAAATGTTATCAATTTTATAATTTCATTTCAGATATGTCTTATTGTTTGATTTTATAAGTTTTCTAGAAACACGCACGATTTTTTGAGAATGTAAAATTTGGAATGGTAAGAACTAATAATCAATGATTTAAGTTAAATTATAATCATAAAATATATACGAGTAAGTTAAGTTTTATTTAGTAATAAAGTTGCTGAAGTGATGCTCAAATGATTATTTCATTAATAATCATAATTAGACAAAATCATGTGACTCATTTATACTCATAACATACCGCTTTTGATTTTAATTGAAGTGCAAAGTAATAAATTACATGATTTGACAATTATTCAAAGCTTGAAAGACAAAACTAGATTAACTAATTGGCATTTAAATTTAATTAATTAACTAATCAATCAATCTCTCTATTTCTGATAATGACAAGATAATTCACTGATAAATTAACTTACATCTTAAATTAACAATTATTAAATATGTAATTTATGTTACTATATTGTTGAAATGTAGCCAATACTTCTGTTCCTATTCGAATTTGAATTATTTCTTTCACTAAATAAGTACATTCACCAGAAAAATAAGTCAAAGACAATATGTGACTAGTTTAGATACAATGTAACATCCTAAGAAACAAATCTTTAAGAAAATTAGAATTTCCTTGTTTTTATTACTATTTTTATCTAGTCTGTCCAATTATAAACAAAATAAAAATTTTCTAGGTGAGTTTTTTGTGTTTACACTACCTAATATTTTGTTTTTTCTATTCCTTACGAAGCAGAAGACATGAAATTCAATAGACAATATAAAAACTTTTATTTGATATTCTTGGAATGCCAGCAATTAGATATATTAGGATATGTCCAAACTTAAAATCCATTTTTCAGAAGTGATTCATTTACATTTGTAAATAGAATATTTGGCTTATTTAATATTCCAAGCATGAATGACTGAACTATTATTATACTTTTTTCATTGTTATTCTGCATTTCTCTAGTTACCTTTGCCTAATGTAGACTCAAACGTTGTAATTGCCAGTGTTGCCAAAATATATGCAAAAGAATTGATACGTGAAATGATTCACCAAATATATTAAGGGAAACATTAACATACGTCATGTCAAGCATCCCCAATTGTGTTAATTAATGTGTAAACATGTGTGTTGTCACTTCTCAAAATAGGATATAAAATCTTCATTAACAAAAGTCAGTCTAAATCTTTGATGTATCATCACTATGATAATGAACAGCTAACAATTTTTTCAGTATGGTTCATCATAGACAAAGACTACTTCCCATACTGCTTTATATATGGTATATAAAACCTTCATTTGATCAAGGAAAAGTTTACTTACAAGGTGTATGTCAGTGAGAGAATTTCAAATGTTATCCCTCAAGTCAGTAGTAAATAAATCTGAACATTTAAGTGTTTCTTGTGATAAGTAGCAGGCCATCAACAACCATGGCTAATTCACAGCCTCACCAAATCTATCGTCTGCAAGTAAAGTTTTAATTTGATCCTAATAGACATATCTTTATCATTTTCAATGCTATAATTTTAAAATAAAATTTGATATAAATATTTTATTTGAACAAATATTTAGAATGTCATTTATAATCACTGGAATGTAATTTTCAAATTTTAAATCATTTAGAAGTTTTCACTTCTATTTGTATTGGAATTCTGCATCTCATCTCCGAGCGATCTCGTAAAGTCATATATCATTGCAAGTTGCATAAGTATGTTACAGTAAAGCCTGTAAAAGACTGAACCTCCCTAAGACAGAAAATGGAAGTTACTAATATACCATCAAATTTTTTCTACAGAATCTGCAATCCATAAATAGAAAGGTATGTTATGCCTCTTGTTAATTGCTAATGTATTAATTAGAATCTTTAAAAAGGAAACTGAAATGCGTGTTGAATAGAAAAACCTGACACACTAAATTTGATTTCATTCCCAATGCTTTTGTATTTATTTTAGAAATTAATGATTTTATTTAACAAAATTAAGTTCATAAACATCAATAATTGTTTCAAAGACATATGTGATATGGACCTAACAATACACCAGTACACAAACTACAGTTAATATGTTCAACAAGAGCTTAATATTGAACAATAAAATATAAAGGTTTACTCATTTTGAGCATGTTTCAACTAATCTGGAAAATATACATTAAATCTTATGCCAAGTTTAGATTTCAACATCATTCAGATCCTACACATGCCATTGATGAGTACCGCTATTTTTCATTCACTCTAGTCACAAGATCTTATCTTCACAAGAAGTTTTTTCTGTTGGCTACATTCCAGTAGAAAATTTCACAGCACATAAAAATAAACTTGCTCTGGATGTTTAGTTTAGGCAGAAATTAAAGAAAATATTTTACTGTGTTTTAAGCATATGTTGTGTTAGCTTAAGTTTAATTTGGTTTAAAAATAGTGAAAAGATTGCTCTGATTACTTGATGCATTGACACATTTTAAGAACACAATACTAAAAATGTCAAATATTTGAGGATTGTATGAGTAAGACAAATGCAGAGTGAGCTGAAATTTGAGCAAGTAAATTAACCAAGATGGCATTTAAGTCATACTGTTTTCTCACTGAAAATGCAGAGATTTCACTTAGAATACATGCATGAATATACAAATATAGTTACTGAAATGAATTAAGAATATCTAGATCAAAACTTGATGAAAAAAGTGCTCACATTTTGAAGTAGTGAGCATATTCAAATATTTAAAGCCTGTCTAAGATTGTAAAGGAACTTAAACCAGTTCTTCAAAGTCCCTGCAATTTTGGCTTTCACAGGTTTTACTGTACATATGATTTAAATTGTAATGTATATGTATTTTTGAGATGTTTTTACTGAAAAGAGAACAGAAAACATTTTTATAACTCAGAATTAAACTTGTACTGTTTTATATTGTTATCAGGCTCCCATGGCCTAAAGACATTAATTTTAGAGTTAATTAATAAATATATGTATATATTTTCTTCTAAACAAAAACAATTTCAATTCCAAATATAAAGAAAACTCTCACAAACAATGGTTTCAAGTTCATCAATCAACAATTCAAAATGTATTTTATGTAATACTTTTATGACAAATCCAAGTTGAATATATATACAGGTACTCCTCACTTTACGACCTATCTGCTTAACGATCACTCGCACTTACGACCAATTGAGTTTCGACTGCAATTCAGGGAATCCCCTTTCTCAGCTTGAGTGTCGATCAGTGGCGAATAGTGACATGTGCACTAAGCGTACTATAATAGTCTTATAGTACTATAATAGGCTAATAGCGTACTATAATAATCTTTTTATGAATATACAAATTATGCAACAAACTTTAAATTTAATTTTACAACGATTTTATATTCCCAGTGCAAGCTCCTCACTTATCGACCAATTTGCTTAACGACGTAGTCGTCGGAATGGAACTCAGTCGTAAAGTGAGGAGTACCTGTAAAGTAAAATTTTATAATTTATGTATGTGTATATAACCTCATAATGTATAAATATGTTGTTATAATTGTAAAAGCAAAATATTTATATAAAAAAGTGATATATCAGTTATACTATAAAAGTGAAATATAATATAAAAATGCATTCAAAACTAAGTATAAATTTTAAACCAATGGATATGATATGTGCAGGGCTGGTACTAACTGTAGGAGTATTCCACTGTGGTACTCTTCAATAAGAAAAAAGTTAATTTAGCATAATATTTAAATCTGTTATTTTGTTACATATTGCTAAAGTGTTATAACATTTTTTTTTTATTAAAAAGAGTTAATATTCAATATATAATTACTTCAATCTGCTTAATTTAAAGAAGAAGTTGGTTCCCTCAAATTAAGCAGATTGAAGTAATTCATATAATATGGTACCAAGTATCATGAGTTATTGCAAACAGATAGCCAGAAGTAAAAGCCAGCTATTCCTATCTGAACTACAGAGCAGGAGAAGACAATGCTATTTGTGATATGGTGCCCCAAGCACTGCACTGGATATGTGAAACTTTTTCTTTTTGCACACTGATTAACAAAATGAATGTGATACTTTAAAGTTTTTCATACAAGTAGTATGAAAAAATTGATTCCTTTAAATGACAAATCCTACTAAAAATTAAACTGCATGATGTGAAATTCAAACTGACATTTATAGAACCCAGCCTAAAGATTGTTCATACACAATTGTATTTGATGACTTTTTATTGTGTACTTTATTATCTGTTCTCCTCCTACTTAAAATATTTTATGATTGAAACTTGATAATGTAAAATAATACACTAAATGTAACACAAGTATATATGCAAAAGCTGGGTCCACAAAGACCTAATTGTTCCTAGAAAACTATCAATAAACAAAGTGCCATATTTCTCATACATTTTCAGTTTGACATTAGTAAATCTAACTTAAAAGCAAAAAATTTTCTATTTTAATTAAGACTAGTATAAACTGCAAAGTAGGCATCTATTGTATATAGAAATATACATATTTTATAATAAACAATAAGAAAATATTTCAGATCCTGTTATTTTATACATTGACATGGATGATGATCAGAAATAATGTAATATAATGTATATAGAAAGCTGTTAAGGCATTAATAGGCAAATTCAAACTAGAACTGTATACTTAATAGCATTCCATTAAATACTAATATACCATAAAGAATGTTATATAAATACCCTGAATTAAACAAGGCCTATAAATTCATATTTGAAAGGAAACTGTCAAGAAAAATTAATAAACGTTTAGTGATTAGCTAGTCACTAAAATAAAATACAGCAAATTTTATTGCAATAAATAATAGGCAAAATACTTTGTTTAGTAAATACAAAGTTGCATAATTTAATAGTAAATAGAAGCAAGAAAAATGTCACTAATCCTCATGAATTTTTGCCTCAAAGAATAAATACAAATATGATATGAAGGATTTAACCTACATTTAAAGTGAAATTTAAAACATCCCACTTTATTGGTTAACTTCTAACTCTTGATCCTTGATTGTGAATATGAGCATTAATAGCATGTTAGATCCCTGCAGGTATATCGTGCTCGTATTTATTCTTTGAGGAAAAGATTCATAAAAATCAATGTCATTTTTAACAATATTTCTTGATTTACCTCAATTATAAAAGGAATAGAATTTCTATAATAATAAAAATAATATGTACATAACATTAGTAATTCAATATATTATATTACATATATGTATATATATATATGAGTATGTTATAAAAATAATATTTTCTCTAAATAACATGAAAACATACATACCGTAAATATCGTATTGGCAAAAATATCTGGTTCTGAAAGGATTAGTTTTCAAATCGTCAATTATTGTTCACCATAAACCGATCGGCAACAGCTTTAACATTCCATTTAATCCCATCGCCTTGTAAGTAATTGTATCAAAATTGTACTACCCTATCTTTTATGCAATACAAATCTTTAAAGTGCTTTATTTTTATTTTTTTCAGTTTTTTTTGGAAAATCAGTTATTATAGAATATAACTGAAATTATAATAAGACTTTTTAACTATGGAATTATCAAAATTACACAACATAGAATGTGCGAGAGTCCGAAGTTTTATGATATGGACTAACTGTTCTCCATTGAGTGCAGTCCAGATGCCTGTAAATAATTAAGAAAAAAAATCAGTATATTTTTTTATATTTCAGAAACAATTAAGGGGAGAACATCCGTACATACCTATCCCCTAAATTTAAACAATTATTAGAACTTCTTTCGGTCGGTGATAGTGTAGAAAACGGTGAAGTTCTGATTTTTAATCAATAATTCTATCAGTCTGATTGTAAATATGAAATTTTAAATTCAAAAATAAGATACTTACCTAATGTGATATTTTTGATAATAACGAACATCTCTGAGTAGTGTATGTGCAGAAATGCTTAGATTTGCCTGAAAGTATGCGGAAGAAATAATAAATTTTATAACCGAATTATTTGTAAACTGTTACTTAATTAGTAAAAATTCAATTATAATTCACTAGAATGAGTTTTTATAATTAAATATTTAACTTACTGGAAAAGAATGTGAACGAAGTTCTCTCAAATCAATATGTCTAAAAAATTCTAACCGAGATATCTGTAAGAAAATGGAACAAAAATATTGAGCTTTTGTTTTTAATTCTGATTGTAATTTCAATTAATTCTGGATTTTCCATCCCACAAGAGTATTTAAAATTAAATTTTTTAAACTTTTTGGCAATAAATAAAGTTCCTTACAAACTGAAAAATTTTTAAAATTTGTAATATTATTGGCATAATATTTATAAACTATTAATGTTTAGAGCAGATGTGATAATGTATAAATATTTTTACATTATTTTTGTCTTGTTTTGAAGGATTTGACACTGAAGAAAATATTATAAAATTAAGCAAATAACTGGTTCAAACTGGTACATAAGAACAGATTAAAAGCAGATTTGATATCAGCTGTTGTCACATGTTGTGTTATGTTATAATTACTATCATTTTACTACACTGTCTTGTCTTTTATATGCCGAGCTTCTACATAGCTTTACAGATGATGACCTGCAGCACTGTGCAGAAGCAGAAGGAAGGATCGTACATTGAAGGGAAATACAACTAAAGTGTGTATACTACTCAAGATTTAAAGTTCCGGCTTCAGTCTCATTATTTTCTAGCCACACCTTGTAGTTTTCTTCTGAGTTTAATTTATTGACCGTATTTTAGAGAACAACAACAAGAAACAAACATTTTTAAAATTTATTCTTAACCTAACTATAATAAATCTTTTTTCACTAAGACATTTGTTTTATGTTACTATATCCTATATATTTAATTTTCCATCCTTTCTATTTATTGATATTTTTTGCAGGACTTTAATTCAGGTGCATTTTACCTATAGGGACAAATTATGAACTTCATTTCAAAATGTGCTAAGTTATAAATACAGTAGAGCATCGGTTATCCGACTTAATTGGGGACTGGGGTTGGTCGGATAACCGAAAAGTATGAAAAAATACATTATTAGTATAGTGTATTAGGCCTGGTTTAAATACTAGCCTCCCTTTCATAGTCAAGCCAGTGCTGCCAGCTAAAACATGCAAAAATTTAACAAAAATAGTATTAAAGTAACCTAGACATAACCAAATATTGTAGCGCCACATCACTAGCGGACATTTGAATTCGGTTAATCGGGGGTCGGATAATCGATGCTCTACTGTATATATATAAATAGTATGCACTGTTTAACATACACATGATGGTGTTCCTGTAATGTTCTGTGACAGTTTTGTTTCATTATCTCTGAAATATTAACAGCAGATGACATTTCAATATTTTATTTTCTTATGCTAAATAGTAGTAGTTTCATCTTTATTACTTACTAAAGTAGGGGACTCAAACTCAAATGCAGCAAAGGGCTAGTCAAATACATGTACCGTATTTTACGGACTATAAGACGCATTTTTTTCTTCAAAAAATTGCCTCCAAAATTCAGGTGCGTCTTATAGTCCGTAGCATCTTATATGTATTTTATATGTATTTAAAAAAAAAAAATGCTTAAAAATTAAAGTGCGTCTTATAGTCTGTAGCGTCTTATAGTCCGTAAAATACGGTATATCAGATGCAAGACGTATTCAATATTATCTGATAAACCAAAACATACTATAATTTAAAAAAGGGTTCTAAAAAAGGGTTCTAAGAAAGGCCCTTTTGTTGCCAGTCCTTTACAACTTACATAAACAGTTAGACGTTTGAATTTTTTCTGTTTTAATCCCTGCAAGATGTTAGAAACATTTACTTTTAGAAAAGAAATCATCAAGGCTGCAGGCCGGATATGAAGTCTTAATGGGCCGCCAGTTTGCGACCCCTACACTAGTGTAATAGAAAGAGAAAGACACTATTATTAATCAGAACAAGAAAATAAAATTTAGAGACTTGACTAAGCTGATTGGGCAACAGTTGGCAATAATTTTAACATTGAGTATTTAAATAATTTATAATTACAGGCATATATAATTAATTTTTGTTAATCAACAAATATTTATAACAAACTACTTTATTATAAATGTCCATGCAGTGTCCTGTAGCAGAAAGTCATCAATCTTAATGAGCACGTCATTCCAACCGCATCTTATCCACTTTGAAAAATTATTGTAAAGGAAAATTTCTAGTGTAAAAAGAAACTATTATAATAAAATATTTTCGTCGTTCAAAAACAGGCTTATAGCATTCTACATGTTAGTTTATAAACCAATGTTAGCATTGTCGAGTTTAAAGCTTTAAGACTTTATTGAATATGAAAAATGAATACAATGCACCTTGAAATGACATGCCTCTTATATATAAAAGTAATGAATAAACAACTTACTTCTTGTATAAGAGGATAATGAATGCCTTCTTGTCTAAAAATAAATTTTAAGACCTGAAAAAACGATCATCATTGTTTTAAAAAGCTTTGTTTATAACTTTTTAATTTAGAGAAAAAGACAAATTTATTCTATTTTTACTTTTTTTTTTAACTACTAATGTTTTGAGATTGCCCTGTTACATTAAGAAAGATTAAATTATTTTGATTTTTATAAATTTAGGCCAATTAATTTATTTGTTAACTATTCCATTAAAGAATAATAATAAAAAAGCAATAATTAAAAATATTTGTTGTTTTTTCTTTTTGCATTTTATTCTTTTAAAAAAATTTTCGGTGTAATTGTAATAAATATAAACATTCACATATTTTCTTGAACATTTTTCTTTTAACTATTTGTTACTGCCGACATCGCTAGAAAAGTGTTAAATATTGTAATTTTTCAAAAATTTCTGATAAATTTTTTGAAAATGATCCTTTAATAAATAATTAATGAGATATTTAGACAAGAAATCAGAAAAAACACTAAAATAAATTTAAAGTGTCTTCACATTTCTTCCTTTTTTTACAGTGCGAGAGCATAAAAGTATTAAGGTCAATTTTATCCTGAGGCTCTCGTCCCTTCAATATGCAAAATGTTAAAAACTTCCAGCAGTTATAAACTTACTTTAATAATCCGTGGACAATGATTTAAATCCCTGTAATTCTTTTCTTTTGGATAAGGAGTATTGAGTTCGTAACCAGCAGCCATCTCAAACAAAAGATGACCTGCAAAGTAGATTAATAAAAAACAAAGATAAAATTTTATAATATAGAACATTAAGAGATTCAGCTTTGTTTGAAATTAACTTGGAATAAAAATTATATTCGTTAATTAAACTGATTATTTTGAATTTATTAATAAAAATGTTTTCTCTCTACTTATTTCATTTAAATGCAAGTACAGTCAAACCTGTATATAGCAAACACCTGTCATTAATGGAAAATTTCTTTGATCCCTTGAATTTTTTGCAAAAAGTGATGTAAATTAACCTGTATATAGCAGAAATTGGGCCGTATAACAGAAAAATCAATGTCTTTATCCAATTTAACACAAATTTAACAAGAAGTTTACAAGCCTAGAATGTATAAATCATTAAAAAAAGTCAAAAAATACACATAGCAATACAGAATAGCAAAATATGACTAGTATAATATAGTAATTTTATTGAGATTTGAACAAAGTAGTTTTATTAACAGCTATTTTTACTTAACATAAATATGTGATGTAATTATAAGTTGTGAAATTTAACATGTTATTCCTGACATGAGATTTTATTCTTTGTTTTGAAGCTTATTTTAAACTTTTTTATATCACACTTTGTTTGAATAAAATCAAGTCAAAAATGTCTGCAGATAAAATGCACCTTGCCATGCTTTTTAAATTTCTTAAAGGATATCATGCTATACAAACAGTAAAAAATACTCGTACTGTGTATGGAGAAGACGAATGTGTCAACTGTGGTTTTGAAAGTATCATTCTGGAAATTTTGAATGAAAGGATGCAAAATGCACCGGTCCCCAAAAGCCGTTGAAGAGAAATTGTGGGAAGAAATTGTTAAAGATTGTTGAATAACAACTCTTGAATTTGCATCAAATCTTACTGTGTCACAGACATGTATTGTCAAAACACTTCATCCACTTGACATGGTAGTAAAACATGGTGATAATTGTGTTTTGCAAACAGTTTGTTTTTTTGTCACTTATGAAAAAAAAACAACTGAATTGAGTATAATTTTGTCTGACAAAGATAGGCAGCTGTAAGATTTTATTTTATTTTTAAATTGGTTATTCATTTTTAACTTAGAGAACTTTTTTACAGATGAATGAAAAAATTAAAGTTAAAATAAAAATATTTGTTATTAACCGAAAATTTGTCCTAGTGGGTGGCGATTGTTCATTCGAGTACTGAGGTACGGTACCACTGTATTTGATTAATGCAATTTTTATGTGCACGGTAACATTGAGAAATTTATTAATTGCATTAATCAAGGAATACCTATAGTAGGAAACCTGTCTACTACAGAAGAGTTATTCAGTCCCTTGAGGTTCCATTAACAGGTTTGACTGTAATAACATATTATATAAACTGTAGATATTATTATACATGAATAAACAAAATCAAAATGCTGGATTATTGGCAATCTCCTGCAAACCAGACAGGTATATTATTAATTATTCTAGTAGATGTAGTTGATCTTCAGTTTCAAATACAATATCTCATTTAACAATTCAATTAAATTTAAATATATATACCTGTCCAAAATGAAACCCAAATAAAACAGAAATCTACCTAATTAAGAAAAATTCTTTGGAACAGAGTGATTTTCTATGTTAAGAAAAAAACAACAATTCAAAACAGAAACACGCCAAAATATTTGGAAAAATATTTTGTACTGTGTGATTCTGGTTTATGAAGGTTTTACTGTATACAAGCCACTCAAAAATTTCCAGGAATGGACCAAAAAAATCAAAATGTGTTATTAAACTTCTTTATATCCCTTTTCAAAAAAATCACCTGAATTTTCATTGTGTACCAGAAACACATTTAATTAATAACCAATTTCTTTGAATTAAATTTAAACTTACTTTAATTACTATCGTTATTAACTAATGAACAAAATATACATATATTTTATAACTTACCAAAACAAATGCTATCAACGCAATCTTGATTATCACAGATATACTTCTGAAGTAGAAAATAAATGCGTGTAGTATTTCCTAATAAAACATTTTCCAATCCGGAAATCCTAAAGATGTTCGTTAATAACCACTTTAAAAATCTGATATTACATGTTAATTATATCAATTTCATGTTAGACTATAATTAGTTCTCTTTCATTCTAGAAACTTAAAACAATCTTTTAATTTCATTATCTGCTTGTAATAACATTAATTTTGGCACTTTATTATCTTGGTAATAATTAACAAGAAAGAGTTTCTATAAATTAAATTATTATTATTATTATTTAATTTATTACCATATATATCCACGATGGCCAAAATGAAATTTGCAACTGCATAAGGCTCTTCTAGACCCTTACACAATTTATTTTTTATAAATTTGGTATACATACAGAATACACTCAAACCTGTTTTTGTGTGGTCTTTTTTTGTGCGATTTTTTATTTGCGCGATTTGTTTTGTGTGATTTTTTGTATGCGGTATATGAATTTCAATCAAATTGGTATACTGCACAAAAATAATTGCACAAAACACATTGCACATATAAAAAATCGCACAAAAACAGGTTTGAGTGTAGTAACTATTTGTAAGCAGTAAGTTTTCTATTATGTGATGTCATGTATACATGGATTGTAAGTGTAAGTTAAAAATATATTTATCTAGTCAATTGTAAAGTAATCATTAAATAACAGTAACATTTACTGTAATATTTTAACTATATATAATATAAAATACCACTTCTAATGTGGCTCCTAATATGACAAATTTTGGCCACTTGATATAAATATGTAAATAAAAACCTACACCTATACAATATTTGAAGCTAAAAAACTAATACTGTATGAAATGAAGCTTGAGTTTATTTGTTAATTCAAATTATTGATACTTTTTGATTATTATTATATAAATTATTGATATTTTTGCTCATATTCTATGTAAACAGAATATGTTTACATAGAATATGAGCAAAAATATATTCCATAAAGGTAACCAAACACATTAGTGAATGGAGAAGATAAATTTGGTAATAGCCAAACTGATATGTTTATTTGGCACTAAATAATATCTGCTGGTATGACACACTGGCATGTTCCAGGTAAAAATAGCCCTGATTATAACAACAGACCACTTTAAAAAATGCACGGACAATAAATGTGATTGTGAACTTAAAATGTTCAGCATCTCCTTCGTTTTTATGTTTCACTGCCCTAAATTCCACCAGCATAGAGCAAAATTTTTTAGGGACACCATCACAAGTGGACTAGCATGGCCACCACAGCTGGCAGACATCTTTGCCAACAAACAGCTGTGGTGCAGCCTACAAACATTCGTCACGAAGACAAAAGAACTTAAACCAGACTATCTCAAAATACAGCAACAGTCACGAAATGACAATAGTCCAATCCACCAAACATCAGAAAGCGAAACTGAAGAAGATAGCAAGGACAGTTTCTGAACATATATGCTATGTACTGTACTGTACATATATAACTTCACCTCTGTTTTACATTAATTGTTTGGTATTGCCTTATATTAAATTGTAAACCTTAACCCTGTATACTGTATATATTGTCACACCATTTATTTTATATGGATTTTTCATAATTGTTTATGCTGTTATTGTATTTGTTTTGTTTATTAAATAAAGGCAATGCGGTGCCCATGGATCCCATGGTCACTTCCTTCCTCTCTCCTATCTATCTAACTTCCTCTTGCTGCTTATCACCTTACCTTTGAACTGTCTTTCCGTTTCCTATCTAAAAGGGCTAAGTCAGTCAGCTAAACAACTGACAGCTCTCTTCTCACCCTCTTTTACAACTACAACTATAACAACAGATGGCAGAATGAGTTTTACGAGTATTTTACTATTGTAAAATTTAAAATATAAATATTTTGTCTGATGATACAATTGACAAGATGGTAGACACAGGTAAGGCATTGACCTACTGGTGAGGATATCTGAAATAAAAATTCAGATGAAACTCTCCATAACTTTTTCATGGGGATGTGTTAGGCCCATTCTCACTCCATGGCCATCCCCACTGTGGGCTTGGTTAAACCCATGAAAGGTATGTGAAAAGGCCCTCTTAATGTTCAAAGAATTGTACAGTTGTCTGATATTGGCTGGCATCATTATCAGAAAATGCTCTGTCTTCATAGTGTTAAAAAAAATTATACAATTGTCAAAACAAGATTTTATGTTAAAATTGCTTTAAATTCTAAGTTTGATTATTTTATTATTCATTAAAGTTTAAAACATTTAATACCTGGCTACTCCATTTTGAATGATAACATTTCCACAATGAAGATGGCCAAAGGTTGGAAAACCGTGCTCTCTCATAAAAATCATTCCTTCTAAAATTTGACGTCCTAACTGTTGTATTTGAGATTCACTGAGACCTGTGCCGTAGTACTGATATTTCTCTCTCCAATCATGTTGGCAATTACTCTTGAAAGATAAATTGTATATATAAAATTAAAGCAAAAACTAGTATTTTTAATACTAAAATACAGTTTTCTTTTTAATTATAAACCGTTTATCCTTACCTGATAAATTAAGTCCTTAAGACTTCCTTTGTCATTAAAAGGCATTATAAATACTACAAACTGTTGTTGATTTAAGAATGTAAAATCTACATCTAAGATAGGATATATATAAGGATGTTGAAAAGCCACAAACAATTCGAGGAGTGCTTGTCGAGTAGTAGTATTGCAAAGAATTGGACAATTGTCTGATACTGGCATCATTATCAAAAGACGGTCCGTCTTCGTAGCGGTATCTCGGACAAGAAACCAATGTTTGTCGACCCTGCTTCCTAAATTTAAAAGAAAACTGGCATTTGTTGTAATCTTAAATTAAAAAGAGAAGTCATTTTAGTATCCAAATGCTACATAATTATTACTTAATATAATAAGTTTTTTAATTTTATTTCAAATAATTATTTTATTCATATTTCTGCCTACCTAAATCATTTAGTTGTTGAATAAATACGTATCTTAAAGAATTCTGGAGATAATGTTGACAGTTTATCAGAGCCAAATCTAGTAAGAAAGTAATTTTAAAGTGTTATTAATTTTATAATTTTGTAATTCATTGTAAATTTTTAGTTCTTATATACATTTCTATATGCTCAACTTTATAAATACAGTTTAAGGAAACTATTTACAAAACCTTTAGGATAATGTCAGATTTTGTATGATGATTTATGTAAAATTTATAGGAATTTATGATGTAAATGTCATAAATTCCTATAAATTTATGACATTCACATCATAAATTGTTTTTTCATATTTTTTCATATTTTAAAAACTGAGGCATCGTGTTTGCTTGCAGTTTTAAAATATACAAAGAAAATATGTAGTTATTACAAGGTGCAGTTAAAAAGTTCTGGGACTGGTGATATGGCACTTAATCAGCTATGTGTTGAACTTGCACCAACTAGGATGCATAATAGACATTGTTATTTAGCTTCCCACCAAATTTTATGCCATTATTGTATATAGTTTTTTTCCCTATTTAGATTAGATCAGTGCTCTTGTCAAATTTGCAATTTTCATTGCTTTGTAAAATGAATTCTTTTAAGGAACAGCATGTTTGTGTGACATTTTGTTTCAACCTTGGCAAGACTATAACAGAAAAGAAAGTGATTACAGGAGACAAAATATGGATTTATGGCTATGACCCCAAGACCAAACAACAATTGACTCAATGGAAAAATTGTGACCCACCCAGACCAAAGAAAGCAACCCAAGTGAAGTGCAATCCCAAACAAATGCTCACCGTTTTTTTTTATAAGACAGAAATTATTCTTTGAGAATCAAACCACAAAGCCAATCTATGAATCAAAAGTTTTATATGGATGTTTTGAGGTACCTACTTGAAAATGTCAGACGAAAAAGACCAGATCTTCGGAAAGCTCAGAACTGGTTGTTGCATCTTGACAACTTTTCTGCCCACTTAGCTATCTCTAATCAACAGTTTCTTGCCAAAAATAAAATGGCCATGGTTCCTCATCCTCCTTTATTCACCAGACTTGGCACCATGTGACTTTTTCTATTGTGTGGCTGAAAAAAAGCTGATATGCCAGTGATTTGAGAACATTGATGACATTCAAACAGAACACAGAGTGCACTTAACAATGTCACAAAAAAGAGTTCCAGGAATGTTTTGAAAACTGGGAGAATCTATGTATAGCTGCAGAAGGAGCTTATATATACACAATGAAATGAACTCAATAGACACCAGGCTGTACATGTATCTTTATTCTGCTGTTTAGCTGCTGATACACATTTCAGGCACTCACCCATCTTCTGTTGGCTTTGTTATTCCATATTTAACAAAGTGTATAAAACATATACATTTTCAGAGTGGTGAGAATGCCATGTGTTTATAAAAGACCACTAAAAAATTGGAGTTAGCATTGATATGAATATACTAGATTCTTTAAGTCACTTCATGTACTCAGATTACCATGTGTTTATATGTTTTATACACTTTATTAAATATGGAATAACAGAGCTGACAGAGGAGGGGGGAGCACCTGAAACACATATCAGCACCTAAACAGCTGAATAAAGACGGATATAAAGTAAAGCCTGGTGTATATTGAGTGCACTTCATTGTGTAATAAGGATAAATTGTTCTCTTACTGTTAGTAATATTTCATGTAAATATTCAAAATACAGTAGAACCTCACTAATCTGAACGAACTAAAGTCAAAACCTGTTCAGATTAAAGTATTTCAGATTATCCCCAATGTATTTTTTATGTTAATATTTCCTCAATACACTGTGTATAATTAAAACAGTAACAGCAATTCATTGAGTTGCAGTTAGGAATACTAATGCAAGAGAAAATGTGTAAGGTTCCAGACAGAATTCAAAATCAAGTTAATTGTATATTATATAAAAAGAAAGAAAATGTTACGGTAAGATCGGAACAAAACTTGTGTAAGCTTTGTAAGAGAGAGGAGAGAAATGTAGTTATCAAAACGATGAGACACAGAGGTGAAAAGAACAACCCAGGACAACTCTTGCATATGTTAGACAATACATCAATGTCAACCAAGAGATCGAGCCTTGACATCAGCAATCATAAGCAACAGATCAAAGTTAGAGTAAATTAGAAAAAGAGGAAGGTTTGACGGTCAGGAAGATATTGCGCATAGTCATTAAAATTCTGAATTGACAGGGAAAGGAAACAGCAGACTAAATTACAAGTGTAGGGTTCTTGGTTATATCAACATCTCCCAGTAAGATTCGAAGGATGATGTTGAATAAACTTTCTGAAACATACCTTTCCTGCGACCCGAAATGGTCTGTTTTCACCTGGAAACAGTAAAAGGACCAATCGGGGAGTGTGACAGGGAATTAAGAACCAATCAGAAATGACAATTTACTGCAAAATTCTATAAAGACCCTGAACTGGAAGTCAGGAGAAGTCTCTCCTCAACTGCAAAATTGTTACCTGTATGCAAATCTTGGAGCTGTGGACCCGTCCCGCCTTGCTCCAACTTTCTGTGAACACTAAGGGCCGTTTGATGTCTGTCCAACTGCAGCCTTCCAGCATCTGATCCAGGGCAAACCTTTCACATAAATGGACTTTATTGTAAGACACTTGTCATCCCTGCCTCCTCACCATCATTCATATATGCGAAACTTCCTTTGCCATTCCTGACACGGGATTAAAGTCACCCTCTTTCATCGAGCGTACAAATGCCAAAGAATAAAGCAGCGGTGTTGTTATGAAACCAACTTTTCCTATCCAAATACCCTACTCTTGATGGAATTTTCTTTATAATTAATTAGTGGAGAAAAATCTGTCATTGCAGAAACATTGTGTTCATGTCTAAGTAATTTTATTGATTCAAGTTATTATTAGTTGCTGTTCAGGGTATTACTTTTATTTTATCATTTATCTGTTATGACTGGTTAGTAAAATGACAAGTATATGAAAGCATAGTTCTAGTTTAGTAAAACAAAAAATTAGAAGTGTTAAAATATTTGAACAAAGGAGAAAGTGCAACTAAATTAGCAATGGAGTTTGGTGAAAAGTTATGATAAGCGACTGCCAGAAAAATTGTAACAAAACTGAACAGTTTTGCACATCATCATCTCAGTGCATCTTGATAAATGGTATATATCAAAGGTTTTGCAATTTGATAAAGTTGATGAGGCACTTCACAGTTTTCACAACAGAGGAATTAAAAAGAACGTCTAAGAATAGTCCTCTTATACAAGAAAAAAACCATTGACTAAACAATCATATGCATGGTGGTGATTATTATTTCTACCAATAAATGGCTGAATCATTGGAAGAGGCATGGAATATGTTAATTATTAGTAACAGGCTTAAAGTTATCAGTTTATCATTGCACAGAAGAAAAATATAAAACTAAACTTGACAACTTTGTTATGTTCATGGGTTACTTGTCGAAGGAAATGTACAGTACAAGCCTGTGCTGTCTGTACAAGTAAAATGTACAGACAAAACAGGCTTGAATTTCAACATTTTACCATTGAGAAATGAACACATTACCATCTTTTTGTGTAGCATTGCAATTGGCACAAAAAATTTCCTTAATGATTTTTGGGAAATCAGTAAAATTGAACGCTTTAAAACATAAATATGAACTGTCTTCCTGTTTATTGTACAAACTAAAAGAAAGTGTAGATGGATGGGAGCTCTTCAAAGAATGGTTTAAGGAACAGTTTGTTGCTGCAATCAAAAACTTCACTAAAGAGAAGGGTTTACCTGCATGAGTCCTACTGGTAATTGATAACACAATCTCATCTGAGCCATTCTATCCTGTAGAGAAATCAAAGCAGCTCTCCTACCTCCTAATGCAACTCCATTATTACAATCAAAGGACCAAGGTATTCTTCAACATATAAAATATGGTTATAAAAAGAAATTTCTGTACACCCTTATTGAAAATAAAGACTCAAACTTTTCAAAGCTAAAAAATTGAAACAAACAATAATTAAAGATGTTAGTTATTGGATGGCTGAGTCTTGAGACCATGCTAAACAGGGCTTATAAATCATGAAAAAAAATCTGGTCAGACATTATGGATACCAGCAATGAAAAGTTATTTGAGAAACCTGACAAAATTCTACCATGTGAAACAGATTCCAGAAGAACTTGACAAGAATGATGTAGTCAAGAGGGAAACAGCCTGTGATGACCAGAGCCACTAAATATACACTGACAGCAACATTATTTCCATAGTCCAGAGGGAAAAAACAACTCAGAAATGAGGAGGAACAAAACATCAAGGCACCGGTATCACACACAACAGCTGATAGTGCCTAGAAATGATACTCTGTTACATCGAATATGTTAATGTAACACCAACAGATATAATGCTCATGCAACGTTGCAATACATCATGTTTTGCTTCTCTAACAAAATAGTTGACTAATTTTAAAAATCCTTTTGTATTTTTAATTTACATGTGTATTTAAACGCATTGTATTTTTTATTTTATATCTGCATTTCGTGTGGTTACTAAACACTTAAAACATAACTAGAAAGAGCCACTAATGTAGTTTAATTTCATTACTATTGTATATACATACTTTATTTTTTGCAATTTGTGTCTATTTCATAATGCAATTATGATTTTATAACAAATAATTAGCTAAAACACTGCTTAGTAAGTAATTGTAGAATTTACTAAGCAGTGTTTTAGCTAATTATTTATCATTTCTTCAAAACAATTTGTAAATATTTTGGTGCACACCTCCTGGAAAGTTTAAACTTGTAAGTCTTTTTTGTTTTATCTTAATCATTAAAATTAAGCAGAACTTCAGACTATTCAGGTTTGAATTAGCAAGGTCTTATATATTAAATATACAAACAAATTAAATACTCTATTAAATTTATAAAATTTGTATGCTAAATTAGTCATCTTATTTGAATAATGTGATAAGATTTATATGAGATAATATACTTCGATCAGCATCTCTCTGAAGCTTCCTATCCATTTCCAGACGATCTTGTAATACCGCTTCATCTTCTAAAGCTGTATATTCACAGAATGGTCTTTTCCTATAAGAATAAAAGAAATGAAAATATAAAGGTAAATTTCAAAGACATCTTTTATCCTATATAATCAAGATAATCAATGATCAATTTCTAACTTTTAAAATAAAACTTTTCTTAAATTACATACAATAAAATTAATTAATTAAATTAAATAATAAATTAATTTTGAGTAATTTCAAATAATTCAAATCATTCTCTGCACTCAAAGCTAGAACTACTTAAAATCAATAACACAAAAAACCTTTCACACTTTGTTTCTAGCAATATATTTACAAATTTACTGATTACTAATTCAAATCATCTACAAAGTGATTCTTATGATGTGTCTATGTAGCAAACAAAACAACAACACTGATACATTAGATTTAGTGCATAATGTTCAAGAAGATGCAGATTCATACAATAACATGGATATTTGAGGTGGTAGGATGAAGTGTGGTCCCCTCAAATAGCTGAACTGCAGCAAATCTGTGTGTCATTGACTCAATTAGGCTATCAACAAGGTATTGAGGGAGTTGTCACTTCTGCATGAAAGACTATTTCCAGTTCATGAAGGGTCAAAACAGATGCTTACCTTGTTGCAATTTGTCTGCCAAGGGCCTCTTAGACATACTCAATATAATTTGAGTCTGGGGAGCATGCTGATCCTTTCCTGCTTCCTAAAGCATGTGATCCACTAGCAGAGCTAAATAATGCCTGTCAGTAGGAATAACTCACTAATTGCTCCAGCATAAAGCATGACAATAGGTTAGACAATCTTGTTTCTGTACCTGGCCCATCAGACTGTCATTTCTGTTGATTTGCAGACTTGTATGTGCACAAATGCTTAGGCCAGTCCAATCATCAATCCATCTTTGTCATACTGTGATATTTCTTGCACAAATGTTGGATAAATTCTTGTACTTTGTTTTCTTCAGATGAGACTTGTTAATTGTATGACTGCAGAGCAAATCTGGACTCATTGGTAAAGAGAACTAGATTCCACTCATTATATTCCCAATCATGATGGTTTTCTACCAAGTTTCTGCAGGCTATATATTATCATGCAGTTAAAGGGGGACAAATCATTGGCCTATGGTGCATAAAGGCCACTTTGATGAAGGCAATTTCAAGTAGTTTGTTTGACCAGATATCTAGTGTCCTGTTGCCAGGTGAAGCTGGTGTTAGAGATCTGTAGCTCTCCTGATATGCACTTACAGTAGATAATGATCATTCCTTGTTGTTGTTTCTCTTGGATGTTCTTGACCTTGTCATCTTAAAACATTTCCTGTAAGCTGAAGCAGAACCACAGTCAAGAAATTACATTCTGCAACACTTCCATGACTTCTGCTACCACCCTCTGCATATGGCCAGCGTCCAGCCTTCGAATCGCTGTCCATGCTGTTGATTCAGGTAAATCATGCTGACAAGACATTGTTGAAAACAATTACTGTTTAAAACCAACAGATTTTTACCAGGAAAAGCAATTTGCAGTTGAACAAGGGAGGTCCTAGAGCATCATCATTTATACACAGATTGTTCATTTACATAATCTGTTGTCTCATATACTCATCTCCACACAGATATGCATCTCTCTCTCTGATGTCTGCATCATATTCCATTTGTAGTAGTATGATATCACATGATTAGCTTACAATACGTCATTGATGATCATTGATGACGTATTGTTCGTTGATTTCCTAATTGTTTTGACCAGTGTATATTATATTAATTATATTAAAAATAAACTTTATTACAGTATAATGCTTGCAAATGAATTGTCCAACAATCATGCTTTATGAGATTATTTAGTTGGTAAGTTCATCAACACTCACAGAAGCAGTGCTATGAATGATAATTATGCAACTTTTTAAAAAGTCATTGATTCAAATTTTCTGTCACCAATCTAAACAAGACTTTTAATATTTTAATTATTTTGCAATATTTTTTCTTATCTGTTGCTTGAAAATGTTTAGGAAATTCTGTGCTATCAAAAAGCAAAAACATAATCCAAGTTATCCTAAATTATATCACACAATTTATATATTACAAATATGTTGATAGAATAATAAACAAAGTTTATTTTTAACTAAAAATTACTTTTATATCACCAAACATCTAAATTATATCCATTAAATTTTTTAATATATATTCTTTTAATTTTTTATGAATATTTAACTCTATTTTTTACATAATTCAAAAGTAATAAATCACATGTATTATATTATAAACATCTTTATGTATAGAGAATTTCATAATGAAAACTAGTAATAAACTAATAAAACTATTAAGTTAATACAACATTTTAACATAGTAATGTTACTCAATATTAGCGAGGTTGAGGCCAAAGTTTTAAACGTGAAAACATATACGTCAGACATTCGGCGCTGCTTTCCTGTGAGCCTAGAAGTTTGACAATGGCCTTTGGAATGTCGAGCATGATTCCACTGGCTTTCCAAACACCGTTATCAAACTTCTAGGCTTACAGGAAAGCGGCGCACTTAAAACTTCAGCCTCAACCTTGCTATTATCTCTGAAATTATTTAAAATGATTCTTGGAAAGTTTTGCCAATTAAAAACTGTCAGGTTAAAACACCACCAAAAGCTGAAAAATAATATAACAACTCTCAAATACTTCCATATTTATTCCAGCAGGTACATTTATTGGAAAAAAATGAACATTTTTGATCATTTTCAGACACCTTCATCACGTTATTATATATTCCACAAAGAACTATCAATGAAATTCGCACCTTAAAATTCCAGCAGAGTAAAATATTTTACTTACAGTTAATGTTTTCACCCATCTGAAAAGTCCTCGAGCAGGGACAAATTTACCCATAAAGCTAACTAAGCTACAGCTTGCACCTCATTTTTTGGGTTTAGACGTTTACTTTAAAAATTAAATTGATTTGACTTGACTGACAACTCAAAGCAAGTTTACAATTGGGAGTTTTTTATTTAGATGAATCATTTTTTTAATTTGAGATAATGAAATTTTACCATTAATAAAAAAATGATAAGTTTAAAATTTTCAAAAGCACCGATCAATTAAATGCATGAAGTCCTTACTAGCTTCAAATTAGCTATGTAATTGGTTGTTTATACCTGCCAAATGAGTGACTTGTGTTTTCAGTTTCGGTGGAGATAATGTTTGCATTGCGTGTCATCTGTCATATCTGATAATGCATATGGGCCATATACTATGGCCTGGTCTGACCTGCTTTTTTTAAAAATAAAAATGTAAAATGTAAATCTTCAAAATTCAAATGTTTCTATTGCTGTTTTGATGCTACGTCTACTAAAAATTAACATCTTTATTGTTCTGAACTGCCAATAAATGGAACTATCTAGAATCTGTCCTTAAAAGTAAAACTTCCTTGCTTGAAGCATAAGGCAGCAATATAATAATGTAAATTATAAAACCAGATGACTGAATAGAGATACCCGAGTTTTGTTTGCTAAAGCTGATCAAAAGTATACAAAACTTCATTCCATACACTGGATACTCACTAAATCTAGTTGGCAAGAATGTTGCTTCAATGATATCAATTTCATTGCTGCCTATACCAAACATACACTTTTTCCCCTCTTCAAACAAACAACAGGACATGAAATTCATATATTCATCATTGATAAAATGCTTATCAGATTTTAGCTATAGAAATGAATTAGGACTCGCTGATGCTTTAGAAATAATACATATTGATATTGCCAAGAAGAAAAGCTGACGTAATTCAAGAAAAAATGGAAGAATTAGAATTTGTATTCATGTTGGAACTCTGAAATCATGTTTTAAAATAGTTTCACAAAACATTATGTGCTTTTGTTGGAGCACCTTAATTACTTGATTAATTAATTGTGCAAATTTGTGTACGTCGATGATTATTTATACCATAAAACTGAGAAATGCCTTTGATGATTAAGGAAAAAAAAAAGCAAAAGGTAAGTTTCCAGATGTATGCAGAAAAACAGGTATATAAAGACATAAGAGATGAACACCAGGAGCTAATAACTTGCTAATGCCAGGAGAAAAATTTCATACACAAAAGATTTTTCAATCTTATTTGATTTACACGAACTCTTAAAAAAAACTCATGTACGTCAAACAGGATACATTTACAAACGCACTCAAAGTTTTCATTCACATTGGATTTGCATGCCTGAGAGGAGGAATTGCATGCTGGCTTAACTGTAATGAAACAAACTTATTCCAAGGATGTTAACATTAACTTAATTGACTAACTGGTGCATTTTCATGCATACCATATTTCCATATATATAAGAGCACACTTTAATACACGAGATTGCTCTTCTAAATGAGGCAAAATTGGCACTATATTCCAAAAGTATCTAAAAACTTCTTTTTAATATTTTTATGATATTAGAAGCACTTTTACTTTTTCACTGTTATATATAACAGAGGGATAGTATGGCAATCAGTCAAGAAATGACCCCATGATTTTTATGTTTGGATTTAGGACACCTTGAAACATCAAGAAATGCAAAAAAATTCAGGGGTAATTCTATATATATGGATGTTAGTGTGTGTGGCACGATTTTGTTCACCCTGTTTGAAGCTTAATAACTCCTGAGCTTTATGTCAAAAATTTCTGAAATTTTGCAGGGAGGTTTGTTTATTAGGTGGATTGATGCTATTAAATTTTGGGGGCTAAAAGTTGAAGGGGTGGGGAGATAATGGAGGTCATGTGTATCTCCAGTAGGGTTGGACTTAATGATGATTTTACTTGTTATTAGCATTTACAATTGTTTTTTATAAAACTCATCCCTACCCTCAAAATTAAGCTTTTTGACATTTTATAATAATGGTTACCACAGAGCTGACTGAACAGTTATTGTATCACTACATTTACATATAATCCATGTTGACACAGCAGTGCAATGCTCTTGTAAGCCAAAACGTGCTGGCACACACAAGAACATGCTCTTATTTGTATGGAAATATGGTATGCAAAAAAAATTATTCACACACAAACATGTTTAACCATGAAAACCTGTACCAAATAATCTTTAGAGATAAAATTTAATTAGCTTTCCTTAATGTGGAATTTAGACACTTCTTAAGTTTAACATGCACAAACTGTACAAAAAACCAATACTTTTTGCAGTTAAAAAGACCTAAGAAAGAACTACATTCCACTATGCAACAAGAAAAGCTTTCGGATTTTGCCATTCTGTATATCAAAAAAGACAAACTTTGAAGTTTGTCATTACATAACATTATTAGTGATTTTGCACATCAAAAATTAAGAAAAGTTAAAAGTCGTCGATATTGTTAAACAACACTTACTTAGTATAATAATAAAATAATCCTTTTTTCAATTATAAATTTCTTATTTTAATTTAAACTATACTTTAAAAATATAACCTGGCAAAACAGGGCCCCCAGAAACATTGACAGTTTAGGACATCAACCGCTGTAAATCCAGTCCTGCTTTTAAGATGTTAGTTACAATAAAATATTTTGCAATTCTGGAATTCTAAAATGCAAGTTTCATTAACAGTTCATCCAATTTAATTGCACTTAAACTTATCAAACTATTTGATAAGAATATAACTTAATAAAATTTTATGTCTACAGGATAACAAAATATATTATAAATTAAGTTTTTCTGTGTTTTCATTACTTATTTAAACAAGTTACAAAATTTACAATCAGATCAAAAAGAATTACAATATATAAAATGCTCTTATATCAATATATATTCGGTAATCGAATTTAATTTTAATTAAAAACAATATATATTTTGAATATAATAATAACAGTGATTTATTAGAAATAAATACTTGACTATCATACTTAAATAGAATTCCAATTTTTATACATTTATTGAATATTCTATTAATGATAATTATTAAGGTAATATAAATAAATTCGTGTTATTATATTAGCTTATTCGTATCTTCAAATCTATAAAATTAAAAATTTTTTCCTCTTATCAAAGACAGAAGATTAATAATCTAAGTCTGATGGAAAGAATGCTAATTATTTTAGACTAATGCCTTGGAAGAGTTGAAGTAGAGATGCTGAAAACAAACTTGTGATCTTGTTTTATTAAATGATTCTGGGGATGTGATTGCTCCGTATGGATAAATCGATTAGCTAAACAAACACTCAAGTACTTAAAAAGGGATATTTTCTGGCATCTTATTAAATTAATGATTAACATTTATGAAATGTTTTTCATTCCATCATCAGACCTTTGTAGTTTAATGAACATTTGAATTGTAACGTTCTGAACTGGTTCATAATGCTGTGATTTTAGCTAATCAGTTTAATATATTATTAATTACTCACTGCCTAATAAATTAGTGTTTACTAAGAAATTCCTCGTCGATTTAATTAAAAAAGCTAAAGCTTTATACGTGCTACAGAAAAGGCACAGAACAAGCAAACTGTATGTAAACCACTATATAAAATATAAGTTAAACACAAGATAAATTTAATTTATTGTACATTTTATTTAATATTTATTAAAGATGAAAAATATCGCTCATATAAATAAATTATCATAAAATTTTTCATGCAATTAAGAGGGAAAAAATAGCAAAATATAAATGAAAGTGCATTCAATATTTCAAAACAGAAATTTAAAATGTAATATATCATGTAATACAGGATAATTTAATTATGTTTTTTCATACAATTTACATCGGTTAACGTTATAAAGAACAAAAGATTATCTCCCCCCCAAACAAAACTCCTACAGAAAACAATAGTCATTAAAAGTAATTTTAGACTTATATAGATTTTTAAAACTACAGTAGAGACTCGTAAATCGGAACCCCGGTAATCGGCACGATTTTCAGTCGGACTGTGTCGTGCTGAATCAAACGTTTTTGATACTAAATTTACTTCTAAAGTATAATTTTCATGTTTTTATATTCTTCAATATATTTATTTTGTTTGTACAAAATGCAGAAATAATTTTTAACGATATGATAACCTCGATTATTATTATAAAAATTTTCGTTAGGCTTAAAATCGACGAAAATTCAACACGAAGCGACACGCAACGGAGAAAAATTTGAACATCGGACAGGTTAATATATTTTTTTTCGTACATAAACCGTAATCGGAACAAATCCCTAATCTGAACAACCCCAGTCCCCAATTGATTCCGATTTTCGGTTCACTACTGTATTCTAAATCTAACTTTCAAAACTATAATCTATCCAATTAGAAAATTTACAAAAATTTCATTATAACTGCATCATACATAACAGAATTAGATACTCAAAAAGCAACCATTATTATTGTATATTTATTATATGATACCGGCAAAACCCGATTTTACGCCAAACTAGTTTAGAATTATTATTCAAGTATATTAATGGTTAAATATATTTATGGTTCAAATAAAATTAAAAGGCAATCAATTAGATAAACAATATTTATTCAAACATAGTCTACTTAATAACTATGGTAATTTATTAGAATAGGTTAGTGTGAATGTATGTCTCTTTAATTCAAATAAATAAATCTGGTAAGATTTATTTATTTAAAATAAACCAGATTTATTTATTCGGATTAAAGAGACATGCATTCACATTACTTATGTACAGCTACCACATCTGACATTGAGAAGAATAGGTTAGGTTAGGTTAGGTTAGAACGCGCGTCCCCACTGTTTCCTGTCTTCTGATTGCTGTACTCGGAGACGAGCCGCCACCTTCGATATGTAGGGTAACATTAACCCCGTTTTTTATAATTAAGTAGATTATGTTTGAATAAATATTGTTCATCTAATTGATTGCCTTTTAATTTTATTTTAACTATTAATATACTTGAATAATAATTCTAAACTAGTTTGGCCTGACACGCTTACGCCAAACTAGTTTGGCCTAGGCAAAACCAGTTTGGCGTAAAATCGGGTTTTGCCAGTAACATATATACTGTGAAGAGTCTATCAGAAAGTTATTTTAAAGATTAGATTAAGTGTGGTACTTTCAATTTGCAGCTAATTATTGCTTACTTCTACAGCAGGAGTCTCCAACCTTCAGTTTGAGAGCCAAATACAGTCACACAAACCATATTTTCCAGCCTACATAGTTTATCATCATAAACTTTTGTAAACTCAACTAAATAATAAACTTTGCTGCAAATGATTTTTTAAAAACCTATTTAAAGAAGGAAGTTTGTTAAATTTTTACAAATCTCCTCTGGAAGAGAATTTCGAAAGTCTTAAGTTTGCACAGGGAATATTTTGTATTTTTGCTCCATGTACCTTTTCAAAAATGAAATGCAGTTTGCAGTATATAAAATCAAGATATACATCATTATCATCCAATGAACATCTAAAGGAGATTTTAATTCATCGGGTGCCACAAAATTTATCCCCAATTTTGATGATGATCTTTCAAAAAAGCAATTGCAAATTTCTCATTGATTTATGTCTATTGTTATTCAGAAAAACTTAATTACTTATGCGTGCAAAAAGTAATTAAAAACAAAATGAAAACGCTTATTATTTGTAAGAAAATTTACCAAGTAAATATCATGTGATTAATATTGTAAATCTAAAATGACAAATAATATATTGCAACATAATTACAATGAAATTAAAATATAGTACAGTAGACCCCCTATAACACGGTAGATGCGTTCCGTGTTATATGAATTCTGTGTTGTACGAGTCACTTAAATACATGAGCCAATCACAGCCCGGACGTGTGCAGTTTAGGGGCTATGGCTGTTTGAAAGATTTTCTTCCATAAAATTAATCAGTTTTTGACTAATTTGACTCAACATTTCCAAATCACGTATAATTTTTTGGAAATAATCCATATAAACTATGCTATAAACAAAAAATTGTAGGATTACTTACCTAGTGTGCACCGTTCGACGACGCCATTGCTTAAGTTTGTTTTTGTTGCGGAGCTGCTCGTCGAACGGTGGGTGCATGTTTCCTGATAAGTTATTTTTTTGTGAAAAATTTGCTGAAGTTTGGAGACATCATTAATCTATATATATAATCAAGACAAGTTGATAATAATAATAATAATCAGCGCAGAGCCCAAATGGTAAGGGGTTGAAAGTTGAAATTTGGTACACAGTTAGGGTACGTCACGAGAACGCACACTAAGAAGGGATTTTTTGAAATTCCTCCCCACAGGGGAGAGGGCCAGGATTAAGTCTTAACACTTCAATCAACGAGGAAAGTGTTACGTAACAATGGAAGTATTAAGAGAAAGCGACGTGCAAGACGCAGATGCAGTTTTTTCCGTTTTTGCGGGAAATCAAACATATTTTTAGACCTATCTAAAAATTCTGTAATTAGTCTGGAAACAGGGAGGACCCAATTCCTGCATTCTGTGAAAACAAATAAGGTTGACTATAACGTAATAATCTTAATGTTCGCTAAAACAGTTAGGAGTTGAAATTTGGTACACAGTTTGGTACTTAAATCTGGTACCCTAAGTGTTAAGTAACAATGGAAGTGTTAAGTAACAATGGAGAACAAGAGAAAGCGACGTGCAAGATTTATGGGCTCTGGAAAAAAAAAAAAAAAGAAAAAAGAGAAAGAGTAATACGTTAGAACACATTCAGTTTTCAAATTTAAACAGATTAGTTCGGTTTTTCTTTAGAACATTCGATGAAAATCAAACGATAAAATCAGAACACGTTGTGAAAATCGAACAATATTAGAATATTCGATTTTCAAATTTGACCTTTCTTTAGAAATATTTAGTTTGTTGATGAAATTACTCTTTTTCTTCTGTGACTATAATATAATAATCTTAATCTTTGCTATTGTTACTTTTGCACGAGCAACGCCGGGCCTATCTGCTAGTAAAAATATAATTTTTATGGCTGTTAAATAATAAATGGTTTTTAGTAGGTCCGCTGCTCATTTAAACTCAACAGTTTGTGCAATGTCCGCTATTGGTCCAGATTCGACCAATCCTGGCATGACACGAGTTGGCGATGACGTTTTACTGTGTTATACGAGTCTCTTTTAGCGTGTTATACGAATCCATGTTACATGAACCCATGTTATAGGGGGGTCTACTGTAATGCAAACATTAATGAAATTCTACTTTTGCAGTAAGCAAATGACAAGAATGTCTTTCTAATTAAAAAGAAAATAGTTTGATTAAGCAAATTTAAAGATCTTGTAATGGTAATTTTTGTTATCATACATTAAATCCACAATTTTCAGAATAAAGTATATATAATTTTTTAAATTTCATAAGTATGAAACTTACGGACAAAATATACAGTTAAACTATTATATAATACATTTAAATACAGTATGTATCAATATAAATACAAATACTTCTTGTAATGTACTGTACTTTATATAATGTTAAAAAATTTCATTCAAAAACTTAAAAATTAGCTTAATTTGCACTTTATTGTAACAGACATTAAAAAACTAAAGCATGCTATAAAAATAAAAAGAAAAACAAAATTTTATATATACTTCAGGTTCCTATTAAAGTAATGATCTTAAAATCATTTATTAGAACTATTATACATTTAACTATTATAATACATTTATAAAAATTTCAAAATATTTAAATTTTGTTCTTTTAATGGTGAGTAAAAAAATACAGAAAATAAAAATCATATCTTAAGATTTTAAATCATCTTCAACTGATAAAGATAATACATATACTATAACAATGATTTTCTGATGCTTCAATAGAAATGAGATGAAATAGAAATCAAGATTTATCTAAGAGATCGGTCTTGGATTTATCTTGATTTAAAATGAAAAATTTTTCTAAATATATATTACAATACATTATATTTATATTTCATGAATTTATTATTTAAAATGCTTTCTATCTTACTCTTTATATATGCATATGGCAATATAACGAGCAAACATGTTGCACATTTGCCTACCAATCTATCAACAATTGCATAGTATTATTATTCACTAAACAACAAATAGTCTATTGATAATCTATACATATATAATAGAGATGGTTGTTGATGTTGATGATGATGATGATGATGATGATGATGACGATGATGATGACGACAATGATGACGACGACCTCAGAGCCCAAACGGTTAGGAGTTGAAAGTTGAAATTTGGAGCACAGTTAGGGTACGTCATGAGAACGTACACTAAGAAGGGATTTTTTGAAATTCCCCTCCCCCGCGGGAAAGAGGGACAGGATTAAGGCTTACTGTGAAGAACTCTGCTTCCATTATACTATTTTAGATGCGGTTTTTATTTTTGATTGTGTTTTAATAGGATATGTCACAAAAATGTACCAGTACACTAAGAAGGAATTTTTCAAAATTCCCCCACAGGAGAGGTTGTTAATGCTTCCCCCACAGGTGGAAGTGTTCACAATGGAAGTGTTAAGAGAAAGCGACGTGCAAGATTTGCAGGCACAGATGCAGTTTTTTGCAGGAAATTGAACATATTTTTAGACACATCTAAAAATTCTCTAGTCTGGAAACAGGAAGACCTAATTCTCGCATTCTGTGAAAATGGGTAAGATTGGCTATAATGCAATAATCTTAATCTTCGCTATTGTTACTTTTTGCCCTAGCAACGCCGGTCTTATCTTCTAGTAATAATATAATATAAGAAATTTAAATACGTTGAAAAATATCATAATATAATCATAAAAAGTAGTTTTGAAATTTTAATCATGAATTTAATATTTTAAAAATTATTTTAATACACTGAATAAGAGGAAGAATATTTATGTCAATGCAATTCCATCTTACTGTTGTTCTTTTCAACAATCACTTTATAAGCAATAACATTTGTATATATCACTGTTATAGAAGATCATGTTGCTTACAAACTTCCTAATTAAAGTTGTTATATATTTTTTTTAAATTAATACTTAAATATATGAATAAATATAGCAAAAGATGTTGAACATACTCGAATAGAGAAGTATTGATGAATAGTTATAAAGTCTTTATATCTATCTATTTTTCACTTATAACCAAAGCCAAATAAATGACCAACATGAAGGATTGGGCTGTTTTTAAAATATCCCGATTCATTACAGCAATCGTTTGACTTATTTTTCACTTATAACTCTTGATAATCTATACATATATAATGATTTTACCAATACCAAATGATTTTTCATTTGTAATAGGTTTCAATATATTTTTACTAGCATATTCATATTGCATAATTAAATAAATTGGGATGTAATAATTTATTAATCACAGACAATTCAGCAAAATATTTATTGCAGATATGTTTTTGATTTATTGGAGATTTGTTGGAGATTTATTGGAGATATGGATTGGAGATTGGAGAAGGGATGATTTATATGAAAAACTAAATTGAAATTAATCAAAAAATACTAATTCTCCAATTACAATATACTGGCAACTAATTTAAAATCCTCAAATGCAAAACTTGAACAGTAACAATCAAATGAAGTTAAATTCTAATGTTATAATATTGTAACACAATATCATCAAGACAAGACAATTTTCAACATTGAAAAATCCAGACAAGATATTTCAATATTGCAAATCCCTACATGGCAAAGCATAATAATATAAAATTCTGACAATAATTTAATTTAGATTTTTTTTTTATCTAGTCATGATAATTTGAAATTATATATGAAAATTATCATTTGAAACAGTATAGTATTTTAAAATACAGATATAAATATTTAAACACAGATATAATACCTTTTATTTATTACCTTTACTGAAATTTTTCATCCATTTTCATTATTGTAAAATGCCACTTTATTTTCAGAGTGTAATTGATTGTCATGAATAAATTTGACATCGAAGGATGGACAAGCAGGAATGAGATTCATCTTTAACAGGGAGTTTGGAAAGGCAGTCGAAGGAAGTTGGAGATACAATGAAAGGATCATTTTAGCTAAGATACGAGCAGAATCCAGAAATTTGATGTTGATACAAGTCTATATATCAACCACAAGCTACAAGGACAAAGACATAGAAGAAGTATATGAGCAAATTGAAGAAGTTATAATGAAATCCCAGATAATGAGAATATGATCATCATGGGAGAGTGGAACACAATTGTAAGAGAAGGCAAGGAAGACAATATCGTTGGTAACTTTGGATTAGGTAGAAGAAACACCAGGGGAACCAGACTAGTAGAGTTTTGCTAAAGTCATGATCTCATTGTATCCAATCCCTTGTTCAAGCAGCCAAAGAGAAGAAGATATACTTGGACTAAACTGGGAGACATGAAATGGTTCCAAATTGATTACATCCTTGTGCAACAGAGGTACAGAAACCAAGTGAAAGTGAGCAACAGTTACCCTGGTGCAGATGTTGACTCAGACCACAATCTGGTATTAATGAAGAGCCACCTATACCTTAAGAACAAAATGGTAAAACCATACAGAAGATGGAACATACAAAAATTAAGAAAAGACACCAATGCTCAGAAGGAATTCAGGCAAACAGTAATACATGAGTTGACAAACTTACATAAGGTAACAAATAATAATATAGATTCCAAATGGGATAATATCAAAACAGAAATCATGAAAACTGCAGATAAATATATTGGTAAAGAAAGCAAAATAGTTTACAAACCATGGATTACAGCAGAAATACTGGAAATGATGAAGTAGAGAAGGCTTTACAAAATAGCACACAACTAGGAAAACTACAGAAGATACAGGAACTTAATTAACAGAAAAACGAAAAAAGCAAAGGAAGAATGGACCAACATAGCATGTAAGAAAATAGACGAGAATATGAAAAAAGGAAATATGGAAAAGATGTACAGGCAGGTGAAGAGAGAGATAAAATATCCTATGAGCATTATACTGGGAGTTGGAGAAAAACTTTTAGAAACAGAAAACTAAGAAAGGAACAAAGAAAAAAAATTATACTCAAAAGAAATATCAGAAATAACAAAACGGAAAGGTAACAGCATAGCAAAGTGAAAGTATATGTTGTTCCATTACTTGATGAGAGGGAGGAGTGAATAAAGTCTATGTAGGAGCTTTGAAAAGATCACTACAAACTAAGAAAATGGAGCATAGAAGTGATTTCATTTCAGAAGAGGAAAAAATCATGCTGAGTCAAAAAGTCCTTAATAAGGAAAAAAACTAACATAGGAAAGCCCAAAAATATAAGAAATAAGAGATTTTGGAGAGAGCATGAATACATGAAAGGCATTTAAGAGGGAAAGTAATTAATGGCAAAGAATTTGAAACATTCCCAAAGGCTTGGAAATGGTTCATAAAAGTATATTTTTATAAACCATTTCCAAGCATTTAATAAAGTATATTTTTTTTATGGTGTTAGGAACCTATTTTTTATAGGGACTTTTGTAAGAAATGAAAGAAGCAATTCATTTTCCATGATCTTATCATTATTTTATAGCTATCATTGCTTGTTGATGTGAAAACACAGTTCTTGCAGGGAGAGTATGAAATGAGAATGGAAGATTCAAGTAATTTTCTTATTAGGATGGGATAGTTAAGAGTGGGTGTCAATGATTTTATATTGTACAACATCCAGCATTCCTGATGACATATAAACAAATTTAGGTGACTTAGCTACCAAGCTGATTAACTTGTGTCTATCTGACATTCGGCCTGCTTGGAGAAACTAATATTAAATAGCATGTCTATTAAAACATGGTATTTAATATATTTTTAATATTTGGCAATAATCATCAGGCACTTTAATAATCATTAAAACATTTAAACATTTAATATAATATTTATTTTCATTATGTATACAAAAATATTTGTAAAGAAAAAAGAATAAGAATGAAAAGTTTATAAATCATACTCAATGAATGAAGGAATTTATTTTTAAGCGAATGTATACTTAGAAATGAAAAAAAATAACCAAGAAAATTTTTAATCAATATATAATTGATTATAAATTTTTTAATATATGCTTTTGTAACATTTTTCATAAAATATATAGGCTACTTGTAGAATTTATTAAGTTAAATTGATATAATCATATCTTCATGAATCAAATAAAATAAAATAAAAACAAAACCTTTGAATACCAGTAACAGAACTTTAACGAAAACTTTGAACGTTTTCAGCCTTCACCAAGGCCTGCCTCTGGTTTTTTAATGAAAAAGAACTCCAAAATGGAATGTTAGAAGGATAATATTTGAAAAATCAATTTTTAAAATTTCGAATACATCACAATGTAAGCCAAATTCATACATCTTCATGGATGCAATAAGCAGAAAAAAAATGACAGAGATAACAATAAAACAAACTAATATATCAAACATAATGTTGAATAATATGAAATTTAAAAATATATGTATTATCTCTTCTATTTATATCATAATCCACAAACGACACTTCCATTATTGTATAAATATTTGTTTTTGTATTTATAAATAACTATAAAAAGTTTCGTAAATACAGCACTTTTATGAGAGAGACGATTCTTCTAAAATTAAAAAATTTATTTTTAAAAAGTTAGTTAAAATATTATACACTAAGAAATAAATATTAACTCAAGGAATAAAATATTAGCAAGGTTGAGGCCAAAGTTTTAAATGCGAAAACGTGTATGTCGGATGTTCGGCTCCGCTTTTCTGTAAGCCTAGAAGTTTGACAATGGTGTTTGGAAAGTCAGTGGAATCATGCTCGACATTCCAAATGCCATTGTCAAACTTCTAGGCTTACAGGAAAGCGGCGCCGAACGTCCGAACAGCCGAAGTTTTAAATGCGAACGTACACGTTTTCGCATTTAAAACTTCGGCCTCAACCTCGCTATTAAAAAAGACAATAATGTTTGGCATCATTATTTTTAAAAATATTTGAACATTTTCAAAGATAAGTTGTTTTGAATTCTTGCTGTTTTAAATCATGCATTTATAATTGATAAAGTTTTTAAAATCTAGAAATGGAAAAATTTCTATGTGATAACAATTAACATAGATTATAAACAAAATGGCCATTTTTTGTAATCTAAGGCAGAATTGAGAGCTATATTAGATAAAATATTAGAGATTTATGTATATATTAGCCCAGAATAACTAAAATTCATTAATAAAACTTGTATAAAATCATATACGTGTTAATATTGTGAAAATTCAGCTCTTGAGGAACTTTTAACAAGTAACACTGAATGAGTGCCAAGAATAATTTTTTACTGATAAGAGATCTTTTTAAATTCAATGTTTATTTTAAAATTAAAAATCTAGAATTATAAAAACATAGCAGACAGACAATGACTAATTTAAATTCATTTTAATTACAAAAAATGTAATGTCTGTTACTTTAAATCATTTAGTAAATAAAATATTTTTTGGGACTTCATTCCATCATCAAATCTGTATACATTTGAAATGAAAAAAAAATGATAAAAATATTCATTTGAGCTTTTAATGAAATTTGAAACAGGACTGGCTTAAATTGAAGAAAAGGAACAAATATACAAAGTAAATAAATTTTACTTTTATTGTTATTTCTAAAATTAATATCAAAAAACATCTTAAATCCAGTAAAAATAAAAATGCTTATTAATAGAACAAATATATTCAACCATGTTCAATGGCAATCTTTACATTCTAGAATGGAATTTAATAACATCAAATCTTCTTTATAATATTTTCTAACAATTCTCCAGTAGCTTATCATCTTGATAATGACAAACATTTTTGATCCTTCAGCTGGATCTTCTTCAGGTTGAACATAAATGCTGTGTTTTAAGAAATGTTCTGTTAATCAAATACATATCTAGATAAAAGTTTGACCTGATAAAAGGATCGAAAATGTGTCGTTATCAAGATAATAAGCTACTGGAGAATTATTTAAAAGGTACTACAAAGAAGATTTGGTGCTATACTTCCATTCAAGTATTAATAAGTGTGAGTAGGAATTTAATAAACAGAACACACAACCAAATCAAAACCAGCAACCATGTAATTAATAAATAAAGAAACAGTTACTAATGTTTTCATCTATTTAAAATAGACATTATCAGGCACATAACACAGAACAAATGACTACATTAAAATCCTATTTTAACATAATTTGATTAAGGATTTTAACGTAGCTAAACAGTGGCATAGCTAGGATTCTCTGGTGTGGAACCAGATTTGTGGACCCCTGAAAAAATTTTTTGGGTCTTTTTTCGTGATTTTGGGGCCCCCATGGGCCTATCGTTTTCCAGGGGCCCAGTGCAGACCGCACCTACCGCACCCCCTAGCTACGCCACTGTAGCTAAAACTGGTTTCGTTGTGTGTGTTTATCCTATCCCAGTTTTGAAAAGTTACAGAACAGGAAGCACATTTGAAATTAAAAACTTTCAAAAATTACAAATTTAAATAGCAAGTTATTTCTAAGCAGGCAAATCTGTTTTGTTTGTTAAATTTAAGCTCATCCATTTTTGAATTACATTTAAATGCTCAAACAAATATTTCTATAGTTCTTGTTCATTTTGAATACATGGAGCAGTGGTTCTTAACCTTTCCAACTTGTGAGACGAAGGTTCCTTCGTTTCACAAGTTGGAAAGGTTAAGAACCACTCATATACATTTATTGAGAACCACTAAGGTTAAGAACCATTCATATACATTTTATTACGTGGAGCATTAGCATCAATAAATTCAAAAATCAGTAAGCAATTCCCTGTTTTCTATTATCATAAAACAATGAAGCAACAAAATAATAAATTTCATTGTACTGAACAAAATAGTAAACATGGAATTTACTAAGAATAAACTAATGTTGTTGTATCATACATTGGAATAAATTTGCAATAAAAACTTTAAAATCCAGATATTCTACAGAATGCAGGTTGAGAACAACAGGCATAGATGATCTACTAACGAGACAAGAAAGTTCCAAAAATACATTTTATTCATTAATAAATGTTGACTCCTATACTTAATATAGCATTTTTATGGTTTTCTATAATTTGTTTTTGTCATCTCAAATCATTACTGTATTTGCTTTCCAATTTTATTTCAGTTTGTTGTATTTATAGACATAATAAAAACATTTCCTAAATATTTATAATAAAAAAAAAACTTTATATATACACGAGTTTCTCGTGTTCGTACTAAAATCTGTCGATTCTACAGTAATAAATTCTAATATATTATTTCTTTTATGAAGAATAGATTCAAATAAATTTAGAAATATTTTTAATACATAGACATTAAACCTCATTACTTTTTTAGAATCCTGAAGTATATTAGATTATCATACATATAACTTACCTGCAGCGAAGAAAAAGCCAAACTACTATGGATGCCAGTGTGACTGCTACCAGTCCACCTATTATTGCTATCTGCATAATAAATAAATAAGTAACTTTTGGGAAAAAAATATATTGGATAAAAAAGGAGTATTATTAAAATCAATGCATTTAAATTAAAAACTGAAAACCTAAATTAAATGCAAAAAAGAAATGCTATAATAAACATTCACAAGCAAGAGATAAATATATGCACTATTACATGCAACATTTAATATCAACATTAGATTACATACAATATGTAAAATGTTTATAAGCAGATAATAATTTCAAGTATAAAAATGAAAAAGTAAAATAAAAATTATTACACTTTAAATATATTCAATTTTTAAATTCCGCATAAGCATAAAAAACAAATGTTTTAATAAATCAGAGGCAAATAATACAGAGTTTGTAATTTTCCTCACAATAAATTGTTAAACTTTTATTTTTTTAAATTTAAAATTTGAATATATATACTGTATATACACATTTCGGTCTTGATGTTCTGGAAATTTTCCTATCATAATAACATCATTGTTTTATAGTTGTTTTATTTGTTTATAAATAACAATTTTATAAACAAAAAATTATTTATAATAAAATCTGTTTAAAGTTTTGTATTACCATATTTTTGAGGTATATATTTAATATTTAAATGACAATCATTTAATTTGAATATGTCATATAAAAAAAATTGTTGTTATACCGTACCAAATAAATTATTCTTTTAAAAATTCGATGCTAATCCACTGTCTAAAAAATTTATAATTTTTCATGTTTAATGCTATATATTAATAAGGTCTTTAACTATTTTATTAATTCCAGATCATAAATAGAGGAACTAAAAAAAGAGAGTAAGTTCTGAATTTTCTATGAACCTGGAATAAGAAACTCTTACTTACTGTAAAGTGATAAAAATAATTAAATCTTGATTTAACATAAAAAATACATTTTCCATAAAATAACTAAAAATACAAAAAAATTCAGTAGAAATTCCTATTAAATTATCTCAGTACATCAATGAAATGACACTTTTAAACATAAATATTCAAAATATCTCTGTTTGAATAGCTCATAAAGCTTTTAATAAAGAGTTCAGAAATAATATATTTAGTAAATATAAATTATCTTACATTAAATAAATTATTTAAAAAATGAAAAATTAAATATGTTTTGAATAAAATCCCAAATTCAGATGTAAAAATCAAGACAATTGGATCTTTAAATTTATAATAAATTAATAAACAATTATATTTAACAGATATTAACTATTTAAATTCCAGTACAACATTCAAAAATGAACACCAAACATTTTTACAGTTACTGATATATTATAGAAATCTCGTGACCTTTATCTGTGATTTAAAATACATCTTAAATCACTAAATCAATTTTTGACTGATGTTTTGTTTTTAAAAAGATAAATTATAGCAATAAAAATTTTGATTAATGAATATCTACATTATAAATTTGTTATAAGCTATATATAGAATGTGCTATATATTGAACATAGTTTTAGAGTCCCTGTAAAAGAGACTTATCTGCAACTATCCTATGTTTTAGAATGAAGCATTTTTAATAAATTCATAAGATCTCTATGTACAGTTTTTAACTGTTTAAAATAAACAAAAAGATTTTTCTATAAAATTATTATAAATAAAACTTTATCAACCCATATGCAATACTTTTATAATATTTTGATACTATTTTAATACATAAACCCTCTTTTTTATACATAATTTTAATTACTGAGAATAATGTAATAATAAAATGTAACAATAAACAAATGAAATGAGAGGTGTCTTGACAGATATTTAAGATATTTTTGGAAATATTAACATCAATTTATTATTTTCTTTGTTCATTTTTATTGAAAGATTATTTATAATAATTTCTTATAACATTAAAAAAGTAAAACAGACACATTCATTTCTTTCTAATTTATCATCGATTGAAGTATAACCTATTGCTAAAATATCTAAAGAAATTAATTGAAATATAATCTTTATTTAATAAATTAAACAGAAATTAAATCTTATGAAGTAAATAATATTTTATAATTATTAAAATCTATTATATAATATTTCTCAAATACAAAAATAAAATTGAAGAATAAGTAAATATTTTAATACCTTCAATTTTTTTAATATAAAGTATAAACAAATAATCTTTATGGTTAATGTTACCTATGGTTCCAAGATGGCAGCTTGTCTGATTCCAGCAAGGAAACAGTGGGGATGCATGTTCTAACCTATTCTAATAATTTTGTTGGTAATAATTATGGTAATTTATTAGAACAGATTAGGTTAGGTTAGAACGTGCATCCCCACCATTTCCCTTCTTCTATTTGGCTGGAATCAGAGACGAGCCACCATCTTGGAACCATAGGTAACATTAACCGTATTTTTTAAATTTACATTTATGATTTTCGTTATTCATATAAAAGATAATGTTTTTATCGGCAGATTGGATAATTATTTTAATAAAAATGCTAAACTCATATTACTTTCAACTAATGAAACATGCATGAATTTCCTGGCATAAAAACTAAATGAACGTATTTAGTAATAGACTAAACTTGTTATTATTTTGTATTATTAAAATTTATATTGAAACTATAATTCCTTATTAACAATTAATAACACAAATTCTCTTCTAGAAATCAAAATGTTTTTATTGTTAAACATGTTTATATCATTCTCTAGATCTAAAAAATTTTTTAATATTTTTACAATATGATTTTTATGTTAATTTCCACATTTTAATTTCTTATAAAACATTTTAAAATTATTTCTTACATTAAGCTTACGAATTTTTATATTCTAAATCATCATTATCAAATTATTTTCATACATTTTTCATCTTAGAACTTATGGTAAAAAGTAAATTTTATATATAAGTTTTGGTAATAACAAAGAAAACAACAGTACTAATGTATAAAGAACTGTTTAAATTAAATATTAAATGTAATTACTCCGAAATTAAGAACAAATAAAAATTGTTGCTGGTTATATCCAGATTTGAATTAATATTTCAAATATTTCATCAACAAATCAGTATTCGTGTAATTGTATCAATGCGACAGTGTATTACTCTGACACAAAAACATTGGAAAATATTAATGTGTAACAAACCTTCTAATAAAAAGTTTTCAAGTTAGCATTTATAATGATTATTATATATATAAAATATACATAAATTTCAATGTTTTTATAACTTTTAAATATGAATTTTTATAATAATTTTGCACAATGTACAGTACCATACCATTCTGTTATGAAAACTGTTCTGCAAAAGAATATCATAAATTATCAAATTACAAATAACAGCATCATTCTAGCATTATATATATACATAACAGATATAGATAGGAGTAATAATGCAAAATTTAACAGTAACACTTTTATTATCACTTGGCTTTATGAAGGATTGGGAAGCTAAATGATAGTAAAAATATCAAAAACATGATACTGATTCATATGTCCAGGTGCAAATTTAAACAAAAGCAGTAAGCTGTTTATAATATTCTTAATTTATATTCCATAAACCTTCAAAATTTTAAAGTCGAACAATCATAAATTTACATTTTAATGTTATTTGGGATCTAATATGAAACGATGATAACCTTTTCATATCGTGAATTTAGATTTCAAATAAAATTAAATTTTTTCTCTATAATAGTATAAACTTTAACAATAGTTATAATTAGAATTAAAACAGATATAATACAGTGATGGTTATCAAGTAAATGTACGGTACATTTCTATGCTATTTTAATTATTCTGATTATTCAAATGTGCGTATCACTTATCCCCAAGAGATAAATAAAATCAGAAACTTTATAATCATTCTCGTACATAAAAGAAATAAGCTATTTATAAAATGCTTTTAACTTTGAATAAATAGATTTTCAACAAAAGAAGCAAATTCTCAAAAAAAAAACAAAAAAACACTTAAAAATTCCAAACGACCATATTTTATTTTGCCAACCATCGTATAACGTTAAACGATTAAAAAAGATTGCATTTCATTCAATTAATTCTTCTAATTGGCATTCCTACAGTGGCCTGTTATACCTTCAAGGGATCCACAAATTTGAATTGGGAGGCTTCGCATTCGATTTTTTTCGCCGAGGGAAAATATTTTCTTACAAAAGATCAGTTTGTGGCCCCTGTCGAATGGCGAAATCACCCATAGGATAATGCGCCAGTGGACAATTACTAAACATTTGTTTACATTCTACACCACCAACATCTTATTCTCTTTCCTACATTAATTTTATACGTTATTAATGCAAGAAATCAAGTAATGTCTTCTCTATTTTTAAACACACAGTTAAAAGCTAAAAATATATAATTTAATCAGAATTCTGAACAGATTAAATTATGATGATTTGATTTTACCTATTATCTATTAAAAAACATATAATTACCCAAAACATGTGTTCTGTTTTAAAGTAGATGTTACTTTCAGTTAATTTGTTTATGCATTTGTATACATGACAATTAACTAAAAGTAACACCTACTCCACAAGCTACATACTGATGCATTGTCTGATAATCTTCATAAAACTACAGTATATGAACTATAGGCATGGGTTAACTGTATACAGAAACCTGACCGTCCTGAGAATGATTTTAAGCCACTTACCCAGTAATAATGATCAAAAAACGTCTTAAACTCATTGTCCATCGCCTTCTTTCCTACTCGACCATGTATATAGGACGATGACAACGGTTCATACGTTAAGTTTATTAAAGCAATTAATATATTTACCCATTACCCTTTTAATTACTGACAGATCATGGCTTAGAAAACGAAATAAAACCAATCGAACGGAACGTGTTCACGAATATTAACGAAGTAACCTTGCCAAACTTTAACTAAACTCATGACGTCAATTTCACACGTCAATTTCTACTACACTAGCACATGCGTTATGATCACTTCCGTTTCCTGCATACAAAAAAAATGTATATATTTATATGTAATATATCTGTATATATCGCCTCGATTTCCTTATATTATTGATTTAAATGCATATTAAGTCGTTTAAATACGCTTTATACGTACATCTTTCGTAAAATTAAATATATGCATATGGCCTATTTATTTATATATATGGAGTATATATTATTATTCGGCGTCGAGTTTATGGAAGGCGAATGCTACGGTTGATTTTTTTAATGGTGTAGCTCGGTTAGGTTGTAAGGTACGTGGGTGACCTTTATTGACCTTTGACACAGTTACCCCGCGAAAAAAAAATGGTGCGCAGTCGACAGGATTCGAACCTGTGCGGGAATATCCCAATGGATTTCAAGTCCATCGCCTTAACCGCTCGGCCACGACTGCTTATGCATTAATAACCTTTCATATTCTTATATAACGAGAGCGTAAGCGATTAAATAACAAAGTGGTGGTTCGGAAAAATATAATTAATGGCCGAGTTAGAAGGCGCGTGAAATAATACGAAACTTTCGTCCCAACACTATTTTCGAAAAGCAATGTGTTGTAAAGCAGCGTGCATAACGATGTACGTCATACAACGCCATCTATTAACAATTTATCGATTAATAATTTTTTTGATTACGTAAATTTATTTACGTTTTAATAATATTAATTAACAATTTTATCCGAAGATACGTATTCGAATCGAATTTCAGAATATTAAGAGATATTTTTAATCGATAATCGAACAAAATTGAAATAATTTACGATAATTCTATTTAACACGTAATCGCCATTATTAATTATTTAACTGTGTTTTTAAAATTAAAATTATGCTTAAAATTAAAATTCGATAAAATTAACGTAACTTACATATAATCGTATGCACATATCGAAAAAATAAAGGAACGCTCCATCCGAGTAATACAATAACAACAAGAAAAAAGAAAAAAAAACCTTGAATTATTTAAATTTTATTTTAAAAATACTCATGTCGGAAATACGATAGATATCTGCATTAAAAAAATAGGAAAGTATCGTAAAAGTTTCGAATGAAATGATTCATACAGCCGCTCTTAACGTTGTTTTTCTGTTACTCTTATCTTGTCGTATTTCTTGCGATAAAATATTTTTATTTGTCTACAAGAATAGATAAAAATTTAATTATACGTGTCTTCTTTTAGGGCATTATATATTAGTTAAATTGCAATAATCTAGATTTATTTTATAAACGATTGATTTTCCAATCGATAGCTCTCGAACCCTTATATAAATATCGCTTCTCATACGTAATTAATCGATTATTTTGCAAAATTTTTGATTAAAGTAAGCAATATTAATCGATTATGTTCTCCGGCATGTAAAAATATTCATTTTTTTCTATACAAAAATAATATATAATTAAATGACTATTAAAAAATTAACGTGAAAATTTCTTCGTAATATAAAACTAGAAATATTGTTTTTTAAATAAAATTTAATTTTGTTAATTAAATCTGTTTAATTTCTATCTAATTACATTATTTTTGTGCGCAATAGTCAAAAAAATTCTAATGATTGCGCATCACAATTATTAATTTATTATACTGTTAAGAACAATCAATCAGAGAATATTTTACAGAATATTTCGAATGCAATAAATGTTTAAACATAAATTAAGCGTAAATTATTAAAGATCGATTATTAATTTGACTTGATAACAGAAATAAGACTAAAAAAAAATCCTTTTTAAAAATTAATAAATTTAAAAAAAAATTATTTCTATATCATTCAACAGATGGCACCACATAAGATAATTTTTGTTTAAAAAATTTAAAAACGTATTTAAATTTAAAAATCGTAAAGAGTTTTAATTCCCGTAATATAACATAATAAATTATAAAATTTTCAATTCTTACACTTAATAATATTTAAATTTGATATTAAATACTTAATGTAAGTAAATAATCAAGACTAAGTCTTATTTAAGTATCGTATTTAAACGTTAAAATCTTTATTTAAACGTCATTTTGACGTAATAATTTTTCATAGACATCGATTCGAAATTTGAAATTTCAAATTGTGACGAGTTCGAAAACGGGTGTTTGACATCACACTTTAAATTCCAACAAGGATCAATCGACCAATGAGAAGCGTCCAGCGCACAATGTCGTATGGCAACGTTGTATCATTCTATTGGCTGGTAGTAAATCGTGGTGTTATCCTATTGGTGGTGAACACGAGAAGAAGCCGGTAGGGATAAAAACCGTGGAACGTACTTCACCTAATCACATTTCGATCAGTGAACATTGTTGTTGGTACTGTTTGATCCCATTTTTTTCTTTTTAATAACCGAATTATTCAAATATGAGAAGAAAACTTTTATTTCTAGGCGTGTTGTTATTGGCAGGTTAGTGAATTTTCTCTTCTACTAAGTGAAATTTAATAATTATAATTTTTATTTTTTATTTTTTTTATAATAAATTTAGAAGATTCTAGAATTGCTAGCTTATTAATTGAGTTTTAAAGAGTAAAATTGATAAATTTCCTGATTAATAAACTTTTCATTTGCAGGATTTCCTTTGTTTCAGCACCTCTTAAATGTCATTTGTATTTACAGATTTCCTGAATTATAAAGACAAAGTTCTTATATATTTTTATAATAAAAATTATATTTGATCATTTATAAACACTGCTGAAGGTACTTTATGACTTCACCTTCAAGTTTGATTTTAATTGATTGAATATTAACAAAGATATGTTTAAAATTCATAAATAACCTCGTCTTTTTATAAAATTTTAACTTCGAATCGAGTATTGCTTTAGCAAACAATCGGAGAGAGAAATGATCATAAACAAAGACGCCGTTTCCTGTAATATTTAAAGAGCGGGATATCGGGTGCATTAACCTGACAGATTGATGTGTCTGTAGCTTTTGAAAGAAAATTTATGATTTTGCAGTTAAGAAACTTGCAAAATTAAATAACTCAAACATGTTTACGGTTTAAAATGTAACAAGAGTCTAACCGGTTGTGTTTTTCTTGTAGCTACTCTCTGTTTGGCCGAAGACGAGACCGAAAATGAAATCAAAGTCGACGAAGATTTGGGTAGCAGCAGAGAGGCTTCTCGTACGGACGACGAGGCAGTACAGAGGTAAAATATTCTTTTATTCTTGGATGACAATTTACGGTATTTTATACAAGTAAAAATATGCGAGACTGTTTTTTAGTTTGTCTTGTTTACGGATAAAAACCATTTGTTCAGACATTGCAAACTAAAATTTTTCATTTATATAAAAATAATGACAAGCTTGTGAAACTTTAAATGAAACATGTTCAAAGATGTTCTTTTGTTAATTGTGTACAATCTATTTAGGAATCTTAACTCTTCAGCCTGTCTTATTGTAGAGAATCAGATTAGGAAATACTGATGATGTAATCATACGTCTGACTTTTTACTCTAGTATTTCTTAGTTTATGCAATAAAACTCCCATAACCTGCAAAGAATAATTCCAAAAAACAATAGAGAATTTCAAAGCATGAAAAAATGCTATTTTACGTTTCTGATTTTGTATTTTGAAAATACTGTTATTGCAAAAATAAATCCTGTTTTAATCTTTAGGAAATTTGAGTTTATACACTTAAACAATTGTCAAATTCTAAACAGTTTTTACAAATGCAAGTTTTATTCAAGTAAAAATTATCACCACTTTAACTTTGAAACATTTTTGTTTATCTTCAGCAATAATATCTAATAAAATCACTTCAGTTAATATGGTGAGTTAATACAGAAATCAAATTGTTTCAGGTTGTAATTTAAAAGTAGACCTAACTTTTTAGGAATTTTGGTGAAGTTCACTTGCCTTCATTTTAAAAGGGATATATGGTGATCTCTGCCACCATATATATGTAAAACATCACTACCCTATTTATAATAATTAGTTTGAATTACTCACTTCTCTGTATTTAGTATTGTAAATACAATTATTAGTCAATAGCGAGATTGAGACTGAAGTTTTAAACGTGAAAACGTGTATGTCGGACGTTCGGCACCACTTTCCTGTAAGCCTAGAAGTTTAACAGTGGTGTTTGGAATGTCGAGCATGATTCCATTGACTATCCAAACACCATTGTCAAACTTCTAGGCTTACAGGAAAGCGGCGCTGAATGTCCGACGTACACGTTTTCGCATTTAAAACTTCGGCCTCAACCTTGCTAATGCATCATTTAAAATCACACTTTTCAGATTTGTCATTATGATTAGCTTTGTAACTTGGTTTTTGCTATGTCAAGCACACCAATTGAATGTGTAATCTTAGTCTAGAATCTAGAATTAATCACAAGCAGTAACTTCAGTTAGTGCCTTTTATTCATGATAGAAAACATGCAAGGGGAACAAAGCAAGCCAACTAGCTTGGTTACAACCACACACCAAAACCGGTTTTTTGAACAAAAGAGATTTGTGCCTAATTTATTTCTCTGTTCCAAGATTAAGAAAACACTTGGACAATAAAACAGTACCAAATTTCATGTCACTATAAGACTTTGTCAATAGCTATTCTTTTCTTCTGGTTTTTTTTTTATCTATAGTCAAACCCATTTAATATTGCATCTATGGGACTGTCAAAATATGATGGCGTTAAGAGGAATACAAAAGAAAATTTTTAGATTTGATGAATAGGTTTTAACTGCACCAGTACATGAAGACCTACTGTATCTCTTACATTTGCCACATTAAATTTAAATACATAACAAACAGTTAAAGTTATTATCAAGTACAAAATTGCATATACTGTAATCATTAAGTTAAATAAGGTAAAAAAAAAAAACAAAGAAAACTATACCTTTGCTTTCTAAGTGTGGATTTCTATCAAAGCATGGTGTTTTTTTCCAATTTTTGGTCAAGTAAACTGTTAGATTTCACACTTAAAACCATTAAAAAAAATTAGATTTTATAACTTAAAACAGATATTTTGTTATGAATTTAAAAATTTATTAATAATTTTAAAAAAATGTCAGTAAACTGTGTTGATAACACTTTGTTTAGCTGTTTATGGCTGTGAACTTTATAATACGTGGAATGTACTGTGCATACAAACACCTTGACATTAACTGATTTCTGCTAATAGAGGGACTGATATTTAACCATAGAAAACTTTATAAATTTATTTATGGGAGGTTAACTGGCAATAAATTTCTGACAATAACCAGTATCTGATTGTGGGTCCGACAGTATCTAGTTTTTTTTTTTTTTTTTTTTTTGTCTTTCTATATTCATCTTCTTTCTTTGAAATCCAATGCAGCTATTTTATTTCTCAAATGTGAGCTATATTTTTAATTAATGAAGACAATTACTTTGAGTAATTATGTAAAATATTATCTTGGAAAAAATTCTTGCACAGATTCTGTTCTATTTATTCATTATAATGGAGAAATCTTTGAGAGTAACTTTTCTTCTGGGTGAGAGCATTAATTTTTGTTTTATGTTGTTATTCTAAATTTTTGTGATGGAAATAGTTTACAAAAAAATATACTAGTCTTCTTATTAGAACAAATTTTGAAATGGATTATATAGAATAAGGTGATGCTTTCAGGAAGGACTTTTCAAGGAAAACTATTTAGATGTCACACGTGAAGAAAATTGGCAAACTTCATGTAGCTAGTCCATTGGTTAGGTGCAAACATATGCCAGTTATCAGTATTCGGTAATTTTATCCACTTGCCTAATAATGGTGCCTATCACTTTGGGATTTACCAATACTGATAACATTAAGTAGAGCAGTTAATAAAATCAGAATTACTACTAATTGTAGATTTATTTGACTATGATATTAAAAGAACATGCTAAAACACAAATTTATGAATTATAATTATTGTTGTTAACTAAAAGTAATTCATCCAATGTGCGCTGCTGTTTTTTGTTTTCGTTTATTTAGTACTATCTTTAATAATAACTAATGCATAAGCGAAGCAAAAAAATTCCAACAATTTAAATTACAGTATGAAATATTTGACATATAATTATAATATACTGTAAAATATTTCAACTATTCAAAACTTTTCCCCTGAAAGGAGTTAGATGTCTGGCACGACTCCATTACTAACGGAAAAATATGATGTACAGGGGTAAGACACTGCAGTACTGATTTGAGTGGAGAGCATATATTTTAAATTAAATAAATTAAAACTATGATTAAAAATTGCAGCCCAGCATTGTGATGATGTCACAACAAATAATTGCTCGTTAGTATTTATACAGTTGAGGTATAACTTAATATTTACTTTAACAATGATAGTTTTTTTTTTTTTTTTAATGTTTAACACCTAACATAATTGTTAAAAAATGAAACATATTTGTGCATTTGTATTCACTTTAGAATATTGATTATTTTTTAAAAAGTGTGTGTGTAATTTACAAATATATAAAATGCATTATACATAGTTAACAACCTAAAGATCTAAATACATATCGTATATCTTGGCAGATAAGATGATAGTTGAATCATAAAAAAAGGCCCCCAAAATCCAGGGTCGTCTTATAGGACAGATACAAAAAAAAAAAGATTGAAATTTATATAAATTAAAACCATTATAAAAAAAATGAACAAACTAATTATTTACTAGTAGAGAGTAGGGTATGTGCACAAAATAGAATAGCCCATATGACATTTTTGTGAATAGTCAATTATGAGTAGGACATAATATGATAGTTTGGGGGTCGTCTTGTAGGAGAGATATATGCTAAAACTATAAAACTTCGACGAAAATTTATACCTCGTCTTATCTGTCGAGATATACGGTAATACTAAAATAAAATGTTTGAAAATTTTTATTACTGATTCTGCATCTCAGTTGTACTACAAAATTGATTTATTTTATCACAGTAAATATCTTAAATCAGAATTCAGTACCAAAAAAATGTTTAGGGTTGAAGTTTAATTCTTTGGCTGCAATAAACTATCAATTAAGTAAACAGTAAATCTAAGGATAACAATTCAGCAAATTGTTGAAACCTTTGAAATTAAATGTTAAATTTGAATGGGTCAACAATTTACAATCTTACTATAATAAATGGAAACTATCAACTGATATTTACCAAGTAATATATCTTGTTTAGAACATTCTCAATCTTTTTCTATTGAGATTAATTTAAAATTTTTAATTCTGATCAGCTTTACCGTCTTCATTTTTGTCTCTCTTTCTGTCTCTCTCTCTCTCTCTCTCTCTCTTCAACCAATGGTTGGTGGGTAAACATGGATTTATGCAGTCTTATAGCTTCTCTCTTTGCTTAGCTAGCTATTTTATCTGTTGATAAGGCCTTTTCCATAATAACTCCTCGAGATATTCCACTCTGGGTTTTCTACGTCCCCTTTTTCTCTCTATCTTTCCTTCCAATAAAACATTTATCCATTCTGAGTGTCAAATTAGGTGGCCAATCATGTCATTTCTCCTTTCCTCTATCATTGTCAAAATCTGTCTCTTTTTTGTTGCCTTTTCCAAAACAGCCTCATTCTTTTTTTTCATTCACAACACTCGCATCATTCTTTGCCAGCACTGCATCTCAAAGGCCTCCGGTTTTCTTTTCTCCGATGTTTGGAGTGTCCATGTCTCCGAACTGTACTATGCTATTCTCCATAAATGAATCTCTTCCTAACATCAATTTGATACATTTTTCAATGTTAACATCTGTTGTTTCCTATAAAATGCCTGTTTTGCTTCAGCTATTCTCACTGTAACATCTCTTTCACTCCTTCCGTCTGTGGTAATTATGCTTCCTAGGCATGAGGTAATTATCAGTTTTGTATATCGACTACCAATATCACTTCTTTTATAATTTTCATTATGAAATTTTTGTATAAAAATAAATTATATTTATAATCATTAGCATTTGGTTTAAATCTTGGACAGATTATAAAATTTTCTACATTTTTTCACTTGGCATCATCGAAAATTGGTTATATCTTCAATATTGAATTTAATAAGTGTGCACAATATGTAATAACATATACAACATACTACATATCTTTTTTAATGATTAGAATATCAATCATTTTATTTTTGACAAGACTGTCTTGTTTATAAAATTGCAGTGCCTGCTCACTTACCAGCTTAGAGGTATGAAGGAGTACATGTCAGGAGTTGCAATTTGGCACAGAGTATTAGGTGCTCAAATCATGCATGTATTAAAAAAACCAGGCTTGTAGGTACTCAGGGAACTGAGAACCAAGTTAAAATAAAATACAAAATGGTAATGCACTCTACAAACAGGCAGTAGTGCAAGATTTGTGCATGCGTTGTTTATTGGGAAGTTGGAAATGCGAATGTTGCTAAACCAAATTTTGACAGACCAATCTTTGAAAAAATCTATTTACCTGCCCCATGTTATTCCCCACATATCTCTGGTTGCCATGTGCTGACCTTGACTGGTTGACCAAAGATATCTCGTTTCATCATCAAAATGTTTTTGAAACTAGATAGCGCTAGTTAGTTTTAATATAAAATTATAAATTATAACTTCCAAAATATAATTTTTCTTTTTACATTTTATTAATATATATATTATATATATATATATAATATATATATACACAAACAACAGTATATATACAGGGTGTCCCAAAAAGATGTACTCACTCTTTGATAGACGATTAATAATATGTTTTTTTAATTTAGTAATAGGTTTTAAATTAATGTATTTATTTATTTGTTTCTTGATTTAACTTCTTAGGACTGTGTGTTTGTCAAGACACATCTATTTACAAAAAAATATTTATATATTTGACAATCAAAGAGTGAGTACATCTTTTTGGGACACCCTGTATATTGTTTGTGCAGAATAATAAAATAGCTTTGGACGATACAACAGCCAGGATTATTTCTTTCAAAAACTGGAAATTTTCATTAGTCATCGACAAAAATTCAACCCAGGGTGACATGCTGCAACGAAGAGAAATTTCAAAATTGGATAGGTTAATTTCACCAAAAATGCATTGTGGACGACCTCGCGGTCGTGGCTTGTGAAGTTTGAATGATCACGCTTAAAACCAGCGATATCAAAGAAAATTAGAGAATGAGAACGAGACCCGCCAAGCGTCAGTGATCTCGCTTAGTAGTGAGTCTCCGAGACACAGTCTTGTCCCAAATACAGCTTTGCCATTTTACTTGTTTTAGATTATATTAGCAATTATTGTTACTAAAGTGATATTTTAAATTACACTGCATTAAAACGAGTTGGAAATTAATCTCTTTGAAACTTATCATTTTCTCATGGTGTATCATTTTGAAAGTTGTTATTGATATCAAGGATCAAATTTTAAATTAAATTCTAAATTTTATATTAATTTATATTTCACTTAAAATCTAACTTTAATTTTTGCAGTGTTAAGCAAATACTATAGTTTGTTTCATTATTACTAATATTAATAGTAAATTAAATTTATTCTAAACAAATTATTCGAACGAATAACTTAGTTCAAAATCAGTAATCACAGTTGTGCAATTGCCCCATGGTGTCTTTATTCATGCAACATAAAAGATATAGCCAATAGCATAGGGGAGGACAGTACCCTAATTGGCACTTTTGTTGTATTGCAACAAAGAGAAGTTTTTTATTAGGATAGATAAGATGATGTCTAGTGATTTTTTTTATTTTTTCACAAAAATACTGCTCATTACCAGAATTTCTGACAATGATAAAGACCACATTCCTTTGAAGATGTCCTTATTGATCCTTGCACTTAATAGCACCAGTAAGTGTCCTAATTCTTTCCATGGGTTTTCCCTATGTCTCTGTCATTTTTCACTTTTTGTCTAATTATGTTGTGTGTAACCCCACAAAAAACACAAGGATTGTTTAGAGTGGCACAAACTCTAGCTACGTGACTGATTGTACCTAGTATATTCTTAAATTTTTCCTGAACAAGTTCTAATCTCTATCAAATAAATCCTAAGAATTTAGCTCTTTCCAATTGATCATCATTTTTTTTTTCTCTACTAATTATTTCCTTCTGATTGGTATTTTTATTAAATGCTTGTGTTAATTTTGTTGACCAGGAAATGTTTTAAATATTAGTGAACAAATTACACATTTTTTTTTTATTTAATTGATCTTTTGTTACAAATTGTTTTTAATATGCTTATGGTTATGCTATTGTATATTTTTGCCAATTGAGAGACGCCAAGGTGACCTCACTCGGGATGCTCGTACGTTTAGCATCGACCCTATTCAAGATTTTAGATAAAATTTTTCTACGTAAATTAAGGAACTATTTTATTAATAAAACTGAAATAATGCATGACAGAAAGAATTTTAATAATTATTTAAAATTGTAAATGAGGCAATAATAATGATGATAAATGCTGTCAAGACAGATTTTGTTTCTTTTTTAATTGTTTTGTAAAAGAGTAATTACTAAAATAAACAGTGTTTTTTAAATATAATAATAAAATATGTCTTACGAAATTTTGTTTTTTAATCAAATTTTTAAATTAACATTAGCTAAATATTTTCAAATTTAGTTTTTGAAAATATAAATTACATCTAATTTACAGATTTTTTTTTTTTTTTTTATAATAAATATTAATAGGATGATGTAAATCAAAATGTCTAGCAATTTTTAACGTTTGAGAGTTTAATTTGTAAAAATAGAAAATTTCATCACCATTTTAATTACATATATTAGAATATTTTTAGATTATTAATACATTTTTACGTAAATTATATATGTATAATTCTCATAAAAACATAACCAAAGATCTAATGATTTTGGATTTATTCAGTACTTTATCATTAAACTTTGCCACACTCGATTTAGATAGTAACTTGATATTAGGATCAAAATGAATTTTTACGCAATAAAATTCATTTTTTTTCTCGTGTATTTTGGAATTTGTCTCTTCTTATACTAAAATTGCTTTTCCTAAGTCACTAACTTAATCATACAGAACATTAACTAAAATATTCCAATTGAATATTTTGAATAATTAGTTTAATGAATTAAATAAGTTATTTCATTTAAATAAATCTAAATTACCATAAAGATATAATTTATATCTAGCTGTTACATATATTATTTTGTGATTGCTATCCTGCAATCAGAAATGGCCATTATGCAACTCTTCTGTCAATTACTTTATTAATACAGGCTTTGAGATTTTGTAATATTGTAGAAATAGTTTATTTTTGTTTATAATACGTAGCTTTGATTTGGTAGAGAAAAATTTAAATGCTTTTAAACGAATTATTAACGTAAATCCAATTATGCCAATTACAGAATGGATTCTAAGAAATAGTATAATAAATATTCCAACTGCCAGAACTTCTTTAATAATTTAATGTAACGTCATTACAGTTTTGTGTTGACATCCTTTTACTGATATGTTATGTTACCGGCAGTCTGAGTGGAACACAAGGGGTATCTAGATAATGCACTCAAAAGCACCATAAACTATGTACAATTTTGTAATCATTATGTAAACAGATTCTTCAGAAACAACACTATAATGGGGAATTTATGGTCGTGAAAATTGGATATTAAACTTGATTCAACCTTCATTCGTAGTAGGGATTTATTTTTACCCATTAAATTTTGAATTAGTGAGGTTTTACTGTGTTTATTTTGGAAATAAAGAATTGCAGTTAAGTAATGGTTTGCTTGATTTGTATGATTTGAATATTATGAAGTTGTTACTTCACTATTTTATAAAATTACTAGACAAATTATGAACTTAATTTCAGAAAAAATCTTTAATTTTAGGGAGGAAGAAGCAATAAAATTGGATGGATTGAGTGTAGCACAAATAAAAGAAATGAGAGAGAAAGCAGAAAAGTTTGCATTTCAAGCCGAAGTCAATCGGATGATGAAACTTATCATTAATTCCTTGTATAGAAATAAAGAGGTAATTTAATTATAAATAAATGTTTAAAAAAGTTTATTAGAATAGTCTTTTTTAATAAAATTTTTTAATAAAACTTTTAGATATTTCTTCGTGAATTGATTTCTAATGCTTCGGATGCATTAGACAAAATCAGAGTGCTCTCGTTAACAGATAAAGATGCTCTATCTGCTACAGAAGAACTGTCAATTAGAATAAAGGTATTAACATCTTTAAAGCATTTACAAAAATAATATAACCATGAATATATTGTTAATAGCAAATTATTTTCATGGTAGAGTGATAAAGAGAACCATCTATTGCACATAACAGATACAGGAATCGGTATGACCAAAGAGGAACTAGTTAATAATCTTGGTACTATTGCAAAATCCGGAACATCTGAATTTTTGCAAAAAGTAGCAGAATCTGCTACTACTGCTGAATTAGGAGACATGATTGGTCAAGTAAGTTGTTGAAATAAAATTCAAATTTAAATATTAAAGTTTTTAAATGGCTGTTTTTAATTTTTTGGTTTACCTCTTGACAGTTTGGGGTTGGATTTTATTCATCTTTCTTGGTTGCGGACAAAGTAATAGTAACAAGTAAACACAACGAAGACAAGCAACACATTTGGGAATCTGATGCTGCTTCGTTCACAGTTAGTGAAGATCCAAGAGGTGACACACTTAAACGAGGTACCACTGTTACTCTCCATTTGAAAGAAGAAGCCCGCGACTTCTTGGAAGAAGATACCTTGAAGAATCTGATTCAAAAATACAGCCAGTTTATTAACTTCAATATCTATCTGTGGACGAGCAAGGTAATCATATATCTTAAATAATTTTATATTGACTAATTTTCATAATGTTTGAATTTCAACTAATTCATTTTATTTATTTTAGACTGAAACAGTTGAAGAACCAATTGAAGAGGAAGAAGAAGAAACAACAACAAAAGAACCAGCAACAGAAGAAGATGAAGATGCCAAAATTGAAGAAGAAACAGAAAAGGAAGAAAAACCTAAAACAAAGAAGGTTGAAAAAACAACCTGGGATTGGGAACTGATCAATGATTCTAAACCGATTTGGACTAGAAAGTAAGCTAATATATGCACATACTATGTTGAAAATAGAATAATCATATATAAAAAGGAATATAAAGCACTAGCATACTTCCTTTATATAAAAAGTCTTTTCCTTTGTCAAAAATGTGATAAAACTTCAAAAACTCCCATTTACATAATTGTAAAATATCTCCAATTTTTTAATAAATAATCACCATAGATATCAAGTAAAGTTCAGTTGGTAAGATTTCATTTTTCTTTAAAAATGTATTATACCTCAAATTTCTACCAGATGACAAGTTTTTTACTTTACAAAATTTCTTGACCAAATTTTTTTCTAGTGCTTTTTTTTAAATATATAATACATACAATAGACTTTAAAAAAATTGATCTAAAGTAGCTAAGCTTTCCAGATTCTTCAGTTATGTTAGATATCTGCTAACAAGGAGAAGGGTCAGACATTCAGGTCTCTGAAACGAGCTGAACTTGGTAAGCACGTAGTCCTAAATGCAAACAGCTCCTTGTCCAAATTATAGGACCCACGTCTCAAGAATTTCCGAGAAAAGGAACTGTTTGTATTTAGGGCTATATGCTCACAAAGTTTTGTTCAAATTTGAAACTTGAACATCTGACCATCTCCTTGTAAGTTGTACTTTTATAAAAATTTTAAAACATTTTATAGTGATAAGATTCAATGTTGCATAATTGATAAAGCATTAGTAATGACAATGAGATATTTTAAGTAAATATGCAGAAGAAAAATTACCCTTTTCCTAATACATTATGAGTAATTTGACAAATTTATGTTATCACAAACTTGATTTAAATTATTTATTTAGATTATTAGGAAGATAAATAAAGCAAATATACATACTAGAAGATAAATTAAGCAATTTAATTCTTTTAGAAACTATATTTGACACTTTAATAACATGGCATTGAATTGGGTTGATGTGTAAGTGACCAGTATGGTTACATATAAAGTAGTTTATTAATTAATTGCTCTGGAGCAAAGATTGGATGGGAGTCCAGGTAGCTTAATTGGCAATGCATTTGTACAGTATACAGGAGTTGAGGGTTGGAAGTTTTGCTCAGAGCTGACCTTTTCTCCCAGAATATTCTAGATTTAAATTATTAGATGATGCTCTAACTACCTACCTATAATAAAATTATTTTAATTATTAAATTATTCTTCAGCCCAATTTTTACTAATCTGGCAGTTCATTTGGCATTATGTTTGATATTATGAATGTACCTAGACTTGTTTTTTTTCTCTAAATATTGGTTAAATGATTAATTTACATATTTTTATTCTAGACCTAATGAGATTACAGATGATGAATATGAAGAATTTTACAAATCAATTACAAAAGATACCTCTAGTCCTTTAGCAAAGATCCATTTTGTTGCAGAAGGAGAAGTCACATTTAAATCTTTGCTTTATATTCCTAGTGTTCAACCATCAGAATCATTCAACAGATATGGAACTAAAGTTGATCATATTAAGGTATTTTATTATTATTATTATTATTATTATTGAACAACTTATATCAGACTAAAATTAGCCAATGTAAATGTTATAACGAGTTTTTTCATGATTTTTCAGTTATATGTCCGCAGAGTTTTCATTACTGATGATTTTCAAGATATGATGCCAAATTATCTTAGCTTTGTAAAAGGTGTGGTAAGTATCCAGAATTCTAAATTTTGTCTTTTAAAATAATCTAAACAAATGCTTGAAGTATTTAGTGAAATTTAAGTACTGGTACTTAAAACTTTTATTTTTATTCTCTTCTATATTAATGCATATTTGATAAATTTTCTTATAGATTATCACTGCACTTGTCTTATTGTGAGAAATATTATATTTTAATTAGTTGTATTTGTTTTACAAAATTAACAAGCCTAAATTGAAATGTTAGATGAAAATTTAATTATTTTAATATAAAACAACTCAAATTAGTAAGAAATTGAATGTTAAAGTTATATATTTTGTATTCTTACAAAACTTACTATTAAATGAAATTTTGAATTATTTATAAATACTTATTTATTATATATTTATTAATTTTTTATTTAAAATACGTTTTACATATATATATATTTTAAATATTATTTGGGGAGAGTTTTTTTTTTCTTTAAAAATTTTTATAGCCATTACCATTCATTTTATGTCCTTAGCTACATTGTTAATGTGAATTAACTTTTAAGAGTTGCATCAATTACTTGAAAAATTTTAAATTTAAAAACTTTTCTAAATAAAAATTTTATTAAAAGTAATTTAACTTTTTCAGGTTGATTCTGATGATTTACCATTAAATGTTTCACGAGAAACATTACAGCAACATAAGTTATTGAAAGTCATTAAGAAGAAACTGGTCAGAAAAACATTGGATATGATTAAAAAGATACCAAAAGAAGAGTATGAAAAATTTTGGAAAGAATATAGTACAAAGTAAGTTGTAAAGTACTATTTTTAGTATCTTAGGAAACCGACACTAACTGTGGTTGGTAAAACTTCTGTTAACCTAACGGGTACTTTACGTGGATTCGAGATTAGTTTGCCAGGCCTGGGCTTTTACGCATGCACCGAAAATATTAGTAAGAATAACGACAAATATCAAGTCAAAGCAAAAAAGTTTCAAATATATTTAATTAGTAAATAGAATTTACTATGTACAATTGTCTATAATCCAAAACAAAATTTATTAACGAAAATCAACAAGTCAACCCGACAATAAACTCAGCTACTTAGCTTAACTTAATATTAATTCCCCTTTGATAATTCGACAAATCAAATACTTAGGAACTATGAACAAAATCTCTTAAGAACGAAACGTCTATCCGTCACCTCACTATACTAAGAACCTATTTCCTCAATCCCTTTCGCTATCGTCAATCGAATTCCTCTTTAACACCTTCGATTGCCTAATTCTCACTCTGGACTTCGACCAGGAATCGCCTCTCTTTCTTTAGTTGACATGCTGGTTTTATACTGTGAGGTGACGTCACAACTCAGCTGGGTTACTCCCCTTATTTACATACTTAGTTTTCTAACATTAAGTTTCTTTCTGGCAGCTTTAATTTTCTGACAAAAGCTTATAAACCGTTTACAAAGTATTTCGCACAATTTTCTGGGATGTTATGATGGTTTAGTAAGTTCTTTGCTAGTGTGGGGATTCCCCCCTCCATTTTTTTTCTGCGGACTGTTTATTTCCGCAGGGTAGCGCAAGTGCACGAGAATTTTTCCTACGGCGCTAGTTTTTTTCGTGAGTTGGTTTATCTTTTTTTTTCGTTACTAATAAGAAGGTGGTGGGGAACCTTTGTCCTAAATAAACATAAGCCCCAAACAAAATATAATAAAACGAAAAATAATAATAAAATAAAAATAACGCTCGGACTCAGTTCCTTACAAAGTAAAGTAATTATAAAAATAAATAAATACTGTTTTTTTTTTTTACTACTCATATAGAAGTAAACAGTATATTTTGCTTATATGGCAACATTTTTTAAAAGTATTAATCAGTTCTACAAATTCTATAACACTTCAGATAAAACTTAATAGTTTCAATGAAATAAGACAAAATATTTCAAACGGAGAATTTTTCCCATCAGTAGAATTTCTACATGGATGCATGCATGCGTACATGTCTTTAAATATAATTTAAGGAAAAGAAATAATTCTTCTATTAAAATTAAATGTTTTTCAAAAGTGCTCATTAAGTTCATTTTCAAAAAAAAATTTTCCTAAAATTTATATTTTAATAATGGTTTCTTAGGTATAATTGTGGTGGTTATATAAAAGTCTACATTACTCTGTTTACAAATTTTAGTGTGACAAACAGAACATAGAATTTTAAATTACATAAAAGTTAACTAAACAAATTATGAAAAAGATTTATAACTAAAGTTTACTGTTTATAAAATTAAAATGGAAGATCAATTTTGATATTCTTTTTTATTATTTGGCATCAGTAACATTTTAAACTGCATTGTTTGTAATTTAGAAAAATTGTTGTTTCCAAAATATCCTGTCAACATCACTTTAGTGCATGTTACTTACTGTATTTGAAATTGAATTGTTAGAATGTGAATTAATTTCATTCTACTATTCTTTTAGAAATAGTGTCATAAACTTCTTCATAGTAGAATTGCTAAAATTTCTTTTAGCTTTATTACCTTTTAAGCTAAGCTATATTTTTACTGATAATCATGGTCATCATTTAAGGTTCAAAAATTTCTGGAATTTCTTCATTATATAGAAATTAATAGCATTAATGTTATTTAAAATAAATATTCTTTAAAAATAGCTTCCCTGAGCAGCTGTACACATTTATCAGAGTTTATAAAGTTTTGTAAACACACTGGAATCTTTCTTTTTAAAAAGATCTCTAAACACATTTGCCACATTTTAATAATTTGATAGTGACAGTCGCAAATCAAAAATATGCAGGATGTTTTAGTGACATCTCCATTGTGTTTTAATAAGCACTGCTTGACTATTTTAGGATTGATGTGTAGATGCATTATTAAGAAAACAATTTTTTGTTTTACACTTGTGTGAACTTGCAATTTCCACATTGCTGTGTCATCATATGCTTCCTGAAACATTGTTAATATCTGCTATGATGACTTTTTATGCAAAAGAACAAATTTTGATATTTGCATGTTGCTCAGTTGTTGATATCTTCAACTCACTTGTATTAAACAAATGGTTAACAAATTGTTGGTGCTTCACATGTACAAGAACTGATGCTATAGATATTGGCAACAGCTAGATCCAAAAATATGAGGTGAATATTCATTTGAGGATAATTCTAGAAACTTTTGAATTTTATGATTTGTTTTAAGGCATGCAAGATTAAATGTGCAATACAGATAACAAAAATAAACAAAACTTTTAAACTATATAAGCAATCAGTGCAGGAAAACAGTAAAAATTAAGGACGAAAAAATTAGTTCTTTCGTTAAATTTGTCATGTTGTACAAATTATTAATGAAATTTTTATTTATAATAAATAAACGTTGAAAAATTATATTTAAATCTAATTCGTTCACCTTTTATAAATGTTTTTCATAATAAATAAGCTACAAATGGATTCTGGTATATATTTATCTAGTGTTTAATGTCAACGTAATTAGCAAATTCAAAACATTATTATTAACTCATGTTATAATAATATAGAAAAACATTTTCTAACCTGGAAGTTTATTATTAATTATATTTTTAATAGTTTTAATGTCAGTCAACAAAACTAGAATTTCCATTAAATGCAGTCTTGTTTATATATTTGCTTATGTTCTTAGTCAGTTTTTATCAATATATGTGAATCCCAAACAGATTACATTCAGTAGAAGCCATGTACTGTAAAATTTAACTATATTAAATGGTGTAAAAATAATTAGTGTTGTTTTGTTTTTAAAATTAACTGGCTTTTTCTCTTTTGAATATAGCCTTAAATTAGGCATCATTGAAGATCCTAGCAATAGATCAAGATTGGCTAAATTAGTGCGATTTCCATCATCATATGCTCCTTCAAATACAACATCTCTCGCAGAATATGTCGAACGAATGAATGAAAAGCAACAGTATATTTATTATATGGCTGGATCTAGCATGCAGGAGGTAAAACTTTTAGTCCATGACTTTTTAATTCAAATAATTCAGGTATAGACTGTAATATACTTTGTTTTTAAATTTTTTTCTTAAATGTGTATTACAGGTGGAAAAATCTCCATTTGTGGAACGTCTGTTGAAAAAAGGATATGAAATTCTCTACTTAACAGATCCAGTTGACGAATATTCAATTTCTGCACTTCCAGAATTTGAAGGGAAGAAATTCCAAAATGTGGCTAAGGATGGTTTGAAAATAGATGATGGTGAGAAAGCAAAAGAAAAACAAGAAGCTTTAGCAAAACAGTTTGAATCTCTTACTAAATGGCTAGAAGAAGATATTCTTAAAGATAAAGTAAGGTTTAATTTTGTATTAAAAACATTTTTTATTTATAGAGATGTACTTTAATTAATTCATTTTTTTAGATCTCTAAAGCCACTATTTCTCAAAGACTTCACTCGTCACCCTGTGCATTAGTAGCGAGTCAGTTTGGATGGACAGGCAATATGGAGAGATTGGCTAGAAGCAATGCACATAGCAAATCTTATGATTCAGCAAGAGAGTTAGTATAGATAAAATTGAATTTTTAAAAGTTTTAACATGTTAAAGTACTAAATTAAAATTACTTTTCCAGTTATTATTTAAGTCAAAAGAAAACATTAGAAGTGAACCCATATCATCCACTCATAAAAGAGCTTCTACGAAGAGTTGAAGTAAGTATAAATGTTTGTTTTAAAAATTATTTCTCCATGCATAATTTTCCATTAATATGTGTAACTTAATTGCTTCTCAATCTGTTTTATATAAATGTCTGTATAGTTACTTCATCAAGTTATCATACATTACTAAAAATATTTAATCAGACTACATCCAATTTAAAACCAAGAAAATTAAGTTAGATAATTTCAGTATGCAGTGGATCAGAAGTCCCAAACTTTGAATGTCAATCCTTTTATACAAAAATAAAATCCTCTATCAATTAAAATCATAAATAAAAAATTTTATTTATGATTTTAATTGATAGAGGATTTTATTTTTGCAAATATTATCATATTATATACAGATATACAGACAGATATAAAAAAATTATTAACAGTAATCCAACAATATTACAGGAAGATTTGAATGTACAGTACTTAATAACCTGATTTAAAATTATTTGGAAATAAATTATGTAATTATTGATCTAGTTGGTTCATTTCTTGATGATTGATAATGTTCATATTGAATTTATTGAATATATACAGTTGGGTGTGATTTTTTTCATAGTAAACTTTTTACTTTTAATCAACACATCAACAACTTAATAATAAAAAATTTGGCAATTAGGCATGGTATATCACACGCCTGGCCAACCCAAATTGTTTTGTGGGCCATTTTGATCACGCGTAACATTACAGTGGGCCACAATTTAGGCAAGCATGCTTTTAAAAAAGTAAAACAAATACAAAATGAATATGATTTTATTGTTATACCAAGAGTTCGTACTTGAACTTGCACATTATAACAATGACACGTGCAAATTTTCATTTATTTAATTGTTTTGGTATTCACATAACGGGAAACAAAAGTTTTAATAAATATATAATATCGCTTAGCTGGCCACACAATTTAACATGGGCCGCAGGTTGGCCAGGCCTGGTATATCATGACATTATTGTCAACTGATATCTTCAAGATCTGGATTAAGACTACTTTTTCTAATCATAGTGGACTAAGGTATTCCAGTGTGAATTTCCATAGCTGCTGAAAATATAGTTTTTGTTTTAATCAATTGTATTAAATAAAGGTGGGAATCTATTTCTGTAACAATTGGACTACATGATTCTCAGAACTATTATGTTCTGTCAGAATTACCTGGACTGTTGGTTCTCATTGGTTTTATATATATAATAGAATGTTTGCTTCTCTACTTGTAACTTTTTGACCTATCTGCACCAATTTTTTTTAATAATAATACTCTGAGGAAAATATAGACTTTCATGAAATCTGAATGTCCTACTCATCTTCTAATTTGATCTCCTCCATATTTCGTGATAAACATAACAATGATATGCTAAAATAACCAAATTTTAATATGTAATTTATTATTAAATGTCTATTTGGACCAACTTATTATTAGGACTTTGTATCTATATCCAAAGCATCAGTATAAAGATGAGCTCTGAATCAGAAAAAACAAAATTTCTTTATTATATCACCTGTGGTAATTTTTCCTGTACACATATTACATGTGTTTCAGGCTGACATGCCCCTCATCAGCAGTATTACCACGACATTGTATGAGGATGCAAATTTACTAATGTACAACGAAATTATATTTTGAAGGAATTTAAATACAAAATTGCATAATTTCATTTTTTTTAAGAGTTGTTCTAATCAAACCAATAAGCTATCCGTCTCCTAATAATAATTTGTGCCCAAGTAGACATTTAATAATAAATTAGAATTAAGGACTGTAAGGCAACTATATTTAAATTTTAATACTGTTTTCCTTTTAATGTTTAGCTTTCTCACTTTTTTGCTGGGCAATGCTAGACATATCTTTTAGTTTCTAATAAAAACAAGTAATTATGAATTCTAATTATATTTTTATTAAGTTTTTAAATATCATTAGTTTTGAGTATTTTAAATTTATAATTTGATTCCTAAAATCTCATGGAACATTTTCATTTAGTTAAAGTTTAAATCCAGATACAGTTCAATATTCAATGAAAAGTCGTATTCATAAAAGTACAAAATGAATGTATTTCCAATTGGAACTGTCTCGACACTCAGTGTTGAACTGTTCCTACTAGTATAGAGTCCAAAACAGTTCCAACCTGGAACTACCCACCTCTACTAAAAAAACATTATTATTAAATGAAATTTATGAATTTACCTTACATTTTTAATTCAGATATACTTTCTGCCACATTGCAAGTTCCATTCATAGAAAATAGGCTGATTTATTCTGATGATTAGTTTACTATAAAATGTTTAATGGGCTGATTATGATTCATATATAATAATAAATTCCCATTGTAAATACTTGTAATGTAAATTAGAGAATGGTTGGTTGTTTTTTTCATTTATTTATTTTATTGTATTGCCATGGAAATTGTGAGAATATTATTCAGTTTGAATATACAAAATTTAAACAAGTGTGTGCAAAAAAAGTATGCTTTCTTAGGTCACTAATTGCTTAAGTAGTTTCTACTGTGTAATCTTTTATGGTCTTGTTGTTGTATGTTATTATGTAGGTTAATGTTACCTATGGTATCCAAGATGGCGACGGGGAAATTTTTCTACCCTACAATCTAGACGGCGGCAGGGATTTTTCCCCCGCCCGTATATTGCACGCGGCGACCGCGAAATTTTTTCTTTCTACCGTACATTTAAACGGCGACGTGAAGGTTATTTCTACCCGACGGTCTATATTAAGAATACTAAAAAACACACGAACGAAAAAACAAGAGCACTTACTTTGTTACTGAGCCTTTCCTCTTTTTCTTCGTTTCCCGTCGACTGAACTTGATTCTCCGGCATGAGAAGAGGATCTCTTTTGCGCTTTTCTTTTAACAATGTTCTCGTTTTTTTCCACCTTTTTCTTCTTGGCAATAGGTGCGGGAGCGGCCGGAATGGTCTCCGGTTCTTTCCAACTAGGTACTTTTCCGCGACCGGGAAATATCATTCTGACGTGTTTGATAAAGGTGTGGAATTTTTCGCCGGGATTTTTTAACGTCCAATTGTGATACTTCTTATACATGAATGCGTACATATACGAATCCGACAAATCTTCTGTGTAATGTTTCGGCAAATTCTTCTTGTTTTTTAAGTGACCCCACAATCTTTCGATATTCTGAGTATGAACGCCTGTAATCGGATTGACAAAATTTTCAGAGTGGTTTACTGTTTTATGAGAAATTTCTATACCTTCTAAATCGTCGATGTGGTTATATCCCTTCCATTCGTCTGTGAACACTGAGCTGCCGGAGTTAACGTATTTCGAAATGATCCAATTGAGAGTTATTTCAGATCTGTCATTAACCTGGCATATAAAACAAGTCTTGTCCTCCCGGCACAAACCTCCGACGACCCATTTAGTGCTTTTCATCTTTCTTCCTTTCTCGTATTTTCGTTTACATATCACTGTTTCGTCTATTTCCACTGTTTTGCCGACGCCTCCTATTTTAAACGATGTCAGATTGTGTAAGGACACTAACATAACGAAACGTACGTGGTTAGCCCAGTCTATTCCTGCCTTTTTAGAAACGCCCGAGGAAATTGCCGAATTACTCGTCGTGCACTCTAAACCAATATAGTGCCATATGAATGCCAACAGATTGGCCCACGAAACATTGCCGCATTTCCCTTTGAACGTTCCATCGAAAGCCGAACTATTCCGCCTGCATTTTCGGCAACGCATCGCGCAAGAATTCCGGTCGCTGCGATAAATCAATTTGCATGTTTGGCCGCATTCCTCGCAAACTTCCTCGGCGTGTTGGAGGCCTAATTTCACGGCGAATTTCAGTCCGCCATCAATTCTTTCGTCTAATCCCAACTCGGAATACTCCGCTTCGATTAACTGATAAAAACGTCGTCCAGTACACTGTTTCCAAAATCCGTCCGATTCTAAATCACAATCCGCCATGACTCGGTTGCGAAATATCTATTCCAAAAATCACAGAAAACGCTTAGCCTACTTTTCAATATAAACAACTTTTCCAACAGCCTAAATTCGCAAATAAAATTAAGAACATTACAAATTACCTCGTAATAGAAAAATTCCAGAAGTAAGAAAAAACCAACGAAATCTCTCGGCACGACAAGACGCCCACTCATACTCGGAGGAAAAATTTGCATAATTCCGATAACACGCAATTCGAAGAATCAAAGCGCCCTCTACGGATATCTTCAGTTGATGACGAAATCATGACGTAATCCCGGTCGCAATCTCGAACGGAGAGTGAAAAAATTTCCCCACCGCGGTCTAGAATTTCCCCGTCGGCCTCTAGAATTTCCCCGTCGCCATCTTGGCTACCATAGGTAACATTAACCATTATGTATAACTATTTTATTTACATTTATAGTTTTATATTTTTATGTTGATTCACTATTGTTCACTTTTTGCATTTTTAATATGAATAATTGTTGTGGGTGAGATATTGTCATCAAGACATGGCCAACTGTAAATTAAAGGAATTTATTTTCAAACAATTGGCTTTAAGATTTGTACACCATGAGTTCTTATAAATCAGATTCGGTGACTGCATTATATAGAATGAACATGGATAGTTGTTCATTTTATTTAAATACCAATATAGTAAGGTTTTTCTAAACTGATGTTTTGTTAGTTTTCATTTTACAATAAAATCATAGTAATTTTGCTGCCTCCTATAATAAGATTTAAATCCTTATTTCGATGAAATGATGAATGACAAAAATATTAATTTTGCATTTTAAAACGTAATCACATAAAATTGCAGCATTGAAAATTAAATGGCTTTGCTCCAAATTTATTGATTAATTATGTGTCATTGCTTTCTTGACAAATGAATGAATTAATGCTTGGTGTTTGATGCAAAAATAAAAATAACATTTGGTTGTCAACTTTCGATACCTCAGAGTTTATTGACCTCCTGAATTATCCCTTTGGGAATCAATATCAATTGCTTTGGGGAATTCTTTCTACAGATGAATTATTAAGTAGCTCATAAATGTTCACAAAATTTGTACATTAAAATACAATATAATTTTCTGTAAAAATTACGAAATTCAATTGTAATTAAATACTTTCTTCACAAAGAAAATAATTTCATTATTAATTAACAAAATATTCAATATAAATATCAATATATAAACATGAATTAGTATTAATTAGTTTGTGCATAATGAGTTTAGTTTTTAACATTTCTACAATTTACATATCTTGATAATTCAACACACATTTTTTTTAAACTTTTCTTCTTCTCCCATTTATTAACTGTTAATCAATAGTAAGAAAACAAATATATACTTTCCAAGAAATTTTGATACAAACAAAAACAGTTGGGCTGGTTTTTCAAAATACATAAATTAATTCTTGATAAATACTGTATTTTACGGTCTATAAGACACTATGGACTATAAGACGCACCTTAATTTTTAAGCAATTTTTTTTAAAAAATACCTATAAGACTCACCTGAATTTTGGAGGCAATTTTTCGAAGAAAAAAGTGCGTCTTATAGTCCGTAAAATACGGTAAGTTGACTAAATAGCATGTTGAAACATTAATATGCATGTATATTAACAAGGTTATTAACAAATAGAAAAAATACACTAATCTGTCTTTATTTTAGTATACTGTTGATAGATTCTTATTAAAATCTCTAATTTATTTTATAAATTATTCATATTACTACTGCTATTTCTAATTATTATAAAAATGGATTCTGATGAAATTGTTACTGCTATGCCAAGCTAAAATGTTTACTAGTTTTTAATTTTAAAAAAATTTTAAAATGATTTACATGTAGTATAAATCATTGCCTAAACTATACTGAAATCACATAGTGTGTTGATTTAACAATGGTAATTTTTTTAAAATAATAATGTTCAACCAAAACATTGTTAGTTTTTTAAAGATCTTTGTTTAAAAATTAATTTAAATTTACTTTAATGCATACATACATTTACAGGCAGATAAGAGTGATCAGACAGCTCATCAGATGGCCAATATTATGTTTGAGACTGCAACATTAAGATCTGGTTACATGCTTCAGGATACCTCATCTTTTGCTGAAAGAGTAGAAATATTGTTAAAAAAGACACTTGGAGTACCAGAAGACTTACAGGTAATTTTTCTTAAGCAATTGTTTGCTCTATCTTAAATTCTATTACTTTGTTTTTACTATCTTTTTGTAATGTGATAAATTAAAATCTGTTTATAAGTAAGATAACATAATAAAGAATGGAATTAATTTGGACTTCTTTTTGAAAATTTCTTAGCTGAATTTATTATATCGTATTTTTGAGACTACTAGCAAGGTTGAGGCTGAAGTTTTAAATGCAAAATGTGTACGTCGGACGATCGGCACTGCTTTCCTATAAGCCTAGAAATTTGACAATGGCATTTGGAATGTCAAGCATAATTCCACCAACTTTCCAGACACCATTGTCAAACTTCTAGGCTTACAGGAAAGCGGCGCTGAACGTCTGACGTACACGTTTTCGCATTTAAAACTTCAGCCTCAACCTCGCCTACTAACAAGCAACTCTCAAACCTGATAAATTTGTATTATGCCAAACAACTACCGGATTCTATCAGGCTATTTATCTGCATTTACATTTAATTAATTTTTAAATAATTTGTAGAAATTACTTACTTTAATTAACTGGGGATGGTTATATCATAGTTAAATATACCTGGAAGAGATCATACTGGAGGTTTGGGTAGTAACTTTTAACACAGCCTTATGGTAAGTATGAGCTGTGTGTTTGAGTCCCACTCTGGGCTGATTCTTTTATTCCAGAATATTCTAAAAATTATTTAATTTAATTATAATTATTAAATTTAATAACAGATGGCACCTAGCACCTCCCTCTAGAACTGATTATTTAGAAATAAATAACTTGGTGGAATCCAGTAGTTGTTTGGCATGACTACTAACAAATGCAGATAGAAAAATCTTCTTGTTTACATTATTAGTCATATTTGTTATTTAATGCATTACTTAATATTTTATGTATTCAGCAAATAAATTCAAAATGAATCCTTCAAATATAAAAGTTGACTAATAAAATAAAATTTCACTTATTCACACAGGCAGTTTTTTAAAATAAATATTGATTTTTTTTCTATTTCTAAATTATGAAAATGTTAATGATTTTATATATATATATATATATACTGAAAATTTTACTTAAAATTTTTCCACAAACTTATTTAGGTTGAAGAACCTTCAGAAGAACCAGAAGATGAAGAAGACCAAAAAGAAGAAGATGCAGAAGTAAGAAGAAAACTTTCTTTTTTCTCTCCTCTTGTTGTTCCTTTAATGCATTATTTAATACAAAAATTTTCTTGTTTTTTGTAGGAGGAGGAGTCGGAACACGACGAATTATGAAAATCGAACATCATATAATTCCATAATTTTTGTATTTAATCATCAACATTCTTCAGTCAAGTGTTAAAACATCTGTTGACTAGATGTCATTTCAAGTTCCAGTTTGAATGTTTAGTGTTCGGGGCAGTTATTCTGTGAATGGCTTCCATAGAAATTCAAAATGTGAACTCTAATTATTTTCATTCAGTACATTCAACCAATACATTTCCATGAACTGTTGAATTGACTTTTGTACAAATATTTTCAGTATAATACTGTATTTTTTGTTTACTTAACTACCAAAAATTAGACAAACATACATTTTTATGTCTACTTCATTAACTGCACAATTATTTTGTACATTGGTATGAATAAAATAAAAAGTGAAAGTTGAAATTCATTTTTATTTGCTTTTCTAAAATTCTTTTGAGTTTAATTTTATATATAATTGACATTGGGATAATTTAATAAGAATGTTTAAAGTACTTTAAGATTCTGTGGATATTACCTTATGGAATCAAAATACTTTGTCATATCACTGGTGTATTGTCAAACTACACTAAGTGTCAGTTGTCTTGATCAAATCAGTGTTGAAACATTATCAAATAAGTTTTGAAACCAATTCAAATATTTTGAAATTAATAATAATTCAATTATCTAATTTTAATTGGCATTTAAAAAAATATTATTATTAGTATATATTATATAATGTGTTCCTACACATCTGAAAAATCGTGGAATTTGCTTCCTTTGTCAAGCATATTGTCAACAGAAAATCAATTAAGGCAGCCAAGTGTAGCTGTAGCAAGAATTAATGTGGTGCAATACCCCTTTTCATGGACCCAAAATTTTTCCCAAGCTTACAAAGTACACAAAATGATACCATTTACACAATCAAAATTATTAAATAGTTTAACAAAATTCCAGATTTTTTTTTTTCCTCTTCTTCCAGTTTATCAATATTTTATAAAGTTCAGGAAATTAAGTATTTTTTTTTATTATTCGTTAACAAATTCTATATAATCCATGTACAAAAGTATATATTAATTAAATTTATCTCTTAATTACATGGCTTCGAAAAAAGAAAATAGACTTGTGGATTAATTAATAACAGAATTTTAATAATTTAGTTATACACTTTTTATAATTGCTATTAGAAAAAATAACTAAAACATTGGAGAATCAAAACATATGTGCTTAGTAAGTCAAATGCTGTTTTATTTTGTCAATGTGCCATACTGTAAGGGACATGAGGTTCAGGGAAAGTTATGGAAATTAAAACAAAAATTTGAGTAGGAACCCTGTATATAAAAATTCATAAACTTTGAACATAAAAGATTTTTAGTAAATGATTTTCTATTTAATTTAATTTTAAATAATAATTTAAGGAAATTACAGCAACATGTAATTTAGTTTAAGGAATCTCAAAGTTGCATAGAACCAGATTCTAAATATATTTGCCTTATTCAAAAAATTATTGCTGCTGCTATATATTTTAGTTCCTAGTTTAATAGACACATAATTTGGCTTAAAAACATACAATAACTGGGGTGGCCACCCATGAATCCCCTATAAAACTGCATAAGTTTTAAAGTAAATCAAACTCCATCTTTGTGGCCACTGGTCTCATCTCGCTTTAGGATATGGACCATTTAAATGATATTAGCTCTGTTTATGTGTTCAACAGAATAGGAAAAACAACATTTCTAAATATGAAATATTGTTTATAGCACTTAAAATGGAATTGAATTTTGTTCCTGTAGTTTTGGAACAGTTTGCCAAGTTTTCTTCCACAGATGACATTCAAACAAAATATGTTATTTGTCTATTGTAAATGCAGACAATTGTAAATCAGCAATGATTGGTCTATGTCACTCACAAAGTTTGAACAAAGAAGAATTTGACAAGACTGATGTAAAAGTCAGTTTAATTATTAACAGATTTTTTTTGACACATTGCATATGTAATGACTTCTGTTTAATAATTATATATTTCTGAATTCTGTTTAAATACATCATTTAAATGAAACCTTTATTAATTCCATCTGCTGATACTAAACAAACTGGGGTTCATTCAAGTACAGTACTAATGCAAACAGTACTACTACTATACATCAATATTATATTATTAATGTTAATACAATAATTATTCTGTATAAAAGTTTGAGCTATTGTACATTGTAAAGAATGTACAGTATTATGTGAGGTTTTTTTGTTTACTTTAACACATTATAAAACAGATTATAAAAGTAAACAAAAAACCTCACATAATACTTGAGAATCAGCTAAAAATGATTTAAAAATAAATTAAATATATTAACAGATTACTTTTCGTTAACCGCGGGGCCCAGGCAAATTTGAACTAGAGGGCCCGTGTACTTGACTTCAGACATTTTTCTTCCGGGGAATTTGGGGCCCCAGTCAATTGCCCTGTTTGCCCGTAGGATAATACGCCACTGATAAAAATCATTACAATTTCCATTGACATATCCGAAACGAAAATAAAATCAGGCGTGCAAACTGGTATGACCTGTATCAATTGATCCAGTTATCAGGAAGGAAATCATCATTCATTAGAAATTCATTTGTCACATGCCGTCATCAAACGATTCGTACCTATAGTAACCACAAAAGAATAAAAAAATAATTGCCCTAAGATATTACATAATAACGTTACACTATCCAGGAACAAGAATTTAAATACCGGTCAAGATAAATTAACCATTTTTCATGTTAAAAGAGTTCATATTGCCTTGAGATGATCCCTCTGACAACGTATTTCTTATTGATGCTCGCCTGACCTTGTAGTTATTTTTACAGCATTCAATTACAGAATTATAGTAGTACTCGAGAATGTTATCGTTAAAATTTACGAAGTGTAGATTAAATTTTAGTGTGAATTTATGCCTAAAATTTATTATTTTTTATAGAAGATTTCGTCTTTAATCTGGAGGAAATCGATCGCGGCCATAAATGAGTTATACTGTTAAGATGCAGTGAGTTACCACTTTACCTTTGACTGTGGACGAAAATAGGACACCATTTTTAATACTGGAAGCGCTAACATTTGAGATTATTTCCGTATTGCTCCTTTTAAATATATATATATATATATATATATATATATATTTATTTATTTATTTAAATATTAAATACATACAGTAAACACGGCAGGATTTGTCTCAGTTAAACAAGCTGTAGCTTAGGGCCTCACATTTTTACGTGTATCATTAGTAAAGGAGAAGGGCCTGTCGTGCGCTTTAGCTTAAGGGCTATCCATTATTTATTTGTACAGTTTAAGGGGTGGAGAAAAGTACATTATTTTACACGGGTATTGTCTTCTTGGTCTTTTTTAGTAATATTAGTAGCATACGAATTCGTTCTTATGTCTACTCGAGTAATTTCTTCAATGTCAAGGGTCCAAGAATGTACTGTACACGTAAGGGGGAAAGGGATTTGCCAAAAGTAGGGTACGTCATTGTACACAGCAGGAAGGGAGGAGGTCTAAAGTGGCTAAAAAACTATACGTTTAATTAATGGACGGCCTCCTTAGGACCACATTAAGTCTAAGTTTAGTTTTCGTTAACCGCGGTAGGAACCCCACTATAAATTACTAATATAAAAATTGAAATGATCCAGGCGATGGCCTTCTTTTCCTCGAATAAAAATAAATTCTAGTTTTTATTAGAAATTATTTCAATTGTGTCAATCATGTTCCTTTTAATATTTCTACATCTCAACAAAATGAAAAACGATGTTCCATTGTGCTCGTACTTCGTGTAATAAAATTTATATTACTATAAAAATTTACCGACGAAAAAGAAATTATTCTCGTAATTGACGTATTATTATTGTTATCGAACCCATTCGCACGATTTAAATGACAAATCTAGGTCCTAATTAAAATAGGGACATGTGTTCCAATTTGTAACAGGATGTAACGTAGAAAAAGGCACAGATTATTTTTTAATTTAAAAATAACTGGGGGTTGAAATTTTTCTACATTTTATTGCCACTAGAAACAGTATTAAATTTACTAAAGGGGCTCAAAGATGTGTTAAAAGAACAGATTCGTATACACTGATACCACTGAAAAATTACAGGTAGACAATGCCTCTACCCTCTTCCTACCGATCGTGTATAATGCTGTACTTTTCGCCACCCTCTTCCTCTGTACACCTAATTGGCCTTAGTACACTGATAAATTTGCTGTAATATTTGTAATACTAACTAAAGTATTAATAAAGTTTAGTGTTTTTTCTATAATTAAATTGGTGGAAGAAAATATTTCTAAATTTTTAAATGCATAAACATGGATAACAATACAGATAGGAAGTCTGTTTTTGTGTGTCTTATACACGTCATAGGAGCACACTTTAAGATATCAATGGCGACGATCTGTGATGTAAACCACTGAAAGTTTATCTTCTTTTGTTTATTATTATTATTTATTTATTATTTGTTTTTTATTTAAACACGAGCAAATGTTAAATTTTTCTTTTAAATATATCATGTTGCTTTTATTCGATTCAAAATATTATTTATAGCGTTTCAAGTTTATTACTACTTGCAAATCAGTAACATAAATAATAAAACATTCAATGCAACAACTTTTTTTTTCTTAAATTTCCTTGGAAATGTATAATATATCGCTTGTTTTGTTTCTCTTGCAATTTTATATTTATAAACAGTAGGGCCCGTGTTGCCGAGTCCTTCGGTTAGACCAACATTTCTAAGAAATGCCAAAGGGCCTTTAGCATTTCTAAGTGCTAAAGGCGTTGAGTATTTTTTAAAAAGCATTTGCAAGTACTGTATATTTTAAAATACTATATCTTGTGTTAAAATATTTAAAAATCAATTCTCGAATAGTAGTTGAAATTACGGTTAATGTTACCCTAGGTATACAAAATGGCGGCTCGTCTCTGACTCCAGCATACAGAAGCGGGGAAACAGTGGGGACGCACGTTTTCTAAACCTAACCTGTTCTAATAAATTATCATCATTATCAGCAACTAAATTGTTAGAATAGGTTAGGTTTAGAAAACGTGCCTCCCCACTGTTTCCCCGCTTTTGTATGCTGGAGTCAGAGACGAGCCGCCATTTTGTATACCTAGGGTAACATTAACCGAAATGACTTACAACACTTCTGTAATTTCTACGTGCTCACCCACGGACTTTCTCTTATACAGACGTTTCCGAGACAATTTTGTCAACAGAAATGTTTAGTATTTATTGCAAATTGTACTGTATATCATTGTCTTCCGTGGTATCGAAATCAGTGTTAGGCTCTTCTGAGTCAATATGGCGCCATAGAATTAGATATACAGAAATAAGACGAATTATTATTACACATCGAATCTAAGACGTGCTTTATTTTAATACTAAAGTTTGAAAAAGTACGTCTTATATTCGAATAAATACAGTGTTATGGAGCGAAGAGGCACGTACAGATATTTGCAGAAGATGGAAACGTTACATCACCTGTTTGAAAACTAATTTTAAATGTATTGATAATGCAAAAAGATAAGAACAATAAACATAAACAGAAATCTATTCCAAGAACTTCGATATATTTGAATAGTAAATTAGGCCTATAGGAAATTTACCGGTATTTCATCATATTTTCGTCTTTAAATATACAGACGCACGCAATACTTTTCTCATACTTTGTTAAGACAGGAAGGCACAAATCCGATGCTTTAATATTACACAGATTACAATGGTATCACAAATTGCCTAATTGCTCGCAAACCTGGCTTTTGGGCCTCGTATTTTATTTGCTAACATACAGTCGAACCTCCAATTTAGGCCAATTTTTACGTTGCCATCGGTGGTCGTTGTTTAGAGGTTTGATTGTATTTATATAATGGCTGGAACCAGATGTTATCCCGAACAAATTTACACCTAACTAAACTAAAGTTTAAAAATTGTCGAACGACGTTGCGTTTATTTGTCCGATAAACTGTTTAAAAACAATTAATTATAAATAGCATTTGAGTAAATACTGCGATTATCTCCTTTTGATGTAAAACAGATATAATACTAATAAATAACGATAAGGTAGACTATTAGTAAAATTAAACTATAAACAGATTAGATAGGGTTTCTGAAAAGTAGCCCCTCTGACAAGAAGGGTCAGGAAGGCCTTTTGGCCTAGACAAATTATTTATTCTACTGCATTCCTTGTCAATTAAGAAAAAATTATCTTTTTATGAAATTTTAATATATTGGAGGAGTAAGTCTCTCCATGTATAAAATGCAACGTTGAAAACCTATAGTGATGCCCACTACAATGATTTTGTATAGAGGAAGTAGGGTAATCAAGGGCCCAGGTCTTATTACCTTTGTAAGTAGGATAAATAAGTTAAGAAATATCAAATAAATCCAAGAAAAACATATGAATGTGACAAACTCATTTATACAAATGTATAATAAAGTCAGATAAGCGATAGAAGTCAGATATAGATAAGCCCAAAAGCCAATTAACCATTGTAAAAACTAATTTGCTTAATACTTTATTATTTACAGATTTTAAAAGTGGCTAAAAGTGGCTATTAAAAGCTTATTGAGCCTTGAATTAGTCATCAATAATATTCGAAAAAGTAAAACATAAGATTTATTGTAAGAATTATATAAATTTCACATTGCATATTGTTTTCTGCATTATTTATTCTTGTCAAACAAACTATTATTTTCTATGCTAGAAGGTCGTAGTTACTTTTTTCAGTAATTTAAAATAATAATAATAAAATATAATTAAACATATTTCATTGTTAAATGGCATTTATAAAATTATAGCTTTCTAAATGCCATTGTTCATTGTTGATATTTAAAAAAGTAAACAATAAAAATAATATATAAGTTATTAAAAATATTATATTTCAAGTTAAAAATAACTCATTTAGAGGAAAACACAATGGAAAATAATAATAATTATTATTGTTATTGTTATTATAGAAAATCATAATAGAAAATTTAGTGGGAAATATATAAGCAGATAAAAATATAATCTATACAAGTTTTATGAATAAGTATAATATATTAATAAGCAATTTATGATAAGACAATATGAGAATTTAGTTCACATTAAATATTTTCTAAGTAAAAGCTGATATAATGATTACAGATTAGCAAAATTGCAACACTAAAAATATAGAAAATGTGTAAGATGTGCCTGTGTTTATTGAAATTTTGTAATATTAATATGTTAAAAAATAATAATAAATATATGAAAAACATTTATTATTACATAAAATGTTGTTAATTAAGCTTTACGTATTACATAACATGCACACCTTCTTTACAATATTTCAATAAAATAAACTTATAAATATCAACTAAATACTGTTTATAATTTATTTTTAAATAATAACCATGTTATAGATTACACATTAAGTGAATGCGTGAAAATTTCTATATCTTTCTAAACTAAATTTATCATGTCATTAATATATTTGGACTGATCTTAATTTTTAAAATTAATTTTTATATGAAAAAGTATTTGTATTTCATGTGTTTAAATTTTATACTTGTTACAACTGGAATCCGTATTCTCACCATTATTAGGTTAAATACATTTACTCGAAAGTCAGCTAGAGATCTGAGGAATTTCCTTCATCATTTATGAGCTTATCTGCCATATTTTTTCCTTCCTCTATCTCTGCAATGCTGTCTCCAAAGAGTCAGTTTCCAATGTGTGATTTTCATTCGTAATCAACTGTGATATCTTGTCATTATACTTATTTATAATGCCTTGCTGTAAACATTATCAAATTCTGTTCTTGTCCGTTCCTTCAACTTTGTTGCAGGACCGTCTTAAAAGTATTATTAACCTCTGGAAAACGCAATGCACTGGGTCCTGCCTACAAAACCGGCGGGTGATCGGAAAATTAGGGTTAAATTCCGGTCTGCGCATAAATTAGCATTAGGCCCCCGAACAAATGCCCAGCGTGCTCGTGCGTTAAGATGGCATGCCGGGCAGTTTAGAACATTCGGCTACACTGCTTCGTTGTAGCTGAATGTACTAAACTGCATGCAGTAAACATATATAAATCATTTCAAATATATACAAATGTTGTTATTATTAGCGAGGTTGAAGCCGAAGTTTTTAACGCGAAAACGTGTACGTCGGACGTTCGGCGCCGCTTTCCTGTAAGCCTAGAAGTTTGACAATGGCGTTTGGGATGACTTTCCAAACGCCATTGTCAAACTTCTAGGCTTACAGGAAAGCGGCGCCGAACGTCCGACGAACACGTTTTCGCGTTGAAAACTTCGGCCTCAACCTCGCTATTGTTTCAAACACTAGAATACTCGAAGTAAAACATTTGCTTTTTGCCTTGTTTTTTCCATTAAACTTGTCTGAATCTTATATCGCTGATAAGCGTATCAATATATTGCCAGTGGCATCAAAACGTCCAAATATACCTGTTGCTGCATTAGTTTTCCTGACTATCTTGTCTTGCCAATTAGTTTTAATCGTTTCCTAAATGTTTCCCAACAACAACACAACCATTCCATTATATGATACTTTCACAAAAGTTGCTAAATTATGAAACAAATTCAAATTATGAAACTGCAGGCATGCAACGTTTTATTGTGTCAGTTTTCACCAAATTCAAGACATGGGCATAGCATTAATAAGCCACTTCAGTAATTTTATTTTGTAGACCGTTATACCGGCCACGGTAGCTTGCAGTACTATCAGAAACTTTTTTGAGATCAATTTTAAGATGCTGCAATGTTTTTAACATATTGTTTACTGGCCAATCTGCCACTGTGTATATATGTACACTACTATAAACTAAGTTTTTAATATTTAAATACAAAAAATTGCTGTTAAAAACAGATTGAATAATAATATAAAAATAAGTTTTCCTGACCATCTTTGTCATTTTTGAACAGATTCTAATTCAAATTTAATTTGATGAACTTAGATTAAAAAACTGATTAATTATATTTATTAATATTAATTTCTTAAAAATTTGTACATTATAATATAACTGAGTGTTAAAACAGTGTATAAGAAGATAGAAAATAAATGGATAACCTATTTTATCTAGACCTTGATATTACTTGCAGTTTTTTTAAATTAAAATAATAAATTATTATGGTAGTTATAAATTTTCTGGTTATTAAATTTATAAAATACAGTCCTTACATAATTTGATATATATTGTAGAGTGTTTATCAATGTTTATAATTAAAGATAAATTTAGTATACAGTTATTAAACTGTTAATGTTAACCTAGTTAATTTTATTTATTTTAATCTGCTAAAATAAATACTAAAATTTAAAAGCGATTAACTAAATACTGTTAATTAGAATTTAAGTATAAAATTAATTTTGATTTTTATTTTAAATTTTTTCTATAAACTTATAAGCAGACCACTTATAGCCTTCTGTAACATGTAATACAGTATATAAGAGGCCTTTCCCTTTTATCAAATATACAGTACAAGGCAATTTACAAGTATATAAAATGCTTTTTTGTGAATAGAGCGAGGGCCTTCATATGGTAAGAGGACCTAAACTGTAGCTTATTTAGCTTATGTTTAAATCCTTCCTTGTTTCTTAGCATCTAATGAATGATTAAAAAATTAAATTTTCTTATATATTTTTTTCTTTAAAAATAAAAAAAAATTTTTAAATTTATAATTTAAATTTTATTGGAATTTATGGTTAATTATACAGCATTCAAATTGTCTTTTAAGCATCATTTACATTTAGAAGTAACTTGTATAAGAATGTTGTATTTGTAAATGTAAACAACACTTTAAATTATTTATCTTATACATTATGAATATTCAACACATTGGTAACATTTAGTTTATGAAAGAATAAATTATTCTTGCTGCTTTAATTCATAAATAGAAGAAAATTTTGTATAGTTAGTTTTTGTTTTATTTAAATGTTCAGTCGGCATAAGCCTGTAATTACTTATGCTTATTAATTATTACTACTCTTATTATTATTATTAGGTATTTAATTATATATTCTTTATAATATTAAACCAGATTTATAATTTATTAAAATATATGTATTTCTCTTCTTTCCTTTTTGTCTACAGCATACCTGAAAGAGACATTAGCTGGTATGTATGTATAAATGCTCTGTTAAAGACTTGTTTTTACATTCATATAAATGGATTTCTATCAGAACTTCTAAAAAAGGAAAAAATATATTGTCAGTGATTAAGATAAAAAGAAAATTCTCAATTTATACAAATTGAGAATTCAGGAAATTCAACATAAAAAGTTCTCAATTTAAATAAGATTCTGATGTTATAATGAAAGTAACATACCAAAAAGAGTTGTCTGAACATATCTATTTTCATCTTTATGAGTTCAGTCACATTTGTTTCTTTTTAAAATTTTACTAAAATTTTTTGCATTCTAAAGAGTTGGCAATGAACCATAAAATTTATCTTAAATATCTAAAACAAAATATCGCACATATAATCAGCTTTTAAGAAGCTTATTAATAACTCTGTGGTTTATTTTATTATTAAAACTTGCTTAAAAAATACATATAAAATTTAATATATAAACCACATGTTTATTCAAAAATCCAGACTAAAAAAATTAGTGTATGGTTTATAATTTTTCAAGTATATATTTATTACTTAAATTATTATATCTAAGTAAAATTGATTTTCTAAGTATAGTTATAAGTCATGATTATAATTATATTACAATTTCTTACTTATTGTTCTAGAATTATAATTATTAAATATTTTTAGTGTATGCATTCATTCAATTCTGATTAATATGCAGCATGTATTTTGTATAATTGTAATAGTTTAATAATCCACACACCCAAAATTATTCAGCATTAAATCAGACTTATATATTAAATGTAGGTAATTTAAAGTGATATAATCACACAAAGAACTTGTTTTGGATGGATATTTTTGCAAAGATATTTTTTAAAATAATATAAATTTCATAAAAAAATATAAAAATTAGAACTGTAGAAAGTCAAACATGAAACCAAATTTAATATACTAATTCCAAAATTAATACCTTTTAAATCATTAGCCAATAAAGGTTTTTTTCACAATACAAATTTGAAATCCTAATTATTTCATAATCAATTATAATTCCCATTAGCATAATTTAATGGCTAGCAAGAATCTTTTTTTTTTCTTTTTTTTCATAGCACTGACTAATATGATTCACGTTCATTTATAGTTCTGTTAAAGACCTTCGTACATTTATTAATCGCGGTTTTGACATTGATTTCTAATATCTTTTTAAGCGTGAAATGAATAATAATAAACTGATTTGATAATCTTAAATTTCTATGTCATTGTTTAATAATTCGGGGGCAAATGCCGATAACACGAAGCACAATTTTTAAATAGAAATTGGAAAATTTAGCGTGTGATGATATCTATATTTAAGTAAACAAATAAATAAAAATTTTTAACTCCACTTAAGGGCACTAAGAGGGCCTTTAAGTTAAAGCGAGCCCACTATGGGTTCGGCCAGGCCCACAATGCAGCGGTTTGGTGATGAGGAATGGAACTCGAAAAGCCCATCACCGTAAAATTTCTGGGTTTTTTTGACCCCTTCGAAAGGGATCTTGGATTCTCCACAACGGTAGGCTACCATACCGCTATTGTGAATGAGAGACACATCTCACTATATTGGGAAACCAGTTAACGCCTCAAAATGGCATGTAAGTGAAGGTCGCTCTGAGTGGTTCCAATAGCATGGTCCTCCTGCCCATTATGCCGCAGCGGTAATAAACTGAACTAAGTGCATGGCACTGTAGAATGGACCCGTTGCTCTCCTGATCTTAATCCTCTCGTATAGGCCTACAGAAAATATGATTCAAAATTTCTTTTGGATCATATCTTCTGTTGAAATTCGGAGGTATGATAAAGAAAAGGAGTTTTTGGTAAAGATCATCAACATTCATCATCTGAAGTAATGCATTTCGAATAAATGTGCTAGGATTGATGAAGATACTGCATTAGACCTACTGTGTGGTGTTTACGTCAATTTCGCACAACGTCGAAATATGCTCTCTAATAATGAAAACTATGTATGTTGAAAATGTCATTCACCTGTGTCCTGTTGTTTTATCTGTTGTAAAATTTCTTTCGAATCATATCTTCTGTTGAAGAACTTATTGCTTTCTGTTGAAATTAACTAGGTGCCTATTTTTCGCATTGATTAAACGATAAGACCACTATATGAAATTTTTATGACAATACGAATCAGTCAGTTAATTTTCAAATTAATTCCCAGTGGCCGAATGGATAAAACCACTGAACACTGCTAAAGTACTTTACTTGCAAAATGGAAAACTTTACTTTACTCCGATGGAAAACTGTACTTTACTTGTTCGCGGATTCGCGCTTTATTAACAGGCTAACCATTAGAGTTTTCCGGGTTTTCTTTACCTGTCTAAACAGGGCCAGTTTTCTATAGAAAATTCTCCTGGAGGAAACCCCCTTAGTAGATCTTATAAGTGTTGAATTGTCTTCTCCATTAATCCAATCATTTTCGAAGTATTTTATATATACTACATTATAAGTTGTCAACAGACTTTAAATATCTACTCTAAAGAATTTATCATCATCATCATCGCCATTTTGTATCCACTGTGCCAAAATATTGCTCTGTTAATCATATCATCCTTAATTTCCTTCCGTCATTTCAAATTTGGTGTTTCCTCAATATCTAAAAATTGTATTCCTATTCTTTCAACATCTTCGTACATAAGTTTTGTGCATTAATGAATTTACCATTATGCAAATAATAAATACAAAAAATATAATAATTTAAAATAACAATTCACCAATGTTTCATAGATCAAAATCTAAAAGTGAATATATAGATAATGAATTGAATATACCTCTAAAGCACGCGAAAAAAAAAGAAGGCCTGTGTTGAAAACGACTGTATGAAGGTCCGGGGTAGAGCGGCTTTTTAGCCTTTTATTTATTTATTTATTATTATTTTTTTTTTTTTGAACAGATTAAATGGGTAGAGCCATCGACAGGAAGAATTAGGGAAAAATTCCTTGCTTCCCTCCCGATGGAGTCTCAGGTCTACATGGCGTTAGAATGATGCCATGATTGTTAAATGATTGTGAATTTACATTAAAATTTTAAACTAAAATAGAGAAGACTTAAAAAAAAGAAGTGTATTAATCTGTAACGAAACTTAAAAGTCATTGTTTATCCACGTCATTTTAGATAAAACAGTATATTTCGGTTTATGAGTTAATCATTTATATCGACATCTCTGATATGTCTAGACGTGTATCTAAGAGATAATCTTTCATTAGATAGGTCGGTCAAATGTAAATGCGTAACATAAAAAGTTCTTCTATAAAAGCTCCAACAGCAGTTAGAATCCCATCAGCGTTCTTCTAGAAACAAGAACACGAACAATAGAAACAATGACCATCGATATCTACTATGCTCCAGTTAGTGGACCATGCCGCGCTGCCATGATGACAGCAAAGCACATTGGTTTGGAACTGAACGTTAAGAAGATTAACTTAATGGCAGGAGAGACCAGAAAACCTGAGTATCTTGCTGTAAGTTTTACTTTATTTAAGCTATTAAAATTAAGAAAAGTAGGCTTATGTATAATATTCTCTGCAGATGAATCCTCAACATTGCGTGCCAACCATTGATGACAATGGATTTATTTTATGGGAAAGGTGAGTTTCGTTTTTCGATGGTCTCCATTTGCATAATTAATGTCTAATATTAAAATTACGTTCGTTAGCCGAGCTGTTATGACATATTTTGTCAACAAATATGCTCCCGAAAGCGATTTATATCCCAAAGATCCTCAGAAAAGAGCTTTAGTGGATAAAATGCTCTATTTCGATATTGGTCTTTTATATAAAACCTTGGCTGAGACTTTGGTAAGTTACAGGCATATAAATTATAAATTATTTTCAGTTAATAATTTATGTACTTTTATAGTTTGGACCCCTTTTCCGCGGGGAAAAACTTAATCCCGATAAAGAAAAAGCATTCAGAGATGCTTTAACTCTGTACGATGGATATCTTCAGAAGACTCCTTACGCAGCTGGATCTCATATTACTCTGGCAGATCTGTCATTGTTAGCTTCACTCAGCTTTACAATAGTAAGTTTACCCTACAGTTAAAGAATTTTCTAAATAGGAAAACATTTTTTGAAATGTTTATTTTGCTGTTTCAGCTGGCAGATTACGACATTAGCGATTTCCCACACGTAAAAGCCTGGTATGAAAAAGTAAAAGATGAACTCCCTTACTACAAAGAAGTTAATGAAGAACCCATGAATGCATTCAAGGCTATTTTGGAACAGAAACGGGCTAAAAAATAAATATTTCAACCTGTGTTTTAAATGATTTTTTGATATTGGTCTGTGGTTTTGTGGTAAATGTGTTTTGAATAATTTTTGATGTATTTTTGTAAAATTGTAAAAAAAAACACACACATTGAGTCTGTTAATTTTAAATTAATTTGTTATTTTTAATGATACAAATAAAGTAATTTGCAGCATAAATTGTTTATTTTGTGATTTCTTTTTTAAAATTTTACTTTCCTACCGTATTTTTTATTGTACAGTCAAACCTCTGAACAACGGGAACATAAACTTTGGAGGTTATTTGGGTTATTATTTTGGATATTATTTACAAGGTGTTTAAATAATAGTGGGACAAATCAAAATAGGATAATTATGCATCGAAGAATAGGCTCAAAAAGCAGATAAACATTTTTTAAATTTAAATAATTCAGGCACAATATAAAAACTTATGATATCATCTCCATATGAAGCCAATACGTGACTGCCGGAAGTAATTCATAATTACAGATAAACAACTATGAAGACAATTAAATATAATTATAAAAATTGGCCTTCATGCTTCTCTAATTCTTCTGAATATTTTATATACAGTAATATATACTAATAATAAAGTATATTCATAAACAGGTAAGGAAGCATAGAAAATGCTTTATTGTAGTCTTTAACTCTTAGTTCTCACGAGGAATATGTATTATGTAATACACTAGTAATGAATGGATAATTCGACATGTTTCTGTCATATTTTTAAAGTAAATTTATAAGCAAATAAGTTCAGACTTGTCTTTCATCTGAGTGCTATTTTTTGTGTTATGCATCCCTGTAAAGTTTTCACGCTAAGCAGTATAGCAATTTGCCGGGCTGATACAGAACGTTTCTATTCAAATATAAATTCAGAATTATTTTAAAAAAGAAATACTTTTTACAGAATATGCATTCATTTTTTTATCTAGAAAAATCTCTTTATCTATTATATCTTTATTATCAAGTGTATTTTAAGCAGTAATTTTCGATGATGATTTAAAAGTATTTGTTTATATTTGTGTCTTCAAAGTACAATACTTTGTACTTGTGTCTTCATGTAATTCATAGGAAATTCATAATATATTCGTATTATTTCTTATTGTACAGTAAGTAGTATTTTTCCAATTGAAGAATTACAAAAATTAGAAAAGCTTAGCGCATTTTTTATTTCTGGAATAAATAAGCGAGATTATGGTAATAAAATAATATAAAGTTCATCCTTGGATTTTAAAATCTTTACAAGAATCCGGTTCCAGATGTATTTTTAATCAATTTGCATAATCGTAGACAGGGACGAGCCTCACAAAGGTCGACTTTTGCCGGTGTTAATCGTGTTCCTGTGGTCAGAAAGGATGTGAGAAGATAACAAATTTTATTTGTATTTAATCGTTAAATTATTTTTAAATAGTGATATAATACTAATTATTTTAAAAAATTATTCCCTCGTTCTTAGAATTATTATAAACAAAATAACACGAATTAATAATTACGTAAATACTGGAAAAACGTGTAAAGCATTAATTATTTCTATACAACTTTTCTGTATTGAGCTGAATACAGAAAAGTACTGATAAATAGAAAAAAGGTCTTCTTTTTTTCGTGAATTTCTGCTTATTTACCTTGACTTACCTGATTTTTAATGCAAATACAAGCTGCACACTTAATCTCGTACTTTCTATAGCATTTTTTCATTAAGACCATGTGGCATATCATATTTTTCCATTAAGGTAGCGTGTTTTACTCTTGTTTAAGGCTATTTCCATTCTTTTTCTTTATAGCTAGCTGTTAGGCTAGAAATGAAGTTAAGAGAAAAATGTGGCTAGATATTTATACATAAACAAATAGCTAATTTAATAGTATTACGGGATTAAAATATCATAATAAAAAATAAAATTAATTAGCCTATTTACTTTGATACAGAATATATAAACGCAAGGAAAAAGAAAACAAATTGCCAATTATTGAAAATATTAATAGAAAATTCATAAGTTTTGACTCTTAATCCTTAGGTGCATTCGTTTTGTTCAGAATGGTATACATATTTACGTCATTCTGACGTCATTCTTACAGGCCTACCTTTTTTTTTCTTGTAATGAGAAAATGTAAAAATGACGTCAAATTGACGTAACAGCGTAAACTATTCTGACAAAATGAATGCGCCTTTTGGTTTTAAATACGAACATTAGTGTATTGTTACCGTTGATATTTTCTCGTGCGAATTAAAAGCTTAAAATTAATATTTGCAAACAATTTTCCTATATATTTTCTTATTTAATTTAGTAGAAGAGCACTTTAGCCTTCTCTAGTTTCAGTTTCAGTTCTGGTTTTGTGTGTAAAAAAATGGTTGCTAAGCGGAAAATGTTGCCATTACAGCAAAAATTACCTGTGATTAATTGTGCAGTGGATAAAGGTGAAAAGCTTCAAACAACCTTCTGTTAAATTCATGTTGTCAAATAAATGAAAATACAGTACTATAAATGAGAATTTTATTATTCCTGACTTGTATTATCCAGGCACACCTATCTCTATCATTATCCCGTTTAATGGAGTTTTCGCTGTACATCACTAACATAAATACAACTTGTACTGTACTTAGAGGAATGCTTTGGTTACAATGCTTGAAGCGTTTGCGAAAATTGTATTATTATTGTATCTGTCATTTCTACTATTACAGTATAATAGATCTACAGGATTTGTTATATGATTTTTGGGAGCATTTCGAGTAGAGATGGGCAAATTCTACCCGCGTATACTGGTTTTTCTTTAATTTGTTGATATATTAAAATAAATAAAAAAAAGCCAAATAATAAACATTAAATAAATTAATGTAAGTATCCGGGGTATTCGAGATATAGTTAATAAAAGCTGGTAACGTTGTTGTTGCTAGACTTTCCAGGCAAAATTTGTTTTCATTCCTAATAATTGCCACCGTTACCTTTATTAGTCTTCAGATTGGTTCCGGAGATATTAACGAAACCAACGGCCATATCTCCCAAACCAATAGTCCGATTTTCCTGAAAATTTCTAGAAACATTTCTCCCTAATACAAAAACCATCCTGCAAAATTTCAGAAATTTTCGACAAAAAGCACAGAGTTATTAGGTAAAAAACATCGTGTCCTCCACACACAAACATCCATATTCGAACATCTAGCAAAAGTGATGTTCGTCCATCTCTAATTTCAATTGAATATTGAATGAAAATATATTTAAAATATGTGTTCTTTTACATCTATATTCCATCAATTAATGTATTTGTATAGAATAAAACATTAGTATCGTATAAATTCGTATAGTGCTCATAATAAATAAACTGTTATAATGACACTATTGTACTAAGTTATTATCTAAATAAAACATGTTTTACATGTATTTTATTACTATTTTACTATCAAAAATCAATTATCTTGAATGTTAAAAGTTATTTACTAGTCTGTGTATTTTATTTAATCGTCTACTCTTGGAGGAATGTAAGCCATTTGTTTCTGATGTATCAGTTAGATTAAAATGTCATCATGACTGAATACTGCCATTTCCTCTCAATTATTTATACTTATCTATAAGAAATGTTACTTTTTTTTATCAAAATTTGATAAGCGGGTGATGATTCTAAAAGTCCATTTCAGGCATTTTTCTCTTTTAATTTCAATACATCACTTAGAGTAGGGGTTCCTAGTATGGTCGCTAGCGATCTCTCAGGGGTCAATAGATTTATCTGAGTGTTATAAATTACTAGAGATCGTTTGAGGGTCAGTGAACAAATTAATAATATAGTACAATGTTAATTGATATATTTTCAAATTATATTAAAGTATAACACGCAATTTTTATTAATTGCAACAATTACATTATACTTAGTATAGGCCTAAATATATTTTTTTAATGATTTTATTTATAAACTAGCAGGTAGGCCCGTAGTAGTTAATCCTTTGCATTCTGGAAAGCAGTCTTGGAATTGACAAGAAGTAGCAGTGTTGGAATTGCTTATACATTTAGAAATGGAGAACACAGGAACAACCTTTCTGCAAGTTGCTATATACTGATGCAAGTTGTCGTCTTCTGAGGAAGTCTCTTCCACATCTGTACTATTATCTGCGTGGATTAAATGTTTAGCAAGGCATAAACGGAACTCACGGAAGTCTTAATTAAATGGTAAAATTGCCAGTAAACGTTTGTGACATTTTTCTAGCATATATGCTAGCCATGTTGACAATATAATGCAGAGCACGTACTGTTCGCTTTCATTGTTTCGCAGCAAAGCGGTAGTACGAGATCATTTGGTCGCAGCACTCCCCGTGTATGAATTAGAATTCCCTATCACAGTAAAGCAATATATCTCCGGTGTTACCGTTTACATCATCGTTTATCGAAACAGAGGAGCACGTCCATTTGTTAAAGAATAAAATAAACTGAAAGCCAGGAAAACATTAAAAGCAGAGAGCCGATTGCCTTCTGCAATTACACGGCATTTATGACATAATTATAGGATCTAAAACACGAAAGTTTATCAAATTGATATGTAATTGCATTCCCTAGAGTGATACAAATATAATCTACTTATTTCTAGTCTTTTAAACACTGTCTTTTGTGTTTTTAATATACTGGAGTCACAAAAATCTAAGTGAACCGAGCCTAAATTATATGAAAATGTCTGCATCTTCATATAATTTAAAATCTCTTAATTTGCATAGTGAATGTTAAAATATACTCTTAAGTTAAAGTTGCATTCGTTTCGTCAGAGTAGTGTAAACCACTACGTCAATTTGACGTCATTTTACGCTTCCTCATTAAGAATGACGTCAGAATGACGTAAGAGGCTGCACTATTCTAACAAAACGAATGCTGTTTAAACATTCCCAGTGAAATATTTTCCCTTAAAGTTGGCAAATTGGCAAGCTTTTGGCGTTATTTACAGAAATATAATGTATAATTTCCATTCGAAATGTGAAAATTTAATTGGAAAAGTATATTAAATGTAATTCTCTACAAATGAATGAATATTAAAACTACATATTATATAAAATTAGTACAATACATGAGGCCCTATCGCAAAGGAAGCCAATATGACCATTTATTAACTAACGAAAGCTTCAAATACATTTATTAAAAAATATTTTTGACAAATTTTATTATCTTAAAGTATAATGAATGTTTTAAACACTGTCTTTTGTGTTTTTAATATACTGGAGTCACAAAGATCTAAGTGAACCGAGATATCGATCCATGGGAGCCCGTAGAAGATTTTCCAGGGAGAGGGGCAAAGCTTGGAGACATAATTGCATCAATAAACTTTTATTTAATTATTTAAATTTTGCGGTTCTACACAAGTAGATTATAGTATTGCATCAATACAAAAAGACAGACAAAGTGTCTGGTGATGGAGGGTGTAAAGTTTCGTATCTCAATCACTTTTACGATTATAATTTGTGGAATTTTTTACTCTATCCCAGAGAGGGACAAGTGCTCGGTTTGCCTCCCTCAGCAGACGTCCATGTCTCGACCTGTGAGAGCCTAATTTAGTCATAATAAACACATAGACTTTCATCTTAGTCCTCGAAAAATGCACAAAAAAACCTCCAAATAACGGCCATATCCGAACAATGGTCATTTTTTTTAACGTTCCCGTCAGTGACCGTTGTTCGAAGGTTTGACTGTAATTACTTTACATCCTCTTACATTAAAAAAATACGGTAAACAATCATTAATTTTATTTAATTAAATAAAAATTAAGAAAAAAAAACAATTGAATTTCCACATAAGTTAGTCTATAAGCTTATTAAAGAATTGATTGAGTAACATATAAGCTAAATTTTTTATGATTCAATTAAATAAAAATGATTTCACTGAATCCACTTTCTTTGATATCACTTAATAACAACCTCTATTTCAACGTTAAGTGGTTATCAAGTACCGCGAAAGTATGTGAAAATAGGAGTGTTTTCAAGCTATCTACGAGACTTTATAGAAATAAAACTACTGGATAATGTTGTAAAAGAGTTAAATATTAAAAATCTAGAGAATATTCCATCCTATAATCGTGTCTACTGATTAAAATAACAGTAATTCGATCCTCTAAAATTTATTTTTCCATTTGAATTTCGGCTTTATGTTCTTTTTGTTTTTATACCTTTTTTTAAAAAAATTTGTTTAATTAATATGTTTATGTTTTTTAAAAAATTTTACTCCAAAATGTGAATTATACGAAATGTAATTAAGTGTAATTACAGACTAATAAATATAAATTTGGCCATGAACTTTGAATGTCCTTAATTGATTTCAAGCATCCTTTGGGAAAGTATAAGGCTTGAGTTTTGTTTTCAGTTCTGTAGAATTAAATAGAAAAAATATTAGATGCCATTTAAAATATGTTTAACGGAATATTGAAGAGACATTACTAGATAATTTATGTAAAATGTTTATATAAATCTGTTGTATAGGGCCTGTCAGCGAGGAGTTGACAGGGTCGGATTTGCATATAAGCTAAATAAGCTGCAGATAGGGCCTCGCGTTAACATTAGGGCCACATGTCTAAGTTCAGCCCTGACTGATGGGCTTAGAGGGGCTCGTGGAGCCTTTCTGAATTTCCGTAGAAGCCAGTAGCAAAACAAAACGATTAAGGTGTCGGCTACTAATTAAAATAATTCGAGAAATGATATTAGGCCTTTTAAAAAGACCCCACGTTTACATTTTGTACTGGGTCCAGCAAAATACGAAGCAGATTTTGTAAAAAAAAAATATGAATAAATTCGATCGAAACCACATAAATTTTACCATAATGAGACTAATTAATTATTATTAATTAAACGTAGCAGAGAGTAGGCGCCATTTATGCGAATTAGTTTTAATTAATTGTGTATTTAAAATTAATAATATCATAAATATTAATATAATAAAGTATTATTAAAAAGTATTTTTATTTATTGAAATTAATAAATAATGATATGGGCAATCTGCCAAGAGGTATGCCTTATGGGAGGATTTTTCAATGAGAAAACATGTGTTCGATCTTGGAAACGTTTCTATTCCCTATTTAGGTGTAAGACACGTGAAGAATACCTAGAAAACTCCACGTTGGTGAGGCGGGAACCTCCGACCAACTATCAAAATCACCATTCAGTGGCGTTATCCACTCGGGTACGGGTGGAAAAATGATTTGGCACCGTAGGCCAGGATCCTGCGGGTTCATTAATAAATCTATCATTGATCTTCACGAATGGATGGACACTATTAGAAAAGGGAGCCGTAAAGAGTCGCAGGAAACGGAAATGTCTATAAAATCTGTAAAAGTCGGATACGACTGAACAGTTAGAGAAAGAAAGAAGAGGGGGAGGGACCAAATAGAATTTTGCACGCATCACATAACACTTGTCAATCATCATTTCGAAAACAATATTTGACAGTATTTCGAAATTTATCACAATTTCATTCATATCCTTGATGCATATCAAGCGTAACTTTTTTTAAATCAATTTTCATAATGTAATATCGAAAAATGATTTTGAACAATAAGTATTGTTCAGATCGATTTTTTTATTCTGTTCAACATCATTAAACACCACAGATAGATAGATAATAAATTATTATTATTATTATTCCACTTTTACATTTTAAAAATGCATTTAAAATGACGGAAATAAATACAGTCAAACCTCTCAACAACTGATAGAAAGATTTAAAAAATGGCGCCGTTTAGAGAAGCGGTCGTTATTGCAGGTTTGACCTGTATATTTTATAATTATCGTATAGTAAAAGAAATTTAATAACGTTTTCTCTAATTTAATTAAATTTTATCAAGGTTTAAATATAAATTTCCAAAGAAATGACTTGAAATGAAAGTCTGAAAAGTGAAAAAAAAAATCATTAAGGACATTAATTAAACTTGCTTTTAAATATAAAATTTATCATCTTGCAATCTGTCATCTTTGTTCTTTGTGTGGAGATGACAATGTGATTTATCATCAATCAACCAGTAGAAGAGTGTGACTTTGATTTTCTCTTGGAGGAGACTTTGCATTTTTTAGTACTGTCAGATTTTTTTGTTGGCACTCGAAGATGAAAGGGTATCGGGTAAACAAAGTAATTTTTTACTAGCCCATTTTCTCTTATATTAACAATATGCAAAGATTAATAGGCTATATCAGGGCCGAATTTGCGTGTGACTAAACAGGCTTATGTTTCTATAACTTAGGGCCTTACATTTTTACAAGTAATCAGGGAGGGATCTAGAGCACTCGAGTTTTCCTTACCTTTATAAATACAGGAAAAATTTTAATGCGACAAACTTCATCCTGTACCACTGTGGATGAAGAATAAACTCTTCATCCACAGTGGTACAGAAGTGAATTTGAGGTTACGTTCTAATTCGGGACTCCCTTTAATATAGGTTCTAGTTACACTACTTCATGTATTATTATTTGATGGAAGAGGAGGGTCTGTTATATGTTATCGGCTATGTTATCGGTTTAAGTCCATCTCTAAGAGATTCTTTAAAAAATTCATATTAAATATGAATATTTAAAGGATCTCTTCTGTTTTTTTCTGTGAATATTCATAGAAAATGAACTTTTTTACTTATTCAATTTCTCTTAATTTACGAAATTTAAATGTTATCAGAGTATACAGGGAGTAGATTCTACGAATATCCACAATTTCAATGGATATTCACGGAATCTTCTTGGTATTTTCACTCCACCGTTCTTTTCTGTGTGGATATTCATAAAAAGATTATTTTGACTAATAAAAATCTTTCTTACGTTCATAAAATGCGAAGATTGACAGACTTTACAAGTCAGAAAATTCTATGAATGTCGATATTTTATACGGATATTCGCAGAATTTCTTTCGTGTGTTGCGGTTTTCTGTACGAATCGTCTACAATAAGAATGTCTGTGATTGCCACGAATAGATCATTATCACACAACGTAGCAGTTTATACGAAATTTACCACGAAAATTAATTAATTTATTCTTAAAGAGGGCCGCGTACAGTTTATGGGAGGGGTGGCGAAAATTTCATCATTGCACACCATGGGAGGGAGGGGTGTCTACGTGAACTTTGTCATGGATACGAATCTGTTCTTATAAGCCTAGTAACTAGTCAAGTGAATAAAGTATCAGTTAAGGTCACTTTTTTTTTTAAATGTTGTACTACTGTAAACGTAGTTAAAGGGGAGAGTTTGCCAAAAGTACAACATTGTATACAACAGGAAGGGAGGAGGTCAAAAGTGGCTCTAAAACCGTAATTAATAGACGGCCGCAGAAGTTGCAACGTAAAAGCAATTAAAAGTTGTGAAATAATGTCAGAGAAAATTGGTAAAACTGTCGAAATTTTGCTGATGGAATTACTAAACAACAACCATAACTGAAATTACGTTTAAAAAATTTAATAAGTTTGAATTAGTTTATATACGCAATTTCGCTTTATAACATCATACTTTTAAAGTAATAATTCAAAATTTTATGCCGGTAAATTATAGTTTACGAGTAATTTAAATTTATTAACCATCCAGTTAAACCTGATTAAAATCATTTTACACTTTCAACACAAGATGGCGGCACGATTAAAACAAGAAATGCAATTTATTTTAATGACATCTATAAATAGCTACTTTTGCTATATAAACTACAATAAATGCCAGTTGCTTTAATGCACCAGACTTTGAAAGAAAGAAATAAAATAAAATTTTAAAAAATTCACTTTTAAGTACTCTAATTTTAAAGCGAATATTCAACAACACGCGAATAATTTCACGTGCAATCCATCAAGGGAGGTAAAGTAGAAGGTCTGTCACTAAATGAAAAGTATTTATAAAAAGTTATATTTAAATATCTAAAGTTAAACAAACTAACTTTAAAAAGTTCTCCTTTTTTTTTTTAAATAGAAAGTAACTGGAATGGTTTCATCTCGGTTTGCAATGTGTAATTTGTTACTCTTCGAGCGACATTTTATGGAAAAAAAATCCCTGATTACCTTCTTTCTTTTACTTAAAAAAACGTGAAGAAACTCGGGATAATTTAGGAATTTCTTTATAAAATCCTTGCTGGAATCTAGTAATCTATGTTGATAGTGAGCAAAAACACTCTGAATGCCAGCAAAGATTGCTATCTTCATATATTGCAGATGCCACGGACCAAGAAGGAAGAATAAGAAGAAAAAAAATCCATTTCAGTAGGCCATCGTGGGGATTTTTTCGGTGGCAAATACTTTCGAATAATCAATACTTACCCAGTTGTCCTTCGAGTTAAGATTGTGTTTTAATGGTTATGAAATATTACTTGTTATTTGCATAAGTTACAAGGTTAATAATTACTTAAGAGGTTCCAGAAACAAGGAAGTTGTCCCGAAACGTGTCAACATCCTTGTGCTTTATAAGTTCTAAGAAATATTTAGATTTCTCTTTTACGGGCCTAAAAATGAATTCGTAAACTCGAAATATCGGCCGAGAGATTTATTATTTATTATTATTTATTATTATTCTTTATATTTAATCCATTGTTTCCTATAGGAAATAAGGATAAAGAGATATCCTGTTATTGATAACGAGAGTCAAAAAAGTCATTCTTATCGCATTAAATTTGTAATGGGCTGCACAATTAGGACTAATGAAAGGAGGGATGAATAGTGTATACTGTACTCTAAACCCGGGAAGTTAATGTAAATCAAAAAAGGAAGGGAAAAAACTAGGAGTGATGACAGAAACGTTACATATCAACTCATCACTAGTTTGTTAAATTCACGTATAAAGATAGTAAAAAAATAAAAAAAGAAATAGAGAAATCATACGATGCATTTATTTTGGGTGGTTTTTTGGCTCCCGATACTAAAAACTTAAACATTTAAAAGCTTTAACGGGCCCTACATAGGAGGAGACTTCGTACATGTCCATATAGAGAGCCACAACAAGGGTGTGTTTTCCGAATGGCGTGAGTAAATCATTATGTAATAGGGCAAGTTTACGGGAAATTTACCACAGAAAACGTGAAATGTATCATAAAAACTTGAAATGTAACGAAACTATGGCTTACGAACAATTAAAAGTTACGAATTACGTTAAACAAATTCATAAATTCTCCATAAAATAATGGAATTTTAAATAGCGCGATGCTGTAAAAATAGGTAACATTAGAAAGTAAATAAAAGTATTACATCATTTCTATTCCTAGAAGAGCTAGATTTTAATAAATCAGGAAGGGTCAAGGAATGAATAATCCCGTATCTTCGGGAGATAGGAAGCGTATCTTCAATGGAAATTGGGACAAAGCGAGAAACTATTCTTGTCCTTGTTTAATCCATAAGAAATATGTTTTCCAGTGTCGTTAATAAATGGAAATATTCCAAAAGATCGTTATCACAGTCTTCCTTCATTATATAATGATGAAAATTGAAGAAGAAAAAAAACCAGCATAGAAACAAAACAGGAAACGAAATTGCAGAAGCGTTTCTATCTTGTCCGTGAAAAACGTAATTTCCTTATTATTTTATAAAGATTATACGTTAGAAAACTTATAATTAAAATGATTTTCCTTCTTCCCTTCGTGTTTGGATTATGGAGGAGCATGGCTCCATCTCAATTCTCAGAATAGAACCTTTGCAAACTCCGCCCAAACGCAGCACGTTATGGCCGTCCTTCGAGATATTTTAACAGTTTTATTTAGATTTGCAACGAGTGGTGTCGTGTGTCTGGTGTGGATGATGATGATGATGATGGAGACAGAAACTTTATTGCCGAAGTGGGAAATTGATAAAAAGGAAATTGAAACTGGCGCCATATTATTTAAAAAATAATTAAAAATCATTTTGTGTGTCCAGATTATCTTCGATTCTTTCAGCATTAACGGTGCTATGTGATTTTCTGTTGATAGAAGCTTGACCGTAACGATGACGGAAATGCAGTCAAGTGGGTGTGCAACTCAATTTTCCTTGATAACTTACAGCTCTGGCACACGTTATTCTTTGTTTTCTGGTTCTGCAAACCTTGAAGATCGATTAAAAAAATCACACATATATATATATATATATATTATACAAGTTATAATTATTATTTCGTTAAGCTGAGAGGTGGAGAAAAAAATAGAATAGTGCTTACTTTGCTGTTTTTCAGAAAGATGTGGGCAGAAAACTCTCTTTTTAAGGTAACCACGTAAACAAAAATGAACGTAACTGAAGCCAAACTTAAGACAATAAAGTTACACAAACACAATATATATAAGTAAGGTCGTAGTTTTACATCAATAAAATTCACAACTCGACTTTAGTATTCTATACAAATACCGCTTTTGATGAAAGTAGGCGAGTCGTAAAGGCTACTTTACCATTACTTAGATTGAACGAGTCGTTTTAGAATTCTAAAATGGCTCCTTTGTTGAAATGAAACCGATATTTGAAGTTATGGAACTCCTATTAAGTTCGAGTGAATATATGAGATAAATGATAATAAATCTTGAATTTATACTTAAATAAACACTAAATCGGGTTAAATTATGCGTTAAAAAATCTCTTAAAATAGCTAAATTAATACTGTTTTCACCCGAAAATAGTAATGATAATACTAAAATTCACACAGATAGTATTGTTTTAATGGCGTGTAAGTGGTTTTTTTCGAAAGAAAATAGTACTAATTAATTATTTAATTGGCAGTTAGCACTGTTTCCTGTTGAAAAACAGTACTTAATACGGAATTAACAACTTTAATTTAGTACTTTTTACATCATTCATCGAGTTACCATCCGATACAAACTTAGAAAAAGGGGGGGGTTTAATTTCGATCCGATTTGGACGAGGAAAAAATTTATAAAAATATAAATCGCTATCGGAATTAGAGTTTCCAGCATGTCCTCCACTCGTACATTTTTAAAATGCAAAACAAAATATATAAATACTCCTCTAACAAACTATCAAATTTCCTATATATTAATCTCTTATATTAATGTCGTTAACCTGCATCAAAATGACTTTCTAACTGTTTATTTATTAAATAACAATCATAAAACGTGGCTTAATAGACCTATTTATACATATATTTATTGAAGATTATATATATATATATATATATATATATATATATATATATATATATTTTTTCATGAAGGAACTTAGCAATTTTTTTATTTATTCTTTCGTCTCCTTGATCTTGCGGACGAGAAAGGTTGCAGTTGGTATTTTTTGAGAGGCGATAAAGGGATATCTCTTCCTCATTAAGGCCTCATATCTGATTTTATCGAAATTTAAGCTTTCAAGTAACGATTAAATACCATTTAGGCGAGGCGTTTAATCGTTTCTAGTAGCGTTTAGGCCATTGGACTGTCCGTCTGTCGGTTCAATTATTTGATTAAATGGTTTATTCCCATCAAACTTTAACTATAGATTAGTAATTTATTGCATGGTTTATATCTAAATTTTACCAAAGTAATTTGATTCATTAGGTAAATATTTTTAAATTTTTATAGCTAAATAAGCGTTTACTCGACACGGTTTTAAATTTAGTATACAGGTTAAATACTGTATTTCTAGTATCTGGGCTAAAGGACCGAATAAATTCGATTTCGGGCCTCTAGTTAAGAGTGTATTAAAGGCCTCATATTTTTACACATAATTTGGCGAAGGAAAGGGCCTGTTATATGTTATAGTCTAGGGTCACTTCGCTGTGATATATTTAAATTAATTTTTGTAGCCGGATAAACTAAAGGGCCTCGCATTTTACGTTATTTAGTGAAAGGGAGGGAGGGCCTGTTACATGTTATAGCTTAAAGCGACAGCAAAACCGAGTCCAGCCTTGGTTTTATGGCTATAGATTATTTTTCGTAGCACAAAATGTGTTAAGGACGATTAAAAATATACAGAAATTGCCTCGTTAAAAATCCTTTCCTTAACAATTACGTAAGTTTATAAAATTCCTCCATCTTTGAATACTTTTTCTGTTATCTTTTCTTTCTAATTTTAAACGATCCGAGCAAGAATAATGGATAAAGGTTTATATTTTCTTTTAAAAATAAAAATAAACACGATTTTTTAGAAAAATAAATAATAAATATAATCATTATTTTCAAATTTACGAAACCCATCTCGTCTTCCATAGTAAACCAGACATTAATTAAAAGTGAAGAAATAAAGTAGAAAGAAGAAGAAAAAAAAAAGATTAGCTCCTCTTGTTTATCTTGAGTTTGATTTATCTCAATACTCTTGTGTTGCTCAGCTAAAACAGATCTAAACATTCATCTGTTTGTTCTTCCATCTTGTATGTCGCGACCCTTAGTAAACACTCGGACAAAGAAGCACCATTCTTAATCGGAAAATCTTAAAAATAAAATCTTCCCATTGGGAATATACATTAATGTCTACCACAAAAAATTCGCATATATCATCCAAAATCCCAATCTGTTCTACCAAACTTTATGAAATTCAACACCTTATCGGCCTGTGGAACGAGTTAAATAACCAGCTTAAAAACCTTTTTATCTGGATAATTTTCTCGTAAAACATGCAAACTACTCGACTTTTATACAAGATAAAGTACTTAATATTCTTAAAAATAATTTTTATAACGCTCCACTCGTTAAATTCCACCATTAAAAGTGACGTAGAGCGTTAAAGATTCGATCTTAACAACTGCAGAATGCCACGCTTGATCGAACTCGCCGACCAATTAAAAAAGGTGTTTTATATTCACAGATTTCTGGTAAAAACTTGTAAACTGTTAAATAAATCAAAAATATTTATTTGTTCCGAGAAAAAATTACATCATTTATTCATTACGTAATTTATACACACGCCCGTAGAAGTGCCGCATCATCACTCTAACTGTATCGTTGGGCATCGGCATTAAAAATTGATTACGGGTGCCCGAGCGACGTCACAGAACTCATAAATATCCAATCCCATCCGAAGAAGCGGCACAACTTTTAATTCATTTGCATAGTTATGGGATCGAATTTGATTTTCGGGGTATCCCCCTGCGGATTCTTTCTATGTATTAGCATAGGATTGCCATAGTTATACCGGATGCGCTACCACTCTTTAAAAATAACTGCGGGGGGTACACTATCGAATGTTACTCTAACAGTGCTAATCTGCAAGAGAAATCCTGCAGTACTAAAGATAACCCCCGAGCTACTGTTAAATTAAATAAGGAAAAAATCCGCAAGTTGTTCCTCTATTAAGATAAGCTTTTTTTTAAAAAAAAAAAATGCTAACGACGTTACCACAATAATCATCTACATGCTTAAAGGTGTTACTCAGCCGTTAATGTATCCTTTAAGGAAAATTTTACAGTAGGATTTATGTATTTTATAAATAAAAAAGACCCCGAAAGTGTCTGAAACATTATCGGAAGAGGCGAGGTGCTACAATATTGGGAGTGACCCATCAATCCTTATAAGGTGCCATAATCAAAGCGAGCGGGTTATCATGCAAAAATAAAAAAAATCGAAAAAAAACTATGTGTTGGCTCGATAAGCACCCCATTAAAAATTTTAATTGAAGAGATAAATAAAAAAAAAAGATATGAACACTTCTTCCGCACTTTTTTTCACCTGACGTATCGGGTTACGTCGAAAATTCCAGCGGAAGAGTGCGAAGAGACGAATGAAAAAAAAGTGCGTAAAATTAGTAAAATGTCTATTAGGTTTTTCCTTTGTGTTTTTAACAGAAAGAAGGCCTTATCTGTCGATTTGTCGGCCAGCACTTAGTTACGAGAAATGCCACTAGAGGGCCGCGGGCTGACCTCGGAAGCGCTGTAACGCTCGCAGTGTTGGGGCATGTGCCGACTGCACTTGCCTAGTGGCGTGAGTTCGGCAGCTATAGGCTGAGCGTCCCTCGCTCTAAGCCGGGGAGTGATAGGGAGGGCAAGTTAGAGGAGTTTAGCGGAAGAAAAAAAGAAAAAAAATAATAAAAAAAAGGAAGAGCACACTGCCGCACGTGGAATATGATCGAGTCAAACAGTACCCAACCGTCCCTTTAAGTCCATGTTTACTGTCAGTGAAATCATGCTGTGGTATCGTTGTTTTTTGTTTTTTATACTGCATATATACTCATTAACGTCGGCAGATTGGGATAGATCACGTCTGAAGGATCCGCAAGGTGAGTGAAACCCTTTAAAAGCATTTTTTTCTTCTTCTTCTTAACCTTGTCCTTTAAGATAGACCGTCGCGCGGACAGTACATCAATTACACTGCTTGACTGATTTATGTCTGGTCTTGGATGCTAAACTGTTATGCGATCTCGATTGTTTGTGCGCGACATACACGACGATACATTTATAGATAAGCACGCGATATTGTTACGAATTAAAAGATACTGTGTGGTGTGGTGTCGTGTACCTAATGCTAAGAGTGTGAATGGCCCATGGATGTCGGCCTGGAAGCATGCCACCTCATGCCGCCAGCTGGTATCGTCTTATTTTCTCGCACGTGTTTTAGGACGTCGACTCTTTTTTATTTTTTATTTTTTAACGTTATAGATAGAGTGGTAGAGACTTTAGATGAAGTAAATAAGGAATATGGTCAGACCGAGTTCCTCCTCGAGGCCTTGGTTGCTGCAGGATACCGTATTAATTGTCGGTAGGGAAATGGGTCACTATATAGTATTCACAAGGACGGCTAGTAGTTTGTTTTCACACTTCAGCACTCGCTATCACTTTTGTATGTCGGTTCTTCAGATCTTCGACTTATTTTCAAGGTGTTCGTCCTTGGAAGGGTAACGTTTTTGACCCTAAAACATCTGCTTAAAAGATAAAAGTGTGTTTTGAAACTAGTTTGGATGCTAAAGGGTTACAAGATCTAAGTTGTGAATATGTCAAGTTCGCATTGTTTCTTCATCGGTTGTATTGTTTACAAGGATTTTGGGAGGATCATTCGGCCAAGTTTCGTGAGACACGCTGAATAATTAGATTTTGCAACGAGCGAGAGAGAGAGAGAAATTTTAAATAAATTAATAATAATAATAACATTTAAGTTTTGCCGGAAACCAAGTCCATAAAATAATTTAAACAATGATTACGTATCCGTTTAGGATACAAAATGTCTTTCAGTGCAAAGACCTCTTGATAAACAAACACAATTGAAGTGATTATGTTACATTAATAGATATATCAAATTATAGATGAACTTAAGGATATACACGATTTGCTTTTTCTCCTTTCATCTTCATTCATACTCGAGGGAAAACTTAATTGCATAAATGGGTCATTCATACTTAGTCTAAATTGTCTATTGAATTGATGCTTGACAATGATAGCTTTGCTCTTTCACTTGACTCTTTGACTGCGGAAGGTCTTTCCGGTTAGATGCGACTATAAAAAAATGATTGTTTTTCTCCTTCAGATGCTGGTCTCCGTCAAGAAAAGGTGTTTCCCGTTCTGCTGGACTCTAACGGTAATCCTACAGATAAGTGGGACCTAGAAAACACAACGAAAAGGTTCAAGTTCAAGGCGTTCAATTTCCTTTTCTTCATTGAATTAGAACCAAGCAGCGAATTTCTTTCCCCACATTTTCATGTGACTACGTTAGAATCTTGGAGAGAGAATGCCACTTGCAGGACTCATTATCCTAAAGACAATTGTTATTTTAAAGGAAAGTTAGTCGACGAAGACGATTCCATAGTTTCTCTTAGCCTGTGCCAAGGAATGGTAAGTCTGATTTCGTTAATTTGGACCATCGACAAACGTTTCGTAGCAATGCCGACGTGTATTATAAGCTGGAAAGTGCTATAAACCCGTCTAAACCGTTTCCTTAACATGTGCAACAGCTCTTTGTCGTATTCATTGAAAAATCCTACGCATTCTTCAACCGACGCAATTATCGGTGACTCAACAAATAAATTCGACTTAGAAACGACACTAACAATCTTGAGAAAATCCTTGCTTAGAACGATTTAGATTCTTCATGTTATATAAGACAGACTAATGAACAATGACAGCGCAGCTACCTGCTCTATTAAGTAGCGAGTTTACTGTCATTCTGTGAAGCTCCTAATTTTCATGCGACTCACCTAGTGAGTGCAGGTGTGTGCGATAACAGTGGGAGGTCGGCAGTATAGACCTCTCCTATCTTCCTATATAAATCTGCCTTCTGGCCTCAGTTATTACTACTTAATGGCTGCTTCAAGTGACAGGTTGTTCAGAGTTTTTATAGCTGTAATAGGAAGATCTCTCTTCTTCCATGTGAGCAGAAGATAGATGACAACCTTACGACCTTGCTTCTCCCCCCTAAAATACCGTTCACCTTTTGCTATTATCGCTAAACTTTAGAAATTAGGTCATTAGGAGCCTTTCCACTTTCAATATTCCCAATTAGAGTGGGTCCCCAGTTAAGGAGAAGCGAATTTCGTAACATTTGTTAGAGTACGTCTCATTTGTCAGTTCTACGACCTTGCACGGCATCTTATCCGAGAGGCAATAACACATTTTTGCAGTTTGTTTTGGCTCTTTAGCTTTAATCAGCATTGAAAAAGTAAACCAGTCGGGTAGTTAGACAGTGATTTTTCGTCTGTCCGCCGTCTGCTAGGTCATTATAGCTATGCCTTTGTCCTCTTTGTTCTATGCCGACTACCGGCCTTACAATAGAAGAAATGAGCTTCTGCCACCAAGGACAAGGGCGACCATCCGGTGTCGGTAAGCGACACCAAAATGATTTATAGTTCTTCCCTCCCTACCTAGTTTTAAACCGCTCTTTCGACTTGTCTTCCAGACGGGTTTTTGACCCTTTTTTAAAGCCATTCGCTTAACATCTGACCCGCTTGTCGTTTGTAAGAGCCATGTGTTTGTAAACATTGACTATGAGGTGTTGCATCGCTTTGTTACGTAGTTCAACATCATAAAATATCATCAAGGTCTGGATGAAATAGGTCAGAAACGGACTAAATGGGGGATGTGTGGGAACACTAGTTAGGCCTTGAATATCTCTAGAAACGTGATGGGCGCGGTTTTGATCCCTCAACCCACACACACACATTGGTGAAAGGGTGGAAAATTTGGGCGGATATTTACTAATTGAGCGTGACATCGAGAGGACACGTTTCTTAAATGTGCCTTAGAATGACGAAGTCGAAAACCCTGCCAAAGTGAAAGAAAAAGACGAGCGATATATGACCTACAAACGAAGACCACTTTCGTTGTTAAAAGTGAAGCAGAAAATAAATTTCGCGCAGCCCAATTAGGTAATGAGATCATCATCATAAGTCTAGAAAGCAATCGAGGTCATCGCGACACTTTGTTTTATTTTTCGCGTAATGTTTTGCATCACTCGAGTATATTTACACGGCGCTCGCAACACCTGCCAAAATTCAGTCTCCGTGAAACCTCTGGCAGAGCGCTCTGAGCATTTCAAAAAAAGTAGTTATGTAGATTGAACATCGCCCTGTTTTTCAGCAGAAGAAAAAATACAGTTTTTTGCCTCTTCACGTAGAAAGGGCGATGTTCAATCTGCTTAACTACACGAGAGGCGTGTACTGATGAACAAAACGGACACAAGTGGTAACCATTGTATATTTATGTTCCGTGAATATGTTATTAATATGTAATTTCCGTTGGACAATTGGCTAGAAACTTCCTTGTCTTTCTATATCCGGTGTCAAACGTGCTTACCAAACGTAAGCGCTCGAGGGAAGTAGAACTGGTCTTTTCATTTATACAGATGTTTGCATCTTTATTTTTGTAATTGAGATTTATTATAGAGCCACTAAAAGGCGCGATCTCATCCCATTGTGATAGCCATCGTGTTTATGTTAGCAAACAAACCTTGACTCAAAATCAAGAGATAATTACACTTCCGCTAAATGATCCGATTACATTCACTCGAGTATGATGAAGGAACCTCTGACCTCCACCAACAGGCTCGATCTTACGATGGGAAGTTAAAAGAATCCGGTAGAAAGGGTGACATGTTTGGTACGTGACCGAAGAGGGATTTTACTTCGCCTCACCTTACTCCAGACAAGAAAAACTTGTCTGACATGCCTCCTTTTTTTATGCTACTCGGCTCTGATTGGATTTTTCTGTCGAGTCAGTTGGTCAGTCAGTGAAACTTGTTCGTCTTTCATTGATGACATTGCTCGCTTGACTCCTCTCCGTAATTTTATTCAGAAATTCCACAAGTGTAATATAAATCTCGCGAAAAATTCTTTCTCGAGAGGGTTTTACATAAATCAAAACCCGCATCCCTGTCAAAATTGCCGAGGGATTAGGAGTAGAAGCCATTTTAAATACTGCGCGTAGACTCTATTCCTGTTATCGCAGATTGAATGAGGTGATATAAATTTAGCACGAAAGCCTAACTCAATTGGTAATGCCATCTGCGAAACACACCCAGTAATTAGTAGAACGAACTCTTGCAGACTTTCTTCGCAGAAGCAGTTGACTAACTTTAGCTATAACAACCAGATGCTTGTGTCTTTGACCGAAGTATAAGGGCGGCACACAAATCGCTCCAAGATGGCATTTACGATTGAAATCGGGCTGTGTAAAACCAAAAATCTCTTTTCTATCCACTTTCTTTTGCTAGTTTTCCCCAACTTGCACACTATGAATAGAGAAGATTACATCTTCTCTATTGTATTTTGGATTGGGGCGTCACCCCCTCCGCGATCCCCGTTCCCACGATCCCAATAGCAAAAACCCATTTTTTCGGGTTAAAATATCGAAGAGCCATGGATTTCTGACCATGAAACACTCATTTTTTTCCAACTTTAAAGCCAAACAATGCTTATTATTTGTGTTCAAAACATTTTAAACAATAATCGGTGTCATGGATAATAAATGTAGGTTAAATATGGGCTCCGATAAGATAACGAAGATGACGCTTTAGAAGAGAGTGGACTTTCCCATTTTCAACGTCCGTCGTGTGTGTTAGCATTCCCGATTTTGGTTTTACCTTCTAGCAAACATCGAAATTCACTTAAAATAATCTCTACAAGTTAAAAAAATACAAGAAAAAAAGAAATGTAAGAGATACTTAACCAGACGAAAGCAGTCGGCTGTTGAAAGAGGACAAGAGAAAGGGAAAAATTCAGTTTTTGGGCCATCACGTAACCTGGCAAAGTGACATAACGTAAATAAAAGTCAAGGAAACTCGAACCCCCATTACACTGAAGGAAAGTTAGTGTTTTGACGACTTTCTTTCTTTTTTTGTTAACATCTTTAGTTATATCAAACGAGAACTTGGCCCACCTATAAATATACCCAGACGATTGTTAGTGTAGTAGAAGTCGACGGGTTAAACTAGGCCAAAAGGAAACGCGATCACTAATAACCCCCTCTGATCACTTTTTTTTATAGCTTTACCTCTGCGGTCCTTCATTTGATGTCCTAATTTCTCGGTTTCTAAGAAAGTTTAAACCCCGCAGGTGGCTAAATAAGGGTGTTTAAAAGAAAAAAAAAAAACTTGCGTGCCTTAATCACTTCGTTTGGGACACTCACCGATGACGTCAAAAGCGATGGGTGACGACTGGATACCTGTCTCCAGACCTTGAACTGTCTTTTCTGTTTGAAAAATTGGGAGAAAAAGCACCCCCGCCGGGATACGTGCTCAAAAAGTAGAAGTAGAGTCTACAAAGAGGAGCCTTATTTTGTTTCCGTGTGAATACATTGTATATTCTACCCCCAGACAGATATATGGGTGGTGACATTAACCTCTTCCACTAGTAAACTAAGAAAGGAATGCTGACTTTAATACTCGAGCTTTTGTATTCAACATAAATGTTTGTTTATATATGAAATATATTTTTTTTTTCCGGTTGGAACGTAACGTTCGCTAACCCTTTTACTTCGAGAACGACACTTAAACTCGCTAAAAAGGAGGACAACTCCTTATCACTTTCAGTTATGAGCAGGGAATTCAGGAATTACGTAAGAAGCTAAGTTTTAATAAACACTTTCCCAGAAACGTGTTTTACAGGATCGGAATTATAATTTTTGGCTTTTTGCCATCTTTTCGCAGCAAATATAACGCTTTGGGTGTGTTTACACGTGTTCACCTATCTCGAAAGGGAGCCGAATTCAACTTATTAATGTGTAAATCCCCATAAAATCTTACTTAGCTCGTAAATATTTGTTTTTCGTACGGTTCACAGCAAACGAAAACTATTCAGTTTCCAATTTCTTCCGACGCCATTTTCTTTTTTTGGCTCCTCGGTAGAAGGAAAAGGATAATAAAAAAAAATTATGAAACTCTTTAATATAATGTTTGTTGACTCGAGAGAATTTTATTACTGTCGAAGGTCACCGAATTGTGTAGGTTGGAGGTCATAACGCACCGAATGCTCTGTGCAGTATAAAATTACCGAGAGGCACGATGACTCTTGCTCCGGAAGGGAATTGACCCACCCAATACAAAAGTAAGATAGGGCTATATCGTGTTTTGTGTTACTATTTGAAGAGCTCCCTGACATGTATATGGCTCATTCGTTTTCCAATATAGACCAGATAAAGAATCACATGTTTGAAAGTAAAATATTGTTGTTATAGTAGAGTGATGCCCTACTCGGGTCAAACACATTAGAAAGTTCTTGACTTTACCTGTATATAATAGGTTTATCTCCAAGAAAAGGAGCCATGCAGTTTTATAGTGATCTTTTCCTTCGATAAATGTCTATAAAAGCCGTGTTTGCGATACATAATCCACGTCTCTGTGATTTGTTATTATAGTAACATGACGCACTCCGAGTTCCTCGGTTCTTTACTTTCCTAAACAATAGATTTTTCATCTAGAAAGGAGCCATTATTGCAACGATAGTATACTTTTAGTAGCTTATCTATCTTTTGAGAGTAGCTATAAACTTCAGCATCCTTGCAATTGTTGTTGTAGCGGCGTAAAGATCTTCGAGTTCGTATCACAGATTAAAAGACATAAAAAGTTTTTCGCATGGGCGATTTTATGGATTTCCACTCTAAAAAAGGGAGGAAACTTTATTGTTTTGATAATACAGTTCTGCGACCGATCTTCCTTCTCGATAATTGCTTACAAAACTCTAAACTGGTGTTGCATAGTCCAACGTACCGTCGATACCTGCCATAGGTACCCACTCCCTCATCTTGTGTGGTCCAAAACTATTATCCTCCTTGTCTCACGAATGAAATACGTTTCTCAATAGGGCCATCATTCGTTGTATTTGTCGTTTACGTTAACGTCGATCGGGACTCGCGTACAAAACTCGATAATAAATAATAACAATGCGGGGCACACGTTACAAGTGCTGTTGATACAGTTGTATTTTATGGCCTGTACTTGTCAGTCCGTACTAAGTTAGGACTAGTTCAATTGACCGCCCGGGGACCTCACCTAATCTCCTTGTCCCTCGAGGCTGCACTTTTCTAGTGGGGACCCCGATGTTGCCGATAAGAGTGGGGTGACAGATGAGTGCAATACGGTGGCGGCTCGAAAACAAGCTTCGAGTTTAAATGTATTGTTGCATTGAGTAGGGCAGCGGCGTTAATCACTGGTGTATTACTGGAAAGTCGACATTACAGTCTGGTTTTTTTAATATATATTTTTACAGTTAGGCTTCTTGCACGCTTCACACGGCGATTATGTCATCGAACCCATCGATCCATCATCGTCGGAACGGCCTCATCTAATCACCAACGTAGGAAGAGATTTAAGAAAATCCACTCGGAGTTGTGACGAGGATGGTAAGTACATGCTTCCTGTACAGTTTAGTGATAAGCTAAAATTGTTCGGCAGATATTTATGGAGGTTTTTTATATTTATGTTATTGAACAGATAAAAACTCTAACCGTAGTCTTTAACGCGAACATTTTTATAGCGACTCGTACTTATAGGAGAAGGCGAATTAGGCCAATTTTAAGCAATTTCCATGTGTAGAAACCCCCGTTTGAATACCCGAATCAAACGTGATCGAAATACAAAAACTCCGAAACTTCTTACTTAAACATTAAATACAGAAACTCATTAATTTCGTAATAAACCCACTTAAAATGTCTTTCCATTGCTGACGTGCAGCTGAACATATTAGGTTAATTTTAAACAGTTTAGTTATAAAGAAATTGCGCTGGAGACTAGAGCAACCCGCCCATAATGAAAACGATTACAGATAGGAATGAGATCTTGTAACTCGATTTTCTTTCTTTCTTTTTTGTTTGCGTTTAAAATGAATGCAGAAACTCTCATTTACTTTCGTAATAAGCCCAGTTAATATTTAGGTTCACGGATTTAGTCGTTATTTTGAGAGCAGACAACCGACCATGAACTATATAGCGTTTAGTTTTGTCAACGGTTGGGTGTTTGTTTACTCGATCAAATCCTGTAAGGCTTCTAAGAATTCGAGCGACGATTTTTATAAACAAACAAATCCACGAATAAATAAATCCGAATTTTAACATTTAGTACTCGATTTTTCTCCGATTTTACACGCGAAATTGGCATCTGGGGAGAGTCGAAGTTCTCTCTCTCTCCTGGATTCTTGTTACACAGTGGGTTGTGTGGAGGTGGCTGCTGATAAATGACGCTATGGTGGTAGTTCAGGGACGAATCTGTTCGAGACGACTAAACTAGGAAGGAAAAAAAGACTCCACAAAAACTAACTTCTACAGTATCAGAACAAAAACAGAAGTTAACAGCTGTAACGCAGAATGGGCCGCTTCTTTTGACGTCTCCGATTTTCGGTTTTTAATCAATTTCGCGTGTAACTCTTTAAAAAAATGGCCGAGATCAAAGAGATGTTTGTGAAAACTGAGGTGATACCAGGCACGAATTTGCTCAGTTGCTTTACGCGTTTATACAGAACAGAGGCTTAATTGCCGATTTTCCAACCCCCCTTTCGACGTCTGCCGTTGCCACCTTCAAGTCAATGACCGCTGTTCGACTAGACGCTGTCTGTCTTCAGCGGTTTCGTAAGCATTAAGGTGGAACCCCATTTTCACCTCCGACTAGGGAACACTACAATGATGTAGGAAAAAAAGTGGCACATTAATATAAAAATTATCCTATTTAGCACTTCTATTAAAAATCCTTTCGGGATTAACATTAAAACATTTTTTTTTTAAAGTTCACTTACCTGATCGAGTCCGTCTTCCGCATTCCTATCAAAAGAAGACATTCTTCACACGACTACACGTTCTCTAGTGGGATAATTTAAGATTTATTATAAATGCGATTTATTAGACTACTCAAGGACACCCTCCCGCTATTAAGGACACTCTTTTACTTTGTAAACTTTCACACACACGAGCCAACTCTTGACTGGTTCCTCCTCAACCTTTGATCTTATTTTTTCGGTCTGGACAACGTCCGATGACATTTTTATGTGCTCGGGAGTTGCCTCTGCTGTGGTTTGTTTTATCAACACCTGACTCCGTCCATTTATGGAGTTTTCGTGTTGTGATTTCCCGCAGATGCTCCTCTCCCCCTTTCCTCGCTCGTCTATCCCCCTTCGGAGTCTTCCTTCTCTATCGCGCATCGTATAAATGATTCATACGCTTCATTACCACGAATTTCTCGACATTGCAGCTTCCTGCAGCTTTCATTATGAACTACTCAAGGTCCCTAAACAAAAATTAATGAAGATGAATCGATGAATTTTTAAATAAATAGACAATTTATTCTGTAACCAGACGGGTAATTGGATTTTTCCAACGTTTCAAAACTCAGAAATGAAACTTTTTAATACATCCCACTTAAGTAAGACGAAGAAGAAGAAGAAGAAAAAAAATTATTTAATATTTTAAATGCAATTTTACGAGGATCATAAACAGATTATGACCGCTGACATAGATACAAGTAATGAAATGGTGCCACTCGCTTTCATCAGGTGGATCTTCGTCCAACTCTGGTTAATTAGAGTACGGGAAGAAACTAGGTCGTGATAATGTTCTCACTAAACTAAATTGACAACAAATTGAGACAGAAAAAAATCTGGCAGCAGGTTGCTCTTCTGAAATTACACAACAGAATGTGGCATGTCCCAATATTGTTCTTAATATCGCCACACATCTGTGGTTTGTTACCTAATCCGTTACATTATGATTCACTGACCTTGTTGAACATCTGTGGTCAAATGTAGGAAAGAAAAAAAAATTGTTCTAGTAATAGTTTGCAACTGATATCCCAGAAAGTACAGATTAGATGATTATCGCTAATAAGCAATTCTTCCACGAGGAGTATCGAGTTTAAGCCATAAACGAGGCGATACTGGTAGCTCTAAAATGGTTTCATCGCTCGTAAATTACATGTAAAAAGTGGGAATGTGTAAGCTGTAGAGGTGAATGAATTGGTTTAGTTGGGAATTTAACAATTCAAATTGAAATTCGCGCCGTTTAACCGGTAAAATTATATATTAAAATATCGTGGCTTCATCGGTATGGCCTCTCTGGTTTTATCTCGGCGATAAAATTCCACAGCTCGCATGGTTTATATAATTTGCATCGGGGACGATGGCTCATTCGTTAATCCAAATTTGCAAAGTTGGTTAAACATTCAGACATCCCGGATTTAGAAATGACGTCAAAAGTTTCTGGTACCAGTCTGTCGGATTTAAAAATAGTCTCGCACCTTGTTTCTCCAGATATCACGATATTGTGTATCCTGTTTAGAAAACAGCGACTAACGGAGTTGATCTTCCCTTTTTAATCGCCAATTTCCTTCTAACCGCGGGTCACGACCCCACTTCCACGACTGCAGGTGTCAAATTGTTGGACTCTCGAGCTCCACGGGAGGGCCCGAGGGATGTGTATCAACAAACAAGCCGAAAGCATACGTTTTCTACTCACTACATTCGTATGGCCTAGAGCAAGTAGCACGCTTTCCTCCAATTTTTATAACTATGTTCCTCATAGGGGAACAGGTGCTGAAGAATAAATATTTGCCGAGCTTTTTGCTTATGTTTCCAGTCGTAAATTATGTTTATTGTCCGAGTTAGGTTTGTTTATTCTTGCGTGTTTTCCGAATTCCACCGCTTGACGTGACTCACACCCGAAAGGTGGCCATTCTGACTTCTCTGACGTGTAACGAGACAGTAATTGATTCGCTAGCGATTCTCGTACGACCCCTAAAGGTAAAATGGCAAAGGAGAAAACAGCTTCTATTGTTATTTCTCATGATATCTATGACCTCGACACATTTTAAACACGGTTTGAGCTTGACCGTTTCTCTCCTCTAATGAGTTTTTCGGAGGAGGAAGCGGCATCGTTTAAGGTCGTAGCGATTGGCGATTGCTGCAGCGATAAGCCATCCAGGACGTCCTTGGCGGGGGGTTGTTGGAAATTAAAAATTTTCCGATCAGATTAGATAATGACGTTGATCAAACGCCTATGTTTAGATGCGGGAGATGTGAACAACCTTAGCGGAAATAAAAATTCCTGGAACTTTTCAAGAGGTGCGCGATGATACGATTCGCCATTGCGACACGCCAAATTTGGATTTCTATCTCAATAATTGATACGAACACGTGATGATTCAAGTCGTTAAAGTGCCCGAATCGTTACGTGTCGCGTGAATTTTGGGAGAAGGACATCTAAAAGTAGCGAGCAACAAACTCGCGGCGATTTCTTAAAGCGATAGAAAAGGGTTGAAACAGGATACGATCGTCGCCCGAAGAGATGGCCCCCTCGCTTAATGAACGAAGATTAATGAAGATTCCATCAAACGACTGACAGTCGCCACTCAAGAACGACTTTTAAATACAAAGTAAATAGATTGGACAAGACTGGGGCGAAAGGTCGTGCGTCTCGAGGTTAGCGATAACCATACACCTCGGGATCTTTGCTGCAGAAGGGCAAGGCGCATAAATCGGATTTGTTTACACACGTGGTCCACATCAAATTTGGCAGTTGGTTAAAAGGAGCTTATTAGCAGCGTCTATCGATTAGTACAAGATGCCAGCGTCAGTTCCTGGTTTAGATCGCTGGCAGTTCGGAGTCGGTTATGATCTATGTGTGCCAAGGTCTCGGGATAAATTCATTAACCTCTTCTATTCTGCTCGATCAGGAAATTTATGCTGTCCCGCTTCGTACCCGCAGCGCAGATCGGATAAGAACCTCTTTGTCTTCACTCGGTTTGAGAAGCACACTGTAGGCTTTGTCGTATATATTACGAGCCTTACATCAAGCTGAAAGCACTTTGTTTCTACAGTAGCTAAGATGAACTGAAAGATATATCTAGTTTTAGATGCGACAGAAAGTTATTCTTCCTCTTTCTACCGCCCTTTTTTGCGCTTTCTAGAGAGCTATGTAGGCGCAGATCGAATTTTAATGGGTGATATCCACGCAGCCGACCTTCGGGATGGTGCGAAAGGAAACCGCTTTAGCCTTTTGTTGAGGTTGTGCAGGCGCTAGCAAGCGCTTCTACGCGTTGCTGCTGCAGTAACAAATCGGCCTCTTTGACTCATTCTCCCCAATTCCCGTTTACGACTTAGGAGGGGCGAACTTGCGAGAGACGATTTCGTAATGATCGCCGCTTGCTAAATTATTTTTGGAGATGAATAAAAGAGTTGAAAATATTTTTCCAGAAATGTTTTTTTCTCGTTCTTCTTGTTTTTGCAAAGTGCCAGATAATCATCTGCGTAACGTTAAAACGAATTGGAAAAATTGTTTTTCTAGTTTCGCAGATGTGACGAGACACGTGTGCTGTGTCAACACGACTTATTTCAAATGCGAAACCGGAATTGGTATATCGAAAGACATTTTTACGGTCGTGTAATTTCAAAATAGCGAATTCCAATCTTTCTTCGGAGTTGCGGCACCTTCTATGGGAGGTGCCATCATGACTTAGATGTATCGCCCATACTTTCATCACATCATAGATTATTTCTGATCACGTAGGGAGGTGCGGTCGACGTAAATGTCTTTCCGATGAACTTACACTTTGTTTCAAGGTAACTTTACGCCAGATAACTCTTATCTACCAAATGGATAAAAGACGGTGGGGGCTATCGACGATTTGCAGCGGCCATCTTCGCATATGGTTCTTCAGCCAAGGTCGAGTTTTAGCAGTTCCTTGACACTCGGGGTCGGAAGTCTACAGACGGAGAGAGAGGTCAAGTGTAATGCGTAACGTACTCGGGCAGGTGACAAGCCGTATTAACCTGGGCCTCATCGATTTTTTTCGACTACCCGAGAGGGGCCTCTGTGCGTGCGATACGTGAGCGCTCGGGGTTAATTATTCTGGGAATCTCGACCTTGAAACATGGCGAAACGTGACTGTGAAGAGTCGCTTTCTTAGAACATCCCAAATTTTCGTTTCCTGGCACACCTCGTCCACACTCTCTTCCACCCAGGCCTCGCTATCCTCGGGCATGCTGCCAGAGAGAGTAAAGCTATCCAAGCTAAACTTTCTCGAAACGCGAATAAAATCAGTGGTTGCGGGTATGTCAGATTATAGTGACGCTATGAATAGGTGGTGGAAAAACAAACTGGAACAAGGGCATATTGTCCAAAAAAAGGCCTTGGGATATTTTAAATCCTATTCTGTCAATGTCAGTAATGTATGTTTGCCTTCAGGTATCGCCCATTGAAAAGTGCTTCCTTAATGCCATCTAGTATCGAAAACTATCATAAAAATACAAAGTATAAATATACTAACCGATCTGTATATCTGATCTGTTCACCCAACTCCCCATATTTTTTATCGGTATCGACACAGTTACGAATTATACGCTAGATTATTTTATAAGAGTGCGCTCTGTTATCGACAGTATCTATGTATCATTATAGACACTCCATCGCTCACATTTTGTAAATTATAAAGCGGTGAAGTAATAGGCAACGAAACAGTCTCATCTATGTGCCAAATCCCGACTGCTTAACCTTCTACACACCGTATTTAGCGAGCTGCAAACCTAGTTAACTATTTATTACACACTAATTAAAACTATACCGGCACAAAATCGATAAACTTGTAATCATTTATCAGATAACAAACATCGTAAATTAATTCTGTAGCATTATCTTTATCCATTATTAAGCCATAAACTGCAACAAACACTATTGACGAACACAATCAATACGGCAATAAATTTCACTTTAAAGTTTGCCCATGATAATAAACAGTAAACACCATTAATTTCTTCATTTGTTTGTTTTTTTAAAAGCTGTTTTGATGATTTTCTTCCAAGTTAGTTGTTATTATTTTTTTTCCTCTCCATTTTTATTAGTGTAGAAGTAAAACTCAGTTAATTGTTACTTAAATTTATATAGAGTTGATGCACCCCACGCTGTCTCCAGAAAAGTATGAAATCGGGAAAGCGTTACACAGTTATTTAACGCTAAATTTATCAAAATCTTGGCATTCACACCAACTAGGTACGAGTATAGAAAGGAAAAAAGTGTGGAAGAGTCCACATGATTTGTGTGACATACCGTTGAAACTGTCCTTGAGCTTGAAACCATCCTGCTAAATTCAGTCGTCCTTCGTTGTACACTCGATCCGCTTTGCTCCACCCAAACACTCGGGTCCAAGGGTCACTAGCTGTCTGTACATTTTCAACTGGCGTACTAATTTAATGGACAGATTAGCGAATCATTTAGCAATATAAGTTGTTTTACGAACACTAACGGGATTATAAACTCTCGCTGCAACCTTGGAATGTTTGAAGATGCCGCATTTTAGAAGGTTCCTCTAAGCGGTAAAGCTTATCTATAAGGAATCATCTGGGTCTTTAGAAAGAGCTTCCATGTTTGTCATGACCTGTAGAGAAACTAGAGACACATACTTAAGCCCTTTGTTCCCTGTTAGAATGTTTAAAAATTCTTTTCGTGACTCTTCTCCTATAACTTATTCAATAATGTAAGCGATTCAGCGCTACTACTCTTAGAAAGTGGAGTATTTGGCAGGTTGTTTTTTTTCCTCGGTTATAAAATTATGTTCGTTATAAAAGCATTTGTTCTCTTACCTCTTGTAAACTTCCAAAGAGAACAATCCTATTTAGAACCACTATTGGGAGGTATTTAGTGAAAGGTGAAGAATACAATTTATAGAGACGTACAGAGTTTCCTCGAGCTGTCAACTGAGAGATGGCTTCTGAATAGAGCTAATTACAGAGGAAAACACGACATCCCTGGGGGTTACGCGCTTCTCACAGCTTGCTACTTGTCATTAGTTGTATTCTTTAGTAGGTGACAGTTCTACTCACGTGATTCTGTAGTGTCACCGTTCTTGACACAAAGGCCATACTGTTAAATAGAGTTATAGTTGGTGATAAATATTAATAAGTTATGTTAAATTTAATTTTGGAAAGATGACACATTGACTCCTTAGGAAAAAATAAAAAAGTCCGATCGAAAGGAGACCTCCCATAATCGCTGATTGATCGCCTTAACCTTTCTCCGTTTTTTTTTTTCGTTATCGTTTCTGATGAATGACACATTATCAGAAAGCTTACTGATTGTTAATTAAAATAGGCTAGTTTGGAGTTAAACATGTTTAACATCAATAAACACCGTAGAAAATAAATTTTTTGGGGTAATTCTTGATAATTTTTCAGAGGCTGGAGATGGAACGAAACGATTCGAGAGTAGCGCGAATAACTTACGAAAAAACTTGATTATAATTAAGTAGGAAGGGTGATTATCAAATTAGATTGGCAAATGAACAGGTATTAGTAGTAATTATCGTCTAGGTTTAGAGGACTACTTAGCCACGACGTCGATAAATCGTGATTAAGGGGTGGATAAATTGAAGCCGGATTTTCTGGGGTCAAGAGTGAGCCAAGGTTGTGTCGTACTGGGAAGTAAAGAGGAACAGTAGGTATACGTCCTTGACACAGAGTAACCAGAACGAAAGAAACGCAATAATCTAGTTGATCGAGTGAAAGTTTATCATAATCGGCTGAAACTCGGTGCAGTGACCGAGAGTGACACACAAGCAACCTTGCCCCCCCGGCATAATACAATTGTCCATCTAGTAGACGCAATGCTTAATAGTTCATTGTTTTCCTTAAACGTTCATTCCTCTTGACCGCTCAAAACAAGTTCGAGTTTTTTCAGAATTTTCTTACATTACTACTAAGTCTATTGAGGGAAAATCTCTTCCATATCCAAACCTTGACACAGTTCAGAATTAACAGGTGGTTTTCGACCTTGGCCCGTGCTGTCTTTGTTCTATAAACAGCTTTTTTGGCATGTATCGAAGTAAAGATTAGCCCACTACATGTGATTGCCAGGACCAGAGACGAGTGGTTTTTGACCTGTGCATTGAAATCCTGAGAAAGGATCGTGTGGAGAGTTTAAAAGAGGCTATTTATGTTGAAGTGTTTAGTGTTTACATACTACATCTGTCATTAAGTGTAGAGACTATCATTCACTTCCTTATTAAATTCCTAAACTTGCTATAGTGCTTTACTTGTACTTTAACACTTTGCCTGCCAATAATATATTTTCTAAAACCAAAATTAAAGTATGGAAAAAAACTTTGTTTATCTTCTAGAATATTTAAATTTAAAAACTAAGGTTTAACCTTTAGTGTGAAACTAACATAAATATTCATTTTGTAAAATTTTAAACAGTTTTTTTCCCTTTTCCAGAATCATTCGACTTCGCAAAATTAAATAGGACAAGGCAGAATAGACATTTTCGTAGAAGAAGAAGATCTGTATCTGTCGAGAGGCATTTAGAAGTTATGGTGGTCGCAGATAGTAAAATGGCAAATTATCACAAAAGCAATCTTAGGCATTATATTTTGACGCTGATGTCTACGGTAGGTTAAACAGAGTAGAAGAAACATACGGTTTAGTTTATATAAATGTTTGTTTTGTGTAATTAAATAACAAGGAATAAATACACAACTATATATTGTTTAAATTAACTTTATTATTATGGGAAAATTCGACGCAGAATTATCGCACAGAAGTATTTTAAATAACCTATACGCTATCGTCAGATAAGATTACACATCTCTAATTTGGTTAGATATAGGCTATTAACAATTGCAATACAACAAGAACATCCTAAATATTTAAAAATATAAATTTGATAAATTGTATGGTTATGCCACTCTTCATTACTGAATGACAGTAATAACTGAGTGGAATGTTTATAATAACTTAAGTGGAGTAGATCTGTTTAGAGATGTGAATATTTTTTTCCCAAGTTTAAATAAATATATATTTTTTTTAAGTCAAAGAGAATTCTAAATTCTAATTCCTATTTCTGAAATTAATGTTTAAAACATTTTCTTAAAATAAAATAAAGTTGTCTTGCTTCTTGAATTTTTTTTTATATTGCAAACAAGATGACACATGACACATGATTAGTTCAAGCAGAGAAAATCCTGACATGGTGTCATTTTGTTTAAGATCAATGATGTCTTGTCTCGGTGGACAAGCCGTATATCAATCACGAATAACGTCTTATTTGTATGTTAGTATTGTCGCTCTTTAAATAAAATTTAATATCAGATTTAGTTATGTCTGTTAAGTTTTTCTGAAATTTATGTGGTATTCGGAGGAAAGTAGATTAAATTTGTCAACACTTTCAGTAGTCAATTAATTTAATAGTTTGTTTCAAGTTACTTAAACTCATTATCCAATTTAATTTAAAGGTTGCTCTCATTTACAAGCATCCAAGTATAGGAAATGACATTAATATTGCTGTAGTCAAGCTACTGATCATGAATGAATCTCAGGTATGCATTTTTATGATATTTTTAGTAAATTTATATGGTTGTAAAAGATTAAAATTTAATATTTAAACAACTTAAGCATTCTAAACTGGTTCAAGATAACTTAAAGTAATAATTTTATGTCATTTTTTCAGGACAGAGAGATTATTTATCCGAGCGCATCGAAAACGTTGCGTAATTTTTGCAACTGGCAGCAGCTATATAATGATTATAACGATTCCAGCCCACGTCATCATGACACTGCTGTTTTGCTCACCAGGTAATATAATAATATAAATCGACGATTGCTTCCTAGTAATCGATATTCATTAATGTTAAAGATTTGGGTTTTATTAAAAATTTAGAAATATTTATTTTGTTTTTCATATTTAAAGAGAAGACTTGTGCAGACTACCAAAAACGTGTGAAACTTTAGGTAAATATTGAAATCATTAACTTTGTTTTTAAAGATAAGATACAATTTATCTTTTATAAATAAAATATGTTACTAAATTCCATTATCATGAATGACAGACTTTGTTACTGCTTAATTTTTTGTTTAAAAAAATTATCACTGAAAGTATTGATGCACATTTAATATTGTTTATTAAAAAACAATAAAAAAAACGGTAATATTAAGTTTAGAATTTCAAATGTCAAAATCTTTAGCTACAGATAATGAAGTTTATAAGATTTAATCATATTAAATTTCATTATCCTAGTTTTTACAGATTTTTAGATAAGGAAGGATAATAATGTTTCATCCATAATATAAATTAAATTTATTTATTTAATGATACTACTAGATTTTCTTGCCTTAAGGATTAATACAAGGTTAACGTCAACATTATTAAGACACAACTAAGGAAATAAATAATTTTAGAGTTGTCTTGCTGAAAAATATGTGAAATAAAATATGCCAACTTTATTTATCTATATTTTCTAATTATTATTCAGGTCTAGCTCAGTCTGGAATGGTATGCGATCCCTCCAGCAGTTGCGCTATTGTTGAAGATAATGGACTGAGTGCGGCTTTCACCATTGCTCATGAATTGGGACATGTGTATGCTGGTTTTTTACTTGTAAATAAATTAATTTAATAGAATAATTACAGATTTACACTTAATGGCAAAAATATAACATATACGATTACAAAGTTTTCGGTATTTTGTAATTAATCTCGAAGCATTTTATATTTAGGTTAAGTATTCCTCACGACGACGATCATAAATGTGCTCGGTTTAATGATGAAGGACAGAGATTGCATGTGATGGCAAGGATGTTAGATTACAATAGTCATCCGTGGAGTTGGTCAATGTGCAGTCGTCATTATATTACAGCTTATTTAGAGTATGGTTTTATTAGTTTTTGTTTTTATTTATAAAATTTATAAATTGTTATTAATTAATATTATATAAAATATACATATATATATATATATATATATATATATATATAGTATATAATATAATATAATTCATGTAATTTCTTTTAGAATTTTACAATATAAATATACTAACTAATTGATAACAAATACATATTTCACTATTTTTATCAACATTATAGATATTACATTTATTTATTAAAGAATTTTAAATTGAATAATAATAATAAAAATATTAAATGTAGAATCAACAAATCACTGCTTTACTGAAGAATTCAGTCGCATCAGTATAAATAATAAAATGCAAGTATTTTCAAGCCTCCTAGTTCATGGCGAGAGATGCTAAATACTCTAATGATGAACCAAAAGGCTCAGAAATACTTGGTAGTTTTGTAATTTTTACTTATGCAAGTCAGTTTTCTAGTAAAGCAGTGTTTTGTTGATTTTAAAACTTGGAGATAAGTAGGAGCAGACAATTTATAATAATATTTTTATAACAAAAAATATTAATAAACTTTAAATTTTTATTTGTAAAATACAGTGCTGGATTTGGACAATGTATGCTAGATAAACCTACTATTGACAAGCTTCAATCTGAAGAACATGCCAATAATCAGCCAGGACAATCATATGATATGGATAATCAGTGTGAATTAGTATTTGGTAAAGGGTCAAAAATATGTCCTTATATGCCAGTTTGTAAACGTTTATGGTGTACAATGGAAGATGTTACTCAGGGTGGTTGTAGAACACAGCATATGCCTTGGGCTGATGGCACAATATGTGGTAAAGAGAAGGTATGTATTGTTCTTGAAGCCTTCCATCATTGAAAATTCATTAAAATTAACCAATACGATTATATAAAGTGGTGTCAACAAGGTGAATGTGTGCGAATGGAATCTTCTCAATATCCAGTAGATGGACAGTGGGGTAAATGGCACAACTTCGGACCGTGTTCTCGTACCTGTGGTGGTGGTGTCAAGCGTGCCGAGAGATTTTGTGATAACCCAGCGTAAGAAATTAAATAATATGTTTATAAATTTAATGTTTGGATTCTTAATAAGTCCATTTAATTTATATTATTATTTGTAGACCTGCTCGAGGAGGTAAATACTGTATGGGAAAGCGTGTAAAATATAGATCTTGTCAGATTCTGGTCAGTATAATGTTATTAACTTGCTACTGGATTGTATAAATGAAATTTAGGCTAAATCATACAATACTATTGAAGAATTATGCATATGTTGAAATAAAATCATCTGGAAATAATTATAAACTATACTGTAACTAGAAAAAATGATGTGAAAAATGAATACAAAACTTAATCTTGCCATATGCTGTCCTCTTTTGTATAAAATGTAATTAATTTGTATATTAATCTTCAGAGAAAAGTCAAACGATATATTTTGTAATTTTGTTTGTATTTTCCTGTTTTCTATTTCTGTTGAATTAACGAAAATTACAAAACGTTTTTTGTTTTATAATTAGCCTTGTCCGCACGGATCTCAAGAATTTAGAGAAGAGCAGTGTGCCGCATTCAATGGAAAAACATTTAATCTTCCCGGTTTATATTCAAATGTAAAATGGGTACCACAGTATTCAGGAAGTAAGTTGAATTTATTATACAAGAAATTGATTATAATACTGTGATGATATATTTATTTTATTATCCATAAAACACATCTAAAGATTTTCAGGGTCATTATGACAGTAACAGACATTTAATATAAACAAACAATATATATGTAAATAAATAAAATACTGCACAAATTACAATAATATTTAAAATAAGATGAACTTGTAAAGTTAACTAAGTGCTTAGACATAATCCTCCAAGACATGATGATGATTTTATAATAATCTATAAAAAAAAATTGCTAACTAAACAAATTAGGTAACAAACATAAATTCAGCAAAATTCGTTTAGCAAGAATATAAAAATTCTATATTTACATACAAATATAGTTAAGTGTAATAAGAATATCTATTTACTTATGTAAAAAAAAGATCATGTGATATATTTAAAAATAAATTTTTAAGAAAGATTGAAGAAAAACAAACATAGTTGATATATAATATTACGTATTTAAATATAAATTTTACTTTTCAAGAACTCTTGTAAAGAATTGTAACGCTTATCAAATAATAATAATTATTATTTTAAACTAGTGAATATTAAGTAAAAAGCTTTCAACAAAAAAAAATTCAAAAATAACTTTCGATTTTTATTTTTAGTCGATCCTCAAGAATCGTGTAAGTTATATTGTAGAGCCGTTGGTACATCTGCTTACTTTGTCTTGAAAGACAAAGTGATAGATGGTACACCATGCAGTCCAGATACATCAGACGTGTGTGTCAACGGTAAATGTTTAGTAAGTATTAGAAAAAAATAATTGATTAGACAGTGATGATAATTTAATTTTCTTATCTTTTAAGTGTTAAAATCAAAGTTTCATCTGTTAAAATAAAAAAATATTTTTAATCTACAAATTTTATATGATATTAACATTAAAAAGTGATACATAACCAACAGTGTAACAGACTTAATAAATGAAAATTTTAATAACAAAATTATAATATTAGATAAATTCTATCGTTAGTATTACTTATATATATTTATAAATTAGTAGCGAAATAATAAATTTTAAACTTCATTATTTTTAATTAATTTATTTTTTAACAGCCAGCTGGTTGTGATCATAGACTCGATTCCAATAAAAAATTTGACATGTGCGGAATATGTGGAGGTGATAATTCTACTTGTAGAGTCGTAGCCGGTCATTTCAATAATGTTGAATATGGTAAGAATTTCGAAGTTTTTTTTAAACTGTATTAAGATTAATTTATTTTTACAAACTAGGCAGAAAATTTATTTTTGTGTATTGTATTAAACATATTCATCCAATTACCACTTGCAGTATCTGATCTTTGTTATCCTAGTAATATTGAAGTATATCATATTACAAAATACAAATTTGAAAATATTTCTTTATTAACTGTATAATTATTTTCATATAAAAAGATGTTATAATCTTTGTTTCGTAAAATACAATAAGGAGTTTTTCTGTTATTACAATAATTAATACATTATTACAATTTGTCAAATTTTTTTTATTATCATAAATATCAACCGCCAATATGATTTTATTGATAGAAGTTTGACCCTTGTAGCCAGTACATGGTACATTTTACTCTATGTAAAATGATAGTTTAAGATAATAATGAAGGTCACTTTTACTGATATACTATAAAGTTCTTTCACTACTGAAGAACCAGTTAAACTTTTTTTAAACATTAATGGAAGCTAAAATTATAAATGAATTTTATATTAAAGTTTTGAGTTGTTTTAATAAATTTTTACAAATATTTAGAGGATTTGTAATTAATAAAATGTTTAATAGATTTTTTTTTAATGGTATTTATAGGTTATAATCATATTGTATTAATTCCTGCCGGGGCCAGTAATCTAGACATTCGACAGTTTGGCTATCAAAATTCTAATGATGATAATTATTTAGGTAAGAGAAAAGTGTGCTAATCAATTTATTAAACCTTAATTCCATTTTATAATTTTCCACTTCTGATTGCATAAAAAAAATCATTTTATTATATTTATCTAAATATCTATAGAAAACTCATTTCTTTTTAATGTTAGAGAAAAAATTTTATTCTCATGTTCTAACTGCCTGAGGACAACGTGCATAAATTACGTTGAAAGCACTTGCAGAAATAAAATATTTCTTTTAATTTCATTTAACGCCTCCTCATCTGAAGTTTTTAATTGTGTTTATTCTCATGTTAAGTGCCCTATAAATTTGAAAAAAGGCTTGATATTTTATTAGTAAATTTTAAAAACTTGAAACATTTTTGAGTTGGTAATGAATATTGAAAACTTATTTTCATACAAATCAGGAACTAATCAAATACAGCAAGTCCTCATTCAACGTTGCAGTTTCCAAGAACTTATCGATGTTGTTGTTAAGTGAAATAATGAATGACAAAACCAATTTTACCATATGCTAAATGATATGAACAAGATATAATTTGGTTAAAACTATTCTAATTGCATCATGTTTGCAACCGACATTTATTTCCCGTCTCACAGAATCAATTTTACTGTTTATGAAAAAAATTCAATAATATTGTTGAATTTTGAATTATTTAAATTAATTTAAATGATCACAAAATATACTTGTATCTTTTCTCAACAATGTTATAATGAAATGTTAAGTGAGGATTGCTGTACATTCGTCTTCTCAAATGAAAAATATAAAGTGCCATCATTGTTTTATATAACGGAATGTTAGAATGAAGGGTCACTCTTTACTCAGATCCCACCTGAAGAAGGTCCTTGGGGACCAAAAATGTTTGTTGTTAACTATAATTTGTGAACCTGTTTAAGGTTATTGGAATAGATATAATTATTATTGCTTCATTTCTCAAGATGGATTTTATTAGTTAAGCATATTTAATATATTATTATCCATAATTAAATTTCATTATTATTAATAAAATTATTACTTTCAGAGTGAATACTTTGAGAACTAATATTTATTCCAATTTTAATCATTTTCTTTTTTTATAAAATAAAATATCAACAACTTATCCTTTGAAAAGTTTTTATATTAACTTTATAATTTACAGATTAATTAATCATAAATATAAACTGTTATGGAAGCTTCTTGAACATAAATCTCATTCAAACTTTTTACCTAAGTGAAATTTATTCAGCAAACTTAAGCACTTTACAGCCAAAAGTTCATCACTAAGCATTAACAAATAGATAGTAATACAGGGTGTTTGGAAATTCCCATTACAAACTTCTAGGACTTGTAGAAGGGAGTGAGTACATAATATTTTGATTAGGAACCCATGTCCAGAAACGTACCGTTTCCAGACATGGTTCAATTCAAATGTTTAACTCTTCCACTTCTGCTGAGGGAAAGAGAAAAGTCTCAGAGTGTACCAGAACATGCTTCATAAGTACTGTACAACGTCTGTAAGAACGTTGGTAGTTGCCACATCGAGCCGCTGTTGTAATGCATCAGTACTGTTCTGTATGTATAGTATGCTGGGTTATTTTTTGTTTTGGAATAATGTAAACACATAAAGTTTAAGTGTTAATAAAAACAAATGTGCTTAAGTGATAAATAGCTGTTTCGTTATGTTTCCTTTTGAATAGTTACCTAATAATTGCACTGCATCATGGCTAATTCAAATTCCTCAAGCAGAAGGGAAGAGTTAAACATCTGAATTGATACCGTCGTAGAACGGAACGTTTCCAGACATGGGTTCCTAATCAAAATATTATGTACTCGTTTTCCTCTACAAGTACTAGAAGTTTGTAACGGGAATTCCGAACACCCTGTATAGTTGATTCCTGCCCAAAAGTGCTTGAATATTCTAAAAATCAGTTTGAATCGAATTTAACATATTGAAAATTTAACAAACTAACAACTTAAAAAATAACTATATTTTTAATTTAATAAATTCTTTATTTTCAAAGTAATTCTATAGTTATTCAAACTACTTACTTCTTTATTACTCTAACAAAAGAAAAGAAAATAATAATAAAAAATTGTAATTTAATACATTTGTTATATTAAATGATAAAAGAAACTAGAAATAGAATCATGTATTATTTAAATTTTAGTTTACCATCATTCTAATTTCAAATTACTTGCTGTAGATTATTCAGAATCAAAGAAACATTTTAAAATTAATATGAAACAATTTATAATTTATATTTACATAACATATATTTCCATTTATAATCTTTTAATATTTAAATTATAGCCTTAAGGGACAGTAATGGAAAGTATATTTTAAATGGAGATTTTATGGTGAGCATGTTTCCAAAAACATTGCAATACGGTGGCACACTTTTAGAATACACTGGGTCTGATTCAATAATTGAAAGAATTAATACAACAAAGCAACTGAAGAAGGATCTTATTGTGATGGTTAGTAGAACTTTATCGGTTTAGATTTAGGTAAAATGATTAATTTTTATAAAGGTGGTAACTAACCGCTACGTTGCAAAGTGTAATTTATGTAACGACTTAGAAACAAATGACAAGATATTAATTTGTTATCTACATGATTACTAATAAAGTATTTTAGATTTGATTTAATTTAAATCTGTTTAAAATTTAATATTTAGGTTTTGACAGTTGGTAAACTTCATTCCCCTGATGTGAGATTCCAATATACAGTTTCTTTATCAGATGCTCAAAGATATGAATGGGATTTGGAAAAACAATGGTCACAATGCAGTAGAGCTTGCCAAGGTGAGAATATTATATTGAATTTATATGAAAGTTATTTCATAAATAATGCCAATTAGAATCTAAAAAGATTAACGTTTATTATGACAAAAAATATTTTTGAGATAATGAATTGAAAATGAATATGAACTGATAACGAAGTGAGAACCTCCAACACTTTTTATCATAACAAATTTTGGACTCTTGTAATATAGTTGTTTACAAATGAAAGATACAAAAATTGTTAATCTTAACTAAAAAATAAACAACCTTTTTAAAATCAGCACTTTTTTATTTTTAGCAAACGTTTTTAGATTCATTAAAAATTAGATTTAGCGTTAAAGAAGAACGTGGAACGAAAACTGAACAAGAAAATGGTTCAAAATATTTGAAAATAAATACCGAATGCATAGGATTTTAAAATTTAAATAACTATAAAATAAAAATGTACAGTAATTTATTAATTAGTGTATATTTTTAATACATTAATGTTAAAATATAGGTTATTGCTGTAAGAAAAGAACTTTTATGCTCCAGACAGCAATTTGGCATCACTTTATTTAAATAAATAAAAAAGGAAAAAAATTTTCACAGACGCGAATTTGACATATTTCAAAAATTTGGCTAGATGTAAACCTTCAATTTTTTCAGATTTTTAGTCTTGTTCCATTCTACTTCACCTCCTTTTTTAAATATTTCGATGTTCCATGTTCTACTTCATTTTAGAAATTAACCCAAGTATAGCATCTGATGAAATTAAAAATGTTTATTCAAATTAAAAGCATGCTAGTTTTAGAAAGATTGTTTGTTTATTTCTTACAGACTTTCTTCGTTAGTGGAATGAACATAATGATTGACTATTCTAGTTTACAAATATAAATATTATTATTGAAAATTTAATAAATGAAAAAACTGATACACAAAATTATTTGATGATAATTTCTTAATAATTAATCAATTTATTTTCTGTACGGTAATTTATTTTACTTTTTGCTGAATATTTAGGACTTATCATTTTGGGTCAGTGTAAATGTATCCAAAGAAAAATACTTTTTACACAAATTTATATTTATTTATATAACATGACACAGAAACAGGAAACTACTTTATTTTCAATTTAATTGGAGATCATTATCACATATTTACTCATGATTCATGTCTTCTTCAGAAATAAATATAATTAAATTCGCAGAAAATTATCGCTATAATGCTATAATTAAATCGCTAAGTATAATTTTTACTCGAATTATACAGAAACTGTATTTTATTATATCAAGTTTATGCTTAATATAATTAGAATTAGACGTTAAGAAACCTCTGTACGTGTGTCTTAGTCTCTAAAAGAGACAGTTTACATCAGAAAATCTAAAATAAAATGATTTGTTTGAATTCAAATCTGCTCCTTGTCTCTACGTTTTACTTTTTTTAAATTTCTATAAAATGATGTAGTCACAATTCATAGAATTGTATATAGTTTTATTAATGATTTCAATATTATATATCATCAGATCAAAACAGTAAAAAACTTTTTTTAAGTTTTGTAATTTTAGCTTCGTAATGATCTACGAGAATGATAATAACCAGAATTTAGAACAAATATCTTTTGTTAATATTTTTAGTTTATGTTTCTTGAAAAAAATAATAATAAAAATAAAATTACAGATTGAAGACATAATAAAATATATTTATTCTGAATTCTAGTTGTTATAAATTATCAAGGAAAAAATAACTTGAAAGCAAGCTCTTCTTTTTTATTTTAAAATAAAAAATTATATTATAATAAACCTCTTCTGTGCATTTTACACAGAAAAAAAATTTATAATTTTTGTTAATAAAATTTAGAATGATATAATAATATATTTTATTATTCATAAAGAAGATATTAAGATCAAAGAACTGTTTATTAATAGCCATTTTTACAATAATTTTACTTATTTTAGTATTGATATAAGCTATGGTATTTTACTTGAATTTTTATTATTTACTACAACAAATGCTGCTTATTAATTTTAATTTATGAAATTAGTAATGACTAACCGGAATTTTGTTTTGAGATTATAGGTGAACAGTATCGCCAACCGGTATGTGTTGAAATAAACAATCGTAGAATAGTGAACGATGCTCATTGCCTAGAAAATCGTAAACCTCCTCAACTTGCACAAGTTTGTAATTTACAATGTTCTCTAAGGTATAAAAAATTGATTTATAATAATCTTATTTTATAATTTTTATTATATCGCTCAGTTTTATCTGAAAGAATGACACCATTATTTTAGATGGCAAGTGGTACAAAAGAGCGAATGTTCTACTAATTGTGGAAAGGGAACAAGGAAAAGAGTATTTAAATGTATACAGCAGTCTGATGACGGCATTCAAATGCTTGAAGATAACTTATGTGATCATTTAGGACCAAAACCCGAAGACGACGAAGAATGCGAGGGACCATGTTCAAATACTCATTGGGAATTTGGAAAATGGTCTAGAGTAAGAAATCTGTGATATTTACTATCATTAAAAAATAAGTATTGATTCGATAAACAGACATATATAAATATACAAATATTAAATTAATATTAATGAAAATTTCAGTGTTCTCAGACATGTGGTCAAGGAATGGAAACACGTTCTGCCAAATGTGTAGATGCACAGAATGAGACACAGTCTGAATCATTATGTGATAGTAAAGCCAAACTCATTTCTAGGCCATGTAATTCTGGTCCTTGTCCATATTGGGAAGTAGGAGAATGGACACAGGTATTTAATTATATATATTAAATGACTATTAATACGTTTAACTTTGTTAATTGACTTAAATTAATTTATCTAGGATATAAAAATGCAATTAACTGCATTTAATGCACGTCATTTGAATTATTTTCAAATTAGCTAATATTTTTAAAAGAAGCTAGTTTTAATAGCTAAATTTTGATAAATTAAAATAATTATACAAAATTAAATGATAAAATCCTGCTGTGTAATTTAATTAGATATGTAAGACAAGAATGTCTATCAATCAAAAAATTTGAAGTTTTAAATTGCAATTACTCTTTCATAAATAAGAATAACCTTGATTCATAAGAGATTAATTGTCCAAATAGATAATCATTGTAAATATAAATAAGTTTATTGAAGTTATTTTTTTCAGTAAAAATATTTACCAGAATAAAATATTGAGCGAGTTTCTAATATCATTTTCTCATCTAATTTCCCTATTTTGTAGAAAATGTTTTAAATTGATATAAAAATAGCTTATGATATTTAAACATTGAGGCATTGAGATGGGAGGGAAGCTAGAAATTTTTTCATAGGCTTGGAGAAAACATAGGGACCCATAGTGAAACCCATATAAAATTAATGTTATTTTTACTAACATAAAATAAAACATTTACAACTGCTTCTACTAATTAATAAACAAACATTCTATGTATTTCATTTGTTCAAAAAAAAAAAAAATGCAGCGGATAAGGACCGTTATTCACAGGCATAATAGGTCCTTAATAGCCCTGGAAACAACTAAGAAAGTAATTCCTAAACATATGGAAAAAGTTCTTTATGAACTAAAATTACTATAATAATTTCTATATATTTATAACTGAGATTATTATTTACATGTATGTATATGTGTATAATATATACAGTACTTTATGGATATGCTGTTTTACATTAAAGTAATTTTTACTATTTAATGTATATATACTTTTTATGTTACTGAATATATGTGTTAAACAGTATATTTCAAATTAATAGTTTTATCTTATCAAATTATTTACATTACAATTCAATATATTTATATAATTCTTTATAAATATTTTTTTTAATTAGAATTTTCTTTCATATTTTGACATGGTCTTTAAAAAACAATTCCTATTTTCCTGTTTAAGTGGATCCAACTTTGCTTATTTCTTTTTCTTTGTCTCATTATAAATGCAAATTATAATTGAGTTTAGAAGAGTAGTAATACATTTACAATAGATTAATATAAGAGATTTACTATAAGTTTTCTTATATAAAGTATTACTGCGACTACAAAGTAATTTTCTGTTAGTATATACTATCTGCTTAATACATAATCTACACTATTATATTAATTTATAATGTATTGCATCAGGACTATAGTTATTGATGCTTATATTGTAATAATGATTTTGTTACAATATAAGTGTCAATTCATACAATTCAAAGCAATTTAATTTATATTTAAATATAAAAATTAAATCTATTGAAATAATTTTCTGTTTTTTTTTTTTAAGTTAATGTTCTTTATTGAAATATTTAGTAATTATATCAATATGTATATCTTCATCATGCAAAAAATTAGATAAATTTCACTATTTTAAATATTAATAGTCCTTGGTTAATGTACCTTTAATTAACACATTTTCATTTTAATGCAGTTTATTAATTATAGATAACTTTTATTCTACACCACTGTTTTAGTATAACATGGTTCCAAAGATCATTATTAAACACTGTATAGATAGTTTACTTACTTTACTATTAAGGATTGTATCTATTCCATTAATCAAGGACTGTCTACATACAGTTTATGTAATCATAATCTTTGAAACTTTGTGCACAATAAATTTTCAGATAAATTAATTCTAAAAGGATTTTATTAATATTTTTTTTAAAATTTTGATTTTCAAAAATGGCAATATAAAGTCTATTGTGTTGAGCCATTTCTAAAAATACAAAATATATTTTATAGTGTTCTGTGACATGTGGCACAGGGGAACGACATAGACCATATTGGTGCCGTTATATAAATCAAGTAGTTAGTGGTTCATTTTGTGATTCAACCTCTGTGCCATCTCACAAGGAACAATGTCAAATGGCATCTTGTGCACAATGGAAATTTGGTAACTGGGGACCAGTAAGTTGGATATATTTGTTGAATTTCTGAATATTGTTTAAATCTTTTGGTCTTTCCAAACAGCAATATGTAAAGAATCTATTTTATTTATGAAATTTTTTATTCTCAGTGTTCTGCGAGTTGTGGTCAAGGATATTCTAAACGTGAAGTATATTGTGAATTGGATAGTCAAGTTGTCGACGACGACCAATGTGATACAAAACTTAAGCCGAGTTCCAATAAAGAATGTCGCCTTCCATCTTGTGTAACAACCACAACTACTAGTACCACTGTGGAACCGATTACTGATACCACAAGTAATAATTACTTGCCTCCTCTTCCTCTGCCATTAGTTCAAGAAGAAACAACTGAGAGGCACTTTACCACTACTGAAGCTCCAGAAAATGCTGAATGGAAACCTGGAGATTGGTCTGAAGTAAGCAGATATTAAATATCAGTATAAAAGTATTTTATATTCAATTAGTAATGTCCTGTGTTATTCTATAGTGCTCCGTAACTTGCGGAAGAGGAATCAAAAAACGCCAAATTGTTTGTTATAATCCAATCAGAAAACAGGTACTCCATGACTCTAGGTGTGATATTTCATTGCAGCCACCTGTATTAGAAATATGTGAAGTCCAACCGTGCGGGCAATGGATTATTGGAGAATGGAGTCAAGTAATTGAATTTCTTTGTCTATTTTTAAACAACATAACAAGTATAACACCTTGCTCTAACAATAAATATTAAAATGTAATAAAAATCTAATGTTTCTATTATATATGAAAGTATATAATTCAGAAAACTAGCTTCTAAATAATTATTTACAGTAATTTTATCACAAAGACTTTTATGCAGAAGTACTATTTGTAAAGAATATTTATGAAGATTTGTATGAAGATGTTAAGTAATTTTTTAGAAAAATACAATTATTTCCAATCAGATGCTTGGAATTTTAAGCAATATTTATTTGTGCATTATAACTTATATATATATTAAGCTGATGACAACTTAGATCTGATTTTATATTCTAAGAATGTGAAAGATACCAATTACACAATTAATAAATTTGAAAAACTGTCAGTATTAATAATGCCTTTAATAACAGTTTTTGGCTTTTATTCAAAATGTTATAAATATGATCAAATATTATAAAAATGTTTCTTTATTTACCACAAAATTTGCTTTAGATTTTGCCTTTTCATCATTTTTCAACTTGGAAATTAATATTCTAACAACATACAAATGATATTTTTTACATCATTTAAAATATAAATAACATTTATTCTTTGGATTGAATTACTACTGACACAGTAAATTCTATAATTAGGAACAGTAATAAATATCCTAATAGCTGACCTTGGTTATGTGGAACTTGAAATAAATTTTAACAGAACATGTGATATGTGATTTACATTCTTTGATAAAATAAGTCATATTTAAGTTGACCATCCTATAATTTATTAATTACTATTTTAAAATGTTTTTATTAAGAAATATGATCAAATTTTACTTCATAATTAATAAACTTGCTGTATTTTAATTGTTAATTTTAACTGTGTTAACTTCTGAATGTTCGTACTGTAGTTGTTTAACTTCTTTTAATAACTTTTACATTCTAACCTTATCATTCTAAAAATTAAAATATGCAAAATTGTAACATTTTAAAGTAAATAAAATTTATAATATTGTTTTACAAGTTTTGAATATTTTTTTCCTGACAAACTAACAGAATTCATATTAACAGTAATATAGAAAACTACATTAATCAAAACTAACCTTATCTCTCTACCATAAAATAATTACTAATTATACAAAAATAAATTTTGTGAAAAATTAAAAAATATATATATGTAAACTTCAAAGGAATGTAGAATTCTGAATTTTTATTTATCGATATTCACCTCTATAGTGTCCCGTGACATGTGGTGAAGGGGTATCTGTTAGAACAGTAATGTGTATGAAAGATAACGAGAAAAAAGAAGATCAAGATTGCGATCAAACAAATCGCCCGGCAAGTGAAAGGCTATGTAGTATTTCACCGTGTGACATTCTTCCTGTTCAAGCACCCGAAATTCCACATATCTCCCATAATAGTGTAGAAGGTGTTTCTTACTGGAGAACTGGACATTGGGGAGAAGTATGTGTCTTATTTGATAATTAAATGTAAATAATAGTAGATTATAAAAATACTTTTCTCTATTAGTGTTCAAAATCATGTGGAAAAGGACAAAAACGTAGACAAGTTGCGTGTTATGATGAGGCAGGTCATATTAGTAATCAATGTTCACTGCCCCATAAACCCCCAACTGTTTCATCATGTAATAGTGACCCCTGTCCAAGTTGGGTTACTAGTGAATGGAGTATGGTAAGTTTATCATTAGAAATTAGTTTTAAGTCTAATATTCAAAATTAACAGGGAAATTAAATGAAAAACTTTCGTTAAATAGTGCAGTCATAGTTGTGGGGGTGGAATCCAAATACGATCGGTTCACTGCCAAACCGCAGATAAAAATGATTTATCTGAAGACCATTGCGATTTTGATAAGAAACCTTCCACCAGACAAGAATGTAACCAACATCATTGCACACATTCTCTTCATTATCGTTGGGAAGTAGAACAGTGGACTCAAGTAAGATTAACATATATTGTTAAGTGAGAGTTCTGTTAATATTTGATATATTAACATTTTTATAATTTCGTAGTGTAATGTATCCTGTGGTACAGGACACAAATACAGACACGTGTATTGCCAGGATAGTAGACATTCTATTGTCTCTGATAAAAGATGCACTACTAAAAAACCTCGAACTGTAAGAAAATGTAAAGGAACAGAGTGTCCTTTTTATGTCTGGAAAACAGAAGATTGGTCTGAGGTATGTAGTCAGAATATTAAAGAATTCATTATTAAGTCAGCTTTTTGTATAAGAATTAAATCATTATTTGATCTGATTCACATTTCAGAATTCATCGCATTTTTTTCTTCAGAGTCATAAACGAAGTCAATGCACAAAAAGATTTCGCTGGAACATTCATAAGTTTTGTAAATTAGCTACACACCAACCAAAGCCAAATATAATCTGGCGAGAAATGGCTATAATACTATAGCCATTTCTCACCCGATTATATTCGGCTTTGGTTGGCGTGAAGCTTTACATGTATCAGGCTTAGTAAAGATGTTTGATCATTTGTAAATTAGTTTCACATAATCGAGGATACACAAATTCAAAATAAAAATACAACATAGTATCAGTTATGTGAAGTTAATTTATGAAACTTACGTAGCCCCAAAGAGTTTCAACACCAATATACTTATTTGAAATGTTCATTTAATAAATTTTAACATAGCAGATTTTTAAATACAAGTATATTAAGTTTATTCTTTATTAAAAATCATTTACATTCAAATTTTTTCAATTTAACATTTTAATGAGATAGATTATATTATAAACTTACATGTATGTATCTAAACTAAGAATATAAAGAATTTCAAAACAAAATAATAATCTAAAAAGTTTTATTTTACACTAAATATATGAAGTTATTTTGACGATAAAAATTTAAAAAATAAATGTTTTGTCGTAAAAACATTTTAGTGTATCTTCAATTTATTATTTTACATAGAAAATGATATAAAAAATTACAAATGCGAACAACATTGTTCTGAATGTTTTTGATAAAAATAAATTAAATTTATTTAACACTTTAAATTAATCAAGATTTATATATTTATTTCATGACTACTTTTAAGAAGAAGAATAAAATTAAAATTTGAAATTATATTGTGAATGATTACATGTATGGGTCCTATGTATTACTTTACGCAAAAGTAAATCATTTATTATTTATTTTTAGATTCATTTATAAATTTTATCTAGTTATCTGTGTTTTAATATTAGTTTAATTATATTTTATAAAATATAATTTCAGTGTTCTGAGTCTTGTGGAAAGGGCTTACAGAAACGTCGAGTTACGTGTCACCAACTGAATCACTACGGATGGATGAATCCCAATAGTGTCACTCAACCTTCTAAACATGGAGATCCATGGTGTGATTTAAAAAGCCGTCCAACAGACGTTAAAGCATGCAATCTAGGAAGATGTGATAGTAATACATATTGGAGAGTTGGATTATGGAATGAAGTAAGAATAAATCAAATAGATCAATCATTTCTAAAATACATTCAAGCAAAATTAGATAATTGTAAATTAAATCTATAAAAATAGTGTTCACATGAATGTGGAAAAGGAAAACAAAAAAGAAAAGTGCAGTGTATAAATTCACATGGAAAACGAATTCCCCAAAGGAGATGTGAAATGTCATTAAAACCAAAACGAAGAAGAAATTGCAATAAACAACCATGTATGTGCTAAATTTATCTGTAACGAAAATTAGTCATATTTAAAATATAAAATTTAATTTATAAAATTATTAGGTACACCCACTAGTTGTAGCGATTTGCAAAGAAGAAATATTAGGGAAGACGGAGAATATCAAATACAAGTGAGAGGTCGTTCCGTGAGAATTTATTGTTCTGGAATGAATACAAGTAGTCCACGAGAATATGTCACCCTTATTAGTGGAGAAGGTGACAATTACTCAGAAATTTATGATAAAAGGTAAAGTATTTAACAATGATCTAGCTAATAAAAATAAATTTGTTTTACTTTTTGTTCACTATTTAAACTTGTAAAATGAAATGACTTGACATAATAAAAGGAAATAATCATGCAGACTCTTTTCATTTTACCATTGAGATCTGATTTGCATTTTTATTATGTGCAGGTTAGTGAAACCAGAAACATGTCCTCACAATGGTATGCGTCAGGATAATTGTGAATGCATAAATGACGACCGAGCTGGAGCAGGACTTTCCACATTCTTTCGAATTGGAATAAATATCACTTCATTGCAAATTATGAGTAAGAACTTTAAAAATTATCGAATATGTATTTATATATATATATTGGCAATTTTCAAAAATTTACAAATTTTAAATTTAAATTTTTAGCTCACGATTTTACCTTCAGCCAAACGCATCATGGACATCAGGTACCCTATGGAGAATCTGGTGATTGTTATAGTATGAGACATTGTCCTCAGGGCAGATTTTCTATTAATTTAATGGGAACAGGATTTATAGTTTCTCCAAAGACAAGATGGGTAAAGCAAGGTAATCGACCAGCTTCCAAGATTCAAAAATTAGAGGTGATTAATATTAAGAAATCTGTATAAAATAAAAATATAATTAAAATTTATTTAAAATTAATATAAAATGTTTCAAAAATTAATAGAATGGACAAGTGGTTCAGGGAAAGTGTGGAGGATATTGTGGGAAATGTGGACCAGATTCCAATATAGGATTATTATTGGACGTTGCTCCTCCTTGACTCTGGTAATTATTTGATTTCATTTTATTTTGCATTATTTAACTATAGAATAATTAGTTAATTTTCTTTTTTTCAGATTCATTTTAGGATCCAACAGTATATATATACATATATATATATAGTTCATTGAACTGAAAATCAGCATTTTGTTGTTCCATCTATGATCAATACATTTTTTTTCAATGTGTTTGTATCTATATATATTTAAAACACACAGCATTGTGTTCATCCATACTGTCAGCTGACTGACACATTCTCGAAGCACTATTGGATCTGAAAGAAACGCTGTTTACAACAGCATCTTAAATGAAAGACAGTCAACAAGATGCACCAAGACAACAAAAGATACTGGTTTCTAATATCTATCTTAATATTGGCATCCTAGAACACTTTAAAATTACCATAGAAATATTGTAGGCTGTAAATAATATCTGGTTCTATAATCAATAGTCATGAATCTCATACCAAAGACAATAATACTTCCTCTGAAGCTTTTCAGTGCCGACTTATTAACTGACTGGATTTATACTATGTTAACTCTAATTTAATAGATTGGTGCTAAAAAAAACAAACAATTATTTGCCTGATATTGTTATAGATTATTAATATTTGTTATGAATGCAAAAATTGAAATGACCAGTATTACACCAAGAGTCTGTTAAATAACTACCTCTGGATGCCTGATTTGTTTATAAATATTAATTACCATGAATCAGAAGATCTGCCTTATATTTATTTGTATGCTGTAAAATTACTTTTTGCATCTCTCAATTATATTCATTCTTTTGTACACTGCCATTTTTGTTTAGATTGTTCATCTATAAAAAATCAAAGTCCTCAAGAGGCAGCTATCGATCAGAATACAGTGACGTCCACTCGACGAGCTCAAAAACACACCGCAGAGCAATATCAGCCGAACGGATGTCTTAAAAGATATATTTTTATTGTTTACCATTGTTGTCTCGTGCTTCAATGTGTGCTTTGTCATTTTGGAACATTGCTGAACACTGCCACTATTTGACAAGGGGAACTAACAGATGTCACATAAATCATGGGGAAGTTAAAAATTGGATTAACAAATTAAGCAGATTTGGTATTTAAAGAAATAGTACTTTTTTTATGCTTTTAAATAAGATGACTAACTATCTGTAAAAGCAATGTAAAAACTACATAGTTTTTCATTTGTAAATATTATGTACAAAGCCTTGTGACTTAAACTACTATGTATTTATAATCTATGGACCAACTAAACTTTCTTACCCCTACTGTAGGGGCTTGTTATTGCTTATTTGTGCTGCTTTTTTTTTTGTAAAGAAAACATAATTTTTTTATTTTTAAACAGTAAAAGTGTGCAGTTAAATTAATTTAACTGTTTAAAAAAAATACGTATATATCAAAATATATGCTTTTACGTCATTAAGTCTTAGTTAAAAATAGAATTAATGTCTGTTTCTATATCAATGGAATCTTTTAATATTACAAATATATCTGTAAATTTGAAGAATTTGAGTTTTGTGAACTTTCTGAATCAAATAATTTATATATTCCTTTCTTCCACACGTCATGTACTTCAAAGATATATATATATATATTCATACAAAAACAATGTTTCACACGCATGAAGAAAACATTTCTAATATAGAAATTTGCATTTTATACTATAATTGAAAGACTGTTTTAGTTAAGGTACTGTGTGTAGTAAAAAGTATGTTGAATTTCAAAAATACTACCCACAGAAATCAAACAAAACAGGAACTATTTGTACAAGTATTTTATTGAATATCATTTTATAAAAACAAAATATTGTATGCACACTGAAACATATAGCTTACAATGGAGTATTATATTTCAGCCATTTAATGAAATTTCCCATTTCGCCCTCCTGGTTGATATTTGAGGCTGAATATTGATTGTACAAAGTACAAATACTATTTAGCCTTAAATATAGAAAAAAGAATACTGTTGGTAGTATAAAAGATAATATTAGAAGCATATTTGAGCATAAAATTTTGTTGATCAATGACCAATGATGTTTTCTGATGATTTTATGCTTCCACAGGATTATTTCTTTGAAAAGCTCCAAACATCAATCCCACTGATTGAAACAAGGGATCTAGTACACCACGTATTATTACACTCCACACCTAAGACAGATAAATTGGAAAAAATTTAGTTTCAAAATATAATATATTTTTATTTAAAAATTATTAAATTATCAAATTTGAAATACAGTGATACAATTCAGTATTTGAATGCATGTTTGGGAAAATTTGCTTGGTACCTGGAGCTTAAAACCACATTTGACACGTTCAAAATTAGGTACGTCTTCCTCTTTATGATTTTTTATTTACTGTTTATATGGTGTTATGTCTTTTACAAAACTCATATAGCATAATATGCCCGATATGCATTTTATCGGCAGACATTTTGACTTTATTTTACTCGAACAAAACGCGAAAAGTTTAAAATAAACTTCTAAACAAATAATACAATCTGGTACTAGCAAATGATGCGTTAAATTCACAACTGTTAAAATTAAATTACGCGTTTGAGCTAAGTAACGACGGCTGTTAAAAATACGCAAAAACTTCCCGTTCAACCCAATAAAATTAATATTTTTTGATTTTTTTTCAATGATTTCTGCATGCTAGGCTTGTAAACTTCTTGTTAAAATGCTTTTGTAAATGTATTTTTCGGGGGGTCTGGAACGGATTAATCTAATTTATATTATTATTTATGGGGAAAAATTTGTTCAATACTCGAACAGTCTTCTGGAACAAATTAAGTTCAAGTACCCAGGTACTGCTGTATATCCACTGTTGTTTATAGCTGATTTACTTTTCAAAATAATAATTGCATGTAATTTCTATAGTCCTACACTATTCACTCTTTCATAAGATCTTATAAGAACATTTAATGCTATAAATTATCAATATATTAATACTAATAAATGTAATTTGTGGTTCAACCAAAAACATGAATAATCATATGAAAAACTTAAACTTTAAAGAATTTTGGAATATTTACAATGTGTAAATTCGAAAAAAGTGATTTATCTGTGGATGTGTAAACCAGGTTTGGTTAAATTTCAGCACTTTATTAAAGAAAACTTTTAATATAATTATTCCATAGTAAGTTAATATTTAAAGACATGCATCTGCAGAAAATTTACCAGTGTGGGGGAAAGCTTGCAGACAAATAATTATATCAAAAAAGTATTAATTGTTTAATTTTGTTTAAAAATATGATAGATTCATTTCATTGCATTAAAAATGCGATACTAGAATATGTTTCCGGGAAATGTTGATTTTTTTATTTTGTGATCATAAGCCCATTGTTTGGAATCACTATTGTTATTTTTTTAATAACTAAATGCCATGTTAAGAATTTAGTGTTCATTTATATTTCAAATGCTACAGAATAGATTCAATGTACTATAAATCTTCAGATAAATTGCCTGGCTGAAGATTAACATAAATTATAACAATAATATGATGCTAGCTTATTAATTTTAATTTATTCAATTATGAACACTGTTATTTTAATTCTTGCACTTTGAAATATTTCTAGTATGTTAAAGGAATGATACAGAGTATAAAAATTAGGCATTGTCAAGTCAGGAATGAGTTTAATTTTTTTTCAGTGGCTCATTTTGTGTAGGAAATTGATTACAATTCTGCTTATAAGGGACTGTTTTTGTCTTACTAAAACATTAATTTAAAAAAATTTATTATAAATCTTTGATATTTCTCCCTGAAGATCAATACAAACAACTGAAATTAAATAAATATTTGTATGTGGAATTAAATCATGCTGTATTAGTATCAAATTATAATTTTTGTTTTTTTCTTTGTAATTAAAATATATTTACCTTTCTGAGTGGGAAGAAGACAAGTTCAAGAACTTGGAGCATTGGTGTAATTAACCAAACGTGGATTAAAGTTAATATCGAAAAGATGAGACCCCAGACCAGAGCAAAGGGAATGCTTATCAATGCAGTCAACACTCGATAAACCCAATGCTTTGTTCCTGTGAAGACGATATAAGATGATTTCCAGCTTCCATTAAAACTGTGAGCTGCATCACTCTCGGCCAAGACGTCTTCAAACACCAACTATTAAAATTATATATGTTATTTTAGCATACAAACAAACAATTCCGGTTGAAATGAATCAATTTAGAAGGGCCGTGCGTTTAAGTTTCAGTTCTTTTTATCAAGGTTTCGATTCATTAAATTTTATTCGTGCATTTAGTTTAGACCCAAACCGTTAAGTTCTAGTCCATGTGCAATGGCTATCAAGGGGAAAATTTCCAGAACTCTGTTCTTGGGATTCAAACTTTAATCTTAGATAACAATATGCAATAAAATACAAAAGGCAATATTCATACCGTACTGAAAAAAGCTAAAATATGTGCATAATTTACGTTTATGTATTCGGATTTTATTGCCGGATACAGCAATTTAGCTATACAAATTACATTGCTTAGGAAGGGATTTATATATATATATATATATATATATAAAGGATTTAAATATGCAAAAATGCAAATATTTTATAATTTAAAGAAGCTTCCCTATCGGCTCTGTTTCTCTAGTAATATAAAGAAACGAAACGTTGTGTAAATTTTGCAAGTGATTTCTAACCAAAACCAGTTGTGTAGAAGCCGTCTTCAATTTAAAATTGTTGCAAACAGTTTAAATTAACCGCACCGTACTTAAATCGTATTCTAAGCACATATAAATGATGTAGTTCTAACATTGCACAAAGGAAAAGATTCTACAGCATTTGAAACCCATCTGAAAGGTGTTTTTATCCCATCAAAATGCTTTAATCTGGGTGGAGAGATCACGGGAAGAAACATCAAAAGAACTTGTATAGTATTATTTAACAAGGAATCCTGTCGGAGCTTTTACTTCATTCTTCTTCAAGTTGGCCTTTTGAATGGAAGTTGTTTGTCTGCAAACCAGCCTAGCCTCTAGTCTTGATTAGAAACCGTGATAGAAGGGAGTTACAAGCCATGGTATGCGATCTCAGCCCCGAGGGACGATCATTCAATATGACTCAACCAACAACATGAGTCATCTTTCTTAGATTTGGGTCATGTCTGGAGCTAATAGAAAAATTGCTTATTTTTTATATATATATCTGGGGGCTAAATATCTTCCGGACGAAAGGAGGTTGAAGACAGGTTTTCTTCTACAGAGGGTCGTTCCAGGATGACGAATATCGTTCTCTTGAATTATTCATGGACTCCAGAAGAAATCGATTCTGCATTACAACCCTATACAGCATAATATATATATATTTTTAAAGCTATATAATTGAAGAGTTAAGAGAATTAAAATTCTTTTGGATTATTTACGACGACAAAATATGATGGATCAATCCTAATAACCAATTTTGCTTTGTGCGACAATAGCGCAAATTTGCGATGATATCTTACTTTTATAGCGCGCAATTTCTATAGTAGGAAGAAACAATATTACAATATTGTTCTTCAGATATAGATCGAATTGTGCAGCTTCATCGATATTAAGACAATAGGCAAAATGCAATCGTTAACAAAGGATAAAATACATGCTTCCTATCTTTATTCGATCTGGCATGTTCTATTTTTATATAATTCCAGTTAGGAGCTTTTCCCAACACGTTTCTAATCCTGTTTTCGGGACCTAAACGCCTTTGCAACGCTCACGAAAAGCGAGAGATTTAAAAGATTTACTCTCCCCACACTTCAGAAATTTCAAAATATATTCTTTTTATCTTTTTATTTTTCCAAGAAAGATCTTTAAAAAGTTACCTTACTTCAAGCAATTAAATTGCTTTTTTTAAATCTCACTTTCCAAGAAGACCCCTTCCACCGATCAAAGGGCCTCCCCTCCCCTCCTCTTAAGCGATTGCTCCTCTTGAATTTTTTAAAAATAAATTTCAGGATACACTTATGTCTTGAGATTTAAATAAATATATTGTTTATTTATATTCTAAGCTTATAAAATTGAAGAAAATTCTTCTATTCACTAAGAAACAGATGAAAAAATATTACATTTTTTGACTTCAAAAGTGAATCACCTCATCGCTGCTTATCAAGCCCGATATCTTCCATACTTTTAAGGCTTCATGCATATCTCAGATAACAATTTCCCTCTTTTATCGAGACTTTTAATCTAATATTTTTTTCGTCCCTCTTCCTGCTCGGAATATAATTAAGCGCCTCTATTATTTTTTCTTTTTTTTATTTCTCGATGGAGTTTTTCTACATTTAACAAGCAAAATTTCTAATTAAGACAGCGTAGACTTTGTTAAATACGAAAGCTCCTTGCAAAATTTGGAAAAACGGTTGATGTTAAAAGAAGGAAAGTATAAATTAGGAGGGCGACATGGCTTCGTTCCCGCAACATTTCCCACTGTTCGACGGAAATTAATTATAGAGAAAATGATAAATGGCACAACTGTGACGTCTAATCTTCATTTAGTTAAAGTGCAATTAAGAAGATTCTTTACAAATTTAGTATGTAGGGTAGGGGGTTTCCGCTAGCTAATATCTCCTTGATTTAGATACACGTTTTTAAATTATTCGGCTCGGAAGTTTGGGTAAAAGTTATAGAAATCGCCAGCCCTTCCTTTGGCAACGATGAGATTCGTGCTTATTTACATATGCAGAAACATGAGACGACCTCTGTGGTTGCTACAAAATGCCAACAATTCAACACACGCGTCACTTATTAGCAATTAGCAGAGCGTCGCAAATATCGCGATAACCGAATGACCTCATTTTTGACAAGAGATATGGACAAGCGCTAATGCTTCAACTTACATTAACATGGTCGTTGACTCTTTTTTCGTCTCGATCTAGCAAATTAAGGCCAGCTGTCATGGTCTCTGCGCAAGAAATGCTCCTCTTGTGTGATTTTTCCTTTCTTATTTTCTTCTCTCCATCCATCTCTTTGCCATCCACTTGTCCTGTTTCATCTTCACTCTTGTCTTTGGGTTCCTCTTTCTCCACAGACTTCAATTCGATGTCTTTTTCCTTACCTTCGATGCACTCCGAATCCTCCAGAAGAGGAAGAGTGGATTCGTTTAGCTTCGTTTTGGATTCCGATCTCTTTTCTTTGATGTCTTCCATGGCTGAAAAACAAAATAAAATGAGTCGAGCAGGCGAACACACCTCTTATTAAGATCGTTTAACAGAGGACAATTTGATTCGATTCATTTAATAAAGAGATAAAGAATAAGAAACTTGAAGTCACAATAGACTGGGCGCCACCGGACACTCGTTGAAAAATCAACAAAGCGCCAGTTGTAGTTTCCTCCCGGGGTTCTGTTCAGTTATGGACCTACGATATGTGTTGAATTACACGTATACACACAGCATTGTGCGGTTTGATGCTAATTAAGATGGTTAAAGATAATAAGGGGGAGCTTATGTTGATAAAAGTCAGTCACCCTCTAACTTAAGAATAGTTTAACTAATTAATGGAGACGGGCAGGTAATAAACTAATTAATGGAGACTGGCAGGTTCGTGGTTTAATCCGTGCGTCAAATTGTTGATTTCTATAGCCGACATTATGATTTCCATCAACAATATATAAGGGATAAATAAAGATGTATCACGCTGTTGATCTGTTATACTAGTCACGTGCATGAAAATAAATAAAGATCCCTATCGAAAGTTTAATCTCTTTATTCCTTATATTTTGTGATATTATCTCGATCGGAAATGTAACTAAAATGATGAATTAGGAGATTAGTTCTTACAATTTTGAGGAGTAAAGATTTTTTAAAATCATTTTCAACTGTCCTGTTTGTTCCTTAGTGCCTATCACAGTCCAAGCAATGGATTAATTATTAAAATTTTATATTCAAACTGGCAACTATAAAAATATCTGACACATAGAAGTGTGAAATATGACCATAAAAACTTCTGGTATAAAAAGTGGCGAGCGGCGGCATTTTAAAGTGGGATACATCACATCTGGAATAGAGAAGAGGTTCAAAAACTCTTATCATAAACAAATCAGAAGATTAGGCAGTGTTTACGATGTATCAAAGTAATTCTAGCTATGCCTAACACATAGAAAAAAAATCAAATTTACTTCTTTATCAGTCAGAAATATCAGATTATCCTGGTGGCTTTGTAAGAGAGTTGGGAATGTGCTTTAGTGTATGAAACCTAACTCTATGTATGACAGCTGCTTTCAATACTAAACAGTAGCTGGAAAACAGAGAACAAAAAACAATGTAAGAAATAGCTTCTCCCTATCTACAGAATGTGCTCGGATTTCTTGTGTACATTCTTCCTTTCGTCATTGGAGGTTAGAGCGAGAACCAAACGTTACTTAAGCCCTTTAGAATGCAAAATATTCGCAAGTTAAGAACACCACACTCTTCAAATTGCATAACTGTTAACCATAACTGTAAATCGAATGATTGATCGAGTGCGATCTTAAGAAGTTATTTAATGACGTATCAATATACAATTAAAAAAGAAAAAAAAAATATCCACATTTTTAAACTGCGACCTTTAACGAGTCACGTGTCGCGAGCGAAAGTAACACACTTAACCAAGTTTATAGAGGAAGTTAAGAGACACAAAAGTTTTAAATGTGAAAAGACAGAAAGTAATGGGTGTAATGACCAAGAAACTCGAATATGACGCAGAAATTTAATTACTTCAATGCCTGTTAGGGTGCAAACAAGTGGTTGACCATGCATACATGTCACCAACCACATGCTCTACTACTTTTTTGCATCCTTCTACAGAGAAAGATATCATTAGCGGTTTGAAAGAATCATCTCTCTCACGAAGATACTGTTACGTGTAAAGTATCTATCACTCTACGCTGCGATTTTTCCGATCGCCATTACTTAAAACGCGAATTCGTAGGAAGGCGCCCTCGTTGAAAACTTCACGTGATTGAAGAGCATCACGCCGAGGATACTCAATTGTACAGATACGAGAATCAGATAGCTTAAAACACTTAAGGAAACGCCCACGATTCTCGTTGTGTGCTAAATATAGTGATGCTGTACTCTAAACTGATAGTTATTTCGTGATTTGATAAGGATACGTGCAAGGCCACGTTTAAGAATTGCGCTGTTAATTCCTGGCAGTGATGCGTGAGTTTAAATGTAGGCTGGCTTGTGAACTGACTCAATTTTTTTTCTTCTTTTTCTTTCTTTCTTTCAAACACAGGTTCGTTACGTACTGTACGGTCACGCGATTAAACAGAGCTATATCAATTAACAATTTTGATAAACAGTTTCTGAAGCAATCGGGTGATTTGGATTCGCTATTGTGTTTCTTACCCACTTTCTTCCCCCTTCCTCCCCGGCCTGACCCTTTTTTTCGCGTGATTTGGAGCATTGTTTCGCTGCTTGCAGTCACGTGATATTTAACGGATGCACAAATGATTTTTTACGGTTTTATGGGAGTTTTTAAAGTTTACTTGTTTATCTGGCATGGGAAAATTCTCTTCAAAAACTGTATATTTATATAATTATCCATTGACGAGTCACGCGATATTTATTGAACGTTCGTAGCTTTTCTTCGTATTCTATTATTCTGATAATCGACCAAATTAATATGCGTTCGCATATAAATGATATTTAGTGACGCATTGTTAGTAGCGCTTACAAAAATTGAAAGTCACATGATAACCTGTCCGAAATGCATTGAAGCTGAGCACCTGAAGATGTCATCGCGCGATTAATCATATAAATCGAATGCAATTTGGATAGGTTCTTGGATCACGTGACTAAATTCGACCCATGGGTCTAATTTCGTCACGTGATTTTTCTAAGTAACGATTTACACGCATACAAGAGAATCTCGTGGATTATGCAAGAGTTTTTTAAGAAAGTAATTCGCGTGTGCTTCTTGGGTTTTTTTTAAAAGTATAAATAAAGAAATAAACGAGAAAATCACGTGAACTAACGCCCTAAAAATACAAAAACCTACCGAAAATAAATTTTAGCGCGAAAAACTAATAAACAAAATCGAGTTATTTAAGGCCATTCCCGGTAATTAGTGCGAGTGAAATTTTTCTGAAAGAATAACTAACAAATTTATCTGTCCTTAAAAGATGTGCAAAGACTAATACCAGGTGTGAGTATTTGCAAAGTATTCGCGTGCTGCTGAAAGGATACTATTTTTGTCTCCTTTCCTCTGTAAGAGCCATGTTTATTTGTAGTCGAGACGTTCGATGAAAAGCCAAATAAATAAAATATAATTAAAGCAGATGTGCTTATCGGCAACCTCTTTTCTCAGCTCCTTGAATCTTGTACTACATCATTAAATTCGGCACACGTGATCGACTCTCATAACGGAACCACTCCCGAATTGTTCGGTTGTGCTGGGAAACGGTTACAATGATTACAAAGTATTTCTTTCAGAGCAGAATTTTTCTTCCTGAAATAAGTGAAACAGTAGAAGAAACCACATAGCCGATAATGGTAGTCACTCAGTTGAATGGGGGGAATTTTCAGACACGTGGAAAGGGGCCCTTTACGGGGTTATAACAGTGCGAGAAAGCTTTTCTTAAAGCAACACAGAGGTCTTTTTTAAAGTCTAGCAACGTTTTAAAAGTTTTATTTGTTTCTAGTACACGTTTTCATTACGTTTCGGGCATCGATGAGATACGATAATTCGAGAATTAATTTGAACATCTGCCACCAAATGAGTTATATCAGCATATTTTACAGATTACTAATCGCTTGATTGATTTATTTGAGAGGATAGTCGCGTGGGCTACACAATCTAAAAGATGTGGGATGATATCAAAAGAGTCACGTGAACTGTAGAAGGAAAAAAATCGTAAAAATAATAACAATAATAATCTCCTCACCCCGCTGGAGAGTCGATTAGCCGAATTGTACATTCCAAGCAGTTTAACTTAATCCACGTTAATTACCTTAATTGAGGCATTTCTTTATACGATTGGATGTCTTTACAAGTGTTCATTCTTTCCTATCAAAACTTAAATTACACAATCCTCGAGTACCTTCTTTAAAATGATACTGACACTGCACTCCTTATAGACGTTTCACGTTTCTTCGTATGTTTCCAGAAAGTAACATTTAACTAACACAGAAAACTTCATTGTCCTTAACAATGAGGTCCTCTGTAAGGGGGGATAGTTGTCGAGTGTAAGGAGAGAAAGGCCAGAAACGCGCAGTTTAATCCTGAAATGACCTTTATTCAGACAAATGATGAAACGCACATGTCCTCCCGTTGCAGACACAAATTTGTTCCGAAAGGGATTATATTTCCTCCCCTAGAAAACTTCTGCTCGGGGGAGAAGTTCAGGGACTTTGCAGAGGTCATTGACAAGTCCGAATGTAACTACGAGTAAATGACTCGATCCGGGTAATAAAACCGTAAAGAGGGAACAGTGAGTGGTTTGCAAGTTATGTTTTTTGCCGGTATCACGTGACTCTTTTTGTTAGTCCACCCGGTTCTCGTGCGACACGCATTACACATCAAGCGACGCGAACCGTTGGAGTAGCGAGAGGTAAAAATGAGGGAAGGCGTGGCACTTCCAAGATCGCAGGACTCCCGAAAATAGCTTCTGTCCGCAACAATGAGATTCGACTTCCAAAGGGAGTTTTACACACCACAATTGCTTAAAATTACGTGGCAGGAGCAGTATTTCGGGCGTGGCATTCGCGACCCCTTGTACGGTTTGAGGCCTTCTGTTACACGGCCCATCACCCTCGGGGGTTTGAAGCGGACACTAAATACTAAATAAAAAAAAACGCGCGCTCGAGATGGCATTAGAAAATTTTCAAGAAAAATCAAATTTAATTTTAAAATAGCAATTTTTAATAAGTGTAAAATGGAAAAAAATATATAACTTACCTCAACGATTCAAACAGAAAGTTAAACTGACGCTTAGCAAGCCACAAACAGTCACCAAGCCAACCACAGCCAATAGATGAGCTTGTGTCTGCAATCCCGCTTATTGCACTAGAAGACCCCACCAATCCTCTCTCCTATTGGCTAAAGTAGCAATTGACGGGACGTGAGAAACCTGCTGATGTATGGCAAAAGACTTTCTCACAACTACTTTCTATTATACCATTCTCGGCGGGGGTTCCGAATGGGATAGCTGCAAAGAAGCCCCTTTTCTTGTTTACGCTTTCTCGCTAGCGAAATTTTAGAAAAATATTTCTTCAAAATTCTTCATCTTTTAGCGGAATTTATCACATTAACGCTAAAAATGTTTTCATATTTCCAACATGCAAATGATTACGGAAGTAATAAAATATATTATTCTAATAATAAAATAAATTTTATTTATAAATTTAAATGGCGGATGTGACGCAATTATAAATATTTAATTTATAATTTTATATCTTCTTTTTTAATTTTAATACTTATTTAAGTAAAAATGTAAATATTTATAATTCGATTCCATTAATTAAACGAATTTTTTATAATCCATATTAGCGTCTTTTATACTTTAATATAACTGTAATTAAGGTTAAAACATTTAACAAAATAAAATTAATTTTTAATTTTTTATTTTTAATTAATTACTTTATAAGTATTAATATTAATATTAATATAAAATCTTTAGATAATATATTTTTAGTTAAAATATTTTAAGTTTTATTCACTAATTAACATTAAATACTCAGATTAACCCTAATCCGATCATAAACATCTAAAATAATTTAATGATTTTTTTTAAAAAAGATAATTACTGTACTTCCTATCGAAAGGGAAATATATTTTATTATTTAATATAAAGGGAAGTTTGAGATAAAAGCTAGAATTTGTTCATGTTTAAGATCAACGATCTTTTGATTCTTGACATCATGGGAAAGGTCATACTTAGTATACGTCACTCCCCCTTTTTTCACCCTCGAGTTTACTCGAAATGTCACAAATTCTTTTTTATTGTTTCTATAAAATATACAAAACGCGAGGGAGTAAATTTATAATAAACTAACACGAAACCGGATTAAAGTAGAAACCGGTTTGAGCATCCATTGTTCGACTGTTTCCTCCCAGGAGATGTAATAATTATTAATTATTTTATTAATCTTAATGGAATTCAAAGAAGCCTCTTAACTCCATCAAGTGAAAAACTATTTTAGATTTAATAGGGGAGAGATGCGTATAGCAAGACACATGGGACAGTGTACTAATCGCCTCTTGTGTGACGTTCGGGGTGGTGGTCGATGATGTCACCGGCACTTTACTGCTTTGAACCTCTTTTTTTCACGCGTGAAATTCGCTGTGATATACTGTATGGTGGATTAAAGCTTTTCAGAATATTTTTAAAATATTTTTTTATAATAATTAATTGAATATAACTAGTGAATTTAATTATATTAGCTTAATAACAACAGCAATTAAAACACTATCAATTTATAACAGCCTAACAATAAACTGAAATACTATATTACTCATCTAATTAAAACTTAAGGCTTTAAAATTCAATAGAAAAAAATATATACAGGAAATAATTTCCAAACACATTCCTAAACTTATTTATAGCATTTAAAATAATTCACATTAATATCAAATCAAAATAGCATATTTTTTATTATTATTATTTATAACTTAAAAAAAAAACAGATCATAAAACTGTACTCTCAAGTATCAACCTGGCTTCACATACCATAATTAATGAATTGCACTGCTAGAGTTTATCCAGATGGGCCAATTAAGTTGTGGAATGAAGTAAATGAACTTTAGAATGAGTTAATTATATTTAAGCATTTGCCACAAGTGCTATTGTAACAGCCTTGGAGTTAATGATCTGTAAAAGATTTTAACATTTTACAAAACCTCAGTTTACTTTATAAATTATTAAAATATATATAAAACCTTACAAGATTGGATTACTTGTTATACATTTTCGTTTCATTGTAGATGCCTGGAGATATGTCAGATTAGATGATACCTGTTGAAAAATCATCCTATCACTAGCCATGGGCAAGGTATGTTAAGACATTATATTTAACATGTAAACATATTCAGGAGAAATAATATAAAAAAAAAAAAAAAAAACATTGATAGATTGTTGTATGTAAATTGGGAAGAATTTCAAGTACTTAAGTATTAAATTTCTTCCCAAGTGAAAAATAACATGTTTAGGCCAGTGTGATGATTAGAATTTTGAAATTGCCTAGAGAAAATACAAATTTTTATAACTGTTTAACTCGTAAAACAATTTACGGATACAAATTTCAGTTCAACAGGATAATAAATAGGTTAGTCAACTGTTTGACAGTAGCCTTTACATTAGGGCGTTTGTATAATTTGTAAATAAAGTAGAATAGTGTTTGCACAGCCGTAAAGCGTATCGAATACGTCTTGTTTATCCAATTTTGTTTATACAGAAGGAATGAAATTTAAGCAATTAAAACATTATGATATAAACAAATATCGGAAAAGAAAAAATTTCTTGTTTAAAATACTTTAGTTCGGTTTCTTGTATGCTTAACATAAGTAGGTCTTTGCATATATGCTAATATTATAAGGTAGTAGCCCTATTTAAAATAAGGCAAATTGTATACTGCTGCGATTGACAGATGTGTGTTGAAATATTCTGACACGATTAATGAATGAAAGTGTCAAAGAAGAGGACGAAATGTGAATAAGAAGCTAAATACAGGATGAATGGCGATTTTTTCTGTTAATTAATAAACACTTTCGAGGAACTGAAGCTTGTTTCGTTTTATTTATAACTTAAGGTTTATTCAGTTAAGGATTTAAAGATGCGAAGGAGGACATTTTATAAGTACTGAATCCGTATTAAACGTACTTTGAGCGACGTATTTAATTAAATAACTCGTTTCTTCAAGTAAATCAGATTTAATATATACAGTTCTTTGAACTGATTCTATCAAACCGAAGTTTTTTTTTCCATTAAAATTACATTACAACAAGTCGACTTCGCCCTAAAATACGCACACAAAGCACTGTATGTTTTTGTTTTTCTTTACATTTAATAGTTTTATTTTAATTAAAAAAAATTGGGCAAAATTTTAATTAAATGGAAATCCATTTATAACCAGTTTACATTATTAAGTACTATCAATTATAATACATAAAATATTAAATCTCACTTTGACATCAATAGAGGCCTAAATGCAGCATGTTTATATTTAATTTTAAACAAAATTAATTATCACTTATTCAACATATAATGTTGTTATGATAAAAATAAAATATTTTAAATTTAATTTCATATTTATGAGTATTAAAGCTGTTTTTTTATGTACTTTTATACACTATATACTAATTATAGTTGTATAAATGTATTGTTAAAATTTGTCAGAAATTAAAAGGCATTTAATATTTTTTAATGCTAATGATGATGAATATATGTATATAATTAAGAAATGCCGAGAATGATAAGAGGAAATGAAGATTTAATAATAAACTGGGACTGGAATGCGGTGGTTAAGGAAGGACAGGAAGAAGTGTAGGAAAATGTAAATTAGGAAAAAGATCTGAGAGAAGATAACGATTAGTGGAATTTTCGGAGCATGCTTTGATTATATATAATATAATTTTTTAAAAAGAGTACAAAAAAAAGACATACAAACCAAAGAAGATAAAGGTAAAACAAAGCAAAAGCTAAGTTAGTATACTGTATAGTTATTATGGTAATTATTACAGTATACAGACAATAATTATTGGTGGATAAAATGGAGTAAACGCAGAAAACAGTACTGGCAAGAATTATAAAATTTTAAATCTAATGATTATTATTATTATAAATAAAGCGGATTTTTTTTTTGGAATAATCAGATACTCTAATCTCTAAAAAATTAGTTTATAAAAATATATAGTCAAAGTAATGTTAATATTCTACATCTGTATACTGACGAGTTCATCAAGGTTGAACTCACAATGCATTTTGAGATGATTTATAGATGTAACAAGACTCTTCTCTTGAACGTTGTCATGCTGTATGAACTTCTGATTTTTATGGATAATTTTTAATCCTATATTTATGAATTCAGATTTTATCGTATAAAAAACAGAAGAGTTCAAATATCAAATGCTTTCCTGTTTTGTGTAAAGAGAACACCTCATTCTTCCGAATGAATAAATGTGTAACTTAACACAACACAGTAAAAATCCGTTTATTGTAATCGCTTTAACGTTTGTCTGTGCTAATTTTATTAACTGAATAGATAAGCCTACAGTTTACTGGAAATTCTAATTTTATTGACTGACAGTAAAAGGAAACGTTAAAACAATTAAAAATATATTTAACTTAAAGATTTCTTAATTAATTAATAACTTAATAATTCCTCCAATGCTGCTTGCACGCTGTTTTTACATTACTCTGTTTATCTAATAGCTAGAATATTATAAATGCCAGCAATTTAGATTACTGTACTGTGAGAAAATAACGATTAAAATGATTTAGCATCGGTTAAGACTGATAACTGAGTACGTTATCAGACACATAACGAAGCAGAGAGTGCGAAAAAACTTTTTTTTCATATTTATCTGAAGATAATGATAACTGTATCCGAAACTCTGGTTATAATAAGCGAAGTTTTATCAGTATTATGTCAATTAATGACTAATTCTTGCTAATTCTGATAACAATATCCATGCTTACTATTAGCAGATTCTATCGTATAGTCCCAACACTTAATTAAGGTACTAGGCCAAAGATTCCTTCAGTTTGCAATCTACTTTCCATTAACTGAGCGCGGAAATAATTGTTGTATAAGTGTAAACCATGAATTAGTAGTGGAGATTGAACTAGCTCCATGAAAGAAGCGACTTGTATACATTAATCGTATTGAAAATAAGTGACGTTCTATCTTCTGATTTTCAAATATACTCCTCATAAATGTTTATATTAAAGCGATTTAAGCTTATGCAGAGTTAATTCATCACACTGGTCAGCCTCTGCAATGTGAACAATCGAAGAATCTGTTGTTAATTTGGTGCCTTCACCGCTATACTTATCAGGTTCATCTTTCTTAAAACAGGGTGGTTCCAAAAACAAATATTAGAGAACGTAACAAAATTGAAAAATAATGATAAAAACGTTAATATATATGCATATTATTTTTTAAAAAAATAATGAAGCACGTGTTATCAATAAAAAAACAGTAGGGGTGATCGCCCTCATCTTTTCTCCTCTGGTTCCCTCAGTCTTAAAATAACTAAAGAATGCCGTTTTCTGGTATAACTTTAACTAGCGTTATTATTATATTTAATAAGAACAAATAACTGATTACTTTTATAAAAAATAAACTAAAAAACAAAAATTTTCCGTTTTCGGGCGAGAAAATGTCGTATGAAGTCCGAGTTTCCATTAGGCTTGCTAATTTCTAAAAAGTTGACTCTTAATGTTCTCCATTCCAGAAGTAAAAATTTCGAACGATCACCTTAATAACTCCTAAATAGGGGGCAAGTTTCCCATAAGAAGTTCTTCTAGATGGCATTCTCCCTTAGCAGATCGCCCATGTTTAGAGTTGCCTTATTCCATCAATCCCGAATCATACCTAGAGTGGGTTCGGCCGGGACCACAATGAAAGCTAATGGATAGTGAGGGACAGGGCAAGATATACAGACTACATATATACATTTGTTTTCTTACGAATATTTGAAGTTCTTTACATTCAGTAAACTACGGTTGAAACTTAAGTAACTTGATACTTAACGTGTTTCTTTCCTAATTAATAGTTTATTAGTGGCAAATAACTATCCGACAATGTAGATTTTCCCTGCAATGCGTTGCAGTACTGTGAAAACTTAAAGGACAATTTTAATCTTTAATATAAAATTTTCTTTTAATAGAAAATATCTTATTCTATTGTTTATCAGTATAGAGATTTACAAGATAAAATTTCTGAAAAAGGAGAATGTTATAAATATGTTTGATTTATTTATTATTAAATTATTATTATTATTATTATTATTTTAATACAAGCATATTCATTCTATTATTACAAAAACAGACAATAATTGTATTTTTAGTTACTTAATTCTGATACTCATTCTTGGACTGTTTTTAAATAGAGGGTGGACAGTTTTTAAAATGAAAAACATATCCTCCATATGGTATCTAAAAATAGGACATGCCCTCCTTTTAGATAGCTTATTGTAAAGTGTGGCAAACAGATAACACTTATTTACTAACATAGGCTGTTTCTCTAGTGAGATGTACACACGTTTCTCTAGTACACACGGTCGTATAATTTGATATTTTTTTGTACTCTCAGCAACATCAAAGCTCTTTCTTTTATTCTATAGATTTTGTAATATGTCATTCATAAGTTGATTGCTGTTATTGAGCAAAAACGGAATAAACATATCTCAATTTAGGAGTCGGGAGAATTTCATATTTGCTAAATTTTTAGGGTTTCTCGGTTTGTCAGAAAAATTAGCAATTTAGCTCCAAACAACCAAACAATTTACGGAAAAATTGCGCAAGTAGAAACTTCGGAAAACACAAAAATTCTGTTTACAAGTCGATTCAATTTTCCGAAAAAAGAAGAACATTTCTTTAGCGGAAAACAGAGATTTGAATGTCTACTATTGATATCATTAGAATGACATCAATTAGTAAAATCAGTTCCGTTTGTTGGGCTGCAATATGAAAAAAACTGTACACCTGTAAATTTCCATTGTCTGTCTGACATTCCTTTAATTTCGAAAAGGGAGTTGGACAGATGAAAATCGAGACTGGATAAGTATTCACTTAACAGGAAAAATATAATGTTGGGGTAAGACCCTATTAATTTAAGGTGGAAAAGATATATTTTAAATGAAATAAATTAAAAATATGATCATTTTCTAGTTTTATTTTTACTATAGTCAGTGGCATAACTAGAAATTTTAGTCCCTTAAGGCTGATTGTAACTTGTTTGATTATTCAAACAATCTCTAGCAGATAGCGTTAAAAACATAATGCTTTTTCTATGGGAAGATTCTTTTCCAAAACTTCTCGAAAACGGAAATAGATAGAACCAAACAGAATCCTCTATTATTCCGTAGAAAAAGCATTACATTGTTAACGCCATCTGCTGGAGATCGCGTGCATAACTAAAGGAGTTACAATCAGCCTTAAGCAAAATATGGTAAAGGATCCTTCAATGCTTATTTGTTAGAGGCCAAGTCCTCCACATTCGTGATGATACAAGAGTTTAAACAGAATTTTTAAATTGTCAGAAAATATTATAATTAGGTACATTAAAAATTTCTTTTGTTGTAAGAAAATTTAATAACGAAGGAAAAAAAGTTCCAAAAGTAATCTACAAAAAGATTTATGAACAAAAAAAATTATTAGTCATAACAAAAAAATAAAAAAGTAAAAATTACAGCCAGTATTTTGGTTAAATAATTAGATTAGTGGGTAAATAATGTAAATATTCTCATACGAACACCAAATTAACATTTCAAATCTACTATTTTTGTAAAATATATCTATCTGATATGAGTGGTGCCATTGGACAACATATTCTTCCTTGTCATATTATTGTTTAAGCACAATCAGACCACCATATTTTTTGAAAATCAAAGTTTTGAAACAGTTACACTTATAATTTTAAAAATTCTCATATTTATTCTCATTGGCGTAGCCAGGGTTTTGTTATGGGGAGGTCTAGTAGAGGCTATTTTTCTGGGGAGGGGCACCAGGTTAACGGGGGGGGGGGGGGCGTGCCCACCCATGCCCCTTCCTGGCTACGCCCATGTTTATACTGTTCCTTAGAAAACAGTGCCAAGGAGACTATGAGCTCTCCTGTGTCATTCTGTACTTAAGCGTCGCTTAATACGCTTAATAGTTACGCCACTGACTATATCAGAATTCTGTAATTTATAGCGCTATCCTAACCATTTGTTTATAGATGTAGTAAGAAATCATCAACTCCAATAAGAATTCATAACTATAATCTTTCTTCGTTGGAAAATCCTAGCAGAAAAAAGTTTAAGTATTTTCTGCTGTAAGTGTCTGTTCGGATTCTGAAGAGAAATTTATAGACATAAAGTGATGTTACTTTTCTGTTTCTTTTTTTTCCACGTTACTTTTCCTCAAATAGAAACAGAAGACAGCAATTTGTAAGCAGCTCACTATTTTGACATGTGAATTTATCAGACAGTCAAGACTCAAGAGACGATCCCATCTAAAAGTTTCACTGATTATTATAATTTTAATTATTGTAAAGACTATAAAAATTGTTTTTCACTAAAATAAAGAATAATTTAAACGTTAGACGAGTAAATAGGAGATTGAGACAATCTCAAACGAACCTAGAAAACTTAAAGAATTGAAATGAAAAAGAAACTCCACGTGACCAACACTTTGGTCAAGCCCGAACCCAGAACAAAGACTAGTGTTCGATGTGTTATCCACTCAGATGTTGACGTCACGCTTCTAAACAAAAAAAAAAAAAAAAAAAAAAAAATTAAAACCATCGCAGATTTGGATATTGAAAATAAGGATGTCAATTAAAAATAAGCTAAAAACAGAGACGGTAAGAAAAAATTATGAAACTAACAAATTAAATTGAGAAACCACAAATAAAAAAAGGGGGAAATTGCAGACATTTGAGAAAAATAAAAATTAATAGCGAAGCAAACAAAAAAAATGGATGGAGAGTATATATAAAGAAATAAATGAAGTTGGTTCAAGGGAAATGTGATCAAGCCCATAAAATTCTAAGAAAGATTAAGAATAGTGTAATTAAAAATAAGAAAGATGATATCTAATAAACGATAATGAAATTAAATTATGTAGAAAGAGTACCAGAAGACTTTTACGAAGAACAGAACTTGAATGAAAATGTTTGAGAATTTGAAGAATTTCTCGATTAACAGGAACAGGGCATTGACATGTTTAATGGCATAATGACAAGAAAATGATATTAGGCCTATCTGCCAAACTTCTCAAGAATCTAATAAAAAAGCCAAATTTCAGTTATTTAACCAAATTAATATGAAATACAAGTTTTTTTAATACAGAAAAATTTAATACATATTGTTATGTTAATTCTGATATTACACAACTATGTCATAAAATATATAAATTAAACATTACAAAACTTTCGCTTATTGTAATCAAATATTTGATTATATTAATAATTATGTTTTTTTCCATTTTTGACTCCTCCCTGAGGACATAAGATTTTTTATAACCATTGTGGGTCGGGAGGCCCACAGGATCAGGAGGCCGATAAGATGGGTCCGATATATGTAGCACTAACTGAAAAATTCGAGGATTCGGGATCGAACCGGAAAAACACCTCCCCACCACTCGGTGGCACCCATTGTGAACCGAGTGCCATTGGGGGCCTGCTGAGCCCGCAACGGATATAAATAAAGACCCTCTTATTGGAAAAAGCAAACAAAAATTTAATGCATTAGGAAGCCGAGTAATAAAGTGCAACCGATACCGATGCAAAACAAGAGAACATTAGATATAGACATTATCACGATGAAGAGATAAGTTCTGATTCGAGTCAGCTGAACTGTAGATAAAGACAGAATGACCAAAAATTATTGCTGAATATTTACCAAGGGATATCTACAATCAGGGACGCCCGTACATTGGGGTGCCTGCCCTCTTTTCGTCTCGGTTGCACTTTTCCCCAAACAACAGAAAATTCGCGACTTTTAGCTTATTCTGCAAATATAAAAGAAACTAATGAACGATATTTGTCCATTGAGCCCATACAACTTCGTCCTATGTTGATCAAAACCCCATTCCTTGTTTTCAAGGCCAAGTTAGCCTCGAGTGCAACCAGCTCCACCTTATGGAAGCGCTAATCCGACGTTGAATCGTAGTTTGAAACTCCTTGCGTAATGTACGATGTCCTTATTCTTATAGCTTGTGCCTCCTTTTTCATAATCTGCGGACACCGCTGTCTACAAGGCAGACGAAACCTTCTTTACTTTTAACAGCATTTTACTTTTGTGCATTGTCTGATCATACTTCAGCCCAGGGTTGTACAAAACAGTTTTGGTAGTTCTACTGGCGCTCTTGATTCAACGTTAATTACATAAAATACCGTACACAATTAAACATTATTTAGGCAGCTTTCAAACAGATTAAACCACATAAAGGTCTAGAAATACAATAAACCTCAATAAATTTCTTGACAATAGAAAAATTATAAATAACGAGTAATTATAATTTTAATGAACGATTTTCTTCGATATCCGGAAGTCTTTACGATACTGCAATCGATAAGTTACTAAGGACAGTACCGTATACAGCAGAATGGTCCGATTCGGAGGGCTTGAAGATCTTCAGTGACCCCAATCTATTAATTTTTTTCTGGAATGGCCTCTTTTCTTCCTTTCCCCTCATAGTGGAGCCCTCGTGACGCTGTCGCCATTGTAGGTAGCCTTACAACATGACCTAGCCACTGTAATCTTCTGGCCTTAATCACCTGTGATCATGGGCTTGTCGTAGGTTGTTTGCAGTTCCTGGTTTGTTCTTTTCCTCCATATTGGTTCGCCATTGACCATGACTAATCTAAATCAGTGGTTCTCAACCGGGGTCCATGTAACATTACAGGGGTCCACAGAAAAAAATACCGAATTGGGGGTTCACGGTGATATTTTAGTTGTCTATAGGGTAATTCTACTCCAGAATAATTGTTTTACTGAGAATTAAATATCTACAGTATATACATTGTCAATTTCTTTATTACTCATTTCTTGCATAAGGATTAAAATATAAATTTTTTAAAATATTGAATACGTATACGACATATATATCTCATTGACAAAGGTCAGAGAGATTATAAAGCCGGGGTTTGTTAGGAGAATCTTATACCATCAGCATCATGTCATTTGACAGTGACATTTCTGAACGTTTTCCTTACTTTTTTTTTATTAGTGAAAAATATAAGGTTTTTTCTGTGCAATGTCTATGGGGTCCACAAAAAAAAAAAAAATTAAGAGGGATAGGGGTCCATGGGTAAAAAAAAAGTTGAGAACCACTGGGGTAAATGTTTGAGATTAGAAATATCATATAAAAAGTTAAAAATTCTGCGATATTCATTAAAATTTCAAAAATTAATTTGAGGTTGGGCTGGGGCTGCTAGTGTGTAACGGCCTTAAGTTCCCCCGCCTGAAGTGGTTGCCTCTTTGCTTCACCTATTAGCACGACCTACTTAGGCCTACATGTTTGAACGTAAGAGTGCTAAGGATTTAAATCACTGAAATAAAACATATTACAGTTCTTTGCAATGCAAAGGAGAAAAAATAACTTTTAGTGATTGAAAAATAAACATTCTACTGTAGATATAAAATATATAAATACAGTATATTGAGGCTACAAAGTACCATCTGCCAAATTTTTAATTAATATTCTAGATGTTTTAAGGGTGTGAAATATTTACTAATGGATTACTATTCAAGTGCAAATGCTTGAATGATCACTCATCACTATACAGTAGTTCCAAAATTATTACAATAAGCGGCATCTACTGTAATAAAAATTCTAAAAAAAAAAAAAATGCAAGAAAACATGTAGCTTCCATCACATCAGTCACCACCATCAGCTTGTCATCACATACTTCTAAAATTCTAATAGAAATAATTACAAATAGAAAAGAAAACAAAATTTATCTGGTTAACAATTTAAATTCAGAAAAGCTAGGAGGTACAGGAAAGCCATTTTAAGTCAGAATATTAAATGAAAAATTCCAGTTTTTGGCACATTGACTAAAAAAAACAAAAATCATTTGGTCATGTATCAATTGATAGGATTATAATAAATCTGTTTGAAAGATTAAATGTTTCTTTACTGTTATTTTAATGTTAGCTTTACTGTTAACTTCCTAAGAAAGTAATAACCAAAGTAAAAAGCAAATAATGAACTTTGAGAACATTGCAAACACCCATTATATAATAAACAACACAGAGTTTGAAAAAGACAGAACAAGTGGAATAAGTTTTAGGTATGAGATGAAATCAGATGGGAGAAACAAACAAGAATGACAAAGCAATGATTCCTTTGACAAAGTAATTTCCCATATACCGTAATACATTATACATGAGATTTCAAATAAGAAAGTTATCAAGAATAATATATGAAGTGTAGCACTATATGAGGATAAGATAAAATTTAAATTATATTAATGGAAAGGTGAGAACTATTTGAGATTAATTCTATAGGCAGTTTTAATGAGCTCACAGAAAGTCAATGGAAGAAAAGCATATGGAAATCTTTTACAGAAAAATAGAGATTAATTAAATATATAGATATAACAATTACATATAGGCATATTACAAGTAATTACTGAAGGACGGACTAAAAGATGGAAGATTTTTGTACATACAATACAATAATTGAATTTAATGTATAATTTGGATATTATATAAATTATCATTTTCAATTCAACAAAACAGGTAATATTCTTAAATTATTTTTTCATGCTACTTTTCATAATTGTTAGAAAAATTTCTAATAATCATTTTCAAGTCTTTCTTATTCCTTTACAAATGAAAGACAAGAGAGCAGATAATTTAGCTTTCACATCTTCCATCAATAATACAGAGTAATAATAATATCTTTCTGAAAAATACACAATTTATAATTTTACCTGTCTTGAAAACCTCTGATAAATATATAAGAGCTTTTATATTATTTCTTATACTTATGAAATTTGTACCTCCTTCCAGCATAATTCAGTCATTATAATTATGTTCCACAAACAAAATGCTACAAAATATCTATTTACCCATCATTTAATATCAAGATTCTAAAGAATATAAAAGTTTTTATTAGGTTATTCACTAATGTAAAAGTAACTCATGAAATGAAAGAAGTAAATACATGCAAAGAAGAAAATGTATAAGTAACGAGTAATTATTTATTGCAACATCACAATGCCGGGCTGCACTTTTTAATTTATTCAATTTAAATATGCTCTCCACTTCAAATTATTAGTAGTGACTTGCTCCTGTACATCATACTTTTTCTTTTAACAACAGATTTGTGCCAGTCATCTATTAACTGCTTTCAGAGGTAACGATTTGAATTGAAATAACATAACTTCCAGTTTGCATTAGAAGTTCTTATATAGCTAATTTTCATCTATGATTTCATCTACCTATCTCCGTTCTCGAGATTAAGGAAACACAGACGAATGGACAACAGTGGGAATTTATAGGTTTACAATTTTTTTAAATTGCAGTCCAATCAGACATTTCTGTAATGGTAAGAAAACAATAGTTAAAACAATAAGGAAGCATAAAACAAGTAAAATAGGTTATAATAAACTTGTGTTTATTTTTTATTAATGAAATTGTAATCATCAATAGAAGAAATGATTGATTGTGAAGATGAGTGATGGCATCTTTTTTCTACTGGAGGATTTCAATCATCACCACGATGATTGGATAGCTGCTGATGACGATGAAGGCATAAATGGAGGAGGGATTTTGGAGAAAAACATTGCTCAAGTGGAACAACATTATTTATTCCTGAGCCAGAGGATAAACCTGATAATTTTCTTGTCTTTAGAGAAGATAAAGACTCTGATAGTTTTCTCTTTTTTGTAGCTTGAATGCCAGAAGTTGAAGGTTTTGATATATCATCTTTAAAAGACCTCACTGATTTTGAATTAAAACAAGTTGAAATAGGCACTTGCCTACAGGGTTGAATCTTACACCTATATAGTTTCCTATAGCATTCACATGCATTCATGATGGCATTCTTAAATGTTATGCTTCTTGTCATATCACGATCACACTCAACAGCAATATTAGTCAATTTATCTGCAGTATCCAAAAGTTCTTTTAAAGATCTGTCATCCAAAATTTTTTCTTTACTTTTCATTTCTTCTTCATCCTCTTTCTCATCTTGGTCTTCAGACTTAAAATGTCTTTGCAGCTCAATCATTTCATCAAGTGTAAGTTCCTCAGAGTGAGATGATAATAATTCATCTATATCTTCCACTTCAACTTCTTCCATGCCAGCCATCTTAGCCAGAGCAACAATATTTGTTTTTATTTCAACAACCTCATCAATGTCTAAGTTGGCTACATATTGTGGAAGAAGTTTCTTCCAAATTGCATTCATTGTTTCTTTAGAAATATTTTTTACTGCTTGATCAATAAATTCAATACAGTCCTTTATATTGAATTTCTTCCATAGGTCACTTATGGAAATATTTTCATCTTCAATGGAGGAATAAGTAAGATATTGCATAAGAAGCTGTAAGTAATGCGATTTGAAAGCATAGATACCTCCCTGATCCATGGGTTGTAAAAGAGGTGTTATATTGGGAGGAAGGAATACAACTTGAATGTTATCACACAAATTACCAATATCTGAAGAATGGGCTGGAGCATTGTCTATTATTAGGAGAGCCTTATTGGCAAGATTTCTTTCCTCAGTATACTTCTTGATAAATGGTGACATATAACCATGTATATATTCATTGAATAAATCCTGTGTCACCCATGCTTTCTGATTTGACCTCCACATCACTGGTAACGAACTCTTGGCTATTCTCTTAAGAGCTCTAGGTGTTTCCAAATGGTACACAAGAAGAGGCTTTAGCTTTATATCACCTGCACAGTTTCCACCTAGTAATAATGTCAGTCTATCCATAGAGGCTTTATACCCCTTACTCCTGGCATCTTCTTTTGAGATAGAGGTAGAAGATGGCATTCGCTTCCAGAAGAGACCAGTCTCATCAATATTAAATATTTGATGTGGTGTATAGCCACCTTCCTTAATAATTTTTTTCAATTCTTTAGGAAATGTCGAAGCCGCATCAGTAGAAATCGACGCAACATTTCCATACGATTTTAAGTTCTTTATTTGTGATCGAGTACAGAATCGATCAAACCATCCAGAACTTGCTTTAAATTCAATATCTTTCACCGTAGTATCCCCCTCTGCAGTCTTTTTTTCCTTCAATTCACTAAACAATTGAATGGCCCTCTCCTTTATGAGGGACGAACTTAGTGGTAATCCGAGATAATCGTGGGTATCGATCCATTGAACCAAAAACTTCTCAAACTCAATAAATATCGAATGTCGAGACTTCGTTAGCCGATGCAACTTGCCAGCACCGACGGCACTCTCGTATTGTTTTTTAATCTGTTCACTCATCTTAAGAATGGTACATACGGTAGACGATTTCATATTCATGGCCAGGCATATGTTTTTTGTTCTTTCTCCTCTTTCCCATTTCCTAATAACTTCCATTTTCTCTTCTATTGTGTAAACTTTTCGTGTCTTCTTGATATTTTCTACAGGCTTATATATTTTTTTCCGATTCATGATGAAGGGTGGAGATGCAATACACAAACGTAAAATTCACAAACGGCACAATCGCATTAAAACGAAAACACTATGTGAACGAAACAATGAAATGGATTGCAACATGTGAGCTGTATAATCTAACCATGGGGTTTCAATCTCATTCCTCTCGCGATTCTCGTAAATATCGGTCGACGCCGGTTTTATCAAATATTTTGTCTTGCAAATAGGAAAAACACTTAAAAGAAAACGGCTCGTTCTATAAAATTCTCGTAGATCGAACACTCGTTAACGGAAGCCACGTTGTAAATCAAGGTCTAACATACACTTGCGCCCTCTCGCGTTAAGAATCATTATTAATTATTGCAAAATATTGTTCATATTTTCTATAATATAATAATTTATAAACTGTTAATTTATTAATATTAATAACTGAACGCTAAATATTTCGCAGCGTAATCAAAAGAAATTTTTAAAATATAGATGAATTTTATAATCTAAAAATGAGCAAAATCGTAGTTAAGAAAACCAACTTTAATTTGTAAGCTTTAATTCGCTGACTGTAAGAAGTGTAAAATTTATAGATTAAAAAAATATATCTGCGTAAGAATATTGCAAAATTGGTGTATCATCTAAAGAAGTCAAAGTTTAATAACATTAGATGGCCGGATGGCCGAGCGGTCAAGGCGGCAGCCTAGCGCTTCGGGGGACCTTGAATCGTATCCGGACGGATCGAAAAATCCCTATGAATTTTTCGGAGGGTGGTCCATCCGGATATGTCGGGCCTCATCTCTCACCACCCGGCCGCCCCATTGCAGGCCTGGCTGAACCTGTAATGGGCTTGCTAAAAAAGAGGCACTCTTAGTTCCCGCTGTGCGGAAAGAATTAAAAAAGAAAGAAAAAAAAATTGGACAAAATATCACGTAACAAGTAAAACTATGTTATAAGATTTAATATTACATTACAAAGTTCACAATTTATAAGTCAATCGATAGTTACGCAGGGAATTTCAGAAATATTTGGCCAAATTTTACAGGTTTATAGAAGATGAAAACCTGTATAAAAATCGAGGATCTTTTCGATCTGATGCTTAATTAGCAAGTTATTAAGAACCAAAATGCAGTGACTTCTTTTCCGTTTTTTAAAGTTTGCTTGCTAACCGCAGGATCTTTATTAAACCATCCGTTTTAAATTAATTCCTTCCAATTAAATTAAATTAATTAATCCAGCCAAGAATATCTTTTCAGCTGTTCGTCTACGTTTTCGAGAAACGGAGATATCATCAATAGCCACCGTTGATGGAGGAAGAGCAATAATCATATAAGCATTTGATAGGAAGAGCAGTTATTACTGGAATTGGTGAGGATGTTAGTACGAGATAAATAGCTAGAATAATAGGTGTCACCAATTCAACTGTACGGCGTATTTTCCGAGAATATTAATTGTATTCGTATCGTTTACAGCGAATGCGGGCACTTGTACCACGCAATTTTCCTCCACGAATACTCTTTTTTCAGTGATGTATACAGAGGAATATTCTACATTTAAAAATATGCACTTAAAGCTATAGTATAAAGTGTTGAGCTCATATTTATTAAAGTAACAATCAGTGGCGTGCCGTGACATTTGATGACAGGGAAGCTGTGTTTCTGTAAGAAGCCGACTTCCAGGGGCAATCAGTTAATTGCGCGTCAGTGATGGTCTAGGGCAGTGGTTCTTAACCTTTTTATACTCGCGGTTCACCAAATATTTTTTTGTGACCCCCATTTTTTAATAATAATTTATATTTGATAATTTGATAATTTATCTATAATAAATTGATTTTTTTATAATTGCAATTTATTGTTAGATAATCAAAAAAATCAATCAATTTTTTTGTATTATTGCTTTATTTTTTATATAATAAATGTAAATCATAACTTTATTATTTCATTATCTATTTAAATAACATTCAAACTTCACAATTAAACATGAAAACTCATTAATTTTTAACAGAAAATAAAATAAGAAACATGTCGATAAATCGATCCAATGTCGATGCTAAAACTAAACTAAAACTAAAACGCCCACTTGTCGTAAGGATTTTGCATAACTTTTGCAAAAATATTTAAATTTTCAAAGCCTACTATTTTTCCTAATTATTTTTAAAATTCCAAGCATTAATAGTTTCTTAAAATTGCTTTGGAATAAAAGAAGTAAATACTGCGGTGTAAGTAGCATATTTACATTTATTTCTTCTGTACTAACAAAGTTGTATGTAGGAAGAAATACAAAAATAAAGTTTTCCTATTTAGTTTTTATTTATTTATCTTTCTTATTTCACTTTTCAATACGATATTCGGATTATACATCAATTTTCTTTTTATTATATTCTGAAGGAAATTTTGCATAATTTGGCGGCCCCCGGCAAACTTCTTATGGACCCCCAGGGGCCGCTGCCCCCTGTTAAGAATCACTGGTCTAGGGTCCATTCGTATTCATTTGTTCGATAAGCCAGTAAAAACTGTAGACTTCTCTAAATGTATTTTTAATATCACAATTACATTCTGAATCGCTAGCCACGATATAAAAGCTAAAATTAAAAATAAATTATAAAAACTTACTCGGTGAAATAAAATGTGCGGTGGATATACATACCTGGTACAATGTATTGTTCGATTGTATTAATATACTTTTAAAGAAAATTATAATTAAAATATAGCTTTGTAAAGAAACGTACATAAAAATAACATAAAATATTCTTTACTTTTTAAATCTTAAAACAATCCACTTAGTCAAATATCTTGATACGAGTAGCTAATGGATGGAACTAGTGACGGTCCAGGTAGGTGTGTAGTGAGTGTGTGCGTGCCAAATCCCGAGGGTGCCGATACCGGTCGATGTCAAATGCCTCTTTTGTCGCATCACTAGTATATCTGAAAGGACGCCACAGGGCTGTTGTAAATTTTAAACGTTTCTCACCGTAGCTGTAAAAATCTAACTATGTTAAACTTAATAGTCATTCGTTTTCTAACTAATTCGTTTTAATACCAGGTGTACACGGAAATCAGTTTCCTACTGTACTGAGCGAGTGATTGGTTCTGTTAAGCTTTTGTTGAAGTAAAATTCTGGCTCTTTCAACAGGGTTTTATTTATGTCCCCATTCCCTAATCTCTTAATTATTTAGTCACTTCTTAAGTAGAAATAAGTCGAAACCAGTTACTTTGTACCTGAATATCTGTAGTCTTGAGAAAACAGTGGAAAGACAAATTTTTATGACAACGGATATATAAATCGTAAATTTAAGGAAAATAAATTCTAGAGCTTTTTTTTGTACCATTGTATGTACTGTACATCTCATTCATTAAATTTGGTTGTAAATGATGCTGCCAAAGTAACAGTTAATTTTTAACACTGTACTAGAATTGTACACGTTTTTTTCTGCATCCCCTTACAGATGGGACATACTAAATCGTAATATCACCGGTTTAACATTGAAATCCGTAAGTAATATAAGATAGGAGAGCGGAATAAACGCAGGATAAGTATATCAAATATTTTAATGGAGTTTTTTTAAACTCCTGTCAACTATACAGAACTATCATAAAAACGTGCCAGTAAACTCCTATCGGTTGGGTTGTTATAAATCTAGTCTAGGGTGGGCAACCCTTTTTATAACATGGGCCAGAATAAATTTTACGTTTTTTTCCGCGCCGTAGTAGTTAATTGACGCCTTCTTGTGACTCGTAATTTTTTTAGTCTGCAAATATGAAATAAATAAATAAAAAGTTAATTACTACATTTATTTCTCTTATCGTTTTCGAAAATTACAAAGAATTGGAAAAATAACTATTAATTAGTTATTTTTCCAATTTAATAATCTATTAAAGATCTCGCGGGCCGGATAGAAACTTTTCGCCAGCCGTAGCTGGCCCACGGGTTGCCCGCCGTTGATCTAGTCTGCTCGTGATTCACATAATCGGGCGAGGGTGGCCGAATATCTAGCAGGCGGCTAACAGCCCACAACCGCTCCGGGATATAAAGTCGCGTACTCTTTACGCGTGTGTCGCTTCTACCAGCTAAACCGGGTGAGGTTGGTGCACTGTAAACCGCATGTGCTAATGCCTATATAATCTGGCTGATTGGAGACTGACCCGGTTTCGACATTCCTTCCGCCACCGAATTATTCGAATATACAATAGCAATCTTATCGTTTTTTTCACATGTAGTATATAAATTTATAAAAGATACATAATGCAGTTATAATAAAATATTAATTTTAATTAATTCAAAGTACGTTAAAATATGAAAATTTATATTTTATAAAATACAAGGGAAGGTCATTGGAAGGTGGAATCGGCGCTTCCATCGCTTCCAATGACGGCACGCCACTGGTAACAATTCTATCTCTATATCCGGATGATCATAATTCCTCTAGTATCCATCCTATTCAACGATGTCTAGGATGGTGTTTAGCAGTACAAATACAACTAAATCTGGTACGGTAACATTTCAGGACATGTTTGTCCAAGAACACACATGCGTAAAATTCGGCGTAAAATCTAGCATAAAACAGAAAGCGTAAAAATGTTTCTGCATGTCTCTACTTTTTACACCGAAATTCCTCCAGAAAAGAGAAGTCTGTAGTGCTCTGACACTATTTTTGTTATATTATTTTCCTTTCGTATTATTGTACTGTATCGGTTTTTTTATGCGCCTTTTTGCTGTCGTGAATCGCATTTTGGGTGTCACGTTAAATACATCGTGATTGGCTCTTTGCCAAGTTACGGAAGTGGATCACGTGACCTCGGTTAGAAAAGAGGTATAAAAGGCGCACTGCCACACAGGAGATAGGCCTATCAAACAAGCGAAAGGAAAGGAAAGGAAAGGAAAGGAGATAGGCCTTTTGTTTGTTGCTGGGTTTCCCCTGAGTAGGAGGAAGAACGAAGGAAGGCAAGAGTCGCCGCCATTTTGTCCGAGGAAGGTGACGTTTTAAGCAAGAAAGAGAAATCCATCTCCATCGGCGTCACGAGAACTACAGGGAAGAACTACTGTGTTGGATAGTACAAAATAGGAAGAACAAGTGCAGAGAGTATTATTTTTTGGACTGGCGCTCAACGATTGACCCCACGTGCAGGTCAGTTAATATATGGTGAAGAGTATTGGCAAGCGCCAAATCCGACAGAGGGCGCTCAAAATGACTGCCGAAACAGGTAATGAGCCGACAGGAAACGTTGTCTTGTAGAAGGTGAAACCGTTTTGGATGCTGGACACATCGTATTTTGTGGATTAAACTCTAACAACACTGAACATAGTTTTATTTATCATAATAGTTATGTTTTTATATTAGAACATGGTGTATACTGCTTAAAATATTCAAACACTTCTCACCTGTTACACGTTAACAGGTGAGAAGTGTTTTAATTCTACACACGATAGTCTTTTATTTTATTTTTAAATAATAATTCTTATGTAGTCATGACGTAGCGGGAATATATAATATTCCCATTCAAGTTTGAAAATTATTCATTTGAAAATCTGAAGCCGTCCACATAAAAAGAAAAAAATGTCTAATTTTTTTTTTTGTAAATGGACATGCCTGTCGAAAAATTGTTTTTGTACGCAGATCGGAAAGAAAATAGGTAAATCTTCTATCTTCATATACGTATGTCGAGATAACTTTCCAGTCGAATTTTTAAAAATATTCTTAATTGAAAATATAAGTTAATTTACGTTTTTTGTTTTCATTTTAGTATTATGCTCGGCTATCACTTGTTTACGAAAACCAGACAGCCCCGCTTTGCACGTGCATTCTCCCCGTAATTGAGATGTATTAAAACGACAATATCTGAGATTGCAACACTAAAGCAACATGAACTTCCAGTGTTGTTGTTAGAGTTTAATCCACAAAATACGATGTGTCCAGCATCCAAAACGGCTTCACCTTCTACAAGACAACGTTTCCTGTCGCCGATACAGTCTAGAATTTGACATAAATTCAATGTATTTAATAAATATATAAAAATATAAATACGACTATACAAAGATAAAACTTGCTTCTGTCTTTCAGAAGCAAGTTTTATCTTTGTATAGTCGTATTTATTTTTATATATATTTATTAAATGTAAATAACGCCGGCCATGTACTTTTTATTAATTATTTGCTTTATAAATTCAATGATTTTGTTCTCCATTTGGTCATCGCAGTAGTCGTCACCGATGGAAACTGAATCGGCTCAGGCATTTAACAAACACGTGGTCGGTTCCTTACCTGTTTCGGCAGCCATCTTGAGCGCCTTCTGTCGGATTTGGCGCTTGCCAATAGACTCATCGAATACGATCGCCTATGTAATTATTGTAAATAACTAGATATAAGTATTCGAACGGTTTCTCTACGACTAGATATAAATAATTAGAGAGTTTAGATATAGAGCCGTGAATTTTTCCGTTACTTTTTTTTTTTTTTTAACTCTTTCCGCCCTGTGGGCACTAAGAGGGCCTCTTATAGAAGGCCCATTATGGGTTCGGCCAGGCCCACAATGGGGCGACCGGGTGGTGAGGGACGGGGCCCGACATATCTGAACGGACCACTCCCCGAAAAATACCTGGGGATTTTCGACCCGTTCGGATTCGATCCCGGGTCCCCAGAGCGGTAGGCTGCCACCTTGACCGCTCGGCCATCCGGCCGTCCTTTTCCGTTACTTTTGAAAATCTTATTGTAGCCCACTCAGGTGGGTACGTTCGACAAATTGTTAAATTGTACTGTAATAAAGGAATTCGTGTGGTTCACTTCTTTTTTTGTTGGCTTTCTTACTCCTCCGCAACTCTGTATACTTCGGTAATCTCTCAGATTTACAAGTCTTTCTTTTGACATCAAAGTAGACACGTGGTTTTTATTTTAACAATGGCGGCAATGAGTGTTAACTATACAATTGTGACGGTCTCGAAAAAACAAAAAATAAATGAAATAAAAGAGTTTATTGAATCTGTTCGACCACATCAGTGTCATGTATAAAGACACTGTATTTAAACAATATTTATGGATGGCTATAGGTGCAAAATTTCAAATAACAGGTAGGTCTAGTAGAATAAATATATAGGCCTAGTATTTAGATCACACGTTCTTTATTTGAATTCGGAATACAAGTCTATTAATTTAAATTTTCTATATTATAGCAGAGGAAGCGGAGAAAAAATGGAAGGTACAAAGGGATAGATATATGAGAGGAAAAAAGTTAATAAAATTAGCACTGTTAGTGGCAGTGGTGTTTCCTATTCGGCCAGAATTTTTACGTATGTGTGTTCTGGCATAAAAACGTAAAACAAAAACTGAACTGAAAGCTGATTTCTGATTCAGTATTTTGCCACACAATTTTATGCATGTGTGTTCTTGGCCTTATAATTAGATTTAAATAGTTAGATCAATGTTAAAATTTCCAGATTTTAATCAGCTTATATTTTATTTCGATTGTATTTTATTTTCTAAATTCTTTAATAGTTTACTATTACTTAACGATGCATTGGTACGGTACAGGCACATACCATCGTACGTATTAAATACAACAACTTTGCAGAACATTTTTTCGAAATTCCAGTTAAACATTTCAAGACACTTATTTTACGATATTGATGCTATGCTAGAATATTTACTTTTTAACAATCTTCATTTATTGAAAAAATATAAAATAGAAGACAAGAAAACAATGATTTCTTTTTCTCTGACTCTTTCTGCCTTATGGGCACTAAAAGGACATTTTATCAAGCCCGTTACGGGTTCAGCCAGGTCCACAAACGGACGGCCAAATGGTGAGGAATAGAGACCGACAAATTCCTGGGACAGACCATCCCCGAAAAATTCCTGGGATTGCTCGCCGGATCCGATCCCGGGTACACCATAGCGATAGAACAACGCTCAGCTATCCGGCCGTATAATAGAAAACAGTGATTTACAAAAATAATAGCTATTGTTACTTTAATAATTGTTTAATTACGCCAAATTTTAACTAATTTAAAACAATCTAACAATAATGCTTAACAAATAATCATTTTATTGCTAACAAAACTGAATTTGAAGTAAGAAAAACATTAGAGCTTTCATGAAAATGTCGTGGTATTATCGTTTTGTGGATCATGTTTTAGAAAATAGTATCTTTTTTTTATTCCAAATTGCAGAAAACCAAACCCAAATCTCTCGAGTGGCTTGGTTTACAACATTACTGTTATTTTTAATCATCTGGTGTGTAAATGGAATATCTCCACACATATTGGGTTTATGTTTCGTCATCACATATACCGCCTTTCAAACACTAAATCAAGTAAGAAAAACCAGTTATACTCCTATCGGCACCGATCATAGAAAGATATTAACATATTGGATAGTCTTCTCTCTTTTCGTATTTTTGGAAGAAGGATCTCGTATAAAATTTTTACTTTTATACGTAGCATATTACAATTATATAAAATATTTCCTATTGATCTGGTCTTACTTTGATCCTTCCGGTTTTTTTACTCATTATACTTGGAAGAATTTGTTTGCTCCACTTTTTCAATATGTCAATGAATAAAGAAGAATTTTCGAAACTAGAAATATACGACGCAAATGAGACAGAAAGAGAGGAAGAATTATTACTACAGAATACTGAAATGAACGAGAGTGAAGAACAAAGTTCAATTAAAGAAACAGTAACATGTAATTTTGATGAAATAGACAAATCAGTCGAAGATGAAAATGTTAAAATGAAAGAGGAAAAACAATTCTCACAAATATATGATACAACAAAATGGCAACAAAAATCATCAGAAGAGCAGTTTTTGCCATCAGATGATAAGGTACCATCTGAGGAATATGAAACCATAGAAGATGTATATCTAATATCTGAAGAACCATTAATGCCAAAAGATCAAGAAACATCACACGAAGAACTGGTGACACGTACGGAATCTGAAGAATATGATACTTTAGAAGATGTATATTTAACGTCCGAGGAACCATCAACGCAGAAAGATCAAGAAACACTACAAGAAGAATTGGTGCCACATAAAGAATACGTCACATCAGAAGAAAAGGTAACACCCGAAGGATACATGACACCAGAAAACGGAATAGTGACATCAGACGAACAGGATACACAAGAGTCGGAGTTGAAAATGGAAAGTACAAAAGATACTGAACTTCTAGAATCTACCGAGGAACATCCCTACTTCGAAGAAACGGAAGAGGAAGCTTATAAATCCGACATTCACGAAGAAGAATCGGATAAACAATGGCCGGTTTGATTTACATTTACTGATCATTTCAAGAACTATTTAAAAATATGTATATATATTTTTTACAAAATTTCTTTCGAATAAATAAAATATTTGAACAAGTTTAATATTATTAAAATAAAAATAATTTTACATTAAAAATTCTAAAAAATCCGCGAGGAGGCGTTATACCTTTGATTGGTCGTCGGCCATTAACGTTGTTGATCAGCGTTGGTCTTCTTTGTTGGCTCGGAATTACGTCAGTTTGGCAACAGAATGACCGGATTACCGAGGAGAATTATCAAAGTAAGATGGCAAACGACTTTAACGTAAATTTACACGCGATAATTCGGTAATTCTACTAAAAACACAGTTAATTATAGGTGTATGCCGCATGATTTAAGCCTAATTCGTAACCAACAGGAAATAACCCTGTACGATTGGGAAAATTATAATAGTCATTCGGTTCCGTTTGCTTTCCAGAATCTCATTTCGTACGATAAATTAAACGAGATCCGAGTACAGATTCTACACTCTTAACAAAGCGTCATAATCCCGAGCCTTTATTCATCGACCCAAAGGAAAAATCATATATACCGAATATTACACACGTTCTAACCTCTAACTTCAATTTAGTACAAATCAAATTAGAGAAAACTCCATTAATTAAATGTATTTTAAGTGCACTTTAACAGTTTCCAATTAGTTATAAAATAAATTTTCTAAATACTTGCTTTAAAACACTTGCATATAAATTTAGAATTTTAATTGTTCGTGGAAAAATTACACGAACAATTAAAATTGAACAATTGGTAAAACTGAACAAAAATAATTGAAGAACATAAACGTAAAGGTTTACGTTCTTCGATTATTTTTCTGACAATGTAATTAAAAATGCAAAATTTAATTACCGAACCCGGTAATTTTAAACGCCTGTTATGAAACGGATGGTTTCTTTATTTGCTACGATGCACTTTTAGATTAAAATTGATCCGATATATAATTTTTCATGGATCATTAATAATTAATTTCGGTTTTCTAAAACTTGGCAAGCCGATATGTTCGTTTAAAAAACTAAAAAATTGGCAGTGGATATTTTAACATTTTATATGTACACATGCAAGAAATTTAAACGAACTTATTATTACTGGTATAAATTATTGTAAAATCTCGTAAAAAACTGGTGAAACCGGGTTGTAAAAGCTCAGCAAAAATATCTAAATGAAGGAAAGTTTTGAAACTTGTGACGTAAGAATAGTGTGAGCAGATTTTACAGCAAGACTCAACTTGTGAATAAAGCATCTCTACAGGATGTTTTGGATGATGCAATGTCATCTTGAAGATAAATCGGAAAAATGAGCGTCGTCGCAGAAAAAGGTTTCGAGTTTTACTTCGTAGCTAGCTTTCTTAGCTGATACTGCTCGAAGATGTTCTAATGTTCAACCAAATTAATGTAGGTGCGACAACTTTAATGTGCAAAGTAAAGCTTGAAGCCTTTTTCTGTGACGATGCTTATTTTTTCAATTTATTATCATGATGTTGCTTCATCCAAAATTTCCTGCAGTTGTAGTTTATATAATGTTCACTTTATTCACATGTTGAGTCTTACTGTCAATTCTGCTTACACTATTCTTTATGTCACAAATTTCAAAAGTTTCTTTCATTTATATATTTTTGCCGAGCTTACCTTTACAACCCGGTTTCACCAGTTTTTTTTAATGGGATTTCAAGTATTTTCCAGTCATCAATAACTTCGTAAGAGAATAGTTTTCATGTTAACTCTATATTCGTCTGACAATCGTGTGATAGCTTGCAGATTTTTCTCAGTGTCCCAGAGAATAAGTGTGAAAAATCTGGTGCTGATCGGGCAGAGGGTTTACTAATTAATAAGGGGGTGAATTCATGGTGAAAGTATTAATTAATGGATTAAAAGTAATTGCAAAACATCATGTCACCCAATTAGCCAATGAAATGTTAATATTTAAAAAATGGGCTATAATATTATAAATACTCAATAATAAATGTTTAATAAAACCTTCAAAAGTACCACAAAAGAGGTGATCATCTCTCGAAAGAGCTATTAAGCATTTGCAGACTCCTAGATTTTCTGGTAGTTTGATGTTGCTAAAACTTCTCTCATAAATCTAGTGAAAAAAATGTTGAATTTGGTATTGTGTAATTCCAGAATGATCCAATAAATTTTTTCAAAATTTAAGGCTTTCCATAGTTCTCATCACAAACACTAAATATTTTAAATTTCTTTCAAATTGGTTCATTGGTGTTGAAGATATTGGCACTTTAGCGTTACACATGTGGCTGAGCTCTGATATTTTAACAGAATGAAATGATAATTTCTGCAAATTTTCTATTTATTATGGACTAGTGAATTTTTTCAAAACTAGAAAAAATTTTATCATATACAAACTCAAACCATCTAATGCAGAAAACTTTCTTTACTCATGTTTTTAATCATCTTAAATGATCATCTTTGGGAAAAATTACATTCTACAATAATGAATGCCAAACAGTTTTTCTAGAATTATAGAACACTAATTCAAATACATTCTAGAAAGATGATTCTATCATTTAAGACGATTGAAAACATTTGAATAAAGTTTCACTGCATTAGATGGTTTAGAGTTGGTATTTGTACAAGTATAGTTCGTTTTATCATAACATAAAATTAAGTAAATCTGTTAAATTTTATTTCACACACAAATTATAAACAACAGAGCATTTTTTTACAGTTTTTATTCTAATTTTTTTTTTATAACTTTCACAGATAACATATAGACTATATAATAATAATTACTGTCTTTATATTTCACTTGCTGTCTTACTCTACAATAATTTATATAATAAATGATTTTGTAGATGACATTTTGCTTCTGTGTTTTAGTTTAATTGCAAATGAATTTTAAATCAGATTTACTACTGACCATTAATCATTATTTGGATTTAATACTAATAATAATAATAATAATGCAGAGTGAGAATTCATGACTACATATATATATATATTTATGACATATATGTTTTATTAAATATCAGTTTTAAAAAGATATTAAAATAAAATGAAAAAAGATATTTAGAATTTTTAAAGAAAAATATTCTATAAAAAAATATTTATTATACAAAAAATACTTTGAAGATTATAAAGTAAATATTGATTCTAGATTGAACTTTTTAATACATATTATTATATGTATTAAGTGGGAAATAAATCATGTTAAAGTGGGGAAACATTTTTATTGTCATCTTTATTCCAATCAGTGATTTTGTTTGTACTTTGATCTTCATATAAATTCTTAGAAGAAAATAAACTGCAAGCTGATGCCAATGGACTTGTTAAAAACATTATAACACAAAACATTGATAATGATTTGATCTTGAAGAATTGAATCTTATCTAAGTAATAAGAGAAATAGAATTCTTAAAATTAATAAACAAGTATATTAAGAAGTAAATTTACGAGAAATAAAGAAATAAATGATTTTTTAATCGCATACCATTGCAAAAAGCTGCAGTATAATGATAGAATGTATTGTTTGTAAATTTTGAAATATTTTTATCATTTGATATGGAAAATATCATCTGATAAGTTTTATTAGTTGGTCATTTTGTAATATTTTATAATAAGAAGTTTTATAATAAATTTTATGCATGCTGATGTAAATTATGTAAAATAGTTAATTGGAAAATTATGCATTGAAAATAATACCATGAAATTATTTAGCTATTTTAGACATTGATTTAATAGTTCTTATACAAATTTTATAATATAGAAAAAAATCTTACTTAAAATACTGTTTATTAATTTAAATAATATAATTAAAACTATCTGACAAAGTTTAAATTTGATGATTATTTATTTCAGAAAGATAAATTAAACTTTTTGAATTTGAGTACATTTTAGATCAGGGTCTCCAAAATGGTATTAACTCCCAAGGTTCAAAAAGGCTGTTTTTGGAATCAATTGAGTTATTAATCAAATGGGTTATATATACAACAGTTTAGAATGCTATAAATATGCTCACTAAGTAGATTTTTTTGTATGAAAAAGGTTTGTGAATTAATACTGGTTCACTATATTTATTTACTATTATTATTATTAATACTGTAGTATTAGCAAAAAAGAAAGGCCAATAAAGATCAAGGAACCCTTGGAAGGATCAACAGTCAAAACAGTTTGGTGACCCTTGCTTTAGATCAGATAGAAAAGTTATAATTCTAATGTATGTGTGCATTTCCTGGAAACAAAATGATATAAAGGTTGAAATTTATAGGAATTGCATTAAAGATAATCTGAAAACATTTTTTGTGATTTGAACCAGTCTATAGTTCGTTACAATTTTTTAATATGTAATGTTATCAAAAATAACAAGATCATGTGTCATCATCATTGACATTATCAAAAAGTAAAAGTAGTGAATACATTTATTACATTATAAAATTCCAAACACTTATGTACAAACTAATTCTGTTTTATATATTTAGAATAATTTTATTATTATTATTTAGATGCAATGTAATATACTGGTTTGACTACAATACAATCTTTTCACTAAACATTCTTTGACAGAAATAATTTCTGGTCCTTTCTTATTTATAACTTGGTTTTATCAAGATCTATACATACCATGTAAAAATAATAAATAACCTATATATGTGTGTGTTTTCAGATTTAAAATGTTTATGATAAAATTTGAATAAATGCATAGCAGTAATAATTTCCTTATTTTACTTCAACAGTTTTTATCAAAATTGTTTGAGATCACTTTTTATGCTCATTATAAATTGAAGTTGAATTCAAAGAATTATGATAAATATCAGTGTTTCATTATTATAATAGTAGAAGCATAACAAACTATAACAATATCTTGTCTTATTTATAAACATAATAGGAAGCAGAGATGCAGTGAAAATATGGTTATGTGCCCAGCTGTAGGTATCAATTGATATAAGTTATCAATATTATTTTATTTATTAAATCAATAATAACTGCATATATTTTCAGAAAATTAACTTAAGACTTTGACTATATAAGGGAATGCTTATACTTTTTAATAAACTTTTTATCACACATTCCTAATTTTGTTGCTACACCACTAATACACATTTTTTATTTATAAATCTTTGTTTGATTACATCTTAATAAACATCCATCAATATAATGTCTCTTTGCAGTAACTTATGCATTACAAAGGAACCCTACCTAATTACTATTTCAATTTTAAAGTTTCCTTTTTCAATCTTGATTTACTTCAGTTCATTTTTCTGAACTGTTTTATACTGTTATGATTTACTAGAATTTAAATCCATTATGAACTCAATAATTTTTTTGTTACTATTATTCTTTGCTTTATAGATTGAAAAATTATTTTAATCTGATAGTTATAATTGTTTAATTTGATATATCAATAAATATATATCTCAGGAATATCTAAGCAAAATGGTAAAGACAAATGCTAATAAATAGTTTCAAACAGCAAACCATTAGCTTAATTCTGCATGAAAAATATAATTCAATACTTAATGATCATGAGGGTAGGAAAATTCTTATTAGCATGCCTTGAAATATGAGATCTTATATGGAAATTGAATGGGCATCTTGTATTTCTTTATTGCTTTCGGGATTGCTTTTAAAGAGTGTGTATTATCATTCTATTACTCTTATATATGCAACAAAATAATTATCAGTTATTTTCCTATGAGATATGTATTTGATGATATAGATTGTCGAATTGGAATATTTTCTGTATGCAATATTTTTCGTGGAAAAAATATATGATGATATAATTCAAGTCAAAAATTGTTAATATGTAAATAGAAATATAGTAAATATGAAAATTCTTTATAATTATTGTAACTTTTACCCTATTAAATAGTTTCTGGCTATAGGATTTGAATATTGCCAATTTTTTCATTTATTTTTGAATATTTACAGCTCTTGTTTATTTCATTGTACTATAGCTCTTGAAGGACCTTACTATCTCATTTATTTACATCATCTGCACTTTATGAGAAGTTTAACGAACCTTTTTCACAGAAAGTGATTGTTAGATCTTTATTCAACCTTTCCTTTTCTTGGGACCAATTAGAAGTGCATAAATAAAATTTAGATGACATTTTTATGTAAATAGTAAAAAGCTCTTTCTAATAAAATTCTAAGTGATGGCTAAAAAGTTGACATTGACATGCATCTACTGCATTTGCTGCCCACTGCAGAGCTAACATTTGTCTTACTGGATATAAACACATTCAGAAAAATATTATTGAATGACATGTCAACAAACAGAATTGCTTGTAATGGAATAGATTTTTATATTAAAAACTACTCAGTGAAGAGTAGAAAAGATAGAACTTCATAGAATATAACATAGAAACAAACTGATACAGTAATTTTCTATTGTTAAATTGCTAATAATTGAACTGTTAGTAAAATTGCAAGTGCTGAAATATTACATTGTTATAAAATTGAATCGTATTTAATTGATTCAATTTTATAACAATATATCAATTAAATATTCAGCAGCTGGGGGATTAGTTTGCCTGATGATGCCTGTTCGACATGGGCAAAAATGTTAGCACCTCTGAACTTCTCCACTGGATACTAGGTTTTTAGTGTTATTAAAATTTGGTTTTTTAATGGTTATTTGCCTATATTATTATTCACAAGTTTACTGTGATCTGTCTTTATTCATAGCTAGTTTTTCATATTTATAATTTTTATTATTAAAAATATAAAGCACAATATTTAGAGAATTCAAATATTTCATATGTTTACCAAAAATTTCTTACATTTCCTGCATTCAGAAATTTAAAGGCTTTCAAGCAAAAATATGATATCCTTAATAGTAAAATTATGCTGTATAATTATGAACAGGTGACTAGTTTCAAAACAAGCAGACAGCTGGATTGAAAAGAGGTTTCTAGGATAGCTCAAAATAATAGTAATAGTGATGTGAACTTCATAAATAAAACAAGTGACTAAAACAATTAACAGGGCTTTTAATTGATAACAACATAAATTTGAACACAAAAGATGGCCAGTTTAACACAATGGGCTTACTTGTATCACATGTCAATATACATTTCATTATGATGTATTTACTCCTTGACATGAATAACTGTCCATTTGTCTGCTGAATTACTCATTATGATTCTTCTGTTTTCTTCAATATACATTTTCTTTCTGATATTCTTTGCTTATTCTTCCATTCTGATAAAAGCAACTCATACACTTGATTGTTACTTCAAGCATGTTAATCCTAGTAACTTCCACAAATATCAAAGGAGGTAATCAACCAAAAAGGATAATGGTGCATAAAATGTGTGGTCACTAGGCTGTAAATATTAGCGAAAAAAGAAAAGAAAAATACACACGATCTCTCGTATTTTTTCTCATTACTAAATCTTAAAATTCTTGACCCATATTTTTATTAATGTGGTAAACTTGATGAGCTCTTAAAGATATTGGATAATTCTGTAAATTTCCTACATGAAATTGTTAGTATTCTCAATTTGCTTACTATTAGCCAATCTCTTTAACCTCAATTATGTGTTAACTGCTTGTCTATATGTATTAAAATAATTTATGGCCTACATTTTTATTTGTTTAAGAACTATAAAGTCCTTTTGAATTATTTATACCATTTAATTAGTTTGCCCAATAGTTTGTTGCATAAGATACAATGCAAATGTATAATAAGTTTAAACATCTGAATATTAAAATCTGGTATATTTAAGAATATTCTTTGTTCTAAGTTCTTGATACAGTTTAGTTAATTTAGATGAGGGTGCTTTTGTGTATTGCTTTTCTTAAAAATTTTTACTGTTTAACATTGCAAGTGGATTTTTATTAATTTGATTTACTATAAAAAACAATAAATAATAAATCATTTATACGAAAAGTCTAAAAAAAGAGAGAAGAAAAGTATAGAGAATATAATTATTTAAGTTTTAATAGGAATGAAAATTTCAATAGAATTTTGTGGAGTATCTGTTAAATTACATGTATAAAATCACTCATAATGTGAATTTTGTATGTACTGCAATAAAAATGTATTGAAACAAGGAAAAATATGAAAACAGTACATAACATACAGGAGTTGAATTTCATTTAATCATTGAAATGAATTTTTTTGTCATTCTTGCTCAGTTCGAATGCATAGAGGATCTGTTGAGACAAGAAAGCCCTCAAAAACATTTTATCCATTAATAAATGTTGATTTCTATATATTATATAGCATTTTTTTTTAATTTTCTTTGATTCCATGTAGTCTGTAAACTAGTAGAGTTAATTGTGCTTCACACTAAATAATGATCTAGTGTGATGTTACAATGTAACATATTCTGTCTTAAGGCATTAACACCAACATTTCGTTCAAAAATTGCAAGTACTTTTGATAGTTTAAGACTATCCTGTTCAGATTGATTTGATTAGACTCAACTTGAGTCAGCCTGAAGTGGATAGTTGTAAACTATCAAAAGTATTTGCAATTTTTTGAATGAAACATCGATTTTAATGCTGTAAGAGAGAATACGTTACATTGTAACATTATACTAGTCTGTTAACTTGAAAACATACTGAAATTTACATATAATATAAAAAATAATATTTGTAAAATAATTCAGTTCTGAAAATTTCATATGCTCAGAATTTACTATTTGTCTATAATAATTTCTATTCATAATTATCTCTATCTAGGTAAATAATTGTTATTGGTATATTTTAATTGATTCTTAATATTAATTCTCAAAATCATTTCTATCTATAAAGACACACAGATGTGACACAGTTTATTTTTTTATAAAACATTATTTATTCTGTTTTTAGTGAAGAACAAAGTAAAATATGATTATGATTATAACTAATAATTTATCATTTTTGTAATTTTTGCAGTATTCATTAAATTAAATTTTACAATTCAGCAATATTTAAATTCAATAATAAATATATACTTAATAGCCTCTTTCAGTAGAAGTTGCTGTTGTATAAAAACTTTTTAAGACTAATTGCACTACCTTACATTTAAATCTCTTCTTTAAGAAGTTTAAACTGAAGATTTGACCCAGAATTTTCTGTACAGAGGAAGTTATTGAATAATATGTTTAGTTAAAATAGGCAGAGGAATTTCCTAGAATAAATTTGACGGTAAATACATTGAATTGAAACTGCGTATTAACTATTTTATTGTTTAATTTTCAAATAAACTATTTGAATGATATTTTGTATTGTATACATTATTGTAGATGTAATTTTACTTTTAAATTCTGATTTATATTCTATTTGAAGGTTGGAATTAAAAGATTTGTATTTTACTGACTAGTTTTACAATCAATTTATTGATTCAGGTTGCTATAGGAATTTATTTTTGATTATAAAAGTATTGAATAATATAATAATAAACATAAACAAATTCATAAATATCTAACCTGACTACAAATTATAATTTCAATTATATATTTGTAATCAAATAAAAAAAAAATAAATTAAGATATTACATATACCTTGAAGCTTTATAAGATTATAATATAACCAAAACTAGATAAATGCCAAACATTCTTATTTTGGAATGTTAGATTTTACAGCAGATATTGATTTTTAAAGTCAAATAATTCATGTCTCAGAATATAAAAGCCAATAATGATTTAGTCGCTCAGTGCAACTTTCAAACATGTTATATAAATTCTGATTTTTGATCATGTTTTGTAGAAAAGAATGTCCAAGTTATTTAAATTGTATTTAAATTTTCTCTCTTACAATGATAGCGATTCGTTTGTAAAAATATCAAGAATATGATTTGCCTATATAAATAAGTTTTTATTTATAATATATATATTGGTAGATATTTTATAGCAAACAAGTTTGAAAAATTCTATACACATTATTCAAATCGGTGTTTAATAAGTATATTTTAAATTCTAGCAATTATCAGTTTATTTGTAGTAATGAGCAAGGTTTTTACATAGTAGAATTAAATAAATAATTATTAAACTAAATGTTTATTTATTTAAATAGGAATATGTAACTATTTAGTTTTTGATGTTCTATTTTTTTTTCATAAATTAATACTAGAACTTCTATTTTTTATTTATATAAATAACTAGCAGTTACCTGCAACTCGCCCTCATGGATTTTGCAAGAAAACACCATTTATATTCAGTATTTCAACAACCATAGTAATTGTTATATAACACCTACCGCTGAGAATCAAATAAACTGTATTCAATTTGATCAATTTTCTGGAACGTTTACAGTTGTTCTATAACCGAACCAATATGCAATAACAAATTTGAATTTAAAATGGTTCGAACATTTGGTTAAAAAATCAAAATATATATAAATTTTTATAACGTCTGAAATGCTATCGATTTAATATGCCTAAGTACTCAATGAAGACTAAATATAGTTGAAAACAAAAAATCGTATCTAAAATAGTACAGTAGAAGCCATTCTTCAGGTTAATGCTCTCCCTATCCCCCCGCAGGGGAATTTTGAAAAATCCCTTCTTAGTGTGCACTTTCATGACATACCCTAACGTGTACCAAATTTCACCTCTTTAGGTTCAGCGATTTGCTCTGGGCGATGGCCCAGAGCAAACCGCTGAACCTAAATGAATCAGTCAGTCAGGACAAGTAATTTTATATATTTAGATAATTATATATAAAATAAATAACACCTTTAACCATCCAGCAATGAAAAATGTTTAACTGGATGGTTAAAGGTGGTGTTTATTTTGTTTAAGATAATTCCAGTATAAGTTCTTGTGATAATTATATATTTGAGGCATTTAATTATTAATAAAATAAACTTTAAAGTCTTTTTTTATAATTTATTTGGATTAAAATAGAAAAATATATATAGGAAAACAATTTTATATTGTAAAAATTAGAAAAGTTTTATAGAATAGTAAACATTATTACATAAAGTTATGTAGAAGTCTGACTTGTGCAGTTAAATGATTCTGTTTCATCTTCAGGTTTTAAATCTTATTTATATAACAGAGAAAGTATGGTGACCAGTCAAAAACAAGACCCAAGATTTTTACATTTTTTGACTTGGGACCTTAAACGTCTAGAAATGCAAAAAAAAATCACTTTATAATAATTAATAGTATAATACATAATGCGTTTTTTTAATAAAATATGATAACAGTTGATGTCACAATTTTAAATTCTTTTTCCGAGAAAGTTATACAACTCACTGATGGCTATTTTTAAAATGCAGTTGATCTTGAAATAAAAACTGGTGACTTCTCTAATTCAGATTTTCCACTCTATAAAATGCATCATTCCAAATCATACTAATCAGTTCCTGTATGAGCAAGTTTATATAATGAAATTAAAGAAACAAATTTAGTTTAATGCCATTGATTGCAATTATGATAAATTTTGATAACGATTAAGATAGAGTTTCAGGGTATGAGATTTAAACTATCTTATCAAAAACTAAATAAAATTACTAAATTATAACTAATGACATCTATAATTTAGTCTAATTTGTTGTTTGCTTTAATAATGGAGCCTTTATTTCTGAATTTAAATGGTTATGACTAAATATTTATATAAGATATTTAGAGAAAAATGCAGTGAAGTTAATTTTAATGAGCAAAAGAAATAAAAGTTGTAAGTGCTAAACATTAAAAAGAGTCCAAGTGTAAATTTTATTATATTTTTGTTGACTTTTATAACCTCTGTTAAACTTTTAGCAGGATTCAGTACAGTACGCTAATTACAGTTCTGTATATCAATTTTCTCGTAACCCCACCAAGATGGCCATCTCGGTTATGTGGCTAGAAATTGTATACCAAAGGCAACCACGTGAGTGCGATTTTACTGTATACGCCAGTAAAATGCGTGTATCAAGTGGACGAATATGCAAATAAAATTCCTGTTAAAATGTAATTTTTATTTTTTAAAATCTGGGTTTATTAAAATATTATTTTAATGCAACATATTTTCTTGTAAGAATGTTTTTATATGATGATATGAAAGAGATTAATCTTCTTGTTCATAAATCATTGTACAGAATTTTAATAGTATTTGCTGTATAAAAGAATTATTAAAGTTTAAATCTTGTTAATGTAGACTGAATATTTGTAAAATTAAAGTACTGTTTGATGTGAAATACTGAAATTTACATGCATGAATAAGTATAAAATAATCATGATACAATCAGTTACAGAAGAAATTTGAATAGTAAAAATTGCCTAGATAAAAAAAGTTATCTGGCATTTTGCCACGACTTAAATTCTAGTAAAATATATAATTACTGAAACTTCAGTTAGGTGAATATAAGCTAAGTAAATATTGATTATAAATAGGTCTGTAAAGGCTGGAAATGAAAAATAACAGCTGTGTAAAAGAATTTCACTACTTTTAAATATTTTTTTTATTTATATATTGTTAAAATTGTTTTTTATAATTAAATATAAATATGTATAGAAACTATTTAAATTATTTATTCAAAAGAATTTTTATGGAAAAAAATTGAAAAACGTGTCGGTAGCAATTTATAAATTCGTCGGAAAAAATCATTAGCATATGAATTATGTTTTAAATTTTAAAATTAACAAATGGAAATGACTTACACAAGTGTTTATGTCGATACAGATACATTTTGAATTGTCTTAAGTACAGATTTTTAATATTTTTGAGTTAATTAAAAAGCGCTTTACGGACGGCTTAGGTAGGCAGATTCTAGACCGATACTAGTGAAAATGTTTCTAAATCATATTGATATGTTATCTATTATATAAACTGACTGTAGTAAAAGTATCATTAGAAATCGTAAATACTAGATAAATTTAAATTGAAAAAAATTCACTATAGTCTAGTAAAAATTTTGTAGTAATTGTTTATGAAACGTAAATTTTTGTTGGGTGATAAATCATTTAAAACTATTACACTTTATTGTAAAAAGTGAAAAAATAATTTTTTTTATTTTGTGTTGAAATGAAACATTACATACACTTTCACATTCACTTTAAATAATTATGGTTTTTTCTGATTATTTGTGAGTTCGTTATTTAAATATTGTAAAATTAATTGCAGATTTGATGGTGTTTCAGGTGGTAGTTATATAATCTCATAAAATAATTATAATTTATAAGTTCTAAAAATGAATATAATTCTCTGAAAATATTTAATTAGATTTCTAGAAAGCCAATTATATTTTTTATTGGATACTTCATGCTATGCTTCGATAAAGAAAAAATGAAGTTTAAATTTGTTTTGGCAAGAATGTAGATTTTTGGATAAATATAATAAACTATAACATATGTAGTTTATATTATAGTTTATTATAGTATAACTAGAGTGATGATGATAAACAAATTGTTACGATAAGATATCTTAATAATTGATTTAAAGAAATTAAAGAAGAAATAAGAACATATTTAAGATAATATAATAAAGTAAAAATGATAAAAATGTTTGATTTCTGTATTATAAATGATATTATAAGTTAGTGCTTCTAAAAACTCCAAAAACTGAATTGAAATGTTAAAAAAACATATATAAGTTTCATAGATTTTTGTGCTTACATTTTCATCTATATATGTTGTTAATATTGTACTACTATACTTATAAGAGCTCTTATAGACGGGGCAAAATCGGCAATATAGTCTACAAGGTGCAAGGATGGATCAATAAATAACCAGCCGAAAACAACTGCATGGCCAGTTATTTATTGATCCACCCTTATACCTAAAAGATCTTGCCATTTTTAAAAAGAATTTTTTATTTTTGCTTTCTGTTTTTAACGTTGGTTATCACAGAGAAGTCACTGAACAGTTGTTGTATTGGTACCTTTACAGGTAATTTACATTGACAGAGAAGTGCAGTGCTCTTATTAGCCACAGTAAGCTGGCACACACAAAAGGATGTTTTTGTATGCAAGGTAGACTCATAAGCAAAGCAGGAGATGTTTCAGAAACAAAACTAAGTGATTTATTACATATAAGAGCATGCTCTTATTTGTATAGAAATATGTTACATATTTCTGATCTGTTTGGGAATATATTATTGTCAGTTGCACATTAACCTTTGTATGCTATATTTATGTTTTGAAAGCTGCTCATCAGACCAATATATCATTTCCTGTACAGCTTTGCACTGTTGAGAAATGTTGAACAGTGACAAATACGATGTATTCAAATGCAATAGAGGCTATAGGATTAAATACGTAATTAGTTGCCATAAATTGGCTAAAAATTATTTTAATCATTTAAAGTCATTGTTGAAAGTTAGTTATTTATTTATTTTTGAATGTTTTGAGCAATTTTCCTACAAAAACTACTACTGTGCAGATGATAGTTGAATTGCAATCACTGTCTGCAAAATAAGTTACATATGCAATTATCTTGCGTATTGATCACAATTTAAATACAGTTATTTAAAGATATTACAATACACTTTCACAAAGTTACAGCACTGTTTTAACTTTCCTACTTTAATATGGCAATGTTCTCACTATGAATGTGGCTGTAGCAAAATGCTACATTGATAGTAAACACAAGTCCATTTGCACTACTATGACAGTAATATGTGTAAAATCATAAATGCAAATCATTATGTAATTCTTTTTCACTTATAAAATGTGTTAGGCCCACCATTTTCTCCAAATTTTGGTTGTTGTTATATACCTGTATATATATTCATGAATTATTATGAACATTATCATTATTATTTTAATTTTTAGCTAATAATGTGTTCTCTTTAAATAATAAGTTAGAAATTTTATTGTATTTTAAACTATGTATTTTATATCCCCTTTTTTTTGTTTGAATTCATCAGACAATTGTTAGATGGTAGACAAGATGCCCTTTGCACCCACTTCTCAAAGATGTGTGTGTGTGAATGTGACACCAGGATTGTTTATGTTTATTAAGCAATGTTGTAAAGGAATTTTGCCTATTTTTCTGAATCTAGGGACCCCTCCTTCTAAATTTTTAGCAATACCAATTAAAAATAATTAAGAGAAACAAATTAGAATAAAAAATGACCAATTGTCATAAATCTCTCAACATTAGAAGGAAAAGACGAATAGGATGACCGTCATTTCCCCCGTTTTCAATAGTGTTAGGTGACAACACACCTGGTGGCGGGATCCTACCCTAAACTCCCGTAATCCAATTTTTGATGGTCCCCAAGCCCCCGCACTTCATATCTAGTAAATTTCATCCTTAGATATACAGACACGAAATCCCACTGTTAAAATGTTGATCTTATGGTAGTTTTGACTGATTTTGTATTGGTCGCAGATCATCCATACCCTTACTCTGCACTCATAAATGAATACGTTTAAAAATGTGGACATTGTGAAACACTGTAAACATGAAAATAAAATGCCTGTTTACATGGATTAACTGTTACTCTTATATTTATTGGAAGAGAACAAATACAGAGATTTGGCATATTTCTTTTAGCTTTCTATAAATAGATTAAAATTGAAATTATTTGGTCAGAAATGTTAAAATATCTTCCATTTAACTGTAATTACTCATACTACTTTTGTAATTGGCAATTAATAAATGTTTAATAATTTTAGTTACTGAAATTTATGTAAAATATACTTTTTCTTCTTATTTGTAATTTTTAATGTTTTATATTCAGACAAGATTAGAATTAGGAAATGTAAAAATCTTGATTTTTCTTTGTAGTTTGCAGAAATGCAAATTTATATTATTTTAATATTATAATTTTGTTCTTCAGATTTCGGGAATGCTTATAATGTTATTTTATATTGTGTTTTTTCCCCCCAGGAAACACAAAGATTAATGGCTGAACCAGTACCTGGTATAAGTGCCATTCCAGATGAAAATAATGCTAGGTATTTCCATGTTGTTGTCACTGGACCACAAGAGGTAAACTTTTAATATTTTTAGTTACTTGTTTAAATGCATTTTGGCTAACATCAAAATACTTTCTATTACATATGCAATTATAGTTTATTAATCAAAGAATATTTTCAGGCAGTAAAGAAAAATGATATGATGATGATGATGATAAATATTTTGGATTGGTTTAAATCTTTAAAAAAAAAACACGATGATGATGATGCATCACATTTCAAAGAAATTTTGTCCACAAATTTGTATTAATTAATTTTTTAACAAGTTTGATAAAAAAAAATTAGTTTCCCTTAACTTAAAGTTTAATTATATTTAAATTCCAAGAATAAACTAAATTTCTGATGAAGAAAAATTAGTTCTGTAGTACAGTTGATGAATACAGCTTTATTGGTAGCAGATGTGCTAATTTATCTTGTTATCTGCTACTATAGTCTCTGCAGTGAAAGAGTTGAGGGTCTATGTCTGGATGAAAGGAGATGTGATTAGTTGAGATAAAATTATTTATGATGAAGATAGTATAAAACGTTTTAAATATGTAAAAAAAAAGCAGAGAAGTCAAATCCACATTTCCTCCATCCCGTTCATCTGATGTAGACTCTTCCATCTCGGGCTAATTCATTTTTACATCCAGATTACATTCGTCTGTACTAAAGAAGAATTAATTCTAATGCAAAAAGTTTTTAATTAATTCTAAGAAATGATGATATAAAAAATGTTCTCTTCTATTAATAAACTAGCATTTTAGGTTATTCTTTGAAAGTTTAGGATGATGTCAAGTTTCCGTTTCACAAATTTGTAATAACATTTGTGTTGAATTTGTATGGTTCATAGAATTTTATTTGGAAAGGAAGTTCTTTGAATGAATTCATTGATAACAAAAACTCGTTTTGTGGATGGTTATAATTGTTTAAATGTACTTGTTCGGATGTGATGATGTGTCATCTGGTGTTTTATACTTAGGGCTTTTTTCTAATCTGTTGTCTGTTTAACAAATTTTAAATCTTAATTAATCTGTGAAACTACATTTGAAAATGGATTCAAATGAATTTTTTTTAATATTGTAAAATATCTAAATCATCAAATTTGTTCTGAAGTAATTTTGACTGTCGTATTGGTAACTGAGCCCGAATCGCATTACTAATCGAGCTGGATTCGTCGATTAGTAGCTTCTAAATAATATCTATTTACGGACTAATTTAAAGAGGTCTGAGTAGCATAATTGTCAATGAAAATGCGCTCAGTAAGTGGCAGTTAAGAGTTTGAGTCCTGTTTTTGATTCGTCTTTCCTTCTAGTTTAGAATATTCTAAACTAGCATCCCCCGTCGCGGCTTCACCTACTCTTATATACATATAGAACTTAAAATTTGAACCAATTGTTCATTATTTTTGGGTGATCAATCACTAGCCCCCAATAACAGGTCAGTCTAGATTTATTATGTTATCCTCAGGTGAAAACATTTGCCCTGATTAGGATGAATAGTGTAAACTCGCCAAGTGTTGTATCTCTTTTGATTCCAGGATAGCCTTCAACATCTAGCCTACATTTTAGCCTGAACTCTCCAACTCTTGTGGAAGAGCGAAAAGTGAAGCTTCATCACCTAGTGGGTGATTCTCAAACTACACACTAGTAGTGAGTGGCTGCGGGCGGTAAGAGCGCACGTGTGGCATCCTGCAGACCTTGACATTCCCGTATCATCTATCACATTTTTATGAAATTTTTATAAAAAATCTGTATATTTGATTAGTGGTAAACATTCCAGGGATCTTAAAGATTCTAGTTAAGATTTGGTAATGATTGGTTCAGTAGATTTCGCAGTTAGTTTGAAAAAACAAAAAATATGTTCTCTGTTTATATAGTAGTATAGATTAACTTAACTGTACTTATTAAATTTAATACAAGATAGTGACTTATTCACTTGTACAGATATGATGTATTTGGACTAAAGATATTTTATTAGCCAAAATGTGGCTCAATAATGAATCAGGCTTGATCGTTTGATTAGTAATTTGATCGTATTATTTAATTTCATATCTATTAGAATATCTGATGATTATGAAGTTTAAGAACGTTGAATATTTAAACTGAAAATTTATTGTAGTTTAGTCTTTTATATTAATCTTACTTTGAAAATAATTGATAAACTCTGTTTCAGTCTCCGTTCGAAGGCGGTGTTTTTAAATTGGAATTATTTCTGCCAGAAGAGTATCCGATGTCTGCTCCTAAAGTTCGCTTTATGACCAAAATATATCATCCTAATATCGATAAACTAGGTCGAATATGTCTAGATATTTTGAAAGGTAACCCTTTTTATCCGTTCGTAAGCGTCGTAAACTTCACGATAATTAAGACCGGTCGTTACTAATTGCAGATAAATGGAGTCCCGCACTTCAAATCCGAACAGTATTGCTCTCTATTCAGGCACTACTGAGTGCTCCCAATCCAGACGATCCGTTAGCAAACGACGTAGCAGAACAGTGGAAAATAAACGAAGCCGAAGCTATTAGAACCGGTAACGTATGACGATAAGAGCGGTCTTTATTGTAGTAATTAATTTGTTCTAATTCTTGATGCACTTTATAGCCCGAGAATGGACACGCTTATACGCAATGAATCCTTGAAGATTTTTAGGTTAAGAACACTCTTTGGGAGGTCATGGGGTCATGGTTCATTTGCTGGCCATAGACACTCAGGCAGCATCAATTAATGATGTAAATTGTCCTGGTCACCTGACTGCTAGCTTTAGGTTTTGTGGACCCCTTGTTTCTGAAATCTACTGCTTTGTTCCCACCATGTTCTGTAAATAAAATGTTTGTACGGAAAATTCTTTTCAGTAAACTGTAAGATTTATTCATCTGACCTAGGATAAAATTTGATCAAATCAAAAAAAAAAAAAAAAAAAAAACAATTCATCACATACCTAAATTATAATTCATAGTTTTTCTCAAATTAAATTTTCTTGTATAAAGACGAAAAAATTTTTTACCCGGTCCCTCGATAAGGTGTACATTGCAAGTAACTTAACCTATTAAACAAGCCTTTTTTTTTGTTGTTGTTTTATTTGTCTCGTTTCTTGGGGTTCATCTATATGTAGCTCGTTTTCAAGATGTCACAAATGTTTCTAGTCACATCATTCCTGTTTCTGTCACCAGCTTGTGTGATAAAACACTTCTCTTTAAAATTGGCAACTATTCACTCTATGACCAGCAAAAATCATTCCTGTGTAAAAAAAAAATTTCCAAAATTCATCCGAAAAATTAGCTTGCAAATTGTGCCTGAACTGTGCCGACGATAATTATATATATAAAAAAATATGGTCATTACAGTTTAATTCACAGGGCCGCATGCTGTGCATCACGTCTAAATGTAGAACTGCCAGTGACGACGAATTGTATTTCTTTGATCGTCTCTTGGTGCAAGATGGAAAATTTTACAGTTTTTTTTATAATTTTACGAATTGAGTGTGTAAATTAAAGACTTCAAAATCTTGTTTCATTAATTTGTGTTGTGTGTCTGTGAAATATTACAAAATTCACCCTAACAGATTGCTGATAAAAAATACGTTTAAGGATCGTATAATAGTACATTGTGTGTTCGAAATATAAACAGGTAAAAATATTATATATTCTGGTTTAACACTTTATTTTAATTCTACATCTCTGTGGAACCTTTTATTATTTTTTTGATTAAAAGTATCTTTCGGAAATCCTTTTATTATTATTATTATTATTATTATTTAATTATTATTATCGGCAGTTTGTTTTTTGACGACCGATACGAAATAATTTAAAGGAAGGAAACACTAAAGCGTTTCAAAATGCAAGAAGCTCGATGTAAAATAGCAAACAAACAAACTCTGTAAAAGTATACAAATCTGATGTGTTTGAAATTATATAATGTTGCAGATATTCAGTTTCTACTGTTGGAAGTGTAATATAATTTAAAAGCTTATGAACCATTGTTAAAAAGTATCAGTTATTCCAATAAAAATTTAAAAATTCACTGCTTTTTCATTTAATCAAGAATCACAAATATTAACTCCTGCATCCAGAACTGTTTTGAAATTTTATTTTAAAACATAAAAAAAAAAAAAGAATTTGTTTTTGATTTTTTAGGAGAAGATCTTTCCATAAATTAACGATACAATACTGTAGTCGGAAACACCTCTCTTATGTATAAATAACAGTACACTATGAAAATACGCTGTGACGAATGTAAACTTTTAAAACTTTTGAAATCAAATTTATCGGATGGGGTGGCATTTTAATAGGTCCTTTATTTATTTTTTTGGATACTTGACTAGTTTAAAATTTCTAGTTTGTTTTAAGAGGATAAGTTGAGATTTAAAATATTTATCTATTTCACAAAAATCACAAGTTTGTACACAGATCACTGTACACTGTCATTGAGCATTTGGCCAATATTTTTCGGAGCTTTACAAGCACAGTATGGTACGACTTAACATGCCTGTAATGCTAATAAAATTCAGATCTTTGGGACATCTATTACTAATTTAATGCCGATTTGTTTTGATCAACTTGTGGACAACATCTAACATGCAAACACGTGATGATCCTTGGCATGCTATTATAAACATGAAACCACAGTTGAATGGAATTAGTGCATCGATTTTTTTTTTCCTGTAATGCACACCGATACATTCTGAAATAACGACAGATGATGGCCGAGAGAATAACCTGCGGATAATATGATGAAAACCTGTACACGAGAATGATGGGAAGTTACACAATATTATATACAAATCGTGTTCGTCTCTCCCTAGCTCTGTTCGCTTGTCCTCGTCGACGACGAGGTGGCCGCCACCGTCAACACTTCGACTCCCTCCGTGGCGTTGGTGCCCGATTCTCCTTCCGTGACGATGGGAGCCATGGTCACTTGCATTCCGTGCGCCTGGGCTTCGCTAAGCTGAGAAATATTTGTCACGACGGTCTGATACATCGAAACTGGTATTGTTACCATACCAGACACAGGAAATGCTACAAAAGAAAAAAAAATTCATTTAAACAAATGTTTTTTTGAAAACTTAATCTAAAGTTAATTATAAATTTTATGTCAATTATTTAAACTTTGGGAATAGAATCTATAGTTAATAAATTTTATACTTAGGCATATCACTGGTTGGTTTAATGTGTTAAGAGTTTTCTGTACAGAACAATAGTTAGGTTTATAAAATTTTTTTCTTGTTCAATTGAATAAAGCTATTGCGTAATAACAAATTTAATGCTGAGGACACAAGGAATCTAGAATTTTGTTAGATAATCTTAACAACGCATTACATACACAACTTTATTCCATGCTCTTTGGCATTTACCTAATAGATGCCAAACACTATCTGTTTCGGATTGATGGAAGACGATGCATTGTTTGGGTGATCTGCCAACAGGATTCTTACCGGAAGGACTTTCTATGGAAAGCTGGGCCTATTTAGGTGTAAGAAAAGTGAAGAAAATCTGGAAAATTTCACATGGCTTGTGAATCCAAGACCCAACTCACATCATAACTGAAATCAAATTATGGATCTTTATTTTATTTAGTTGGAAATTCAAATCTTTTCTAAGAAATGGTAGTTTTAGAAACATCACAAAGTAAAATTTTGCAAAAATTATTACTTAAGGAACTCTTAATAGTAATGCATTAACAAATACACTACACCCTCAATGTTTATGAATGCCAGGATTTCATGAAATTTTGTTGGATAAATTTCCAATGTTTCGAAAATTTCAAGATTTATATGAAATTTTTATATCCATAAAGATTTTGTAAATCAATCCTTCACTTGTCTTACACCATAATAGATCCATATAATTAAATGTTTCAAATAATAATAATCATACATGATGTAAGTCAGAATAGACCATATTGTTTACTGTTTGCAAAATTTTGATATAGAAGTTATTAATTACAAAAAAAGGTCCACAAAGACTAACCACTCTAATAATGTTCACGACCTGTCTTAATTTTTTTACGCTCGTGTGTGTATCCATTTTACCAGGATACAAAGATTACCAAAAAGAATATTCAATATTATATGGAAGTCTGTGCACAACCAACTAGTCCCTCTAGTTTTCCTTTTTGCCACTTGAAGATATTAGATTATTTAGAACCTACAAAAAATTACCAGTTTCCAAAATTAAATTCTCATTTAACACAAGAAAAAAAGATAAAAAATGGTGTCCTCTAAACAGGGGTAAGTTAGATTCACTTACTATGGGGGAAATGTAATAAATGCTATAGCACCGACTCCTCGCGGACAGACTGTACTATAAAACAAAGATTAAAATGAGATTTTGTGAATCAATGTGTACAACTTTTTGGAAAAATTTATGATTTCTTTTTCACATAATACAATTGTAATTTTTATATGTAAAAATGTTACTTCTATGTAACTTCATTTCTTAATAACTTGAATGTGTCTAAAGTTATTAATTTGCATGTTTATGATTTTGATCCAGAAAGAATAACAAAAGAACCGTATGACTAAGTTTTTGTAATTTATGTTAATGAACATCATTAATACATATTTGTTTGGAATGTTCTTACTAATAATAATAATAATGATTAGATTCTGTTCAGTCATTCCTTAGCTAACTGACTATTTCCACAAATTGTCAATAAACACTAATTTAAATTATTATTTTAGCACTTAGAAAGAAGACTGAACTTAAAAATGAAAAGCATCCAGTTCCATTTAACTGTTTAACATAATTATAAGATTTATTAATTATCCATAAATTCAACCATATTGCAGCTTACAAAATATTTACATATAATTTAAAATGATTGGTTATTAAAATTATCTGAATGATGATAATCATTTTAAGTATATTATGAATCTCCAGGTTTATATAGTTTATTCGGCTCAAAGGACCAAGCTCGATTTGGATGACCAAAAATCTGGAAAATTCATCGACATAAATAATAGTTTATATATTTCTAATTTCTAACTTCTCCATTGTAGCAACCACTTTCTTTCATTTAGATGTCACTTTCACAGCATTTACTTCACAAAAGATTGAAGGCGACCAAAACTCAGAGAAACAATAGTAATTGTGGGTGTCCAGAGAACAATAACTCACAAGGTTACAAATGATAAACTAACTAATAACAACATTTGCTTGATTGTTGTTTTCCCTTCTCTCACTTGTTAATTAATTTTTTAGTTATGTTAAGATTTTTGTTGTTTTCATTTTAATTAAACAAATTAATTTTTTATGTATTTTTTGTTATTTGGTAAATTAATAAAATAAAGATGCCAAAACTGTTAATTCCATCTAGAACTTTTTATGAACAGTTCCAAAAAATCACATTAAGAGGAAACACAAGATTTGTTCATCTAATAGCAGTGAAAAGCATCTCTCCCTTTCATGTTCTGAAAAAAAATATAAAAAAAACAGATTTTGTGAACAATTTTGGGTTACCAGAAAGGATGATAAGTGATCAGAGATCTTGTTTCACACACATCAATTTGAAAAATATTGCATTGAAAATAGAATATAACATCCTGAATTACACTAAATGCTCTCAAGTTAATGGAATGGTAGAATCAACAGAACAATTCTATTTACAATTGCAGTTAATATGATATATTGTTCAGATTCAGTGGTTGTGTGTATATCATTTTTGACCAATTGCCATACTTTCCCTCTGTTGTATAAATACAGCCAGGAAAGTAATATTTTTAAATACTGTATATTCTTAAAATAATATAATTTCAATTATAAAATAAAAAGTTACAGTGGCATGGTTACCTTATTGTATTTAATTTTATTTTCAAGTTAAAAATAATGTTTTTACATGTATCAAAAGAAAGAAATGGTCAAACAAAGACTATTTTCTATACTAATAAGCAAACCCTAACACCTTATAGATTAAATTTGAAATACTGTATGAAAATTCATTACTATAAAAAAATTTAACATACCACTTTGAGTACCATCTTCTCCTGTAAGAATTATCTGACCGTCATGATTTAGTGTTGCTTCGGCAAGTGTTGCTACTGCTTGTGCAGCCGCTTCGCCGTTTAAATCAACATTAACAGCACTGATTGGAGTGATTTGTTGACCTCCAGAAACCTGCTGAGAAGCTACTTCGGCATCTGTTGGCGAGTTCTGAATCTAAAATAATTTTAAAAATTTGTATTGACATAACTGTTAGAGAGTTTTATCAAAAATATTTCAAAATGTATTTAATAAATTTGATCTCTACTTACTGCACTGACTGTTCGAACTTGTGCTTGTGTGCCATCCGATAATGTAACAACAGCACTATTTGGATCCATGTGGATTATGGATACAGTTCCATCAGGATTATTTATTGTTTGTACTACAGTTGGTGCATAATGTGTTGCTATTGGTTGGGCATATAATGCCTAAAAATAATATATTTTAAATTAAAATCTTAAAAGTACTCATAAATAATAATTATAATAAATAAATACAATTATATATTTTTAAAATTAGGATTTATGAATCAAAAGGTTTTAGATAAAAATATTTTTGAAATTTAAGGGAAAGCTGAAATTTAAAAACTAAAAGGAAAGAATTTTTAATAATTATTCAGAAAGGAAAACAAGACTGGGATTTGGAAAGAAAGCAACAGAAAAAACTGGAGACTAACTAAACATTTGATGCAACAGAACAAACACCCAAAAACATGGATGATTTTGCTTCTTTGTAATGCTGATGAAATTTTGTTTCAAAGTGTTTTGTAATGGGACAAGTTCAATCACAATAAATATATTGTGGAACGGACTAGCTGACTTACACTCTGGGCTCCAGCAGCTAGTGCACTATCAACAGCAACAGAAGAAGCAGTTCCACATGCACCAGATGTTGTTATGCCTCGAGCATGTATGGCAGCCTTCACCTTATCTTTATCATCGTCTTCGGTAAAAGCAGGTAACAAATCTTCCCGACCATGATATTTATAACAGTTAATAACTATTTCTCGAAGTGCATGAGTCCAAGAGACCTGCAAAAATGAAAATAAAAATATTGTAAAATAATATAATATAAAATCAGTAATGACATATCAAAAATTTTTTAAAATAACATTTATTACCTTTTGTTTTTCTTCTTCTGAACGTGCATCACTTCGAACATTAGCCCAAGGAAGATCTTTAGGCCACCATACAGGACGAGTAGTTTCTTTGCCCCATCCAGGTTTACCTCTTCCAGTAGAATATTTTAACATTAAAGGAATAAATGCTCTTAACTGGGCCTAGCATATAAAAAAAAATATTTAAATACATATAGAAACACAACAGTTTTATTGTTATTATATGGCACACACTGACCTGTGTCATTTTTTCCACAGGAGTAGGAATACCGTCAATTACTAATGGAGGAAGCTCATGAAGAGTTGGATCTTCTTGAGTTTGTGGAGGGGCTTGTTGGGCTAATGCTGCTTCCAATTCTTGCATAATAACACCTCGGCAATTACGCACCTGTAATAAATTGTAACATCTGCAGTTTAAAGCAAGTTTTAAATAACATTATCAAACCAACCGAGTAAAATTACTATATGTTTTTTTCAAAATTCATAAATAAAGTAATTAACATACCACATTTTCTAATGGATGTGCACCAAAAACTTTAAAATTATTCTGTGGTTTACCCGGTGTTACTATTAAAACAATTGCTTGCTGCCCAACTCTAGTTGTATATTCGTCTATTGTGGCTTTTAATTTTCTGTTATAAAAAAAACATTATAAAATATATATAAAGCATTCAGTAACATATTTTTTCATATGTATCTAAATAGTAAAGAACCAAATTAAAATATAAATTTATTTAAATGAATAAATATCCACCTTGTGCACAGGTATGAATAAAATTTTTTTTCTTAAAAATCTATCATATTTCATTATACATATAAATTCACTATTATTAATTAATAACAAAGTTGGCTGAATTATTCCTGTATTTGAATATGAATCTAAATGAAATCTGAAAATTGTTCTATTATTTACTGATTAAAGTTGTCTAGATGACTGGGTGGCTAGCCCATTTCTGGGAAGGTCCAGATATGAACCAAATCCATTTTCCCATACTTTGTGTGAATAATGTAAGTTGGGGCATTGATCATCATTCCCTGTCCAAGTTGGCTAACCTTACTACAGGCCAGAAGACCTGCAGTATGGCTTTAATATTCTGGTTAATTACTTTGCATTAACTAATCAACTTATCCAGTGATTAAAGCGGAGATCTTTAAATTATTTATGACAATTCATTCTCTGAAATAAATGTTTTGTTAATAGTGGTCAGGATTAATCCTACATAATAAAAAATAATTTAATATGCCTAATTCTGTTAAAGAACTAATTATTAATAAAAAAGAATTATAATTTTAGAAAGTTATTAGGTCTGTGTGTCCATTTTCTAAATGTAAAGCTCCACAAAAACGAATAAAAAATTTTCTATTTTAAAATAATTTTTCTGTAGTAAGTTTTAATAAAATAAAAACATAGAAACACATTTAATTATTATTATATTATCAATCAAAGTCATCAATATTGAAATATTTTAAGCAGATATTGAATAATAAAGCATCGTCTTTCATCATGGAAATGCCTTGGTTCCTATTCAGAGAACAAATTTTTCTCTAAATAAATGTTAAATTAATTAATATTAAAAAAAATTTAAAAAAAGCTGTTTTTCAAAAAATATATTTATTTTTATTGCACAGCATTTAATATTTGGTTTAAATGGATTGATGATTGGTTAAATTTAAACTTTATTGTTAATTTTTATTTCAACTTTCAACTTTTCCCTCTAATAATAAAAGAGAAAGCTTTAAAAGCTATTAACAAATACAAAATTTTATATTTTGATATCTATTTAAAAATAATGTTTAAAATTATTTTTAATAGTGAATATTTTAATAATATCAACACTCTAGAGTCAGTGATGTTTTTAAATACAAAAATTTGAAAAAAGTACTTCAAAAATTATTATAAATTGTGATTTTGAACAAATACATTTGATGAAAACACCTCACTGTGCATACCTGTATAAAGTATGTGACTGCTTTCGAGAGACCCTAAGTACTGTGGCATTCAACTCTGTCAACAATCCAGATTTGACACTGTACAATATGTTTGAAATAAGTTAGTCAATTTTTCATAATTTGAATCTTAAGTGATATTATACAGGGTGCGTGAAAAGTTCTGTCAATTTTATTTTTGTGCATTTTTGGCATTTGTCATTGCATTTTTTGTTATTTTTTTAATGATTTTATTGGATTGTACAGTACATGCAATTTTGATCAAGAAAGTGCTCTAATCATTTTTTTATTTTTAGTTGTGCTAATGTTATGTCTCGTGAAAATGAACATATCGTCATCGAGTTGCACAAGTTGGGAATGAAGACAGCCGACATTGTTCGTGCGACTGGTTTCCAACAGAGGACTGTCTACAGGATCGTGAAATGTTTCAAGGAGACTGGAGGGACTGTGGACCGTCCTCGGAGCAGTTGTCCAACCACCGTGACCACTCCGGAGAACATCAACAGGATGCAATGCTGGATTCATTGCAATCCGAAGGTGTCTATGCGCAAAACGGCCAAGAAGCTCCAAATCAGCAAGAAGCAAGTCCGTAATATCGTCAAGAAGAAGCTGGGATTTTGCAGTTACAAGATCGCCCGCGTCCACTTCTTAAATGAAGTGATAAAGGTAAAGAGGCTTGAGAAATCTCGCCGAATGTGTCGGCTGGTCGGCACTGGTCGCTTGAACAAGGTGCTCTTCACCAACGAGAAGATTTTCATCCTCAAGCCACTTCAAAACTGCCAAAACCATCAACAGCTGCTCAAGAAGGGTCAACAGAAGACTGCCGCTGCAAAAACCACTGGTCACAGCCATTTTCCAGCCTCAATCATGGTGTGGGCCAGCATCTGTGTCACTGGGAAGATGCCGCTGGTCTTCATCGAGCAGAACATCAAGATCCACGCTGCCATCTACCAGCAACGGGTCCTACGTGACGTATTGGAGCTGTGGGCATCACAGCACTTCGGGCCCAGAAGGATTCATGCTTCAGCAAGACTGGGCACTGGCATATTTGGCCCAATCGACAATTACCATCTGTGAAGAGCTCTTTCTGGGCTTTTCGGGCAAAGACGTTTGGCTGCCTAACTTGTTGGACTACTCAGTGTGGTCAATCCTGGTGCAAAAAATCTTGGGAACATGATATGCCACCATGGACCAGCTGAAAGCAGTGCTGACGCGTGCCTGGGACGAAATTTCGGTGGAAGAATGCATGACCATCGTTGGAACTTTTTGCAAGCGACTACGTAAATGCATTGAAGCCCAAGGAAGCAATTTTGAGCATTTGTTGTAAATTTTTTTGCTTATTGTTATTGTTATTCGTTAAATAAAACTTATTGTTTGTTTAGTTTTGTGAATTTATTTATTTGTACAGTATTTTTATACTGTTGAAGTATTTCAAAAAATTGACAGAACTTTTCACGCACCCTGTATATGTTACAAAAAAAAATGAGTAAATTTATTTGGATATTTGAAAAAAATCAACAATAAATATATTCATACACATTTGTTAAATAATTTTTTAACAAATGCTTCTGATCATTTATTGTTTATTTTTTTATATTTATAAAATACAATTATTTTTTATAACTAATTTTATATGCTTTTTAGTAATTATAATACATTTAAAAGCTTGGTGTGCTTTATTGTAATTACTTTTAATTCTTATTTATGTAGATATTAAAACAAATTTTCGTCTGAATATTACTCGAGGAAAAAGTAAATTGAAATAAAAATCTTTCACTTTTGTTATAAATACTGTGCATTGAAATTTTTTGTTTCATGTAACTTTATTATGCTATATCCATACCGTTCAATTATATATAATCCTTTTCATTGATGCAAGTAACTTTGAAATTGTATAAAAACAAAATTTATTTATCTAAAAAATAGAACAATATACACTAAACAATATATTTTCCTAATTTAATTTACAGAGAATACGATAATATTTTCACCTATTTTCATCAAGACTTTTATTCACCACATTTTATCTAACTTATATCTATGAACTTGTTCAATATCTGCATCAAGAATTATAATAATAATTTTTCTTTTGATAAAAAATATAACAATTTAACAATGACATTTCAGTTTTAAAGGAAAAAAAAGTACATCTGTCTTTAGTGAATGAAGTAATTTATTACAATGAAATAATATGACAACAGGTCATTGTATAGAAAATTAAGTACCTCTAAACAACTACCAGTGACAGGAACATAAAAAATGGTCATTGCTTAGGGATTATTATGTAAGCATTTCTGTTCAAAAATAAAGTTCTTGGAAAAAAATGGCCTCTGTTGGGACATAGCTGTTATTGTTGGTTTGACTGTCTGTTTTACTTAATTTAATGAGTTATGCAATTTCATTAAATAGCAAATTTCAATGGTAAAAAGCAGTAAAAAACATGGTATTTAATAAGACATGTATATATAGAAGATTACACTGTTTTTAAAATTTAATAGTTATTCTGGACAACCTTTTCAGGATATAATGATTTCAAAATAAATATAAATTCATTACTAGGATTGTGTATGTATATACTAAGTTTATGATACTAAATACAAAAATTAATTGCATGATTTTGCACAATTAATTTTAAGAAATAAAATAGTAATATCTCTTGTATCAAATGGTTAAAAGTTAACTTTTTAACTAACAAAGGTGAGAAAAATACTGAAATTAAAAAAACTATACCTGATTATTTATATACAAGATAACTCTAATTTCAAACTTACAATAGAAAATGCCAAGAAACAGATTTCTTTTTGCATGAAATAAAAATATATAAATTTATGGTATACCTGATGTATCTGCAATATTTATACAAGCACAATATCTAATGCATTAAAAAAATAATAATAATAATAAAAATTGAAACATTCTAAAAAAGCAATTATTATTTATAATTACTTTTATCAAAACAACATGATATAAAAAACAGAATTGTAACAAATGTAAAAACTAAAATGGTGTATACCATACAATGTAGAATAGATGGTTATTTCTTAGCAGTTTTCATTTGCAACTTTGAAATGCTAGTTGTTTATGCTTAATTAATCCATCTACATTTTATAATTTTAACCTTCAATATAAATTAACTGCATGATCCAAAAAGAAATTTAGATTATTGCAATGACCATTATTACTATTTACTGAATTAATGATGCTGAGAATCACTATCATCAACTTAATATATAACATATTCCCAAATTTGAACTCGTGTTTCTATAAAGTCATTATACCACTATAAAGATAAAGTAATTTTACAGAAGATGCCATAAATCTTTTTGGATACCTTGCACAGAATTAATATTTTATAAATTTAATGCATTAAAAATTAATCATTGTAAAATTTATAAACTGGAAAAGACATAATCATACAAATTTAAGAAAATTTATTGCTGAATGGCAATGCCATTTCCACATACAGTAAAACCTCTATTATCCGGACTAATTGGGGATGAAAGTAGTCCGGATAAGGAAAAATCCGGATAATCGAAAAAGTAATAATTGACAATGCATATAGTATGAATAATTTTTATTTGTCTAGATTTACATATAACTTCAATATTAAATTATTTTTTATTAAGAAATTCAATTAATGAATTTTGTTTAAAGCTAGCTGTTCTTTTTGAAGCTGCTAAATCACGAATACTTTTAAGACATATAAGTTGTCCTGAGTTACACTCTTCTTAGCTCTCAAACCACTTCATGGCGACATCTAAACACTGAAAAGCTTCAGAATGTGTAGGATCAATATCTCTTACTTCGCAAATCTCTTCTTCATCTTCTTGATCTTGTTCATCTGAGGCAGATATTTCTTTAATTATTTCCTCATCATTCAAAATTTGGAATCCAGGATCGTTCGCATCGCAATTTAACCACTCGGTTACATCTTCTTCGTCACATTCGGCACATATTGAAATTTGTGCTATTGCTTCCGCACTGTCTCCTATACCACTTTCTACTGTTACTGGAATTTACTAATGGTCTTTTCAAAATTTTGTTCCATGCATTCCATCACGTATGTACAGTACATAAATAGTGTCACAATTCACAAAGTGCAAATTAGCAAATTCGTACAATTTTTGTTTATTTTGAACAATCCGGATAATAGAGCTCTGGATAATTGAGGTTCTACTGTATATATTTTGCAAAATTTTTATTTACAAACAATTTTTATTTTTATAAAGTTTATTTAAATCATATTATTTTTACATACTTTCTACTTTTTAATAGAAATTTATAAAAAATTTTAAAAACAAAAAATCTTTTATGAAAGTAAATTTATAGCATCTCATTAACTTGCTCAGACTTTGTTCTGCCAGCTAGTATATCAATTTTGCATAATTAAAAATACTTATAAATCTATCCTAGTAGTTTATCTCTCTTACTTTACAATCACTCAATGTATGCTCCTCATGTTATATGACAGACATCTGATCAATAGTCCAATTCTTCCCACACTTCCTCTAACTGATCCCCTGTTATTTCTTCCACAGAGGGTAGTGATTCAATTTTTTGAATGTAGAGATTTTCAAACAGAAGTGACATGTAGATGATGCAAGTTTTGGAAACCTGGTTAACTTTGATCTAAACTGCAGGCCACTAGGTTCCTAAATCATGTAAATTTTTTATAAGTGTACATAAAAGACACAATCTACAACATGTCACTTATACCTAAACATCTCTACACTCAAATAATTGAATCAAGACTGTTGTGAAGAGAATACTAAGAGATCAGTTGGAGCAACTGTGGAAAGAATTGGATTATAGTTGTGACATATAACAAAACAAGCATGCAAGGCAAGAGATTAAACTTAGACAGTTTTACTTTTTGATTCACAGTATACATTTTTAAATGTTCAATAACCAAAATTATAAACATGTAAAATACCAATATTCTTTCCAAATAAATCTATATATGAATGGTTATAATACTATATATAATATTAAATGGCTAAGGCTATAATAAGGCATGGCTAATAAATATTATAGCCATGCATAAATTTTTGTCATGGCTATAATATTAGTTATTTATATTAAGATCAGTGAATGTATTTATAATTACAAAGTGCTCTGAAGATCATGTATTTATTCTTTTATGACTAGTGATTATAATAAATATTAAAAGTGTATAAATATATATAAGAATCTATACTAAAAATATTAAAATAATTTAATAAAATTAATTACAACAGAATTTCTAATTTATAGAACAATTTTCACACCTTAATAACCTTGTCTGTTGTCTCTTTCTTATGGATGGGTTTGTTTCAAAAGAGTGTGGTCGTTTCCGTTTCTTTCCAGTGGCAACGGCTGCTGCAGCAGCTACACCTACAGGCCCTGTTTTGATTTTGAAGTAATAATTATTTTTATAAATACCAATTAATAATTTTATTTTATATTTATGAATTAAAAATAATTTAACATAATTTTGTTATTTGATTAAACTAAAAATTAGAAATTTCCATTTTCAATAATTTACATTTAATATATGTAAGTATGCAAATGTTTTAAATATTTTAATATGCTAAAACAATTTTTATCATTTTGGTTTAATAATTGGGATTATTAGAAATAAAGCATTAAAAATTTCATAGTAAATTTACTGAAAAATAACATGTGTTGGTTTTTATTAAAGTAAATAGTTAAGAGAGATTATCTCTAATCTTTCTATACAGCATATTAATCCCTATATTGCCAACAACTATATTTAAATAAGATCAAATCCATAGCTACAATAATTGACATATCAAATATTCAAAGTTAATTTTTTTTTTTTTTACTTAAATTAAGATTAATGCATCTCAGTCTTAAATTATTTCTATATTTAAATAACTAATATTTAAAAATTTTTATATTAGTAATAATAAAATTTTACGTCATTCAATTCACCAACAATAATTATCAATAATAATTTACAAGAACTGAAATACAGTTTTGAAATAAATTCTATTTTGATATAATAAAATCATATACTTAAAAGAGACGTAAGAGAAATTAAAAGAAAATATCACCAGAAAAGTTGAATATATTCTCTCTTGAATGGATGCAAATAAAAAAGCTAACAACCAATACAAATTAGAGTGGTGTATCACAGAATTAATAGATTTTATGCCTTCATAAAAATTTAAATTTAGACAATTTTGTATTTTATCATTCTTGATCCAAATGACTACTAAAAATCAATTTCAGATTTCAACTTTTGTAGATTATGTCTCTGTATTAATTTTTTAGAGAAAGTATTATTTTAATCACAGATATAGCCTACTGAATTCTTTCCATGTTTTATAAATAAAAAAATGTTTAAATCTGACACAGATCTTTAACATAAATTTTAATAACATGTTGTATGTAGAAAGTTAACTCAATCTCTTAAAGAGTATCACATTGGCTAATGGAAAGGGTCTCCAAACATGGGAGAACAATGGTAATGCAACAGCTTGCTTGAGGAAAAATTTACAGACAGTACAGACTGATCTTCAAACTCCTGAAACCTTCCTTTAGCAAGTGAAATAAAAGTAAAACAGGATTTCAGGAAAGGAAACAGTCAAGCTCAAGCAGCAAATTTGAGTAGAATTCAAGTGTTGCCTAAAATTCATAAAGTCTGACAAAGGTTGATGGTGAGCAATAAAATTAATCCCCATAAGAAGAAATGAATCTTCAGTAACCACTTACATGCATTGAATAAAATTTAAGTAGCTTAAACAAATTATTCCCAATAAGATCAAAATATAAGTTTTAGTAAATGAACTAAGTTATGTATATTAATACAAATACGTTTCACTAACCTTGTATAGCTTTGCAGGTAAAAAAAAAAAAAAAAACTCAGAACGTATCACTAACGTTTTCAACCCACTTTTTAGGGTCTTCTTCAGGTGTTCTATAAATATTTTCTGGTTTTATTCTAATTTTCAAATTTCCCGTTTCCGATGTTTTCTATCCTCAAATTTTATTTTTTGAATCTTTTAAAATTTAAATATTCAAAAGATGTGTGCTTGAGCTAGTTGTTATAGTGCAAACGCACAATTTTAAAAGATTAAAAAAATAAAATTCGAGGATAGAAAACATTGGAAACTGGAAATTTGAAATTAGAATAAAACCAGAAAATATTTATAGAACAACTGAAGAAGACCCTAAAAAGTGGGTTGAAAACGTTAGTGATACGTTCTGAGTTTTTTTACCTAAGCTATACAAGGTTAGTGAGATGTATTTGTATTATCGCTTTGTTCACTGGATGGAGTTGACTAAGTTATATTATCTCTGATAATATTATGATATATTCTACAAAAATTGAAAGAAAATAATTTAGGATATCAAAATAGAAATAAGATGATGGCAATTCATATTTATTTTTGAAATTATCAAGAATAAATATGAATTTTTCAAATTTATATTAATTTTAGAATTCTACAAATCAACAATATCTAATTTTATAACCAACTTTACAAAATAAACTCTTTAAAACAAGCTTCATATCTGTGCTTAGTTTAGATAATTACAATACTTATTACTATGCACCATATTCATCTTCAAAAATTAAAGTTTATTTGTAGTAAAACAATTAAGAATAAATTTTAAGTGAAGTTAAAATTTATTTTAATTGTTAAAGTTAAAGTAATAAATAAAGTTAGACATAAAAGCCATTTGTTATTTAAAGAACATTAGTTATATATATATATATTTCTTTAATTTGAAAGCAGATCATTTATAATTATTAATATATTGAAAACAATAATATTTTTATACTTTCATATTAATAATTTTACCTGCAGCAGCCAATTGGGCTGTGACATCATCTGTCACTCCTGAAGATGATAACAAATCAGAATCATCAAATGATGGACTCTCTGGAGATGACGGTCCATCACTCATTTCATCGTTAACGATGATTGTGTGATTAACTGTTGAATTCATCCCAGAAGTTAAAATTGCTGTGGAATTCATCCTATATTTTATACAATTGTAAAATGAAAATTAATTTTATATACTGATATCAAAAGTTTAAAAATTATGAATATTTATATTGTTACATTAATGAAAAGTAAAAATCTTATAATTTGAAAAAAATACTACATTTAATATAATAAATTTTAAAATAATTTTTATTAGTTCAATTTAAGAATATTTTAAAACTTATTAGTGACAGGGTTCATTTGAATGGTTTTCATATTCAAATGATCACTCAAATGTGTAGATATTTTTACAGCTATATTCTTGCAATATCTTAGACATTTAATGCTAAGATAATATTGTAATCACTTCATATTTTCCACATTAAGCATAAAAATATAAAAGTGCTCAAACAACTTTTAAAAATCCATTATTAATAATGTAATACAATAGACCTCACTTATAATTGTAGATATTGTTATTAGTCAGTTAATGTTATCAAAATTAGTTTATCTCAATACATGCAAAAGGATGATAATAATTATAATTAACGAGTCTTCAAGTTATACATTTTTTAATTGTTTTAACATGTCCTTTTAATATTAAAATCAATAAAATCAGAATTTCACTAACTGTAATCATATTTACTTATTCCACTTAATGTTATCAATTGGTTATTATTATCAGTATAGATAGGTAAATCTCAAAGTTGATTACTAGAGTTTACTGTACTTTAGACATTATTGAAAATAAATTATTAATTTACTATTTCACTCTGATTTATGAACTTATTAAACATTAAAATTAAAGACAAAGTCTGCCCAAAAGGGACCACCATTTATTTTTCTTGCGTTCCAGACAACACATTCTTGCCAACTGACCTTTCTCTGTAGGCTACTTGTTGCCAGAAGTTTAAAAATGTCCATTTAAAAAACACAAAATACATCCAATTAAAATTATAGGTAATTTCTAAAAAAGGAACTGGTGACATACAGACTCGTTGCTTTTATCCATCCATACCTTCATTGGGATTGGATGGTATGGATGGATAAAAGCAACGAGTCTGTATGTCACCAATTCCTTTTTTAGAAATTACCTATAATTTTAATTGGATGTATTTTGTGTTTTTTAAACGGACATTTTTAAACTTCTGGCAACAAGTAGCCTACAGAGAAAGATCAGTTGCCAAGAATGTGTTGTCTGGAATGCAAGAAAAATAAATGGTGGTCCCTTTTGGGCAGACTTTGTCTTTAATTTTTAAAAAATAATTTTTCATCTGACAAAAAAATTAACAAACATTAAAATGTTTTCATTTAAATGTATGTTGAACCAGCAATTATTTATTGTGACAATATTGCCACATTGTCGGGCTGCAATTTTTAATTTACTTAAAATATATGCTCTCCACCTCAAATGCCTCTGTATATTATATGTTACCTTTAACAACAGAGTCATGCTGGTCATCTATCTAACACCTTTCAGGGAAAAATTTTTGAATTGAAGTAACATGACTTCCAATTTGCATGGACGTTTGTATATAGTTAATTGAGGCCTCCCACTCAAGGTTTCCATATCAGATCTCATCTTTTATCTATCTAATTTTGTTCTTGAGATTACGGAATGATGGACAGACGAACGGACAACAATGGGAATTTATAGGTCTACAGCGTTTTCAAATTGCACCCAAGAAGTCTAACTGATATCAATCCATACAAACCACAAAGAGTCAATCTAAAATCATTTAATTAGCCATTGATTTTTACAGAATGTGATAGGAAACTGCTCAACTATCTAATGTAGTACTTCCCAACAGAAAAAAAAATAATCTTTTTTGTAGACAAAAATAAAGATTTCAAAAGTAAAAATAATTTTTGGAGTAAATTTTCAATTCTAGACTACGGGATTTTTACAAATTTGTGAGCATTTTTTTTTACAGATTAAAAAGAACTAAAAGGACTCCTTTAATATCATTTAAATGATCGATTTTTATTCAAATGAACCCATCAATAAAATACATAAGATACAATATTAATTATTATTTATGTGATATGTTTAGGCACAATTCTCAAATCAATTATTTTAAACTCTATCTAATCTACAAACATCATTATTTTCAATATAACGAGTGAAATGCATACATATAAAGCAACAATTTGTTGTTTTTTTATTCTAAAATAGTCAACATGGACTTATCGGATTAATAGGACTATTACACTGGTGTATTGGTTATTAACATAAAGAGGAGCTCTTAATCAGAAATCAAAAAAGCTTTATTTTTTCTACAGGTGAAAAAATAAAGCTTTTTTGATTTCTGATTAAGAGCTCCTCTTTATGTTAATAACCAATACACCAGTGTAATAGTCCTATTAATCTGATAAGTCCATGGTGACTATTTTAGAATAAAATACGAGTTAAGAAAACAGTAAGACAAGTAAATTTACAATAATTTGTTGGTTTAAATCCTCTCCTGGGCAATTATTTTCTCAGATATATCAAAATTTAATTAAAGTTACTGTAAATTTATTAAAAACACTAAAAGATAGCAAACCTATCTGCACTTTACATGTTTATGGATTATTAAACTAACATAATTATTCTTTTTATAATCTGGAATTTTTTGAAAGTTATCTGATAATATTTGATATGTTCTACTGGAAAAAAATTAATCTTTTTTCTATATGATTTAATTTTGCTTTAGTTTGGTATCAAATTTGAATCATAATACTAAAACAGCTAGATGTAAATTTTATCCTTGTGTAGAGAACAAACAAAATATACAGATAATTTTTCTGCGAAAACAAAATAATTTTTTAAAAACAGAAATTGCCAAATTAATTTGTGTTCATTCCAGAGACATTTCTTAAGATTAAAACTTCAGAAGATTTTGGTAACTATTGGAAGATTAAAAGGATCTTGCAATAATTACCAAAATATTCAAAGTTAAAGTTTGGCCAAACAATGCTAGAATGGGCCACCATTATAGATCTGCCAACTGTTGACCTATCACTGAAAATGGAAGACAGAATTGAAAAGCAATCACAAAAAGCTTGTCATTGTGGTTATTTTTTCCTCTAAACTGGCAACATTGGGATTCTAAAATAATCTGGAGACATCTTTTTATTGAAAGTTTTGTGAGAAATAAAGTGGAAATTATTGCATTTTTTCTCTCATTTTAAAATGTTGTTCAGTTCAATAAATGTTTATCTTTAAAAGCAATAACTATAGCATAGTTCATGAAAAAAGTGGGTTCAACTTTAACCTCAAATATTTCAGTAACTACCGCATATTTGCAAGTATGTTACTCTACATTTTTTTCTTATCTTGATAAGTTCTATCACCCATTTCCAGCTTTTCCCAACACCCTGTATAGGTAGCTTTTTACTCTGTCATATATGATGTGATGTCTGGTCAGAGTTATCAAATTTTGTTTCTACACTAATATAAATTAGTATTCACTTTATAAGGACTTTTTAATTACTTGAATTATTACATTTGTATATGTTTTATTCTATTGTATTTATCATTTTTGTTTAAAATTAAAAATTGTTGGGATTAGATGAATACTTACTACACAATATTTTCTTTTTCTCTTGATAAATTTTCATTCTGATAAATAATAAATATTTCTGAAAAAGAAAAAATCGTTCAATGAAAATTATAATGTTAAAAATTAACATTTTAAATTTATTTTAAATACTATAGTTTTCTTAATATTAATGTTATATTATTAAACACACAATGCACAAAACCAACACCAGCACCATGAAAAGAAAAAATTTACAAATGTTTTTGCTTATGTGAAATAGATGTCATCAGGTAAAAATGATACAGAACAAAATGGCTAACAAAAATTGGATGTTTTTTCAAATGTTCCAACTGATTACGTAATTCGAATACATTGCATTTAAAATTTATATATTATGTTCAAGATATAATTTCAAAATATGTATATTATTTAAACAATAAATGAATAAATAATCAATTAATTTCACATTAATTATCACATGTAATTTAAATTATCATTAATGTGAATTTATGTCGACAGAATCTATTATTATTACAGTATATTATTATTATTTTTGTATTGTAGTAAAATGGCATTATAAATTGAATAACTGAATGTGCATAATTTTAATCCACACCTCTCAGAATTATGTGCCTTATCTGCCTTAGTCATCATGCTATCATGTTTTATATGGTATATGTCAAATTGCACTTTTCACCATACATTTAGGAACATTTAAAAGATTTTCCCATCCTGATACATAGATGGAGAATATGTTTCATCACATGAATGAGGTTCAGGAGAAATTAAAGTACAGTAGAGCATCGATTATCCGACTCAATTGGGGACTGGGGCTAGTCAGATAACTGAAAAAACGGATAACCAAAAGTATGAAAAAATACATTATTAGTATATTAGTATATCCCATGTAATTTGTATAGGGCTATTAGTATATCGCTATTAACCTACTTCGTGTTGAATTTTCATCGATGTTAAGCCTAACAAAATTTTTATAAAATAATAATTGTCACTATTGTATTGTTAAAAATGGTTTCTTTATTTTCCACAAAATAAAGACAAAATAAAAAATTAAGCATGGTTTAAATACTGGCCTCCCTTTCATGATCGAGCCAGTGTTGCCAGCTAAAACACACAAAAATTTAACAAAAATAATAATAAAGTAGCCAAGACATAGCCAAATATTGTAGCGCCATATCACTAGTGGACATTTGAATTTGCCGACTAGAACGCGGTCGGTTAACCGATGTGACGGTTAATCGGGGGTCGGAAAATCGATGCTCTACTGTAATAGTGAGAAAATTTGTGGTAGAAAAACTAATATTGTGGCAGTAGCCACAATATTAGTTTTGTAGCATAAAAAAAATGTAGCAGTGTCTCAGAAAAGCCTATAGACATTAACTGGGAAAATTTGCCAACATGAGAATCTTGTGTTTTAAAAGTTAACTTGAAATGTTTACTTTGTTACTGATCAGTTCAGTCACTTGTTGTCCCACTTATATGATTACGTGCTTGCAATAAGAACAAGTCAGTCTCATTTACTGAACCACAGTTTGAATTTTCATGAAAAACTGAAACTGAAACTGAACTTTAAAAGAACCAAACCAGAAAATCTGTTTTTATTTCAACACTATTCAATGGATAAAATTTTGTGTAGACTCAAATTAAAATGAAATATTCACTTGTAACCTTAACCTGATGTAGAGTTTCTCTGAAGTCATGAAATAAAAATGCAGAATTTGATATAAATTAATTCAATAAATATCTGAATAAAAAAAAACTCTATTGGCAAATTGTATCCTATAACTGGAAATTCTTAATTCTCATTCATTCCCAACAGAACATTTCATAAACAATGCTATCACTTGATCAATTTATAAATGAGCAGGCAATGGTAGTTGTTTTTGATACAGAACATTATTTGAAAATTATATTGATATTAGATATATATATTCTTGAATTCCTAATATATTTAAGATATAATTCAGAATTCAAGATTTGGATTTCTGTACAATATATATATATAAATAATTATCTGCCCAAGACCAGAAATTGGCATGATCCATGCTAAAATGTTCAAGTATATCAAACATTGTGAAGCCCAGTATGTATATAGAAACACAACCAAACAATTGTCTTAAATAATCGAGCTATAACTCTGCTAATTTAATGATTAATATTACATAATTTGCTAAAGCGAGGTAGATGTTAGAACATAATTTAAAACCATCTGGAAGAAAAGAACTGACCCGGGGTGGAGCTTGAAACCGCAAGAGGTTGCAGGTTCAAGTCCTGTGCGGTGTGCACGTCAGTTGCGCCACCTGGACCCCAAGCAAGCCTTCTAAATTATTTAATAAATTATTAAGATTATAATTACTAATTTAGTTACGAGATGGTGCCTAATGTCTACCTCTAGCAACAAATTACTTAATCATTAAATTAGCAGAGTTATAGCTTGATTATTTAAGGCAATCGTTTAGTTATGTTTCTAAAATGTCCAAATAATTATTTAATAATGATACAGTAACCAAATAATTATTTAACATATTTAATAATTAAACACACCAATAAGCATTTTGCAGCTTTAATGCATAACAAATTATTAAAATAATATGATTATAAAAAATTGATACATAAGATGCAAGTACAGTACATTTCTGTAAAATCTAATTCTAAACAGTTAATACTTTGTTATATTGGAATTGATAAATAGTGTATTAATTAGAAAAAGAGGAAAGTCTATGCATTTTATTTATGGAGTTTTAGATTATTTAATCCCATTAATCACAGATTCAAAAGTGAAGTCTATAAAATTCCTCCACAATTTTTATAAGAGGAAGTTGAAAGTTTTAGAATTACCATATTTTATGATACGTAAGATGCCACTTTTGTATAAAAAAATTACCCCCTGTGTAATTGTTATCTCCTATAGGCTAATAAATTTCCCAAATTGCCTTCAGTAAGCTAAGGTAACTTCTATCCAGCCAACTCTTGAATAAAAATGTTATTGGTTAATTAAACATATTGTTATTATTATTATTAGTTATAGCTACAGCAACTTTTGCATGTATTCACATAGAATATTTTAAAGTCCTCTTTTTCCCTGATAAATAAATGTGTGCATTCTAATTTTATTTTATTTTTTTACACTAGAATACAGTAAATAAAAATTTTGGAAATCAAGTATCATAGGAGTAGGATGGCTTAAATTAAATACACTAAATATTTTTTCCTGAATATTCTGTACTGAAATGGCAGTGCATCTTGTATGCTATAAAATATTGTAATTACAAAATTAGTGAGATTATTGAAATCTAAATATTCAAACATAAAATCAGAAATTTTAGTTAGTAGAAAACTGAGTAAATTTTATCAGATTATAAAAGATTCATCATATCTGTAGGATAAATAATGTTGGGTTGATAATGATAATATTAATAATAAGCACAGAGCCCAAATGGTTAGGAGCTGAAAGTTGAAATTTCGTACACAGTTAGGGTACGTCATGAGAACGTACACTAAGAAGGGATTTTTCGAAATTCCCCTGCGGGGGAGAGGGAAAGGATTAAGGCTTACCGTGAAGAACACGGCTTCTATTATACTATTTTAGATGCAGTTTTTTGCATTTTTGATGCGTTTTAATAGGGTATGCCATGAGAATGCACATTAAGAAGGGATTTTTCAAAATTCCCACTGCAGGGGGGGGAGACGAGAGAGTTAAGGATTACCTCGAAGAACTTGGCTTCAACTTTACTGTTTTAGACGTCTTTTTTGCATTTATGCAGGAAATCAAACATATTTTTAGACCTTTCTAAAAATTCTCAATGATATTTAGTGTTCCATCTTATATAAAGTTGACACAGGGAATGCATGCACATAAGTTTGCTTTATTCAAACTGTCTTAATGTTTAATTTTATATTTATGAATAATTCAGGAAGATCCATCTTATTTTTTGAATTTAGTAAACCTGAAGAAGAACTCAGAAGGGGTAACGAAATTATTTGATTTGTTATTCATCATTTAGTGGTACTATCCACCAGTTAGTGGTTGCTGTGAATCTTAATTATCGTTATCCCAGTGTGATAAGCAGATATCTAAAAATTTTCTAATTAGTCTTGGAAGAAGGGGGACCTAATTCTTGCACTTGATGAAAATGGGTAAGATCGGCTATAATCTAATAATCTTAATCTTTGCTATTGTTACTTTTTGTCTAAGCAACACTGGGGCTCATCTGCTCGTACTTAACATAATCCTGGCTCTATTCTTATATTACTTTCTTTACATACAAATAGTTGATTGAACAGAAGTACCAAATTATTGTAGTTTAGTTGAAAAATTGCAAGATTTAATGCTTAAAATTTTGGATGTAAATGCTAATTTTTGAAAACAATTTTAAATTATAATACACTAGTTTTGTCAAATTGCTATTGAAAAAAAAATATATATATATATATATTGATAACTTCAAAAATGTTGTGTTTTTAATTGCATAATTATTCTATTTTAAATAACTGAAATGTTTAATCTGTATTGTAGAAGTGAATGAGTTTAAATTGCAAAACTATAAAATGTGAGAAAAAAATTTGAAAATAGTTTTGTACCTATGAGGGCAGTTTTTGTTTCAACCTCCGATAGTCCATAAAACAAAGACAAGTGTAAATAACAAAATGAATTTATTACCAAAAGTTAGGTATAAACATGGTTACTTTTCGACATAATCACCATGAAGAATGAGGCACATCGTCATATCTGTGGCTAAGCTTTGCAATCCCCTCTTTATAGAATGTTGCTACCAGTGACTTGAGATGGGCTTTAACATTGTTTTAAGACTGTCAATAGTCTCGAACCTCTGCCCTCCTAGCCACCTTTTTAGTTCAGGGAAGAGATTGAAGTCACTTGGCGCTAAATCAGAGCTGTACGCCAGATGTTCAAAAAGTTTCCATTGAAATTGCTGAAGAAGCAGTTAGGTTACAGCAGCACTGTGAGCTCGGGAATTGTCATGAATCAGAATAATTCCAGAAGTCAACATGCTTCTTTTTGTTCTGAATGACTCTCCACAGTCATCGTAAAATCTTGCAATAAACAGTTGTATTAATTGTAGTTCCCAGTTCCATAAACTGAACAAGCAACACACCTTTTTGGTCCCAAAACACAGTAACCATAACCTTCCTGTTGTTGAAGGTTTGTTTGAACTTTTTCGAATTGTTTGGTATGTTTGAGTGCATCCATTGTCGCGACTGTTGTTTTGTTTTGGGGGTGACATAGTGAAGCCAAGTCTCATCTCCAGTCACAATTGATGTCAAAAAATCATCACCTTCAGTCTCATAATGGGTGAAAAATGTCAGTGATGCTGTCATTTGGCAACTTTTGTGGTGATCAGATATCATCTTTGGAAACCCATCAAGCACACAGTATTTTGAAGCAAAGGTGATCTGTTATGATCCTGTAAACAGATAATCTTGAAATTTCAGGAAATCCCGCACACAACTCACTTACGGTAAACCTCCTTTTTTCTGAACCACTTTGTCAACTTGTTGAACAATGTCTTCTGTTGCAACAGACTTGCGTCCTTGTCTCTCTTCATCATAAACAGTGGTTCAGCCTTCTTTAAATTTCCTACACCATCACATAAAGTTTTCACCATATATATCCAGCTCATTCTTTGATGAATTTCCACAGCACTATTCCTTTCTGCTTGAAGAAATCTAATTACACTATGACACTTGCACTTAGTGAGAAAGTCAATTGTAGCAGCCATGTTTACATGCCTGCAATTAAGCTCACAATGGCAAAATGACATTGGAACTGGCAGTGGCTATAGTGGAGGAAATGCGCAATCACCCTCCGCACATACCTGCCTGCCTTCATTCAATTGGCTGTTTACCTGCACGATCAGAGGTTGAAACGAAAACTGCCTACATAAATTTGAATGGAGAAATGTAATACAATTTGATGAAGACGATTTGTTAAAAAAAAAAAAAACAGTTCAGAGTTAAGATAATCTGTTGATATTTCTGAAAACTGAAAAACAACTAAGGTTAACCAAGTAATAACATTGAATTTAACTAAAATACATGTTGAGAAACACTTAATATATATATGTATAATTTTATCATTTATTAGATAGATGTATTGTTTTATGTAGTTGGAATTAAATACCTAAATAAAATAGAATCATAAAGAAGTAAAAAACTTTAAACTTTTATTGTAGCCTTTAGTTCTGTAGAACTTTGGAGAGCTTTATCCTATTTTGAACTAATTTTGTAATATTTTGCTTATTTAAAAAAATTAATTCATAATTGATCTATGCTATTTTTATAACTTTGCTTTTAATATTTAAAAATCTTCCATTATTATATAATTTATATAAAACAATTAAAATTTAGTAGATTGAACTTCAGTTGACATAATCAATATTAATATTGTGTTTGCATTTTTGAATAATTAATTAATATAATATTATATAAACCATATTAACACTTTCCCTTGCGATAACCATCTAACTTCTGTATGGAAAAGAAGAGATTTTTTATTTTCGTCCATTTCATCATATAGTTTAGCAAACAGCCTGTTCTGTAATGATTGGCTTTTAATAAAATTAACCAACTTTACAACTTCACAAAGAATTTGATTGAGATTTTCTGGCATATTTTTTGTGACAAGAGCGTGTCTGTGAAGGAAGCAGTGCATCCATTCCACTCTTGGTATAATAAGACAATCTCTTAACATTTTCATTAATTCACTGTTCTTTCCTGTTATTACCTTTGCACCATCACTACATACTGCAATACATTTTGTCCAATCTATGTTAGTATAGTTTCTTGTAGCTTCATAAAACACATCAAAAAGACATTGTCCTGTTGCATGACCTGGTACTGTTTTGCAAAACAACATATTTTCTTTGAGTGATGTGTCCCTATCGCATTCATACCTCACAAAACATAACTGAGACATGTTTGCTACATCTGTTGATTCATCAAATTGAATACTAAAAAATTCACTTGAACTCACTTGCTGAATTATCTGATTGTGAACATCAGCAGCCATGTCATCGATTTGCCCTGATATTGTGTCGTCAGAAAGCGGAATGTTTTTCAATATTTTTGCTTCTTCCACACCTATTAAAACAGTGATCATATCAACTGCAGCAGGCAATATAAGGTTTTTGGCGATTGTATGAGGTTTGGACATCTTAGCTACTCTTAATGCTACGAGATAAGATGCTTCAAGTACACTTTTATCAGTATGACTTAAGTTATAAATAGAAGTTTGTTGATTTCTCAAAGTATGTAATTTTCTTTTGAAAAATTCCAAAGGTTTGTTTTTATGAGCCGGATGTTTAGTTTCCAAGTGTTGAACTAATTTTGATGGCTTCATGCTTTCATTGGAGAGAACTTGAGAGCAAACAACGCATTGTGGCTTTCCATCCAATGAGGCGAAACTATAATTTAAATAACTGTCATTATACAACCTTGTCTTTTTACCAACTGATTCACTGGATGTAAATGGCTCACTTCGTTTTTTCACAAATTTATCCATTTTGCATTAGAAATTAAAAAAAAAACAATTCAGTTTTACAGTTGACTACACACTAAAATAAAAGCACCAGATGCACACTTCACATTCTAAACTTAACTGAAGTGGTGGAATCACCAGTGCCTCTTTTTATAGTGACAGCATGACTTGTTCAAATGCATCCATATGCATGTTCAAACATGCTCTCACAGAGAGTATTATAGGAGATCAAATTACAAAGAGCACGTACATATCAAGTTAGAACTTGTAAATTGCTCATGTATGTACACATCATACATGCACGTTCATACCCATCACTATAAACGCAACAACATAAAATAATAGGAATAGTTGTATTACATTTTTTATACTGTCGGCATTTTCTTAATGTATAAAATTAGTGCAATGTGATTATATAATATTTTTAAAAATTTACATTTATAATTACAGTCAAAATTCAATTATAATAGTAAGGCTTACTGTTATTATTCCTTTGGGTGGGAGGTCACAAAATATTAATTTTATTTATATTTACTATTTGGGGTCGTGGAGCTAAGAAGGTTGAGAATCACTGACTAAATGTGTCATTTGTTGCAAATGACAATATCACCAGATCATTCTCAAACAAAGTTTTGTATGTATCTCAATTATTTGTATTTATGTCATTAATTCTTACTGTTTAAACTATTTTAGTTTAGTACTGCACACAACTGAATATCAATTTCAGATGTGAACAAAGGATAACACTAATACCAAAGTTTGACTACATAATAACAAAATTAGTATTTTGATTTTTGTTTATTTCTTAATCATTTACTTGTTTAAATAAATTTAAAAAAATATTTTGTAGAATAATTTTGAAAGAACTCATTCAACTTTAAAAGTAATAAAATCATAATAGTGCATAAAGATCAATAACTAACATTTACTTTTTATGGAAATTGATTTTGAAAATGTTTTAGACTTTATTAATTACATAAATTGAAAAATAAATATTAGTTATAATTACAAATACCTTACACATTAAGTAAATACACATTCGAAAACCTTTTGATGATTAAAAAAATATTATCATAAAACAAATTTACAATTTAATCATTACATCTGTAAATAATTTAGACAATTATTTTAAAAAGTTCTATAAATAAATGAATCATTTCAATAATTAATTTTATATCTTTAATTTTTACTTAAAAGTGTTTAATTAATCTTCCAAGAACAATTTACTGTACTTACAGAAAATTAGTTTCTTTTTAAAATAAATTATTCTGTTTTAAACAACTTAAATATTTTTTTATTTATATCAATATTTTGAAGAAAAACTAAATTAAAAGATAACATTCAATTTCATCTAACATTTTATTTTATGCATTTATTGAAAGTTTTTAATATTATATTTATTTCCATTTGAAATTCAATATGAAAAGTATTATTATGCTTATATGAAGTGTAAATAAAGGCTTAAAACCGATAATTCTGATAAATGTATACAAAAAAATTAATTAAATTTATTATTTCAACTTGTTATATTTTCAAAATATTGCATTAAATAAAAATTTTTTCTTATTAGTGACATAAATATTTTAATTAAAACATTACATTACACAATTTAATTACATATAAACCAAGCCCACAGTAATAAACAAATGATAATAAATATATATTTATAGCCTGATTAAAAATCTGGCAATATTGCTTATTTATTATTATATAATTTAATTTTATTTAAAACTATGTAAAATAATAAATTTATTATAAATTTCAAGAAAAAAACTTTTAAACATTAATTACCTGAAATAAAATAATAAGGATGGGAGATATAGCTTTACATGATACTGAATAAAGTTATGACATATATGATTTAAAAGAAAAGGTACTTCCTGAAAAGAAAAAAAATTAATATTGAACTTTAGTACGTAACATTTCTTATTATAAATTATATATATTATAATATTTAATAGACAATTTAATTACAAAAATTAATTACGAAATAAAAAGTTTATACCTCTAAAAAATTATATATGAAGTTTAATAAAAATCAAGTTTGTATTTGTAAATTATACATACATTATATTATGAAAAATTTGTATACATTCATTAATCCAAAAGTATTGTATGGATTAATGTTCAGATTAACATGATTACAAATATAATAAAAGAGATCGAGAAATATTATAGACAAGTATGAATATATTTTTAAAAATCTATAATTATTTTTGGCTGAAATATTTAGCAGTAGAATGAACAAAAGTGCTTCGAATTAACGAGCATTCTCTGTACATTTAATTCAGTTTTAATTTTGCCATTGCATACAACAAATAAATAAAACACATTTCTCATTAGAATTAATAGTAATAAATTCATCAGCATCATCATCAACCTCATCTACATGTTTGTTAAGCTTTCAATTCATCAAGTTTTCTAATTATATTTTCATCAAGTGTATTTTGCTATTGCTTAATTGGGTTACTCTTCACAGGACACTTATGAATTTAGTTATTATTAGAAAAATTCTTTATATATATTCATTTATGAATTTTCTGATTATCAATACATTGAATTTTAAAGAATACATTTAAATTAAAACTGAACACAATTCAAAAATGATTATCAATTTTTTTTTTTAATAAATGTTAGCAAAGCCATATTAATATAACTCATTATATATACTTCATTAACTAGAAAATGATACCAATATTCAACTAATGATTTTGGCATTTCTAAAAACAATAACGACTTTTATATTCAAATTTCAGTTTTTAATTAAATTACAAAAAAAATATGCCATTAACATATATTAAATCAATTACACACTGAAAAAAATTTATTAAAAAAATATTAATTAGAAAACAGAAGCAGTTTCAATGAAAAAACAGTCATTTAAAGTTAGGAGTTAGGCAGTAAATCAAGCATAGAATTCTTTGTAGAAAATAGAGAACTCTGTTCAAATAAAGAATTAATTAATTCTGTTATCTTAAATATTACATTCCATTTAATCAATAACTAAGATAATTAAAATATATTAATATTGCATTTACTATATTTTAATTAGCCATATTTTTTTTAACCACTGCAAAAAAATATTTAATATAATATTAAATTTCAGTTAATCTAATTAAAAATTACTTTATTTATTTATCCAATTTTTACAGATTCAATATCATAATACTCCATTTAAATATTAATATATTTAGCAAATTTAAATTTGTTAAACATTAATATTTAAATATATTATTCTAATTACTTAAATTTACTGATTAGAACATTGTTTTTGTTTTCTTTCTTTTTTTTAAATGAAATAAAATAAATAAATCCTTAATCATTATCACAACATTCTTTTAAAGGTTTACACGAAATTAAGCAGAAAATCCCAAAATATTTGTTTTAATATTTGTTAATCACAGATTTTCACAATTAAATAAAATTAATTAAACATGTGTTCGTATATAATCTGTTTATTAAAATTAACGTTCCATTTTAGATGATTTCTAAGCCATTTAAAAGCTAAATTTTATGACAATTGTTAATGGAATTTGAAGTAAATTGAATACGAAAAAAAACATTACATTTTAAAAAATATTTTAATTATAAAAAAAGAAAGTATATAAATGAACGACAAGTGATGTAAAGAAGAAAAATAAACTGAAATGCATCCGGGTACCGTCATCCTTCGGCTCCCAATCGATAAGTTCGTTTTTTCCTAGGCCAAATGTGTTATCAATCGATAGGTAACGTTTGTTGGCCCTTTCTACTCGTTCATTCCGTGTAAATTGTCCGGAATTCAATTTTTGATAAGAGGTGGATTTAATTAACACTTACAACGAGCGTTTTGTCGCATCCCCCCTTTTAAATCTGTTTATACCTAATTGTTAAAAACATTGGGGAGTAAAATATTTGAAATTTTTGACACGAAACTGTTTTGAAATTAATAAATATCCGCTTGATTGAAAAATAAATATTCTGTTGGCAATTGACGTAAAGTTAATGTAAAAATTTTAATAATTAATACATTAGATAAAATTAATTAGTATAATTAGTACATTTAAAATATTTAAATAGTGAACATAATCTACGAGTAAAGAATAATTTCAATATGATATTTAATACATACATACGTATGTGTAAAGCATGTATCAAGTTATAAATTTACATGAAAATATCTTAATTCTACGTGTATTGTTAAATTGATAAAAGAATTTAATAACATTTATTGAACTAAATTTTAATGGCAAACGGATATTTTCTTATACTTAAAAATTATAATGTATATTTTTCAACATTTTTTACCAATAATAAAATTTTATTTTCGATTTTGATATATATTTTAAAACGTTTTGCTGCATAAAATCCGTTATTAAATCATCATCACAAATAATGTAAAATACATAAGGGTAAAATTCGCAAAAATTATTAATATTTGATTGCAATAAAAACCTGGCATACAATACTACAAATTATCACATCTGTAAGACTTTGCATATAATTATTGATAATATTCTAACACTTTTTTCCCCCTTAAATATCGCTTCTAGTTTAACGAGTAAGTGTGAAAAAGGCGGGGAATATGTAGCAATTAAATGAAACATTTCACCTGAAATTTAATACGAAGGAGACTATATACACTATTTAACCAAGTCTTATTTCTTTCCCTTAGTCTGAGCGATTTTGCAGGGATACAAATATAATAAATCTTTCCAAAAATAGTTAAACTGCAAGAAAATTGCAAAGTTAAAAAGTATACTGTATATATTTTAGCTAATCTTTTATTTTTGTTCTAACAATAAGAGCAACAAACATTATTTCAATATCGTAAACAGTTTATTTTGTCAAGATTAAAATAAACATTAATAAATAAAGCCTAATTTTAAAATTACGTTATTGTTACGTAACAGAAACATCGTAAATGTTTCACTTTCAACAATTTAATAATAATAAACCGTACAAAAAAGTAATTAATTTCAAGACTATAAATTATACAGGCCTACACAGAAAATTTTTCACTTTTATTATTTAATTTTAATTACTGGAAAATACATTAAAAAAAACTTTTAAAAAAATAAGAAAATTTTTGCCAGGAAAAAAAAAACTCATCACAAGGATAAAACCAAATTAAATTCCTCTTAATTTTTTAAAATTATATATTTAATTGAATAATTGCATAGAGTAATTTAAATTAATAATAAAAAAATTGTCTTTTATTTTTAAATTTTAAATTGCTTCTTGTCTATTTTTTACTAACTGTAAAAAAAAATTTGAAAATTTTAATATAATGTATGTATTTTTTTAAGATCTTAAGTACTGGAGAGAGGCTTAAAAGGCTTGAAATATATATTGGAGAATAAAAATAAAGAGAAATAGAATGAAATTTTGGGTAATTGTTCTGTCTCAGGTTTAATAAGTGTGTATGTATGATGTATGATTTCGGAAATGTAGGATTTAATACTATTAAAAAATTGTGTTAAAAATGAACTTTTTTAAAATCAATGTAACATTGTCATTTGTTATCCATTGTGTATAATTTGAATTAAAAGAATATTTACGTAATAATAAATAGCATTAGTCACAGGTTTATTTAAAAACGTGTAATCAAGAAATTTTTTAAAAAAAGAGTTGAGTCACGTGTATAAGTATATAATTCGAAGACCATCTCAAACTCAATGTAACGAATTATATATGGATAAACCACACAGATTTAACGTAGAATGTAGAATGTTTGGGGTTATTTTAAAAAAATTTGAGTTATTTTATTGAGAGTATTGAGGTAAAGCGAACAATTTTCTTAAGCCTAACATGGAAACTAGCTAAGCCTGCATTTAGGCTTAACTCCCTAAGCCTAACGAGCGAATGGTTAGAGGAAGGGGAAAATCGAGAATGAAGAGTGAAGATCGAGGTTTGGAGTGGGAACGTCTTCAAACAGCTGATTTTGTCCACAATATGAATAGGAAGAGGAATGGCCCATGCGTAGTGTATCGAAGCCTAAAGCAATACTGAGCAAGCCCTAACGCATTTGCGTCTGCGCCAAAAATGCCCTTTTCCGTTTGCAGAAGATCGTCGGTTGAGTGCCGGACGAAGACTCGGCGTTAGATCGATGCTACCTGCACGCTGGTTAGTGAATTTTAAGTTAATAACGGACGATTCGTTCATATTTTACCTATTAATTTAACACGAATTGATAAAATAACCCGTCCATTTGACTCAAATTGGTCAAATCAATGCGGGAATCATCATGAAATGGCGTTTATTTAGTCGCCATTTTGCGTCTGCGCGGTAGCATTACAGCTGGATATTTCTAACTAACGAAAACGATATATAACATAGGAAACTGCCTGTTTTATCCGTCTCAACCTGTCTAATTATGTACTCGTAATATTAGTCGGATATTATTTTTTTATATACTTACCGAAATCGGTTAGAAATCCGTTGAAAATTGTCTTCAGTGCCATGCGCGATAGAAGACTAAAATGGAGATGTACTGAGCAAGCAGCCGAACATCGAGACGATGATCAGAATGGCGCGTGACGGAGGTGACGTCACGCCCTCTGCTGGCTGACGTCATCGATGGTTTGAATTCTTTCGCTGAAGGAAAAAAGATATTCGTATAATTTGCGAAAATCGAAATAGTTTTTTTTTTTTTGTTTACACTTCTCGTCACTTTATCAATGTATAACCTATAATTGCATTTTGTTTAATGTATCCAACAGCCATTAGACTGAACTACGCAAATATTTAGTTTGCAATGGATTATTTCATTGATCCTTGACATTTTTACGAAGAAAATGAAAATGAAAACTTCATTTAAATATAGCTGAAATGCCTTTTTTTTTTTTTTCCTTTTTCCTCCATGTTTTAAATAAATGAAGGAAAAATCATTTACAAAATTCTCTTCAATTACACTTACATTATGAATTATTTAAGAAAAGATACATATTTACGGTAAATACATAAACTAGAAACATGTGGACGTCTTTCTTGTTGAGAAGTATAAATTAAATAAAAGATCTGCGGCTTTATTCGCAATACAAAACACTAAAAAGTTTCGAATGAGCACTTTCTCGTTTTCGTGAAGAAGCCGTAAATAAAAAAGGAAAAAGTGCTTGTTTTAAACTTTTGTGTCTTTAAAACTGTGAATCTTTAAATACATAAACTCATAAAACATTAAATTAATCAGTTCATTTTTCTCTTGTGTAAAGAAAGACTACAGAATTAGAAAATGTGAAAGTCATTATTTTTAATTTCTTAGTCATTTGCAGAACTTTCTAGGTCTATCGGCGGAATAAAAATAAGCTTGAAATGTAAATTTTAGTAAATGACTTCCATGCCCATCTGTACAACAAAGAACTACTTTTTTGAATCATTTTTCTGTTTTTTTTTTCTGAGCAGATGTTTAGTATATGCACTAGAATTTATATTATGTGGTTTGTTTATTGTTGTGAACATAAATCAATTGTCACAGTCAGGATTGTTTAATTATAAGTGTCTAAATAAACAGGCATGGTTATTTTTTTTAGTTAGGAAAATAGATATTTTTTCCAAAAAAATAGTGTTTTTGATATTTTTCAATGACACGTTTATTAATTTAAAATCAAAATTTTCAGCATGAATACACATGTATACATTTTTCTATATTTAAGTAAACATTTAATAGAAATTTATTAAAATTTTTACATGAATATAAAGATATATTGATGAAAAATACATTAAATTAGAGTAAAAATTCGAGATTTTCTGAACAATTCTGTTACTATGGTTTTCAATCAGAAGGTAGACATTTCTCAAAGTTAATTGTGATAAATGTTAATACTTCTGTTATATTGAAGAATGATTTGTATGGATGCATTATGTAATCTTGTTGAAGACTACAAAGATTTTAGTCTAGTGTTTCTTAATGTAGCTTGACCCCATTCAAAAAATTGTTAATAACAATTTTTATATAAAATCAAAGTTTTAATTAAGTAAAAGTTCTAAAGATATATGTTGTTATGAAATTAACATTATATTTACCATAGATGTATAGTTTCAAAAACAGTATTTAATATGTAATGTAAATCTAAATGTAAAGAACACTTAATCTGAATTTAAAAAATAAAACCTACTACTGTATTTATTTTAAAAAAAAAGTCATCAAAATTCAGTTATGTAAATTAATAATTTAGTGGTTTATTTTAATTACAATAAATATCCAATAATACAATAAAGAAATGAACCGAGTTCATAAAGACCTTTCTTATATATTTTTTGTACAAAGAAAATATTATTTAGACTGCATATTATTTTACATTCGATTCAATGTACGAAAGTTAAATTTGTAACATCTGGTGTATTACAACATTCCTGGTTGTAAATATCTAATATTTTTTTAAATGTAATTAATAATCTTCATGGCTTTATTCAACAATTTTTAAATAAGGGATAGATAATTTTTTTTAATATCTATGAAGAATCTGTGAATACTGTTGCATTTTGATTTTTGATCAGCTGAAAATTCTTTTCATTAATTGAGAAATGCCAATTTTTTTCCTTAATTTTCAATTAATCTACATTATGAATAATTGTTTTTCTTTAGTTTTTGCCTGTTAATTAATAAATCTATTATTTTTAAGGAAGTGTGTTTCTTTCCTTAGTTTAAGTTTAATACTTATTAGTCATTATTAAATATATTTACAGCAAAACAATTTTATATATATATATTTTTAAATCTATTATTACATTGTTTAAATTAATAATTTTATATAAATTTAAGTATTGAAACAAGCAGTAATTTGATATGGTTCAACTACTTAAGTTAAAATCTTTAATATCCAGTGTAAAGTTTACACAAGAATAAATGTTTTTGGCTGAGTTAATTAGCCATCATCAGGTTCCTGTATTTTGATTAGAATTTGATGATGGCTAATTAAGTTAGCCAAAAATGTCTGTTCTTGTATAATTTTTACACTGGATATCAAAGATTTAAGTTTGTGTGTTATTTGAGAATTTATCATTAATTAAAATATGATTTTATTTTTACTTTTATTTATTTGTTAAGCATATTGCAACATATTTTTGTTTCTACAGGTTTTTTTTAAACAACAATTCTTACTAAAATCTAAGAAACAAACATTTATGAATTTAAGAACACATGTTTATGAAACAAACTGAAAATATTTATGTTATTAATTAATAAATTTGGTAGATAGAAATGCATGGATGGTGATGAGATATTTTTATGGTATTCATGGTTCAGTTTTGTTCATCTGTATTTATGCATAAATCTAACATTTGACTCTGATCTATTGAACAAAAAAAAAAAACAGTACCATAAATTCTACCACCAATATAAGTTCATTCTAGTTAATAACATATACATACAGCCCAATACACTTCATTAATCAAATGAACAACCAGATTCTTACCATCTACTCTAACCAAATTGCTTAATACAGTATCTTATTAAGTAATTAGCCTTAGTAGAGCCCGATAAGAATCTGAATGAATCTGGCTATTTGATTCATTCTAGTTAGTTTATTATTAAAATGTTGACATAGCTCATAGAAAACTTTTTATATGCAAAAACAATTAATTTTATATTGATAATTATCCTTTCTTTTAAAATTTATAGAAAATTATTTTATGAAAATTTAAATTCAGTATCCTAAATCAAGCAAAACAAATAGCTATAATATTTCTATATTTTTAAAATTCAACTTACAGAATAATTTGCATGATTATTTTATTTTCAGACAGAAGTTAAATATTTTGATTTTATATTTAAAATTTTTTGTAAATTTTATTAGTATTAAAATAAATTTAAAATAATAATCTAGGTTCATTATTCATTAATAAGGTATGAGGTTTTTGAGTAGCTCATTTTCAAAAACCAAAACAAATAGTAAATGCAAGAATTATAGAATCACAACTGTTTCGTTTTAGAATTTAAATTTTGAATTTTTAATAGAAAAGATACATGTATTTTTAAAATAATTTTATTTGAAATTAAAATTGCTGATCCATACCTATAAATCAGCAGTAAAAATTATAATAAGTTTTAATATATATATATGGGTTAATAATAAGAGAAAGGGATATGGATAATCAAAAATATAAATAACAAAAAACAAATGTTAGGGAAATTCATGTTCAAAAGGAAGCTGTTGTTGCAGAAGCAATGCTATAATTAATATAAAGTTTTATCTTCACTATTCACTTCTAATTGATTATTTTTAAAATATATTACTATATACTATTCTGTTGTTTTTCATTATATATATGTATATGAGTTTATTAAAAAGTAAATAATATAAAATGTTATTTTAATTGCCCAATCAAATGTAAATATTATCTTTAATTATTTATTTTCTTAATAATCAAAAATAATATAAGGATAAAGTGATTATAAAAAAGACTTGGTAAAATGAATTTTTTTTTAATTTGTTGATAAAATTGAGAAAATAATTTTTAATGTGATATTTGGTGTCTATATAACTCATTATATATTAGATTATACTGTATAATGTTTAAAACAATTTCATTCACTGTTCAGGAATAAACTTTGTATTTTATGTAAATATAGAAATGTGAACTCTTAACAATAATTATATTTATTTTTAGAATAATTCTAAATTGGCCAAAATGCAGCTTTATCACTTGGGATATTAATATAGAAAATTTGTGTTAGACTATAAGTATAGATATATTCTCTAACTGTAGATGTTGCATTTCAGACATGTTATTCATGGCTTGAAATTTATCGATATCTTTAAATTCTAAATCCAAATAACAAATTTGTTTTGTGAATAACATAACCCATTTTTTGTATGTTAAAAAGAAAAGTGTTTGTTTTTATTTAATTGATCTGTATTAGAACCAAATATCTAGACTATTTTTTGAAATTGGTTCATCAGTGACCAAGTGGAAAAACCACTGAAGACAGATTCACGCATCATCAGCAGCCGCGTGGAGTTTTCTGGATTTTCTTCAGATTTCTAATATTTGAATAGGAGCCAGTTTCCCATAGAAAGTACTCCTGGGAGGCATTCCTCCTTGGCAGATTGCCCATGAGTTGCATTGCCTTATCGAATAAATCCCACAATTTTATGAAATTAAGTGACTTCAGATTTGCTATGATAGCACTCTATGATTCATCTGTGAATTTTAGAGTATATTAATTATTATAATATATTTTTTAACTTAGCATATTTTACAGCATATAAGACACAAATTTTGTTTAAAAAAAAGGCTTAAAAAGTCATCATACATTTTATATGTGAAGTAGCAACCTTCATAAGTTAATGAATTCTCCAGACTTTAATAGGAAACCTTTACTTAACCCAATGCTTCAATAAATATTGTTATTATTTAAATTAAACATAATTATTATGATTTATTTTTGTTATTACCAGGCAGCTTTTGCTTGTATTCATGTAAAATGACTTCTTTTAAACTTCTGTTTTTCCCTGATGATTAAAAGTATGCATTCTAATTTTACTTTTTTAAACCTGAACACAGTTGAAAAAAAATTAGTGCCAAGTGCCAAAGGTTGGCAGGATTGCCTAAATACATTTTCTTTTTTCCTAAATGTTCTGTGCTGAACTGGATGTGCATCTTATATACACATGCTGTAAAATATGGTATTTTCTAATAATCTATATTGATTTTCTGATACATTATGATGTTATATTTGATTTCATTTTATCTTGTATGACATAAATTAATGTGAATATAAAGTTTACAATGGAGTGCCAAAACAAACGCATTATATTTGTAGCATTTAGATTTATTTGCAACACTGTTCAATTTAAAATGAAGAATGATCTAATAAATTTAAGAAAAATCTTATCAATAATTTATCAAGTTATTAAATTCACTATATGAATGATTTATAAAACCTAAAATATTATATGGATTTATAAATCATATGGGTCATATTACATAATGTCTGCTTTTACAAATTATTCTGCTTAATTGGTGGTAATTAGAATAAAAAAAAATATATTAAGTGAAATATCAAACAAAAATTTAATAGTTTTTTTATTTCAAAAAATTTAAATGTTTATCAGTAATTCATTTTATATCATTGTACCATATTTGCATTTGATTTAAATCATTTATTTAAATTAAGATAAATAATACATAAGTAGAAGATCAATTTTACTTTCAAATAAGATGACAGTGGTTTTTTTTAATAAATCAAACAAAACAGGTAATTATTTTAACTTTTTTGCTAAAATTGAAGTTGACTAAATAGAGGAGGAAAATTTTCAAACACCCACTCTTAATGATGATTAATTAATAGATTCCATGTTAAGGTTAAATTTTGAATGTAATTATTATGTAAATAAAAGAATATTTAAATTAATTTAAAAATTAATTTCAAAATGATAATTTTGAAATTAAAAAAAAATATCTTTATTTGCCTTTCTAATGCAAAGCAGTTGATATACTACAATAGTATATAATGGGCTAAAACAATTAGCCTATTTAATCTATTTTTTAGCTTATGAAATTCTTATAATCATTAGCAAATTCAGATAAATGAGTCTATATGCTTTTGTTCTACTATTCCTTTACTCAAACTGATTTATTTTGATTTTAATTATTGTATTCTGTTACTTTATATAAGGATAAAATCATTTCTCTTTTCCAAATATTCAAATTAATTTTTTACCATTATGTTGAATGCATTACATCAAATACATATTGCATTTTAATCATATTACTCCATGTCTTTAAACTTACCAATATCTTCATAATTCCTGTTATTCATAAATACCCTGATTTATTTTTTTTCTATAAATGTGTTTTATAAAAAGAAAGGTGTTTGTTTTATTTATTGATCTGTATTAGAAGCAGATATCTAGTTTCTGTATTTTTGAAATTAGTCAACAAATTTTCTGTGACAATATTCTGTGATTCATTAGTGAAGTGTAGAGTATATCAATTGTTTTTGTATAAAAGATCTATTTTCAGGCTATTTGGATTCCATATAACATACAAGAAATAAATACAGTATGTTTAAACTAAATATTCTGATTATATCACATTCCTGTAGTGCTATTATACAATAAGTAAATAGAAGCATTCTTAAATGGCAAAATTTGTTTTTTTATATATAAGTAAATTTATAACACCAAACTTTTCTGAAAAAGACATTCAGATTTTGTAAAAATTTCCAGAATTTTTTGAGTTTATATCATAATTAAGATATTTATTATGAAAATCAAAAATTTATGTATTCAATAATTACTAATACTCATATGTAGTCATTTATGCTTCAGAACAAGCAAAGTGTGAAGACACTGTGTGCAATATTTTCAGTTTGATTGTAGTTAATTACAAATAAATGAAAGTAAAGTAGAATGAAGTATGTTCTAAAAAATAACTGCACTTGAAAGTTTATATTTATGCTCTTTGTTGATCATCTTTTTATTAGCCATGACTAGAGTCAGGCAAATTATGTGGAACACTTTTTTCTGATGATGGTTTTTAGGATGATTATGATAGCAGTAAATATATTAACTAGAAATAATATGTTTTAATTAATATTTATAAACCCAAACCAATGGAATTTTCTCTTCTTGATTGTTCTGCAGATGCATGGAATTTCAGGTTTTGCTACAGCTTAAAGCAAGAGAACATCAGGTTTTTACCACAGAACTTATGTTTCACCCTCAATTTAAATATGCACTTGTGTTGAAACTTTGGTTCTATGCTGCTGCCACAAAATGTTATAATAAATGGCTACTCCACATATAAAAAGGATGCTTTGAGAAAGCCATTTGGATGTTAACATAACAGCTAAAGATTATATAAAAGAATTCCAAGCTGAAGGAATGTATGAAAGTTCTATCTCAAACCCATATGAAATAAGTCTGTTTTATTGGAAATGGAAAGATTTAATGTCAGTGGAATTTTTGCAATTATTGGATAACTAGCCTGCTGATTTTATCTAATTTTTCCACACATTATGCTTGCCTCTGGCCATGACTTACTGTGATTAGTTGACTTTGTATGTCTATGTAATGTTGATAATGTATACCAATTTTTTCAAAAGTTGAGAAATTCAGAGTCATATTCTAATATGATCTGCTTTCATCCATAATCTTCACTCTAAAATTTATATCATCTTCATATAAATAAATTAGCCATAAACAGAATAGCATGAAATTCATCATATAATATTTCATGTACCAGTAGTGAAAATGCAGTTGTGAACATAAATTCAAACATATGTTTTTTGATACTGTACAATAAATGAAGAAAATTATCTTCAGACTACATTATATGGAATAATATTACAGTATTTATAAAAACTTATATCTAAGATCTTGAATGATAAGTTCATCTTCAGATATGTCAGATAAGAATTTACTAATTTTGAGATAAATGTGTGGAATTAATTTTCAGTTAAATCATTTTTTGTTACGAATATTGTTATTGAATTAGATAATTTTGATATAAAATAATTAGATCAATTTTTACAGAAAATAATGATTTTTTTAAAATATGTATGTTCAATTTACCCATTACTTATAAACTTTAAAAAAAAAAAAAAAAAAAACAGATATCCAAGAAAACTGAATTAATCAACAAACTAAAAGAGTAATGCAAACAATCAGTTCGGTTTATTTTTTTTATTCATTCATTATTGTTTAATTCAAAGAGTCATGAATAATTCAAATCTGTTAATTTATAATCTAAATTCGAATTTTGATTGCATTGCATTGTTAAGAAAGATCAACATTATATTTATTTTGAACTTTAACATTTTTAGTTGCAGAATTTTTTAATGTTTTAAATTTCATGTTTTTGAATTTGTTTTAAACCAATAATAACATTCAACAGACTTATTCTTTTGAGGAAGATGAGAAAATAATTGTTACAGTATAATTTTTTTATAATAATAATAATAATAACAATAACAGCATGTATGAAAATAATTATAATCAATATATAGACATAAATCAATGAGTCATTTGATAGTTTAAACTAAATTAATATCATTACTTTGAAGTTATATGAATCAAATAAATCAATATATCTTTTTTCAAATTTATAAAGCTTTAGAAATTCTTTTGAAGATTCCTTATATCTTAGCCTATAGCTCATTTAATTTCTATTATAAATTATTTTTAGAAATTAATTTTAATTTTTGATAGTTTTTAAATGGAATTTAAGTGGCATTTCTTGCATTTTGTACAATTTTATTCTAATAATAATTATGTTTTTAGATAAAAATGTCCTCAATACCATTTGTGATATTCAGAAGAGGATTGACAACAAGAGCAACACACAAAACTGAAAAGAAGCGTAGAATTTTGTACGATCGCATTTTACGTGTCGATCATGCCGGTGAACTTGGAGCCGACAGAATTTATGCTGGACAAATGGCAGTTTTAGGAAAAACAAATGTTGGACCAGTTATTCAAGAAATGTGGGATCAAGAAAAGCATCACTTAAGGACATTTGAACAACTCTTGCCAAAGTATCGTGCAAGACCTACTGCTCTTTTACCATTTTGGAATGTAGCAGGATTTTTACTTGGTGCAGGTATCAATACTATATTTTAATCAATAAAATATAAAATATTAAACAAAGATAAACGTCATAAAAATATTCTGAAAAAGGGATAAATTCTATTCCAGATATATATTATTCAAGTATTACGTATTGTGTGTTTACGTATACATAAGTTATTTATATATGATATATACAGTAGCAAACTATATAACTAGGAGCATTTATATTCAAGAGATAGCAAAATATGAAAAACTGTTTCCTGCCTTTTCATTATATTTAATTAAGGTGCTCAATATATATATATATAGTTATATTTTTGATTTCAAATAAAATTTGACGACTCAAATAAATAACGAGAGAAATTATTTATCATTAAAAGTACAATTCCAAAATTATCAGAGCAAAATCAGAAATATGCAAAATAATAGTTAGAATGCATCGAATGACAATTAGGCCTAAGATCTATTAAGGAATATTTTCTAAAACTTAGATTCGGAATTGAATCGGTTTCAAATTCTGTCATGTCTGGCTCAATCCAAAAACAGAGTAGTCTTTTTTTGGATTGACTCAGACATGATAGCTTTGTAATTAACTGTGGTACTTGTAATGTATTCATGAAGTACTTGTTATGAATATTTCAACGCTTTAAAATGTTATAATTTTTTAAATTACATCATCATCCAATAATGAATAAACTCAACTGTGTATTTTTTAAATAAATTGCTTTCAAATTAATATTGTGTTGAGAAAACCAGAAGAAATGATCTTTCATATTCTGAAACTAAAGTAATATTACATCATTTCCTGTCTATATATATTGCTATCTAAAAAAAACATCTAAAAACAATATTTATTTTTAAATTCTTAAACATTACCTGCCCTCTGCCAACCACAAGTAATATGAGAGAGTAAAAGGTTTTTCTCTGACTCTTATCGTTACAGTTGGCACTGAACTTACTAGACAACCAAAAATAGCCCAGTTCAATCACTTTTTTATTTAGTGTTAGTGTTATTGCCTGCTAATCTGAAAACCTGCCAGAAAATTTGCATTTTCTCTACAGAATTTTACACTTATTTCTCTTTTCTATCTTTTTTGTATCACTAACAAAGTGTTGCATTATTATTCTTTTGAAAACAAATATGAAAATATACATTTATTATGATAATTTATTATAATTAAAAAACTTACATTAAATTGAAGCAATGCAAGTCTGGAATTTCTGCATTGCCAGAACTCTTGTGGATGATTACAGGAATTAAGTCTATAACTTTACATCATCCCCTATGCTAGCTAATCCTCATATTTGGACAAACAGTTGACCATTTATTAACTGTTAGTGTACAAAAGTTTGTATTTTGTTAAAGTATTGTTAGTTGGAAGGACTTAGGTTTTTATAGTGTATTTTGTTGTACAAAAGTTCTAAGTGAAGACATGACTAAATTACAGAGTAGCACTAGACCTTGTTTCTCTAATTAGTCATCATAGTTTTATATGAAAGGAGATTTTCTCCCTGCACACAAAGCTAGAACTAATTTAAAATCATAGACACAAAAAACCTTACACATGTTGTTTCTAGCAATTAAACTAATAAGCACAAACGTTTTCGGCCATTTTGAAAGGCCTTCTTCAGGTGCACTGAGGTCGGTTGGAACTCTTCCACGCAGACTCACTCTCCCCTGCATGGCAGTCACTCCTCCATAACCCCCTTAATTAAATAAGCCAATCCACCCTCTCCATGTTTGTTTCATTCTTTCGTGCAGTTTCTTAATTTATCTGGTTTCTTTTTCCGCTTTTAACAATTGACATATCTTCGACAATCGTTCACGCAGCTTGGCTATTCTTAAAATTATTTTCCAATGTCAGTTTCGTTTAAACCTTCTTAGCTATGACGTCTCTTGTAAAAAGAAACCCCTCATAAACAATGACGTCACGTAAATATTTGCTATCCCACTTTCCAACCGACCTCAGTGCACCAGAAGAAGGCCTTTCAAAATGGCCGAAAACGTTTGTGCTTATTAGTTTAATTGCTAGAAAAAACGTGTGTAAGATTTTTGTGTCTATGAGATTTTCTCCATAATAAATTTTAAAAATCAGATTTTATTATAAAACATATTGATAATCTAAGTTTTTGGAGTGAATTATGAATTTACAGGTGAATCCCATAGTCAATTAATAATTGAGCTACTTAACAGTAATTTTCCTGGAATGAATTAAAATTATTAACTCAAAAACTACTACAATCAGTCTCTGACATATGTAAATTTTTGCTAGCCAGTGCAAATTTTAAAAAAAATTGTAAAACAACACTAGAACTGCTAACTTATATTATGTAACTCATAAAATTTCAAAGGATTACTTTTAAAACTCTACAAGATTTTTAATAAGCTTATGGGTCAAAAACGACCCTCTGGCAGTTCTAATGTTAAAACAAAAAAAGCCATTGAATTTTCATGCCTCAGGCTTTGATCAACATTCTGTCAATGAATTATGTTATCTATCTTGAAATTTTTCTATTTTTATTTATTTATTTTTGATTATAATCTATTTGTTCTGGCATTTAATCATATAAGATGTTTATACTCATCTTAAACTTTTCATTATATATTTTAAAGTACACCTTTGTACATTTGATATGAGATAAAAATAAAAAAAACTTGAGTAAATAATTGTTTTAGCATGTTTATCAGATATTATACATGCTGAATTTGATTGAATCAAAAATAATGAATGCTATCCAAGTATTTAGAAAAATTCTGAATTAAATAAAATTTGACTTGCATAAAGTTCTGTAGAATGTGTCCTTAAATATGCTGATGGATGGCTATCAAATTCAAAACAAACATTGATTAAAACAGTTAATTATGTTCATTATTGAAAGTTTATGTAATTATGAAAAAATACATGAAAGTATTCAAGTTTAAAATTAGTTTGTGATTGAAGTTTTTGTTATTTCTACATAATTCCTTGATTTCAAATTTATTTTTAAATAAAAAAATATAGCTTTATTAGAATAGCTATTTCAGTTTAATATAGTAATATTTTGATTGCCTTTAATAGTATTTAAATATCCTAGTTACGTGACTTACTGTGCATAATAGATTTTTTAAATGAAAACATATTCACTGCATAATTTAAGACAATAGTATGTCAATAATTTTAATTCATTCTGCTGTACAGAGTCCAGCAGTCTCTCTGTGTCATACATCTTATTTGACTTTTATCTTTACTATATTTCTATATGTTCTAACAATTTTGTTATTTTACCAGCTTTCCTGATTATTTGAGGCTGTTTAAATATTGTATTAGTTCTCTATGTGACTATTTCTGTTGGAGGAATATTGACTTTTTTTTATCAAATATATTGTCAAATTTATTTTAAGTTCTTGTTTATAATATAAATATAAAAGCTCATTAACATCTTTTTATTTACAAATGACATTTATAAAAAAACTGATTGATACTGTTTTAACTAAGAGCATGAAAATATTTCTTAAATGATGAATAGGAATTTATAAACCATTTAATGGAACTAATTGATTTTATATTTTTGTTCTTATCCTGTAGATAATAAGAGAAATTATTGCTTCTTAATTCTTTAGCTAAGTCCTCTTAAATTGCATATTTTAAAATTAAAGTCATAATTATCATTAACCTTAAAATGACCTTTTTCTCTTCTTTCTGGTCTTCTAAAATCAAATTAATCAATTCTTTGATTAAAACGGATTCTGAATACATGAATTGAATGCTAATGAGTTAGTTATATAATTATAAAAAAGGTAAATGAGAATTTTATAAAAGACTGAAGGTATAACTGACTTGATTTTTATTAATTTGTATATTTAAAAATATAATATATGGTACTCTATTTTTCATTTAGTAGTTGTTGACTGTAGCTAAGCCCAAAGAATTTTTAGCTTTAATTCTTTAATATTTAATGAACTGTGTGAGGATCGCGAATGTGGTAGACAAAGAAACTGGTATAAATATTTACAACAGGATCTTTTATTCGCGTATATAGATACAGGAAGGGTTGTGGGATGCCAGCTATAATATCTCTATCTCTAACACAGGTAGTATTAGTACGGAACCCGACAAAAATATAATGATATAAGCCTCAGGTCTCGTGACGACTATTCCGATACATAGATAATTATTTTACAAAGGGCGATTACAAACGTATATAGACCTTAATTCTAAACTTATAATTAATTACAACTAATGAAGAATGATAGAAGAATTTATGACAATAAAATAACTGATAGGAGAAGAAAAAAAAAAGAATGGGTACCCAACTATTTTGGTGCTAATGCAATGAGGTGCACATAACGGTACATATAACGGTGTAGATGACGAATCTCTTCTTAATCACGAGAAAAAAAAACAGTCAACACTTTCACTACACATAAAGTTCTCTTTGTCTTCACCCACGTGGTCTCGAAGACGTATTCGGGAGCTTTCTCGTTCTCGTCTTTCCTCCTTCAGCTCTGACTCAAAAGTGACTCTTTGTCTTGGTTCTACCCCTCAGGGCTGCGTACAGTCCTATTGTCCATAATGGGGTCAATTATTGTTAAGCCGTTAAGCACCGGTCAGGGAAGGGTTCCAGGAAGTAAAGATAATATGAATAGGAAAGAGAAGGAAAAATATATTCTAAGTTAAAATAAAATATAACTATATATTATACAAATGGCATTTAGCCACATATGCCCCCCACGAAACAGTCAGTTACCGTAGTGTAACCTCCGGTAATCGACTTTTTTGTTACGAAGATGGTAACTGTGGGTGGGGCCAGGCTTGTCACTACCTCCCTTACAAAGGTGTTGATAATCGTCCAAAGTTGTATCTTCAGATTGTTCTTTTTGCTGGTGATCTTGAACTGGAGCGGTTGGAGTATACCGGAGGTAGGCCAAAGGAACATCGTAGTCCTCTGTCTCACTATCCTCTACGTCACTAACAAGAGGGGTTGTCTTGTCATTTCTTTTCAAATTATGTGACTTTACAGGAAAAAAACATGGTTTCAACCTGTCCGAATGGACAGCAAACTTTTCACGGCGCGCGTTACCCTCTAGTTCAACTGTGACGGGTCCTAAGATACGAGAAATTCTAAAAGGTCCCAAGTATTTGGGAGAGAACTTTCCATGTTTCTTTGTAGTGCTTTTTCTCAACAACCATACCCTCTGTCCTGCTGCCCAGGTGCTATAACTACGGCCATAATTTATGCGTTCTCTATTAAGGGAATTCTTTTGCTTGCCATACGCGAAAGCGTTGTCACGTATAATATTCAAACGGTCAATCCATTTGTTTTTCTGGTTTTCATCCCCATTGATCATAGTATCATTACTAGGGAAGGTCCAAGGTAACCGGGGGTCGTAGCCATATAAGAGGAAGGACGGAGCCTCTCTAGTGGAAGCGTGAGTTGTATTATTATAGGCAAAGGTCGCAGGGTTAACGAATAAGTCCCAATCCTTATTGTTGCCGCCCGATATGCGGGAGATGACGCTACAAATGGACTTGTTGAACCTCTCACACACCGAATTTGAGCATGGACGATAAGCAGTCGTCATGTTATGCTTGGTGTGCAAAAGCTCACAAGTCTCACGGAAAATCCTAGAAGTGAAATTACTGCCCCTATCGGATATGATGACCTCTGGGCAACCGTAACGGCACACAATGTGATTGAATATAGCGTCACTAATAGATTGGGCTGATTGATCCTTTATAGGGACCACCTCTGCGTACCTAGTAAATATGTCGATGATAGTGAAGAGGTACCTATTCCCCTGTGGAGTCACACGAAGGGGGCCAACGATATCAATGGCTACTTTTTGGAAGGGAAACTCTGCCGTTTCAGTCTGTTGAAAAGGGGCACGATGCCGATGCAAATTAAATTTTTGACAGGTTATACACTCTTGAATAAAATGGCGGACTAAAGTGCGAACATTACGGATATAATAATGGCGATCAATTAGGTTGGCAGTTCGCTCTACACCAAAATGACCTGCGACATCCGAGTTATGAAAGGCCTTAATAACTTCGCTAACCATATTAGGGCCGACACAAGGTCGCCTCCAATGACGTAACCTGTATTGATCAGGCTTAACGTGAACCAATACGTTGCCTTCTAACTGAAATTCAGGTTGGATGCCATCGAAAGAATCCACGGGTTCGAGTGTACAAATTTTTTTTAGATTCTCCTTCATTTTAGAGAAAAACTTATCCTGATCCTGAGACTCGACGACCCTCTCCCAGAAACTACGATCCTTAGCGCTCACATTACAATCTTGTGTATATCCAAACTCTCCAATGGGAATCTCAGGGCGCGAAAGCCAGTCAGCAACCGGGTTTAAATTTCCCTTGATATGACATATATTATAACTATAATCAGATAATTCGATTGACCAACGCATCAATCTCTTGTTGTGATTTTGCATTGTTTTGATATAAGTTAACGGCTTGTGGTCGGAATAAATATTTACTTCATGGCCTAGGATGATTGGTTTAAAATGTCGTAGGGCTAGTATAATGGACAGACACTCCTTTTCAATTGTCGAATATCTGAGCTCTGCCCCATGAAACTTTTTGCCGAAGTAACCGATCGGGGCAAATTTTTTTATTCTCATCTGTCCCAGAACAGCGCCAGCACATAGCTCCGAGGCGTCGGTATATATATGGAAGGGTTCAGAGAAATCAGGGTGAACAAGAACAGGGGGTTGAGTTAATAAAAGTTTGAATTTTTGAAAGCTATTGTCACAATGATCATCCCATTTGAACTTTATACCCTTCTTAGTTAAATTGGTAAGGGGTGTTGCGATCTCTGCGAAATTTGGAATGAAGGCGCGGAAAAACCCAACCATCCCCAGGAAACTCCTAACTCCCTTTACATTTACAGGTGGGTTGACATTAAGAATGGCACTTACATTTTTTTTGTCAGGGAGGATGCCGTCACGTCTAATTATGTGACCTAAGTACGAGACCTCTTCTAATATGAATTTGCTTTTACTGGGGTGTAATTTCAAATTAGCGCAGTCCAAGATGCTTAATATCTTATCAATAAGGGTAAGGTGTTCTTCAATAGTTTTTGAAAAAAGGACGACGTCATCTTGAAAGACGAAGCAATTTATTCCAATAAATTGGCCGAGGAGCTTAGTCATAACATACTGAAAATACCGGCCGCTGTTTTTTGCTCCCTGGGGTAAACGGCACATTTGATACTTTCCCCAGGGAGTGGAAAAAGCAAATATAGGCCTCGCAGAGGGGTGAAGGGGGATCTGAAAGTAACCAGATTTTAGGTCGAGGACAGAGAAGTATTGGTTGCCATGAAGCTTGCTAAGAATTTCATCCACTCTGGACAGGGGAAATTCCTGGGGGCGAGTTACTTCATTGATACGTCTCAAATCTAGAGTCATACGCAATTCCCCGTTATCTTTCTCCACGACATGGATTGGGGAGTTCCATTCTGAAGTGCTTTCCTCAATGATCCCTGCTTCGACATAAGAGGATATTAACCTTTTGAGCTCCTTTAAATAGCATTCTGGGATCCTATATTGACGGACGTTTATGGGGACTGGGGTCTCGATAATGGGTAGATGTTCAAAATCTTTCGTGCCTTTTAACTCAGATATATCGGAAGCGAAGCAGTGGGGATGTTTCTTAAATATGTCAATAATTTTGGTTCTAACATCTTCGGTAAGCCCTTCTAAATTTGGTAATTTAACAGATACAGAGTTGGAACAGTTCAGTGAGTTACTAGAGGTGTTTAATCGTTGGGAGGACTCCTTCCTAAAAGCATCGTTAACCCTTTCCAGTAGTTCAGGGAGTTTAGATATAATGTCAACCCCCAATATGCCTTCATACTCCAAGTTCTCAGGAAACCTTATATAAGCGATATCTATAGGGCAAGTAATACACAAGAATTTTATTTTAGTATGAAGGAGGTATTCGCAACTATTCACCGCACCGCTAATACCCCTAACCCCGAAATTAGCGCTCTCAATGCTCAGGCCCTCTAATATTCTTCTAGGAATGGCCTCAACTATAGTCAGATCACATAAAGAATTTTCGGCACCAGTATCGACTAAGAACCTTACCTTCCTTCCGAGACTGGAGCCCTCAATTATGGGTAAACCCTTTTTGGAAATTATGACATCAGGGGTCAGATTAATTTCGGAATAGAGAGTATGGTCCTGACCTTCACCATACTCCTTGTTCAGTTTAAATAAATTACGCTTATTTCGGGTAGGACAATTCCGGGCGATATGGTCATGTTCACCACATATGAAGCAAGCACGGCGCTCGCTACGATTAGTATTTCCTTTTTGCGTTTGAATTAATCGGTTTACAGAATCAGCTAACAACTTAACTTCCTCTTCCAGGTTCCTTATACGATCTATTTCGTGCCCTTTTTCCTCTCCCGGTATATCTTCTTCACTACCTTGATTGTTAGGAGGATGTTGGGAAGCGATGTTGATGTTCCTCTTGTCAGCTGAATTACTACACTCAGCCTCGATCTGCTCCTCGTTTTCTGCGAAGTCAAACGCTTCCTCTAATGTTTTAGGATTGCGCCTCAAAACATTGGGTTTGATTCGATTACTCAGTCCTTTCACGAATCTTTCCAAGATAACATTGTCCCTCAAAGTTGCCATATTGTTATTTACTTTAATTGTCCTGGAGAACAACGTTTTAACGCGAATTACATAGTCCGTAACTGACTCGTTAACACCTTGTCTAATGCTCATAATTTGATCGATTACATTCCTTTCTTTAGGGGCCTTCCTTTCGAAACATTTTACAAGATCGCGTTTAATATCGTTAAATGAACCTGGGTATTGTTCGAGGAGGCAAAAAAATGTATTTAGGGGTTCCCCTTTCAGTTTTGCCTGGAGGACAGCTATCTTAACGTCGTCGTTCCACTCGGCCAGACGTGATATGTTTTCCACTGTCTGAAAGAATTGTTGGATGTTAACGGAGTCATTCTGGGAGTTCGAGAACGTGGGGATCATCCCCAGAAACCCAGTAACCACAAGAGGAGGATTGGATGTGGTCATATTGTTTGATGTAGTTGTCTCGACAGGACAGTTGGTCGCCATAATACCACAGACCTTTTTACAATAGCAAAAAAATAATACAAAGTCACAGATCGGGCTACTGACCGAATAAATCACCGTCAGGATAGAGATAAGTTCACAGTCGAATTGGACCATTAATACTGGCATCCTGTCGCGGACGCCATTGTGAGGATCGCGAATGTGGTAGACAAAGAAACTGGTATAAATATTTACAACAGGATCTTTTATTCGCGTATATAGATACAGGAAGGGTTGTGGGATGCCAGCTATAATATCTCTATCTCTAACACAGGTAGTATTAGTACGGAACCCGACAAAAATATAATGATATAAGCCTCAGGTCTCGTGACGACTATTCCGATACATAGATAATTATTTTACAAAGGGCGATTACAAACGTATATAGACCTTAATTCTAAACTTATAATTAATTACAACTAATGAAGAATGATAGAAGAATTTATGACAATAAAATAACTGATAGGAGAAGAAAAAAAAAGGAATGGGTACCCAACTATTTTGGTGCTAATGCAATGAGGTGCACATAACGGTACATATAACGGTGTAGATGACGAATCTCTTCTTAATCACGAGAAAAAAAAACAGTCAACACTTTCACTACACATAAAGTTCTCTTTGTCTTCACCCACGTGGTCTCGAAGACGTATTCGGGAGCTTTCTCGTTCTCGTCTTTCCTCCTTCAGCTCTGACTCAAAAGTGACTCTTTGTCTTGGTTCTACCCCTCAGGGCTGCGTACAGTCCTATTGTCCATAATGGGGTCAATTATTGTTAAGCCGTTAAGCACCGGTCAGGGAAGGGTTCCAGGAAGTAAAGATAATATGAATAGGAAAGAGAAGGAAAAATATATTCTAAGTTAAAATAAAATATAACTATATATTATACAAATGGCATTTAGCCACAACTGTTTTGTCATCCTTATACAATGATTACTATTTTGCTTACGTAGGAGACAAATTTCTTGAATTATCAGTACAGGTATACCTCACCTTATGTCAGTAATTGGTTCCGGGAGAGGCGACGTAAGTCGAATTTACTTGTGTAAGTCGAAACTACGGTGGAAAACGCCAATAATGAGCAATTAAAGACTGCTAAATAAGACAACAACACAGAAACACAGATGTTTTCATGTTTCGTTCTGTAGGATTTATGATAATTATATTAACATTTACTGTAAATGTACATATTTTAATATGATTTTATGTGCTTTTAATGTTTTTCTAGTGATATTACGACTTCATTATTTGTGGCGAATGGATGTAAAGTCGAATGAAATGAAATGACTTAAACTTGATTTTTATTTTTCCATATACTTTTTTGACAAACGATGTATAATCGAGAACGACGTAACTCGAGGTATACCTGTATATATTAATAAAAATTATGTCTTAGCTTAATTGACCATCTACTACTACTACTATAATTACTGATATATATATCAATGGATTCCATTAAAAGTAAAGGGTGAATTATAGACTGACAGAATAAAAAATATTAAATAAAATTGTTTTAATTAAATCATAAATAAGACAAAATAGATATTCAAATGTGAAATGAAACATTGATGATTGAAAAATACTAAAAAATATGTGAATCACACTATTAAGAAAAATATTACTGTAGCATTAATATATTTGAATACCATATGAATATATTGTAAACATGCAATATTTCTCTTATGCTTATTATAAATGCTTTGTTACTGTGTATATACACACAAACATAATAAAACTGAATTCATTACTTCAAATATATTGTTGACTGTTTTGTTTTAAAGATTTTCTGTGGAATCACAAGAATTAAAAACACTTCTGCAGATTAACTTTGTTTTTACTGAAAACTTTTAAGAAAATAAGAAAAGTACATCAACAAATTTTATCATCTCAATCTGTATGAAGTATATGAAATATATTTTATAATATTAAAAGTATACAGAGGATTCTGAATTGGTGCAGTTTCCATGTCCTACAATTTTCCAACTGGAAAAACAGAATAAAACTGCCTGCAGAATATGATAGTTTAAATACAGTATATATGTTAAGTAAAGAGAACTGGTAAAGTCACGTTAATTAAAACTTCTGCCACATATACAAAGGAATTGCCACAATTAATTTCACATGTTAATCAAATCCTGCATTAAACAAGGATACCTGTAGTATAGAATTAATGTTGTATTGTAAATAAAATTTCTTTTAAAATGATATATAATAATTAATTGTTAGTTCAAAAAATTGAACTAAATCCAGATTTTTATCATCTCACTCTTATTCTGCTTTTAGTTGGAAAATTATAGGACATGGAAACCCAACATACTTTAGAATCATTGATAAATAAAAGTAATAATATAAAAATATGATAAAATATGTAATAATAAAAATAAATAATTTTATATTGTCAGCATTAGTCAGTTTTATTATTTAATTATGAATATGAGAAAAATTCTCTCTTATTTTTCCTTTTTTAAATCAAAATTTGATTTCTCAATTACTATCAATAGATGAGAATTTTCTTCTCAAATTACAGAAATAAAAATTAACAATTGAATAAACCTATGATATATAACAGGGGTGGGCAAGCAAGAGTTCAGTGGGAGCCGAAATGTAGGTTTTGCAAAATGCATGGGAGCCACAGTTCTGTACTATCATGGTGGATAGTATGGTAAGGCATGCGATTTTATTATATAATATAAATATAATATAAAACAAATATTGAATTTTTTTAATAAACATATTTTCACAAAATTATAAAAATAAAATTATAAAAATAATAATAAAAAACAGAAATTAACACTTTCAGGAAGAGCCGCGTGTAACTCAAAAAGAGCCGAATTTGCCCATGTCTGATATATAAGATTCAACAAACTGTAGAAAATTAACGTTTTGTCATTATAAAAATTATATAGCAAGTCTGAAAGACTAGACATGCATTAACATATTTAAATCAAGGTTAGCAAGATACAAGGAAAAGAATAGTACAATTTCTTTTATGTAAATCATATATATATATATATATATATATATTTATTATATATTTATAAGTGTATCTTAGTTTGTCATCAGTTTAATTCAACTGATGATCATACAGTCAATAAATATGTTGGATCTTATAACATTCTATTTTATTTTTCAAAAAAAGTAAATTAAAAAACAGATATAAATATTTTTTAAAAATTAAATTTTTGAATTGTTTAATAGATGTTTTACATGAGCTGCACTTTGGACACTTGATATATAAGATTATTATAAATGATAGTAGTGATAAGATACATTTTATACCTCCCATACTTTGACTATTGTTGTTGTGGATGAAATGTGTTTCCCATAATTTTAGTTTCAGTGCTGGGAATAGGAAAAAGTTACAGGATGCCAGATCTGGACTGTACATTGGGTACGGGATGCATAAGATGTTTTTCTTGGTCGAAAACTCAGTTGTCATGTTATCAGCATGCAGACACACATTGTCATGGTGTAACTGCCAATCATTAGCATCAAGATTGAGATGTTTCCTGTAGATGTGATCCAACAATGTATGGAGAACTGTAACAAGTATTTCTGTCTAGTGAGTATTGTATATGGTGGTACAGTACATGTTAGTACACTACTCACTTAAAGAACAAGATAACCACTGTATATCAGCATTAAATAATTTTTATTACTTGTCATTGCAAGCACTTTCAACATTTTATAAATGTCACCTTCAGGTGAAGAAGAAAATGTAATTTAAGAACGTTAGAATAAAATAACTAACTAGTAAGTGAAACTTTAGAATAAGTAACAAAAATCATTTAGTACTGATAGATCAATAATAAAGAATTATACACTAATGTTTTGAGAGCATAAAATGTTTTTTTCCTTATTGAAGTGGAAAATTTCCAAAAATACTAATATAATGCTTTTGAAATACTTATTTTATGTAACTATCTTACTATCTTTGTTTTTAACTTCATAAATCTTTTGAAATAAAGATTTAAAGATTTTACTGATTTTAAAAATAATTTTTAAAATATTATGTTTTAAACGAGACATTTTTAATGATATGCTAAAATTTCATATATTCCAGTATACATTTTTACATTTCATCCTAGCTCACTAAATTTTGTTCATATCATAGTATTTAACTATAAGTATTATTTCTAGAGAACTTTCTTAAAATAGTAGTAAATTTATAATCAGTTCTCAAAAAAATTGTCATATTATACTGTTTTAAAATTGAATTTGAATTTATATAATAATTATGGTCATTTTCATTCCGCGCAGGTACTGCTTTGTTGGGAAAAGAAAGTGCAATGGCGTGTACAGTTGCGGTAGAAGATGTCATAACGCAGCATTATAACAATCAAATAAGAGAACTCATGGCCGACGATCCTAATTCCAACCAAGAACTTCTGGATACTTTGAAACAATTTCGTGATGATGAAGAACACCACCATCACACCGGACTACAGTTTGGTGCAGCCGATGCTCCATTTTATAATATCCTCTCCGAAACTATTAAAATCGGATGTCGAGGAGCTATTTGGATAGCAGAAAGAATATAAAAAAATAGTAAATATTCTAAATTTTGTAACAAAATAATGCAAAGTATAAAAAATGCACTCACACTTGCGATATTAAGATTGTTTATTTCATAGTATGAAATAACAATTATAATATGTTTTTAGTTTTGTTATTTTTTTAATGCTATTTTGAATTAAGCATTAAAACTTTTTAATTAAAAAGTTCTTAAACATTTTGATCTTATTTACCCACCTAAAAATGAATAATTCAATATTTTATATTACAAAAACAGCCTCTTACAAAATATAACATTAATAAATATGAAATTTCTGGGAATATTACTGCAACAACATAATCTAAACAGATTAACTTATTATCTGGATTAATAAGATAACTACACAGATCATTATTGTTGAAGAAAATAATATTTAATTCCAACAGATGGCACTAATATACAAGTTTTCTAAATTAAGCAAAAGATGCCAACCTTTTTAAACTCTCATAAATCTTTTGAAATAAAGATTTAAAGGTTTTACTGATTTTAAAAATAATTAGCCACTCCTACTGATACAGTTCCTATCTGGACCAGTAGAAAACTGGTCCAGATTATTTGCTGAATTGCCACTGAGCACAAATTTAAAAAATTGAGAAGTTAAACCCCTCATTAATGGCATGACATACTGCCATAGTTCGGAATCGTCTGTAAATTACGTTAAGCTATTTTTATACATTTTACCCGGTAACGTTCCCTAATGCCGTCACACAAATCTACCCCAAAAATTATGTAATGCCATATTCTCAATCAACCCCTTAACGTAACTTGCTGTATATTATTCTTATTTAGCACAATTACTAAGGAATAATATACAGCAGGAGGTATTGAACGTTCAATATCTTGTGTTGTATATTATTTTATTACATATATAACGCACGGTACAAAGCAGTGACAAACAATACGCTTTGTTATGCAAAACTTAGAGCAGAAATGAATCATTCTGTTACCCAATTGTTGAGACCCTAGCATTACGTAAACAAACATCACCACCCCCTTGTAACGCATAGTAACGCTTACCTGTGTACCCACCCACCCATATCTGCTTTACGCAATTTATGGATAGTGTCTTAATGCAACTAACGCTCTATTTTTTTAATATCTTATCCGAAAATATCGAGTACAAGTTTTTTTTTCCATTAAATTCTGACAACAAAACGAAATTTTAATCAGGAAAAGTTCGAAGAATTAGTATATTCGTTTTATGAAAGTTTAATGAATATATTTAGTTTCCAAGAAACTGAACAATTATTTCATATACTTTTGTAAATCATGATAAGTTTTTTAAGTTTCCATGTTGATGATACAGTATTATAATGCTACTGATAAGAGATGTGTTACTTATTGGATATCAAATGTTTTAGATTCTAAAAAATTCGATGATGATTAAATGTATAAAACAACTATTAACCGAATATTCGTTAATAGTGTTTTATTTATTTATAAATAACAATTTGCATACGAAATATTACAACATATACTGGTTGTTATTTTGTAATTCATATATTTAAATAATCAAATGTCAAAAATATCAACGATATTTCCGACAAATCTATGAAGGAAAAGCGGCAACGTCTCATCCCTACCTTGCAGACTAGCGTTAAGTTGAGTAAATACTTCACAATCTTGTCATCTTGAATTTCGTGGAATCGTTATTGCTCAGTTATGGTTGGTCTCGTTTGTTAAAAGTGCGTGGATTTTCATTCTTGCTATCCACGAAATTGTTGAAACGTGATTTTGTCATTACTTCACTTCTAAACAGGTTAGAGTTCGTTTCTCACTATTAACATATAATACAATTAGCGGATTATGTGTTTTGTTAACCGTTTCTGACATAATAATTTACGATGCTATGTTATTTCAAAACATTCCCTATCCCTAAATAGGACCCCCCATGCATTCCAAAGGACGATCCCCACGCGTCTGACATTATTTTGAGTTCGAAAAACTAGATCTTTCTTATATTTAGATTGGAAACAATCACAGACGATAATAGAGGGGAGGGAAGTTTCATGGCCTCAGAATCCACGTGTACAGTGCATTGATTGGATTGCAGAGGTAAAAAGAATTAGGGACCTTTGGTGCACTTCCTATACAGAATAACTAGATTAATAATTTCTTGTTCTCAAAAGGAATTACAATTAGTGAACAGATTGAGATAAGATTCATAATCATTACCAAACATTCTTAAATATACTCCGAAACTCATATTTCTTGCAGGCTCTCATTAAAATATGAGGTAGGAGGGTCCGTTACGGCCCAGCAAGTTTGGACTATTATTTTGGCCATTGGTCAAAATAATAGTCCAAACTTGCTGAGCCATAACGGGCCTTCCTATCTTAATAAATAGGATGTAGTAGTTAAGTTAAAATTCTTCTACGGTCCTATCCACAACCAAGGACGAAGAGTTAAAAGTTTACTTTTAATACGTGAATGCGTATTGGTTACGTTAAACTAAGTATTGATCCTTGGTTGTGAATAGATTACAGGTGAATTTATGCCTGATTTCTCAGTGTAAGCTGGTACAATTGTGTGAATAATTGGATCGATCATAGCATAGCAGCAACGCTACTATAATCACTTATAAACTTTTCATAAAAATACACAAAATAAAAATATTTTTAGTTTTTCCTGATGACGTTTTACTCACAAACCGTTACGCAACAAGTTGTTGGGCTGCAGTTTGGAAAAAAGTAACCTATGAATTCCCACTGTTTGTCTGTCTTTCCTTAATGTCGAAAATGGTGTTAGATAAGTGAAATTCAAGACCAAATATGGTAAGCTTAGGAGCAGGAGACCCCGATTAACCATATGATGTTCCTGAAGACATATTATTTCAATTAAATTTTCCATTCAAAGGCGTTAGATGACCTGCACGACTCTATTGTTAAAGGAAAAGTATGACGTACAGGGGCAAGCCACTACTAATTTGAGACGGAAAACATTTTAAATTAAATAAGTTATAAACACGATTGAAGATTGCAGCCCGATGTCGCAATAAATAATTGTTTATTGTTAAATTTTTCCTGAAATAATATACAAAACACACGAGAAAGTTTTAACACACAACATTAAAATTTTCCTGCGCTGTATTCTTTTTTACATCAATATTCCACATCGAAAAACTATTTCTTTTATTAAAATTACACAAGACTTTTATAATAATTCAAATTATGCAAAGTAATATGCGTGGTCTCATAACAATGATAAATTCTACGTCAAGATGACGTAAATTGACGTGTCTCGATGGAAAGGCATACAAAATGTAGTTTACGTTATGTCATCACTTACGGAGATTTAGACATTTGAGAATGACAGGTTTTCAAATCATGTCTTGTAACTCCTCCATAATACACGGGGTGTAATGATATAACTTCATAATACATAATAATAATAATACGAAACTGTGGTGTAATGTAACATATATAACGATTTTATGTCTACGTTTTGTAAATAAAAGGTTATGTTATGTTAGATATTTTATACAAATAAGCTTTTAAAAGGCTGAAAATGTTAGTTAAATATATTTTTCGTTAGATTTTAAAAATGTTTTGAATGTTTAATGTATTAATGTTTACTACCAGACCTTCGAGAGGGAGGGGAAACGGGATTTTTCCCTGGTCCTGGAGAAAACTAGGGACCCTAGCAGTTTTAAAACACTATAAATTAGCGTTACAGTATTTTTACTAACGAAAAATATTTTAAAAATTGACAAAAGAGGCCCGCTAAGCAGAAGTGGGAGCCCGCTCTATATTCACGCCCGGTACACGACAGCCCTGTTTACTACTGTTATTCACAATATAGGCCTATGTATACAATAATTTACTTATTATTATTGAATTTCCATGTTTATAAATTTTAAAATAATTTTTATAAAAAGTAAATTTTTGCGTGTTTATTCTCGGATATCCATGTAATAATTGATTAAGAATGTAAAGCACAACTATGAAAGCTATCAAAGCATCGTTGCCTCGCAAAAGGCTTTACTACAGCAGGATAAGCAAACCAATGACATAATCTGTTTCATTTCAAAAGCACTGACATTTGTTGTGCCCATTGATCACATATAACATCATAGAATAACAGTTGCTGCCCAATAATTGCCTTCATAACATCATAGAATAATTAATTACATAAACGATATCCGGAAATAAATAACTTAATTCTGTATACCAACAATAAAATACTTAATTATTTCTGAGAAATTAATTATGGAAGTTTAATTAAACATTTTATTAGAAAAAGTTTTTAATTCATTGATTAATTCGCGATTTTCTTCTTCACCTTGAAATCCTATCATAACGCGGTTAATGTTAATGGCATTTAACATCTTGAATGATTCGGGACATTCATTTCATTCCAATTTACATAAAGTTTTACATTTCATGGAGACTTCTGCATGAAAATTGCTTTTTGGAGGTTGTCAATTGTTGCAAGATGGAATTAATAAATTACCCTTTTTGTAATGTCTCAAAGCTCGGACTTCCAGAAGATTACGTCTTATGAAGTTCGGATATTTTTAATTGTAGAAATTGTTTGTTATTTGTGTCAATGCCACATGCCTCCCGAGAGGTCTTTTATGGAAAACTGGCCCTATTTATATGTTACTAAAGTAAAGAAAGCCCGTTGGCGAGGTGCGAACCCACGACCAAGTGTTTCCACTCTGTCACTGCTGGGCTTGTTACAATGTAAAAATTGTAGTTCATATTCTAAAATAACTACGCGATAAATAATAAGCATTTTGAAATATTTTTGTTTAATGTTTAAACAATAATAAAAAAAAACATTTTAACAGAATTTAAGATTTAAAAAAACAATACATCTTTCGCACATAAAATCATAAAATATATTTCTAATATCGATAAGGAAAAGAACCGGAATACGTGTAAATGAAAGTAAATTTGAGGAAATCCGATTCGATTCTTTCGAAGAAATATAAAATCAAAGAATTAATGCATTTATTTCTATAAATTACAAGCAAATTCAAATTTAAAACATTAAAAAAATCTCTCTTTATGTAATAATTTAATGTGTTTAAGTTATTTATTAAACAACACAAAGTTTAAGTTCAAATGATTTAAGTTTTATATGTCAAGAAAATTGTAAGATAACTGGAAAGAAATGTGTGGGATAAATATATAGATTCTGTATAATGTATAACTTCTGAAGTGTAAGTTGAGTAGGTGTATTCGCCGTACACTTTACATAGGCCTACGCACAGTATGGAGTTAGAGTAAGTAGTAAATATGTACTTTATATTTTAATCTTACTTTTTAGCTAAATGATAAATAACTAAAGAGTTAGTTATTTATCATTTAGCTTCAAATTTAAAAAAAAAATGTTGATTTGTAATTGTATATTTTCCCAAAATTAAGTGGAAATTTTCATATATTTTAAGTTAAAAAAATAATAATAATATATTTACCGGTAAATCAATACAATTGGAAATACAATCATGTACTACATTTCTATATTTTTTTAATTAACAATATTTGTACGATTTCAATCAATTTCGCAGTCATTGATTATTGATTGTTAGGAGACATCACTGCTGAGATCGACCGGAAATTGAGGGTGGAGAATTTACATATCCGGCATGTCTATCACTCGGACATGACGTCACAATATCACGAGTTAAGGCGGCTGCACACATTCTGTATTCGCCATTTCCCACTCCTTGTCTGCAAATTGTGCCGAGTCAAAGGGAAAGAATAGGCAATCATTCGGCATCAATTGCCGAATAATTGCCCATTCTTTAAGAATGCCACCACGTGATATTCTCAAGTTTGAATTGCTACTCGCATAAAGGGCCTTTCGAGTACGAGTTTAGAACATAATCAGATCAAACCAGATCAATTGGAAATTATCATGGATGGTTTTATCTCATTATATTCCGATTTCTTTCACCATCCTATCGCTGGATCTGGTGGAACCAATGATTAAATTTAAAAAAAAAAAAAGCCGTTTTAGTGCCCGCAGGAGCAGGATAAATTTTTAAAAAGTTGATCCTCCTCAACCGGATTCCAGTGGCTTCTATGCACTAATTCCTCAGTTATTAATTTTTATTTTGTTAATTAAAAATTTTAAAAATTATATTAATTGAAATTAAGTATATGCATTACAAAAGTATAGAATTTTTTCGAAATTTCTTAAAAGTGATAGATCTATTTTACGATATTTGAAAATATCTAATTGAGAATTGTAAGTGAAACCAAGTATCTAAGACAGTAAACAGTAGAATGAAGCATTCGTTTTGTACCTTCCATTTTTCCATCGGTAATATCTTCCCTTTCGCATATTTTCTAAGGAAAGCGCCGAAGAAGGAGAAGAATAAAATCTTTTCCAAGCGAAAATCCATGTCCTCCAAGAGACTTAAACAGTAAATGATCTCATTGAACGAGTTCGTACAACGTGATATCTTCAACACGTTCTAGTTGCCATACGTATAACTCCAGACTAAACATCCTGATAGAAGTACTTCCCACTCCATGCCAATATCCTGGATGGCGGTATGCTACTTAATAAAAATGAATGAGAGTATTTTGTTTCCGAAAGGCTGTCATACCAGTTGCACTTCAAGCAAAATGCACGTTATTCCTTAACCTCATCCTTAATTAGAAACAATTTGCAACATCAGAAAAGGTAACTCAATAAAACATTCTTCGAATATATGAATATTCTATTGGATCCATCCATATCTCTACCAAAGCGAATGAATAGCCTCGGATACTTCCTGATTCTGATTGGTTTTAGTGTACAGTGTAAACGGAAGAATGACTTCTATCAATTAAAAAAGTGTGAATTTTATCATACGATTCGAATACTTCTGTTATTAAATAAATTTTAAAAAATATTCGTAATTTATTTTCCTCAAGAAAGTTAGCACAAAGTTTACTTCAAAATGGTGTTGAGTTTCGACAGAATGAAAGATTACAGTCCAGTTTTATCAGCTTAAATAATTACATATGGAACTTTTTCAGTTTAGACTGGCTTCCCTATGGACAACTAAGATGTTTTCAATCATAGGCATAGTGAGGCTAGGTCCACAATGGAAGCAATCGGGTGGTGAGGGATGGTGCCTGACTTATAAGGGACAGACTATTCATGGAAAATTCCTAGAAATTGCTTACCTCGTATTCGAACCCGGATCTGCCACAACGGTAGGTTGACGCTTTAACCGGCCCTCAATAAGGAACGTTAAGACCACGAAGAGAATCAAGATCTATTTCAAAAAGCCTTTAACATAGAGTTGCCATATGTCCCGATTTGGAACACTTCATTCCGATTGGAAATTATTTTCTAGTTAATGTCCCGATTTGTTCATTTCAATAAAATAATACTCCGATTTGTATTTTTAAAATGTCAAATAATTGTAGACGATTGGTGTCGTGCATGCATGCATGGGTCAACTATCCTCACAATCTTACATGCACAGGCCTTTAGTAATTTTTGACCCAGGCGTGGTGTTCTGTGGCCCTGTGTAGTGCTGTGGATGGCCTGAAAACTATCGATGATTTCGTGCAACCCTTGACGATTGATCAATCAAAGGTTACATCTAGCCGTAGTCAGGCCCTTTTCTCTCCTGCTCTTTTTGCCTTGTAAGCACCAAGAAGACCTTTACGTTTAATCATGTCCATCTTGAATTCGGCCAAGTCCACAATGGGAGAGCCGAGTCGCTAACAAAAACTTAATTAAAATATATAAAATAATAACAAATAATAGGAAAAACTTCAATAATTAATAATTCAATAAAATTAATTTAAGTAGAACCTACACAACGCTGAGTAACCATCAATTTTTGGCATTGTAACGATGTCACAATAAATAATTGCTCATTGTTAAATATATTTAATTTCTTCTACGATATTAATATTTATTAATTTTCATACGAGCGCCGATAAGATCAGTTAATAAATCACCCGCAACATTAAACAATAGAAATTTTAGTAAAAACACAAAAATACTTCGTGTTAAACTAACCAGGCTTCTTCAGTTAAGAATTTACAGTATAAAGAATGGAATGAGGTTTAAATTCGTCCTTGGTTACAATCAGTTACAGTTTTAACTTATGCGAGAATTTAATTCCGTTAAGATTGGCCTACTGCTAAGCCCCATTTCTCCCATTTTCACTTCATATCATTTTCCCATTCTACAACCAACATTCAATTCAATTCAAATTTATTAACTTAAGGTAATCGATGCGTTTATCTTGCTTAAAATCACAGCCGCCGATCTATTGGGCCGTAGGCTGTTTAAAGTATACTAATCCCGATATCACTAGTATAAAACTTGTACAGATTTTACACACTACCGATATTAGGACTAGTGAATTTATTAGGCATCTACCATACGTCTTTCTGTCCTCAGTGCCCCACACGCGATCTAAATACATTTGACGCAACAAACCATTAAGTAAGATAATATCAAGCATTTACGGGCAGAGTGGATAAAACCACTGAACACTGGTTGTTTAGTTTATTTTTTGTTTAGTTAAGTTATGGAAACGCACAACATCGGCGAGCTGCCTAGGGGAATGCCTTCCGGGAGGTGTTTTTAAGCATAACTGGTCTCTATTCAGGCGTTATAGACGTGGAGAAAATCCGGAAAACTAACTCCCACGTCCTGACAAGGCACGAACCCACGACCGAACTCCCAGTGTTCAGGGAACGGCACCACTTGGCCACTGGTGGGCCCTGAATACTGATAATATCGTCAGTTCGCGCATTGCCAACGGGCTGGCCACATGTTTTCCGGGTTTTAGTAACACCCGAATAGGGGCTCAGTTTCCCATAAAACACCTCTCGGGAGGCATTTCCCCTTTGGCAGATCGACCATGTGTCGTGTTGCCGTATACCAATAAAACTAATCAAGCATTCGTTCATTCCAGCTTATGAAGGGACCGGGTAGCCGAGGGAAAGCCGGGATGGCATCCGGGAGAGCAGCTTCCAGAAAATTTTTGGGCTGGTCTGTCCCGAACACGTTTGGTCCCGTCTTCGCCATCCGGCCGCTCCATAGTGGGCCTGATCGAACCCACGATGGGCCTGGAAAAGACCCTTTAGTGTTCATAGGACGGAAAGTGTAAAAAAAAACTTTTTAAGGAATAATTAAATCGTAATAGCGCTATGATTTATATTTTAAAAACATTTTAACACGTTTAAGATAATATTACTCTATAAATATTATATTTTTGAAAGTATTTCTCATAGATGAAAAAGTTTGCAACCGGAAAATCTAGTTTAATATATGTAGACTTCCTAGTATTCTGTACATTGTTATATAACTTATGAGCTTATCTCTATAATAACATTTATATTCTATTAATATACATGTAATATCAATTATATTGTATTCATTTTGAAAATCCTCATTTCAATTTTCTAAACAATCATAGCATACAGAATGTTTCTTCCGTAATAATTAATGGCAGGAAATTCGTATTTCTAAAATTCAATACAGTATTTAAAATCATATGATCTCTGTAATCTAATCTATATAATAAATTCCTTTACACCATTCATATTTTCCGTGTTTTTGACAGTATAAATACTTTAATTAACGGTTTTCAACGACTAAAATATAAAAAAATAGTTTGTTTCCCTATCAAACTTACCTTTTATTCCATTTTTTTTACGATAAAAGTAAATATATATATATATAAATCGTAATTTTAGTGAATGATAAAGATTTATAACGTCATAATTTGCCAATAAAATCGGTTTTCATAAGAAACAACCAATAAGAAACATTACACGTGTCACGTGATAAAATTTAAATTCAAATTTAGGCTGCATTGCATTGGAAAAATATTTTATTATGTAATTATTATATAGTGACCCGTTTCCTGATTGAAAAATACGATTTATAATATAATGATAATTTCTAAATCGGATAATTTCAGCAGTTTAGTATACTATAGAATAGATTGCGCATAGACATATGGGCGGGGACCTTTTAGTTATAGGGGAATAATTTGTTAACGGTATTAACAGCCTGCAATGTCAAAGGGTAAAATATCGAGGCAATAGAAATCCTGCCTGCTACGTTGGCCCCACATCCGAGCGCTGGTTTGAGGCCCGGGATTAATGAGGGCCCCTTGTAAACCTTAGCGAGCGCCTCTTTTGCCATTTTTTAAACAAATGAAATACGTAGAATGTTTCTTTATTAATAAATTGCAGTCTTAAAGATTTCTTTCTTTTTGTTAGGAAAAATAACATTAATTTATAGTAGTAGTAACCACTGAGGGCCTCAAAATTTTCTCTTGGCCAGGGGAAAAATCCCCAGATCCACTCTGGATGGCTTTTTATGTGAGATTCCAATCTTTCGTGAAAAAAGTCTAATTTATTACATATTAATTTCTATTCATTTACATTTTCATCAGTAATGTAACGTAATTGTAATTATGTAAGGTAATTCCCAGACTTACGATCATCCGTACTGTACATACGACGGCCTAAATTAATTTATTAGATAAATGGATTTCGGCCAATCGGTTGCACTTGCTAGCAGTAACACGGTATAACAATTAAAGGCTAAATTGTAATAATGTATGGGCAATGGATACACACGTAACTCAACTACAATACAGGTTCGTGGCATTAACATCCATAAAGCAAAAAGGAAATTAACTTCCTGAAGAACTGCTTGGTCCGTGACTATATTGCAATTTCAATTTTATAATAAATTACATAAACATTAATAATAATAATAATAATCCATACAAAGACTGCGCACGCTTCTCCGGTTTCTGGTTCCTTTGAAATTGCTGGACCTCTTGCGTGTTTCTGTAAATATTTGTTAACTTTTAACTATTCTAATTGAAAAAAATCTCACTTATCTTTTCATATTAAATGTTTCATTTTCAATTTTTTAACCTTAGAAACAGATTTCACGTATTCTATCACGTGTAATCACGAGATCAGATTTATAACGTTTATCAAATAATAAAGATTTTTTAAACTAAAATGAAATACTATAATAGCATTCTTAAGATGTTAGCAATGTTTTTCCCCCCTCATCTCTTCCCTGAGACTACATCCAAGATGATGCCATCGAGGAGGAGAGATCCATTCAGCAGCCACAGGATAATGAGAAAAATTATTACTTTATCTTAAAGAACTCTTGCCTTAATGTTTTCTATAATAAATCACGTTGTTAATTATTTATAAGAGTAGTTTTTTAACGTATTCTTATAAGAGTTTTTGTTATGAGCTAAAATAAAATTCCAAAAAACTGAAAAACATATATAGATACAACCCAATCTCAGACGATTACATTATCGTGTACTGATATTGGGTCGGTGACTCGAATTCGAGACAGAATGATAATAAAATTTATCCTTTACAAGTACATTCGGCAATTATCTTATAAGACTTTAGTTTAAATTGTTATTATTGTTATTTTTAAATTTATCAGATTTTTAAAATTGCGCATTTAAAATCATCTCATTAAACAAAAAAAAAAAAAAAAAAAAAAAAAAAAAAAATTCGTTAAAACTGAGCCAGATTCAACTAAACGAATCAAAATCATTCGTATTAAATATTTAAAAATTTAAATTTAATTAAACCGTTAATGACGTCGCTGTTACGAAAATTCCGATTGGTAGATTTCACTATAAATACGTTAATTTAAATTTTGAATATTTGAAAATTTTTTAATTCAATTTCCTTTTACCTTGGATAAAAAGTAAATAAATTTTGTTTAATAATATAAAATTAATACGTTATTTTTAAAATATTTTATAAAAGGGATAATAATGTAATATTTATTATTATCACTTTTATATAAAAAATAATTAAATTAAAATTTTAAAAAATATATAAATTATCAAAATATTTCGACCTTTCTACCTGAATGATTGATGAAAGGCCAAGATTAGATCCATTTTAAATTTCCATATAAATGATAAAAAAGAAAAAAATAATAAAATTTCCATTTGAAAGTAAAGTTCACACAAAAAATTTATAATTTTTAATAGAATAAATCATTCGAAAACAGTTAAAAATTTCGTAAAATTTTGCTAAAGATCTAAAGGAATTTGTACACAAGAGATAATTTGTTAAGAAGATTATTTATTTGTAATCTTTAAGACTGTATATCAAATAAATAAACATGTTTACTTCAATACTTTCTTCACTCTTACCCTGATTATTTTTACTCTTAATTTTACTTTAATAAATTCTATAAGCTTTTAATTATGATAAACAGAAATAAATAATAATAATAATTTATTGTTAAATATGTCTTTAAAAAATAACAAAATTTGTTATAGAATTAAATATATTGTTAAAATACAATTTTAACCATACTAATAATTTAGAATTTAAATTTAAACACTGTTTATTTTTTGAATATTTGAATTTTAAATAACCCAATCACGCGTTAATGTAATTTTCAAATTAACCAATATGCTGCTTGAATTCAATTATTTGAATTCTTACTCATCTGATTGGATATTAATGTAACTTTTATATTATAAATTTTAAATAAGCCAATTAAAAATTAATTTTAAACATTTTTAAATTATAAATTAAACAATTTTCAAGAAATAAATATTTTATATTTAAAAATAGATCAATTTTGTTTTTTATTTTAGTGTAAAACAATAGTATATACAGTGTATACAGTATGTACCTTTCTTACTATTTTTAACAGTAGAGAAACGTTTAAAAATAAAATAATTTTTACCCGCTACGTTATCAACTTCGAGTTTATTGTTTATTACCAGAAATTTATATCTTTTACTGCAGTAAACAGCTTTTAAACATCTAAACTGAATCAGCCACGTGCATCTCCTGTGTCATATGACTACTGAAAGACTTACAACAAATTAACGAGCTTACTACTTTGACCTACAATCCAGTTTAATTTAACGAATTGCAAGACATAAGCAAATACAGATCTATAATTAGTTCAAATTCTTGTTAAATCGACCAAAATAAAAATTGCTTACATTTTATTATTATTATTATTTTAATTGTAAATTCTCTCTAAATAATTTGAAATTTTGCAATGGCAATTTGTAAAAGTAAAATATTAAGGACAAATCGATTTAAGAGATAAATTGAAAGAATTTTTTTCAAAAAATGTTAGTCAAGGTCTAATGATTATGAGTAACATTTCTTAGATTTTATTCTAGGCTTGATAATTTCGAATATCATTTTCTGATATTAAAATGATAGAATATAAAAATTATAATACTTTAAATCTTTGATTTCAGTGAAAAATATTAACGTTTTAAAGTACTTCAAATAATCGAACATTTCTAAATTATCGTTGAAATTCTTTAATAAATGTTCAAAAATACTGTTTAAATTATTTTTAAAATTTAAATTATGAATCTTTAATATATTACAATATAACTGTTGTCCAATATTGTAGAAAATTTACGTTGAATAATACAATATGAATTACTGCTTAATTCATTCACGTTATAGCAGTTTTAACGAGCATTAACTTGTAATCATCATCTCTTTTATACAATATTAAAACTTTAAAAACTGATATAAAATTTAAGTGCATATGTAGTTCTATCTTCATGAACAGGTGAAATATATTCGCATAATTTTTAAGTGATTTTTTTTAAACTGACACGTAGCAGTATATACAAATTTGAATTTTTATACGATTTAATATTTTTATAGAGTTTAAATAATTCGAAAGATTTACGAGTTTCGCATCACGTAGCCAATCCATCTATTGTTAAGATAATATTAGGACAGGTCTTTTTTATCCTTAGTGATATATATCAGGACAGTGCAATCTCATTTATGAAATAACTCGAGAAAAATTCTGTATGCAATTGATAATGCGTTCACGGGTCGAGTTAATCACTTTACTACCTTCTAAATACAGATAAGATGAGATTTTAACAAACAGATTAAACGACTATAAGTAGGATATTTCAGATATAATTGTCTGTATTTAAAAATAATTATTTAAAAAAAAAATCAAGAATAACTTATAAATATTTACAATTAATTTTAAAATGTTTCGATAATCTAATTAATAAAAATGCAACTTTTTTTTAATGATATAACTTAACACCTGTGCATTGTAATGTATTAATAATAAGTACATACATTAAATGATGAAATTTCTATCAATTGTGTCTATCAGATTCAATAAGTAATAGTCCTAGATATTAATCTTGACTAAATAAATGATCCAAAAATTGAACTTGAGGTTGTTCTATTTTTAGAATCAAATCCTTTAAATCTTCATGCAAACATTCAATAAATTAATTTAAAAGGTTGGAATTATTATTATATAAAATCACTAAGAAGATTTTATATGAGAATAAACATAAACTAGAGATAATAATCAGGATATAAAACTTTTCATTTATTATAGTCCTACTGTTCAACAGGTTGATGAACTCAATAAAATTCTCACATGTATCAAGTATAAACAAGTATATGTATCTGAAATATTGATATAGAAGAGGAAGAAACATAAATAGGCTTGCATTTATCAAACAAAATGTTGTAAGATATTATATAGTCTTGAAATTATATTAAAAATGAATTAAATTTGGCATTTAAGAAACGAATAAATTAATTTATGTAATTGTAAGCTAATTGTAAGGATGATAATTTTAATGATATTTTAAAAGTCTTATTATTTTAAAGATCAAAATGATACAATATCTGAATTTTTGTCTTTTTCTCCATATCACAATTATTGTTTTGTTGATTATTTTGCAACATGTCTGTAACCATGGATTTTTAATCAAAATCTATATATTTTTTTTAACATACAAACAATGGTTTATATGTAGATAATTTTACTTTTGGTATACATATCTGTTGATTTCTCGTACTTTTATATTTATGCATCGATATAAAATACGCGATACTTAAAAAAAAATTTAAACAGACTTCATTAAAAATCTCTAATTAATTCACAATTAATCTTCTAAATATTTTGCATGTTATTATACGCACCGTCGGTTCAGATAATTATGTACCGACTGACTATACAACAGCGCTATTATAATGTTGTAATTAATATATTCATATATAAATGAAGGAAAATCTCATTTATAAGTAATTATTGCTAAAATTTAATTGTCAGAATTTATTATTATAATTTACAAACTCGCTTAGATTAAAGTAAATAAGCTTATAATTATTTTTCAATATAAAATTCCATAAAAGTCTTGTATAAATATTGAATTTTAAAAATAGAATATTGTCATTCTGTACACGTTAACGTTATAAAATCTGTTTAATGTTAGAGCCATGTTAACACATTGATAAATATCCAAACACTCAATATAATATTCAAATATATATTTTAAATATTATACCGTAGCCTTTATATTTTAAGATCTACAATCAATATTTAATTTATCAAATTATAAAATTAAATAGAATTATCTTATTAATTACAATTTTTAACTGATAATATAATTATTATAAATATACGTTAACAGGATATCTCAATCCTGATTAAATCGGAAACATTATCCCTATCGAGTGTTAATCCTTAACGGATTAAAATCTAGTTTATTATCTTCATTGTCATTAAATTTATTCATAACTTATTAAAAAAATTTGTTAACAAAAGAATAAATATCAGCAATAACAAAATTTCCGCCTCTTAATATGTAAGCATTTTTACTTTTTGTAGATAAGGAAATTGAATGTTTAGTAAGGTAATACGGTACTTGTTCTTTACTCGAAATTTAAATACAAATTTTATATTTGAGGATATTTTCTGTAATTGGGAACGTTATAATTTCAAATTCCTACATTTTATGTCCGTTCTTTAGCGAGTTAAACGATTGTTTTAACTTAATAATCATAAAATATCTATAACTGTAGTAATAAAATTGCAACAAAATACAGATGCGCCGTTAAAGAATCGCTTAGACAAATTCATTTTAATAATTAAAATAAATTAAACAGCATTCGTTTCAGATACTGAAGGGTATTTTAATACATAAAGAAAATTCCTATCGATTTTTAACAAAATATAACCCTTTAACGTAAAAAAACTGCCGCCAACAAAAAAAATTTAAATTCGAAATTGTTCATTTTAAATAAATAAATAAATATATATATATACAACGAAGATTATATTACAAAAATTAATTTCGTTTATGGTTATTACTAATAAAATAATATAACTCCAATTTTAATTTCTAAATATCTCGTACAGGTTAGCATTGGTTAGGATGGCATTTACGTCATTGTTATCTATCCGCTAGATGGCTGCGTAGACGACTGACGTAAAGCAAGACGTCACAAAATGGATGGAAAAGACAATTTTGTGTCTTTGCCTCATTGGGAAGGAATTGTTCATCTAGGAAACCTCGACAGTTGATACTCTTCTGATGTAATGGTTATTAATTGACACTATGTCCGGCATATTAGGATATCATGTCGGCGAAGCTATTCGTGTTCGAGTTCAGGTAAGCATTCATTTAACTATATATAAACTCGCATATGTTTTGTTGTATCAATGAATATTACCGTATTAAACTCGAAATTTTACTTATTTCAATTTTTATAATATATCTTATACACGCGTAGATATCGAAAGAATGTTATGTGTCAATTACACAAGCTGTTCATCCGATGTTACTCCATTTAAATATAGCATTGAAACGCGCATAGTTCTGTATACACGTACCACGCCGAAATAAATATAATTGCTTAAATATTATAGAAATTTTATTAGTAATATAGTAAATATTTAGGTCGAATTTTTTTTTTTCCGGCTTGGGTCGTTAAAAATGTTCTAAACTCACCCAACCAGATAATGTATTTCCCCAGGAAATGCTGTCTAACTACCGTACAGTTTCTTACATGTGTATACATTTATAGTATATACTGGTCTACACAGTATAAAAAACTACATATGTTCTTAATTAAGATGTATATATATATATGTAACTTAGTTTGGCATTCTTCATTAAAATAACTACTTAAATATGTTGTTACACGAATACAGAAATTCTATATATAAAAGTGCATATTATGTAAACTAAATTGCTGTTCTGATTTTATATATTAAATATAATCAGAACAGTAATTTAATTGAAAGGGTTTATATTTGTATATAAAAATTAAAGGTTAGAAAGGCCTGTATATTACAATTTAATTACATTTAGATTTATATATATATCTAAGAGCATACATTTATACTTATATAAGAAATATTAATTGAGAAATTATAATTTTATTGTCCTGATTTATGAAAACACATTAAGTTATATAACAATAAAAAAAAAAAACCTGTACAGGAATATTTTAATTGGACAGTTTGGAATTATAATAGGATTTTGAACTACATAGCCTAATTTCTTAAGAATATTAATAAATGTTTAACACAATTTATCATTTTTTTGACCTATTTAGCCAAATAAAAATTCCTTATTTATCAATAATTAATTTCTGTACATAAGAATGTTGTCTCTCCTAAAAATAGGATCCATAAATAATTATACTCCGCTTATCTCTACATTAAACACTTGAACCCATACAACGTATTAATTATTTTAAAGAAAGCATATCTTCGAAATCAGAATCGATATTCAGATTAGTCTTAATATCATTCCGGACTCTGTGATACCCATTAAAAGCCTCAGATAAAATAGAAAAAAAAAAAATCATTAAGATGATTAAAACAATGAAATGTAGGCCAGGGTCTTTCACAGGTCAAAGTGTATGTAGAAGGAAGTGACTGGTTTTTTTTTCTAAAGAATGGCTCTCAGCTGGCATCTGATCTTAATGGTCATTCAACGAAGAAATTGTTAAGGCGTTGGCGATGCATTATTTTTTGAAATTCCAAAGATTGTTGGACTCTATTGGTTGTTAACCTCCATAGGAACGTGTTATCGAGCCGTGATTGGCTAAATCCGACATTTAATCTCAGGTTAAGCAAAGTCAAAAGTTTTATCTGCAATCTAAAGATGTCCTGTGTAATATTCGATTATAAAATCTGTTATGTGAGTCATATTGTCTCGCCAGTTTTCAAAAATAAAATTTTTCGATCATCATATTCTTCATTATGTTTTAATTATTATTACTTTTCCTCCTAACACTATGGGAATCGATTTTAACTGTAATTTTCTTTTATAGATGTCGCCACACGTCGAAAGGAAATTTAGTGTCGACCCCGAAATTACTTCTTTTGATATGTTGCAGTCACTTCTGGCGAAAATTTACGACATAGAAGGGTTCGTGTCGAATTTATTAAACTTTATTATTGTTTTGTGAAGTTTTTTTTTTATGATCGCACACAACGAGTTTCTTTTCTGTTACGATAGAAACACGTCATAAGCGAATCGTCATACGATTGGATAATTCCGGATATATTGTCCAATGAACTAATACATTTAAAATCTTTTTGAATTTAAAAAGACGAATCGGATTAAAAATAATTTCCATTTGAAAAATTTTGAAATTTGAATTAACGAATCATCGAATAATCTCGTTTTCTTCGATAATTAGGGATTTTAACATCAGTTATATGATGGGAAATTCTGAATATCTTCCTTTGGCTTCCGACTGGGATTTAGATGCCGCATTTGCCGCAGCATCTCACCCTTTTCTTCAGTTAAGAATCGAAACTCTTCCACGAGATAAAGGTATTAACTTTGTAACTAATTAATATTCTAGCCGTTAATTTATTAAGATATTTGTATTTATCACATTATCATCCTCACAGCTTTGGACGAATGGGACATAATCGCTCCAATTGACGTGCCTTTTCTTTCCTCCGATTCTGGACTAAAATCTTCACTTGCTAATTCTTTCTTGAATCAAGTAAGTATCCTTCATTCTTCACTGGCGTCATCTCCTGTGAAAATAAATATTTAATATCTACTTCTTAAATTGCAGATGGAAAAGACTTTCACGTTCTTGCAGAAGGCCTTTCACTTAAACGATAACAACCCTGGAACTAATCAAAAGAATCCTATGAACAATACGGAATTCCATACTTATTTTGATAGTGATGGCCGCTTGATTCGGCCGAAAGAACTACGCTTGTCTGTTTATCAGGGTGGCATCGAACCATCTCTTCGATCTGTCGTCTGGAAGCACATTTTAAATGTCTACAGCGAAAATCTCAGCCAATCGGAACAGCTGGCTTATTTAGCTAGGAAGAACGAAGAGTATGAAAAACTCCGAGACAGTTGGACTCGTTTGCAGGATCATTTAACGGACGAAGCGAAACGTCTGAGTAATAATGTTTGGAAGGACGTTCTACGCACCGATAGGACTCATAAATTTTATTCCGGAAGCGATAATAAAAATTTAACATCCCTATTTAATATATTAACAACGTACGCGCTCACTCATCCCTCCGTTTCTTACTGTCAGGGGATGAGCGATATTGTTTCTCCATTATTGGTGGTCATGAAGCACGAAGGACACACGTATCTCTGCTTTTGTTCTTTAATGGAGCGGCTTAAAAGTAACTTTGACCACGATGGCCGATCGATGATGCTGAAGTTTAATCATCTCTCCTTACTTCTTCAGCATTACGATCCAGAATTTCATCGTTACCTTAAGAAACAGGGTGCTACGGATCTCATTTTCTGTTACCGGTGGCTGCTACTCGAACTGAAAAGGGAATTCGCCTTTGATGATGCGTTACATATGTTGGAGGTGTTATGGAGTTCGCTTCCACCTACATCTAGGAGTGAAGTATCGTTGAGTGAGGTTGACGACTTCTCTCTTTCTTTGACAATTGACGAACGAAGCAGACACAGCAGCGGTTACGAAACCGCCGTGGAGAGTAGCGGCAATAGTAACGACGATAACAACAGCTCGGATGCGTTATGGAAGGAACATTTCTGCGAAAGTCAGTGTACTGTTTTAGATAGCGACGAAAGGAACCACGTTACGAACTGCTTAACAACACATTCCTGCGATTGTTTGCTGGAAGGTGTTAGGAGGAGGCGATTTTCTCTAGATCACTGTCTACGTAACGATTTAAGTTCCAGCGGACGTTACGACGATTACTTCAATACTTATCCTCCTACATCGAAGGCTAGCGAAGGTTACATATCAGAAGAAGAAAGCAATTCGGGCGATTACACTTTATTGGAAGAAAAATGTGCCTTCATAGATTCGGGAATGACTGATTTATCTTGCAGGGATCGATTTACATTACCCGATCCTCAGGATTTAGCGGGAGGGAATCCTTTCCTTCTCTTCCTCTGCCTAACCATCCTTCTCCAGCATAGGGACGTTATTATAGCCAAACAGATGGACTATAACGATATGGCTATGCATTTTGATAAGCTGGTAAGGAAGCATAATGTACAGAGGGTATTGAGTAAGGCAAGGAGTCTTTTCGCGGAATATTTAAAGTCCAGATGGCAAGAGAATTCTGATGATTACACAATATGGAATATCAGATCTTAATTATGTACCTGTATATTTTTTGTACAGAATCCTTTTTTAATGAAGAGAGATGTGTTCATAATGTACATAATATTCGCGAATTTTTTTAATTGTAAAAGAAAATAAGCATTATTTAACAAGATCGGTCTGGTATTCGTTAAAGAAGAGCAATAAAACTGTTTTTAATCATTTTATTTTCGAACAAAATCAAGTTTAATTATATAAAACTTACTAAATAATATTTTACGGGCATTTATAACGGTAAATAATTTAAATTTATATTTGGAAGGACGTTCTTTTATCAATTATTTTCTCCATAGTAGAATATTTGATAAAAACGCTACGTAAAATAGTCTTAAATTCATATATCGAAGAATTAATGCGATAAAATGGAACTTAATTATGATTAAAACGATGGCGACGGTATTGATTATCTATTGACGGAGTGAGAAATTATCAGTTTAAAAATATTTAAAGTGATGTTTTAGATGGATTGTTATCTAAATTAAGCAGTTATAATTAAGAAAAATATAGGTAAACACTTTAGTAGAGAGGAATTTTAAGTAATGAAATCCTTCAACCGAATGATTTCTGCTTAGAAAATACGAAAGTAGGACACGTCTCGCGTGAAGAAAATCGCTTTCCTATAACAATGCAAATTCTATCGATTGTTCTCTGATGTAATGCGAATAGCGATTTGTTTACTCAATAATAATGTTCCTTTAATATTAGATCATATAGCCTAAGTATAGTAAAACCTCCAATAAATGGCGGCCAATTTTTCCTGGAACTTTGTTTCTGAAAAAAAAGTTGTACAAATTAACCTGCAAACAACGGCCATTTTTCTATGTTCCCATCAATGGCCGTTGTTCAGAGGTCGACTTAAATTGCAATTACAAAATGTCCTTTATTGGATATATCTGATCTATGATATTATTTGAAATCAATGGGGTTATAATTAGTAATTATCACTTTGAATCGTGTAAAGATCGACTTTAAACGGCCAAAATTACATATTAAGCAATTTTATAGATATATTATCAAAGGAAAATAAATTTCATCTCGATTTGTTTTTTTAGAAATTTTCTATATAATTAGTAACAATTCCAGAAAAGTTTACATAAATGGAATTTTAAATGTTATGTTTATTATGTGTGTGTAGGCTATGTGTCTCTCTTGTTGCGTGTACACATGTATTTGTCTGTCTTGTATGTGTATGTGTGTGTTTATGTGTCTGATTTGAATGTCTTTTGTACTGTATATGCTTGTATAAACCTTTCTACATCTCCATTTTGTACAGTCATACATACAATACACTCTCAATAATCCGAATTAATAACGGTACGGTATAAAGTTCTGATTAAATAACAAATACATTATATTTTATACTGTATTTGGTATATACAGTAAAACCTGTTCAAAAAGGAAGCTTAATAAAACAAACCTGCCAAAACGGGAAAAATTCTTCGGACGGAGCGATTTTCTGTATTAAAAGAAACCTGTTCAAAACGGAAACCTGCCAAACCGGAATAAATATTCGTATCGTGCGAGTCCGGTTTATACAGGTTTTACTGTATATTTTCGTTAATACATATTAATATTACAAATTTGTCATACATTAAAAACATAATCTAGTAATTTGGCTGAAAAATTTAAGAAAAATGGTTCGAATTATCGAGCGTATAGTATGTACAGTACAGTACGCACGCAGTACATATATACATGCATTTAAGCAAGATATATTTATACTTGTGCCTAGATGTATGTACGCTCTTATGTATACAGTACGTATACGTGTACTGTACATTTAAGCGAGTTCAGTCACAGCATTCACATATGCACAAACTTACGTGCCTGACCTTGTGTACACGTGTAAATTGTTATTGAAATCAGCATTATTGAGAAACCATCACTTCATTGTAATTATATCTGATATTTTTTCTGGCATATAACTTTATAAAACAATATAATATAATTTCCTAACTAATACATAAATTGAAGAAGAGTTATTTTACAGTTTAATAATTAAAAATTTAACACATAAAGACTATTTCCGTGCCAAAAACTTTATCATTTACACAAGATAATATATTTTCAGAGTAATCCAAACCGGAAACGGAAGTTACTACAGTTATAATTTTTAGGCTATCGTATAAAACACTATCACGTGCAGTCGCGACACTAGATAATTATATTCCATTAAATTATAATAAAAATTTATTATTATACCCTTTATAAGCTAATAAATCGATTATTTATTTATTTTCTAAAATGCAATGCACGACGACTGCATAACACTTCACTAGTGTTATTATTTTTAATAATTATAAAATTATTTCCAACTTCGCACACCAGATGGCGAGATGACTTGATAAAAAAATTCAAAAATTTAAATCGTAAACACGTGACCCAGTTTTCTAGCAAAATGCGTGAGAGAAAGTTTATCAGGCATTTCGTAGTATTTTTCTCTCATTTATATTATAATTAGAAGAATATTTATATTTAGACGGCTCGGTTAATATATTTTACAACAAAATTAGTGAAAATTCAACGAAAATTCCCTGTTATTTTTTTAATTATAAGCCTTAAAAACATTATTTTGTAACTTGGATGCAGCTGCTTTAATGAGCAGATGTAGCTTGTTTATACATTCATTTATCAATGTAAGCCTTAAATATAGTAAATTTCTTTGATATAATTGCAAAATATTTAAATAAAATTTTTAAATTTAGTATACAGAGTCGGTTCCTATACAAAAATCGAAGTCTTGCCTTTGAAATTTTGGTTTTAGAGCCGAATATTATGTATTTTACACGCTAAATTTCCTTATTTTCCATACATAATTACGTAGTAAGACGTAAAAACACTGATTATTATTAATTTACGATCATTAAACGTCTTAGTGGGAACTTCACAGCATGCAATATAGAAAAAATTACAAGTTCTCACACCGAAATAGTTACTTTCAAGGAGAAAATTTCAGTTTACTACCACGTTAGCCAGATTTTCTAGGGAAAATAGGGGGTAATTTTCTACCCGAAACGAAGATATAACGTCACGGCAGGTGGCAACGTCACTTCCGTTTCGACGAAAGTACACAAAAGGTTGACAGTCTATCATTGATTGGAAGAAGTCAGTGTAGAAGCAGACATGGCAGCGAACGCACGTGATTATGGATGGATTCGCAAGAACGGGAGATTGGAAAGCTTCTTGCAAAAATGCTTAGCTCAAGAATATTGCCAAGTTTCCTGGTACGAGCCTTGTGTAGTCAGTTCGAGTTACGATAAACAACCGACTTTCAGGTTCGTGGTGGTCACTGACGAACACGTTTACGTCACCGATAATCCCCCCACGGAATTAATACTTATTGTGCATCTGGGAGATGTCGTCAGGTTGGAAGTGGTAAGTTTTAATCGTATCTAATCGTAAAATAAATTTCTTTGCACCTCATAACGGTTATCGGCAGCTAAGTAAATACGACTAACCTACTTTGCTTTGTTTGAATTTCACATGAGTAATACCCACTTGCACGTGTCTGGAGTGCTCTTTCGAGTTGATTCTGTAATTCTTTTCTGCATTTTCTTACATATCTCTCTCCCTTTTTAAAGATTTTATGTTTAAAAAGGCAGTTATGTAAGATAACTGAAAGGAAAATCGTCCATAGAGAGCAGGTGATGCTGACAGCCTTCCTTTCTAGTTACTTAAGGTAATGTCAACTTTGTCTATCAAGATTACGCAAAATTCTTCTAAAGAATGAAAACATCATAATGATAAAGTAACCTTTCTAATATTTACATAAACTTTATATAAATTATTAAAGTTTTCCTTAGTTATATAATGCTGAGAGTGAGTTCTGAATAGGTCGAATCCAACGTTTTAAAATCTATTTATTTTTTTTTTATAGAATATTTAAATAAATCGACCAATTTCTACAAAATTGACATTCAACGTACTTTAATACGGTTTTAATACTTTTTTTCATAGAAAAATCTATAAAATTTTTAGAAAAATCAGCGAAAACAGGTTCATATCCTGTAAAGTTGGCTTATCGTGCGATCTCGGTAGCTATACAGGAAAGCCGACCTTTCGAGTTTTCTCTCTAAAGTAAAAAGTAGTTTAATGTAACAGATACAAATTTACATTAATTTTAATGATGCGAAGTGAATTCCTTGTTTTTAAGCGAAAATATCCTATATAAACGAATTTAATTATAAATAAAGCGATCTGTCCTACTTTGACTTATCCTTGACCCATCAATGATGAGCACCGTGTCATTCTGATATACGTGATGACCCTGGATGGTAAAATATAGGACACAGCACATGTGAAGGTAGCCTATTAATGATCTACCTACTCATCAAAGAGGGAAGAAGATCACACAATCGAACGGGTGTTCTAGATATTGTAATTTTATATTTACTCGAATTTTTGTATGGTTATTCGAAAGCTAAATGTTTTCCGTTGCCATAGTGTTTGTTGCCTCAGATACCAAACATAGAACAGCATCGATTTAGAAAGTTAATCATTTCTTTTAATATACGATCTCTGATCATCTTATACCAATTTAAATACAATTAACACCATGTTATTAAAGGAAATTACAGATTTATATCACTTCCCATTCATATATGGAGCAGTGAAACGAGTGCTGCCTTGTTAAACCGCCCATAATAGTAACTTCGTTTTAAAAAACTTGACCCGTATTTTTAGAATTTATAACCCGGAATTAAAGATTTTATTAATTTGGCATCGAATAATATAAAATTTATCTTTCGATAAGCACAAAATAACTTAGAAATTTAAGAGTTTTCTAGGAGAAATTTCGAGATGCGGAGATGAGTAATTTGTTTTAAATCAGAAAAATCTCTAAGAATTTTATTAAAAATATTATAAATTATTTTTATTTAGTTAAAAAGAAAATAAATTCTTACTTTTAATTTTTTTCGTGAGTTTTAATTTAAAATTCGGATTATTACTGTCTTAAATAATCTCAATCTTGCCTATCTTTAAATTGAGAAGAGCCAATTTCGAATAAAATTTCAAATTTTCTACTATAAATTTTAACAATTTTATAAATTAGATTAAATTATCGTAAATTCTAAATGATTTTTTAAATCTATTCCCGTGTGAATGACGTTAATAAAATCGAATTAAAGAGCGATTTTCCGTATTTAAACGAATTAAAAAAAGAGCATCACCGGAACTATTTTGGCCTTACTCCACTAAAACACTTCACTTAATAGAAAAGAATTAAGATCTAATTATAATTCCATCAGCATGAATTTTCTATTTAACAGAAAGCTACAAAAGCGATAAAGTTTGCGAGAGAATTTAGTATTAATTACAGTATATATATATATATATATTTAATATTAACACAGTTTAAAAATCCATTAATTGATGAAGAACATGCACCTTAATTTTCTATTGTTTGCTCCCTACAGATTAACGAATATCCTGAATTTTTAAAGGGAGCAGAAAGAGAAAATGTACAGCACATAAAAATAACATCTAAAGAAGAAGATGGAGAGGTTCCTCTATCGTTAACGGGATCGTTATCCCAAATGTCAGACATCTCTTACAGGGAGGATGCAGGATCACGTGCTTCCATACGATCCGCCGAAGGATCATCCGCTTCAGATCCAGGACCCGAATCGAAATCGCGAAAAAAATGGAACTGGAGTCGTTTCTTATCGTCTCTTTTATTATCGAGGAGAAAATGCGGTTTGCAGCCCGTAGCGGAAGACGATCATCAGGAATCTATACACGAAAGCGACGTCACAATAGCATCGGATGACGTTAACATTAAGAAACACAGGAAATCCATCTTCAAAAAACTTTTATTGTTCAGTAGATATAAAGTTAGATCCGAGTTAGAAACGGATAGAAGCTCTATAGTATCGCCCATCGAAGATAACTTTCTAGGAAATGACCTCAGGTAATTGTTACAGTTAAGCGCTTCATTAATCACCCCCTTACTTAAAAAAAACCCTTCATTTTTAAAGGAACCACAGTTTCTTACACGTCACCGACCACAAGAGGCCAATTTCTGTGCCTCCGGTCTCTCAACAGCTGTTATCACCCGGAGATCACGACGTCACTTTACAATTGAGATCACCTTCGGGTCGTGCACAGACGGCTTTAGGAAATTACGCAGACCATTTATTCCTAATTAAGAAGCATGACTATCGACGTAGTTTATCCGACAATTCGGAGGAGTAAGTTTACAATTTTATAAAATAATAATAATAATAATAATAATAATAATAAATTTACACGAATTCCTCCCTCGTATGCATCAATTAATCTACTTAACGAGCATTCGTGCGGATGAATAATGCTCACACGTGACTAATACTATAACGATTAGTGGTATTGTAGAGGATTAACTGCAATTTTTGTTCTAGATTTAATTAAAGAATGTTATCAGCAATCTGGTAATCTGTCGGGACGAAACTGGCGCTCACACTATCCATTTTTCTGCTTTATGTTATTATAAAAAAAATCACTTATCATCTGGAGCAAAAAACTAAAACGTACTCATGCGTAAAAATGTTATTACAACAAAACAATTCAAACTCTCTCCAATTTTATGATTTAATGGTTATTTTATGTTCTGCACATTCTTTTCTTTCGACACAAGCAGTAAAATTATACGTTCTGGTTTGTTTTAACGATGACAATTGAACGCCAGCATTTATTCTTTGTGCAATAAATCCACTTTTTTTAAAGGAAGATTTATTAATATATTCAGTTAAAGACTAAAATTATTTTGAAACGTTTTTTTTACTGTTTAATCTTTTTTTTTTTGTTGAAACAAAAGAATTTCGTTCACTTAATAATATGAATGGGATGCAAAATATGCTCTCGAGCATCATCAATGGATAGAAAACGGATAAAATGGATGCAGATTATACCTCTTTCGGATATTCATTTGTTATAAAATAAGTAAATTTCACAATTTTGACAATGCTTAATACTAAAAGCATCATTTACAATATAAAGGTTACACTGTAGCTATCTGTTCCGAATGGGGTCCTTCATGTTCTGCAAACAATTTACAGCATTCTAAAGTTTATACATTTCTTTGATTCTCACGATCCAAGTGACGTATCGGTTAACTGAGTGTGGGCCACCTTGTAGATATAAATCCCAATTATTGTTAATTTAGATTCATTATAGGGACTATATCTAGGAAAACTAAATTTAAAAAAAAATTTAATTTTATTCATTAATATAATGAAACAGGACTAAATTAGAACGAAAATAAAATATTTAACAAATTCTATTCAGTGTAACAATGTAATTTCTGTTTACAGAATGACGTCAAAACAGATTTAATTTAACTCCACTCCATCCAAAGCTCGTTAAAGGATTCTAGTTTAATTTGACTCGACTACATTTACCCATTACACGGACTACTGGACAACGTTAAGTCAAAATTCTTAACGCACATCCACACTCGACGATATTACGTCAATTTGACATCATTCTTCCAGTTTTCTTACGGAAAAACTGTCAATTTGACGCAAAAGTGTACACTATTTAGACGAACCGAATGCACTTAAACAGCTAAAGAATTTTTATATCCATTTTACGTCCATTGAGGATGCTTGAGAGCATTTCTTGCATCCATTAACGATGCTCGAAATAAATTTATAATAATACACCGAACTACCAGCGTAACTCGAAACAAAATGGTTTACTTCCAGTAAATACATGGAAATTATTAGCTTAATTATAGAAAATTTATCTTAATAAATTAATATATTAAAATATATCCTTAAATATACTCGTAATTACATTTCCAGTTCGACTAATAAATCAAAGAAATCACCTAAACATCCGTCCGAATTACATTTATACATCTTAACAGCGCAGTCGGCAATTTTTAGACACTTAATCGCTGCTTGGAACAGGATATTAGTGGTGAGTATCTTGTTATATTTTCCAAATTTCTTCCAAAAATATCCATTAAACACGAATTTATTTTCAAATTTAGAAATTAACGATTCGCCTGGAGAATGATCAAATTTATTTCAACAAAGGATCAAACAGGTATTTATCACGGAAATCATTGGTTATAAATGAATCGTGGGACCTTTTTTAGGTTTATAATTTGAATATCAAATTGATAGAAAAATAATACGAGCCGTGTTGTTCCGTTTTAAGAACGTTGACACCGTCATCAATGCTGCACCCCCTTTGAAAATCAACATTCGTGTCGACGGGATTACAAGCTCGTTGCGTGTTGATAGGCCACTTGGTAGAGCCTTTAACACGTGATTAATTGCTTTCAAGATCAATATATATATATATTTTTAATTATAATATTTTAATTAAATATTAAATATAAAGTTCAGAGTTCATCCTCGTGTATGTATCTACTCTTTTAAATAATTCTTTAATGGGGTTCTTAACATTGCAGAGAGCACTTCGACCAAATTCTTCTCGACGTATACCGTAAACTAAATGCAATTAATCAAGATGATATGGCTCAATTGAGAGTTTTAATGGATAACTTTCAGGCGGAGTTAACGAGGTCGTCTTTGGCTAGGAAGCTATTTTGGAAGGTGAGTGGCTCACGTATTTATTGAATAAAAATATGGTCAAGGTTCTTATGATTGAGCTTACAGCAGTTGAACGCTCCAATTACTGAACTATCAACCTTTCTAGTTAATGAATCCTCCCTCTCTGTAGGACGATGACTCCCATTACTCACTTAGGTACAGTGAAGTAGACTTTGGAACTGTTTCCGAAAGTATAACCAATCTTAGGATTGGAGCGGAATTGATGGAATAAGAGCTTCGGGAGATCTGCAAAGGGGGTGCCTTCAGGGTTCTTTCTATCGGAAACTACCCCATATTTAAGTGTTAGAAACGTGAAGAAAATCCGGTGCTAGAGTCGTGAAAAAACCCGGAAAACTACACGTGGCGAGGCCCGAACCCGCGACCAAATTACCAGAGTTTTGCGGTTTTATCAACTCGGAGACTAGTGGGCACAATCCATTTTTAGATGAGTTTTAATATATTTATATTCACGTTAAATATCAGGGAGGGACTGCGTTACTGTTTATATACACTCAGCATTTTATATATATTGTATTTTTAGAATATTGCCCAAGTTTCTTAGTTATAATTCTCATCATGCTCATTCTACGTCATTCTCGCTGTTAAGTTGTATGTAAAGAATACAAATTACATCCGTTTTTATCTCGTACATTTAATTTACAGGGATATTTTTCGGGCGATTAATAATTTAAAGAGCCAAGAGGGGAAAATTAAACCACAGAATGAATTTTAAACTGAAGACGCTCTTTAACCACTTTTATCCAATATCTAACCTATGTTGCAATTATAAAACATTAAATCGTCAAGGTTATCGATCATATCGAGTGTACACTACGTATCGATCTAATGTTGTGTAGCTTTGGTAGACGTAAAGACCTCAATACTTCTATAATAACAATTCGAACTGGGGGAGATAATGTTGTAGGACTCGAGAGATAAGAGCCTCTGCCTTCGTAAAAGTTAGATTTAAAAATAGAAACGAATCGAGATTGATCTTTAGATTGATCGATCGATCACTTAACTGAGATTATAAATGGGGCATGATTAATTTAAATTGCCTTTCTTGGTATCTCTAGGGAGACGCATTAATTTATAATTTACTTGAATTTCTTTCATTTTTTTACGTGATTTTACACCATTCCTGGGCGAATATAGATCTAAGATGTAATATAATATGTAGTGATGTGAACGTATATAAATATTTTAATGTTATTCACTCGAATTTACGACTTTTACATTATTGACCTTTACTGTCTATACTGTTTGTTACGTTTCCTAGATACTTGTTTGTTTCATTGTACTTATTTCTATTGTCACGTAAGCAATGTATTCTGAGCTAATTTATTGAAATATTCTGCTGTGTTATTTTTAACCCTTCTTTCTTCCCTATGGGCACTATAAGGCTTTTTTATTCATACCCATCGTGGATTTGGCAAGCCCACAATGGGGGACCGATGTGAGGGACGGGCCCAACATATCCGCCCATTAAAACTGATCTCCAGACAGTAAGCTGAAGCCTACTGTTGGGAATTCGAAGAGAACCACACCAGTCATCTCTGCTATTATATTAAACCATGAGATAAATTCGGGGCTGGACTTACATTTGTTGTGCCCTATAGCATAACGTATAACATGCCCTTCTCCTCCACCAAATAATGATACATGTAAAAACGTCAGGCCCTAAGCTATAGATTCATAATACCAACCATATAATTAGGTTAAAAATATAGTTTAAATGTTAGAAAATAACACAGAACGGGCAATTATTTGCCGTTCTGTGTTATTTTCTAATTATTTACTTTAAAATATATGCTCTCCACCTCAAATTAGTAGTGGCTTGTCCCTGTACATCATACTTTTTCTGTCAGAATAGAGTCATGCTGGTCATCTATCTAACTCCGTTCTCGAGATTAAGTAAAGACAGACAGACGTACGACAATGGGAATTTATAGGTCTACAATTTTTTCAAATTGCAGCCCAAAAATAAGGAAAGAAATTTCGATTTTCACAAGAAAACGCTATTATAGTAACAAGATTAAAATTTGATCAATTGTTCAGATTAAATGCTAATGCATGTTGATATAATTGATTTTGCTTAGAAAGAGTGTTATATTCTTTAAAAAAAAAGAAAAAAAATTATTCTTGGCGTGATGCTAGTTTCATTAGATGCCATTAATCAAAAAATCTACAAACACAAATCTTAAAATATTTTCAAGGATAAATTAATAATTTTACAGATATGCAAATAGTCAAATGTATATAATTTATATATATATATATATTTCTTGGAAATAATTGTATTAAGTTTGAATTTAAATAATATTGCATGCAAATTAATGACAAATTAATTTTATAAATTATCTACTATATAAATTGATTTTCTGTTATAGAAATGCTAGTTTTATTGAACGGGTCTAATTAATGTTACTAATGCTCAAGGTTTGTTTACACAGGAAATACAAATATTAATATTAAATAGTTATTTCACCAATGATGTTTTTATATTGTTTTAGTAGCATTCTGAGTACACTTGTACTATTCTGCTGCAGATAAAACAGCAGCAAACAACAAGGATCGATCCAGAGTATGCAAACTATGCCAATAGAATTCTTATAGATTTTTAAGTCTGGTGCAAAAATGTATGAAAACACAAACAAAATCTGTAGTATTTATGTAATAAGTTATTCTATTTAATATAAGCTCTATACTTAGCTGTTTGTTCTATATACAAAGCAGCAATGGCAAACAACAAGGACTGTTGGAGAGCACATAAACTGCATGATGAATTTTTGTAAATTTTTAAGTTTGAAAGTATATGGAAAGAAATAAAAAAATATACATTATTTATGTGGTATTTGGCTTAACATAAGTGCTATAATATTTCATTTTTGACCTTTTCCATCCTGTACACACTAAGACGGCTTCTTATTTGTACTCATCACAGGTTTGTCTGAATAATATGGGATGGCGCCCAATATATCCAGGACAGATTACCTGTGAAAAATTCCTAGGTTTTTTGACCATCTGGATTCGATCACAGATCTCCCAGAGTGATAGGTTGGCACCTTAACTGCCTTGGCCACCCAGCTGTCTGTATTGATGCGTGTATGCTATAGACAAAATAATGATATAGCAGTCAAGGATTGATCCAGAAAATGAAAACTATGTGATAAGGTCTATGGTTTAAATGTGTATGAAACGAAAAACAAAATCTGTTAGATGTTTGAATAATATTTTAAAAAATATATTGGAAATATAAGATAAACTTTTAATATATGTAAAAATATAACCCAGATATATATATATATATATATATATATATATATATATATATATGAAGTATGTAATATGGATTTTTTAGTCATTTTAAAATTGTCTCCAGAAAGACTATTGATTTTATCTATTGATCCTCTTCCTTAAATGTCAACATAATAATAATAATTTTATATTTGATAATTGAATTACTTTAATGAATATTTACGTTGTCGAAGTACACAAAATATTTTTCTATGTAAGCAATATATTTACATGCATGGTTATTACTTCTATTGTCAGTAAAATTTAGAAATCGTCTGAAAAATCAATACAAATATTGTAGACAGATAGATTATGATATCATTCAATGGTAGGTTCTCACGATTTGAAAACTTTCAGGATCCCCACCTGTTTCCAACGATAGTGGAAAGGTTGAGAATTTTGGTCGTGACACCAAACCATTTGAAAACCTTTACAGTAGGAGAGATTATGGATAAATTAAAGTAAGAATAATTTTATTATTTACTAATTAATTAAAATAGATAAAATAAATGATTAATTTTTCAATACTTCTATAGATTGGCCTCTTCTATTATAATGGTATTGTCAATGGCATTGCAAGAAACTCAAACGTTACCGGAGAGAAACAGGCATTTAACGAACAAAGCGTAAATACCAATTTAAAAGCATTATTTTTAAAATTTTATTATTAATTCCATGCTGTTGTAATCCAATTAATGAAGAAAAACTTTTACTTTAAAGTTTTCTTTGAAAGAGGATATCTATAAAATCAAAATTTTATATAATTGTTATATAATATAGCACTTGCATTACTCTACTTTTAGTCTGTATCAGTGATGTATTAAAGTAATCATTTCTATTTCTGAATTATTGAATTTTAAATCAATGGAGAGATAAAAAAATCATCATCTTTCATTCATATTTAATGCATAATGTTGGTATTATAAACTATGTATAAATTATTTTAATTAAATAAACTATTTTTTAAATTTTACATGACTAAGTTCTACATCTAAAAACAAGCATGAACTAGAAGAATAATTTACTAAATACATTAAAGTAAATTTGCTTAAAATTAATTATGATTTATGTATAATATTCTAAATCATTTAAATTCTAGTGCTCAAAGGACTCAGGAACTATTAACAATTCTAATTAGTGAACCTTGGATTCCGGCCAATTATCAGAACATTGTACAAAATATCATCACGTCGCATGAACAACTTTTATCGGAAGAATGGGAAATGTTACCTGAAGCACCTGTATGTATATAGAATAATAAACAATTTGTATTATCTTATTTCTGATAAATAATAAACATTAAGAGATATATTAAATTATCTTTAATTTAGCTTATCAGGTCCTTAATAGAACTAACAAATACATCTACTGCTGCTCTCTATCAATTTGTTCAACTCGCTTATCAGGTAATTTTTGTTTGTTTGTATGTTTTTAATTTAATTAATAAAGCAATAAAACTTACATAATAATAATACAGGAAAAGGAATTAACCACAAACCAGAAAACTTATAATATACCATGGTTAGTGAAAGTTTTATCTGATCAGCAATTTTTGGTAAGATTAGACAAGTGTTTACAAACAAATTAATATTTATTAAGTAATAAATTATGTCTTTTTTCTAAATACAGGAGAATTTTCTTGCAAGACTTATGTGCCAGATTTTAGTATTAACAGTTCCTTCAAATAATGAAATTCTCACTCCGACTAAAAGTGTTTTACTCCATCAGCAATTATCTGTTTTGTTAACATTAGTTAGTTACTCTGCCAGAATCTCAGATCATGTCCATTTAAATTATGCTGAAGAATTTCGGTAGGAATCTAGTTTTTATATCATTTTAAAATATCTAATATAAAACTGTATTAATTATCATTTAATTCATATGGCAATGCATGCTTGTCATTAAAAAATATACATAAATGCTCTTATGAGTGTACAGTGCCCTTCTATTAATATCTTTGGCATGGACTAGAGAATCAGTTGTGTGCATGCAAGGACTGTCTGAGGAACATAGCTAAACTAGTGGCCTTGTTAAAGGGTGAATAGAGAAAAATTTCATATTTATAAAAAAAACTGGTGACGAGTATGCCGCAAAGAGTAAGGCCATCACAGCACCAAAGATTTCAGTACAAGATAACAAACTCAGTAAAATATGTTTAAAACCTTGATCTTGGATGGCTGGATGGCCGAGTGGTCAACGTGCAGTCAACCACTCTGGGGATTGAATCTGGATGGGTCGAAAAAGCACCAAGAATTTTTCAGATGCTGGTCCGTCTAGATATGTCAGGCTCCGTCCCTCACCACCAGGCTGCCCTATTATGGGCCTGGCTGAACCCATAATAGGCTTGCTATAAGAAGCCCTCTTACTGCCACATGGTGAAAAGAGTTAAAAAACTCCTTGGTCTTGATATTAATGGTAGGGCAATGCATATGCATACATACACACCACAATTAATACATAGAAACTATTTAATTTATAAGTAAAATATGATAAAAGATTTGATAAATGATTCATTACTTTTCATAGTTACTATATCTTCAGCCAAGTAATTAGCCAAAAAGTGCCGAATGAATATCCCGTTCGTCCAAATATTCTGACTCTCGTCGAAAATGTTCGACAACAAGTCCTGGACATGAAGCATAATTCACGATATCCTTCACAATATATTACTGTACTTTAAAAGGCTAAAAGTTTATATGTAACAAACAAATAAGTTTGAAGTATTAATATTTTGAGATTTTACCATTTACATTTTCATATTTTCAGCCTAGTTTATTTATTCATTTGCACAGAAAGTAAGAGTAAATCAATGAATTAAATTACTGTAAGATACTTCAATTATTTTTTAGTTCTGCACATAAACTTTCATATCATAAATAAGTAAAATTTGTTAATTTTTTTTTTAATTTAAAAAATGTTTATGAAATAAAATTAGCTCAATCATAATAAAAAGAACAAAGTGTAGATAAATAATTTTTTAAACTTAGATATAAAAATAATTCCTGTAACATTGACTGGATTTTTTCTAATAAATCTCCAAGTGGTTTACATTTTTTAAATAATTATAATGTAAATAATATATAATTAATTCAAGCAATTTTTAAATTATGTATATAGTACTATCAGACATTATCATCACTAATAAATTGTTATTTAAACTCTTTAAGATAACTTTAATGTTTTTATTAGTATTGAAAGATAACTTTTAATTAAAATTTAAAAAAAAATCCTGCAAAAAGCTGTGTAACTTTTTCAGCAAGAGTTAAAAATTGTGTGCAGCCATCTGTTATGAGATTTTATTAAAAACGTTTTTAAATTATTAATTATTATAAAATGGCAAATGGCTTAATTTTGAGTATACGAAAAGGTACATAAAAAATTATAAATGCTAATAACAAGTATAATCTTTCATTAAGTCATCTCCACTTGATACATAAGCCCACTCTATCTCCCCATCCCCTTAACCTTTTACCACCAAAATTTAACGGTATCAATCCCCCTAATACACAAACTTCCCTGCAAAATTTCAGAAATTTTTGACGAAATGCACAGGAATTATTAAGCTTCAAAGAGAGTGAACAAAATCATGCCCCGACACACACTAACATCCATACATATATACAGAAAAACCCCCCAATTTCTTTCTTTTTGCATTTCTCAACATTTCAAGGTGCAGAGTCCAAAACTGTAAAATTCTTGGGAGGTCATTTTTTGACCAATTGCCATACGTTCTGTCTTATTTATAACAGACGGGAAAGTAATAAGTTGTTGTTATTTTTTAATTTTAAAGATAAATAATATGTATAAAATAATTACTAAAAAAATGTAGAAATAAATAATAAAGATGAAGCATTATCCAAAATCATAGGTACAGTACATACTTTTACAGATATGCACTACTTAACAATGGGAATGTGTTCTGAAATAAATATGTTGTTAAGCAATCATTATAGAGTGTACTTAGACAAACCTGTATGGTATAGTCAACTACTCATCTATGCTATATTAATACAATGATAAGTATTTATCTAAACATAAAAAAAGTACAGGAAGCTACAGATATTTCGGTGAAACCCCTATTGCCTATTTAGGAAATGATGCAATTTTATGAAAATTTAATAATATTTAACATAATAATCCTTGAGTTTTATTTTCATTCAGGTAAGTATGTTGCTGTTAGCACATACAGATACATATACGTGATAATAGTAATGTCAAATGCATTTGAATGTTATGTTATATTTTGTATACAAAATATAACATAACATTCAAGTGTACTTATTTGGAAACCTTATAAATAAATAAATAAAAACAAAATTTGTTTTAAATAAACATAATTTTATTTATTTATCTTTAAAATTTCCAGATGTATTATTTAAAAATGCATATATCATTTAATACTGTGCTTCATATCTTGGCTACAAGCATATTTTGATATGTTAGTTACAATTTGCAAAACTAAATGAATAATAAACACACACACTAATTTTGCATTTAGATCATAAATATATTATTTAATAAATTTAAGCAACAAAAAACACAAAAACATTTTAAAATTCAAAATACTTTTCACGAAATATCACTGTTTGAATGCAGCTCTCACAGACATTTCTAGTGTTCAATGTAATCATAAAGAAATGGTGTTTCAAATATTTCAATCATAACAATAATTACTGAAACACTTTACACAATTTTAACTTTAGCTGTGGATATAAGGCATTGCTTGTGCTTTTGAAGTTGTGGGGGTTGGTGGGGTTGAGTTGGGAGAGAGTGACGAAAAAATGGTATTAGTAATTAAAATGTACATTTATTGACCTCAGTATTCTATAAAACGAAAATGCAAAACACAAAAAAAATTGCTCAGATTAAAGTTAAATAACAGGGGATTAGACCCTGACATATTTGTCCCACAGACTAAACATTGTACCGATACATTGCCACTTTGCCACACCTGAACCGTTACACTTTTATCAAATCTCTCTTCAGCAACATCATCTACAGAATAAAATCTTTAATTGGATTCTTGAACTATATTTTTGGGGTCCTGGCTGTTTACTCAAACTAAGTTGGAAAAACTGAAACTTCTTTCAATTAATATACAGATATTCTGTTTAACTAAAACACATCATGTGACATACCAATTATATTATTATATTAGTCTTCTGAATGTGTACCATAAGAAGTGTTAAAAAAAAGAATACAATGTTTATATATATATATTTTAATAATATCATAGCATTCAGTATTTTCTTTGCAGTATCAGATTAGATTCCATAGCCTTTAAAATCAAAAATATTTAGAAGTTAAATATATATATTTTTGAATAATGCCATAACTTTCTATTTTGATTACTATCTTAGTTACTTTTATGAATTTCAAAAAATATTGCTACTTTGATAAATTTATGCATTTTAAATTTATATAATTGATAAAAACATAAATAGATTTCACTTACAAATTGTAAGAACTTCATTGCTTGTACATGGAAATTTAATTTAAAATACCAAAAACAGCTAAAAAAAAGTCTATAAAATTATTATTTTATCATTGTTTATTCTCATTTGATAGTTTATTTGAAAAATATTTCTATTTAATTTCAAGATATGAAATATATTAATGATATATACAATACTTTCTTTATAGTAAAATCTTGCTACCTGGAATTTCATCAATAAAACTTTAATTTTTGGGGAATATAATTTAATTTAATCAATCCAAATTCATTAAAAAAATACTAAATAATAAAAAGCAATTAATGTTAAAAGCATTAATTCTTTAAATTTTGAAGACCTTCTTTACTCACTCCCATTCAATCTTTACAAAGAATCTCTTATCTTATTTTAATTGAGTATCCAGACCAATTGTTATTGATATATAGATATTTATAGTAATATTGATTTTATGTGATATCATATAAAGTCAGTATGATGCTAATATGTCTTAAATATATATAATTAATGTAAGTTAGTTTGAAAATGACATACGATTATATTTAAGTTTTGATAAAAGTAGATATATGTTAAATTTTACATAACTAAATTTTTAATTTATTAACTTAGTTTCAATATGTGTGAGAAATTATGGGCATATTACCTGATAAAGATGCTTAAACTTGTTTTGTTAAAAGCCAGTTTAGCAACTTCTGCTTAAATTTAGCTGTTGCAGCACCAGTGATAAAATTTCAGACGGCTGCCACAAATAGCAAAATATTTGCAAAATGTTTTAGACGAGAAAATGCATGTCGTGTCTACCCCTTTTAGCATCGCTACAAATGTTGCTTCATTTCCAATATGAACATTTTTATTTATATGCAAATAGCATTTACAAAAAGCAAAGCAGCAGAAATAGAACTATTTCCCTCAAAAATAAATTACTTCAAGCAATCTCCGGTAGCTTAACTTAAGCCAGAAAATGCACCTGATTTATATTCCAATGAATTCGTCTAAAATATTTTATATTTATAGATTAATTATTTTTAAGTGATGACTACAATACTTTTAGTAATTCTTGCTTAAAGTTGGAAAGAATCTAAAAAATTTTATTAAATGAAATACATAAATTGTTATCTTGTTCATGTTTAAATGTGAAAATAATAAAATTCTTCAGTCATTAAAAGTTATATTAAATAATAAATTATATATATAAATATTGAAACTTGGGAAAAGAGACTCCATGTTCCATTAAATACATATATGAAACTGTCAAACCTCACCCAAGAAGTATGAATAACAGTTCATAGAATGTATTTTGTAGAATTATTTCAATTTATACGATGATATATTGTTTGTTCAAATGGTATTCAGGTGTTTTTTGTAGTTAAATTTTAATGTGTACTGCTGAAGATAAGAAGATTCCTCTCAAAAACATTACAATAAATAAAATATTTTATTCCTTGAGTGAGGTTTCGGACAGTTTTATATGCTTAATTTAATATATATAAATCATTTTATTTAAACTGAATTTGTAAATTTTTTTTCTAATTTGAGCCAACAACAAAATTCACATTATTAATTGTTATTCAAGTTGTATTTTCAATATATTTTTATATTAACCACTTGTTAAAATAAACCAAAAAAAGAAAACTTGTTAGAAAAAATGCAGTTAATTCAAAGAAATTTTGCTATGTAAATAGATTCCTTTATAGAAATTATTATTAAAATTTCATTATTGATATAAAGTTGTATGTAAATAAAAGAATGTATATTAATAATTTGTAAAAGATTTGATGAATAATTTATAATAATAAAATATATTATGGTTAACTCCCATTGAAACTAAACAAAACTTGTTTTTATTTGGTATATAAATACAATACACATGCTTTGCATATATATTTATAAATATTTTTTTAAACTTTAAATAAAACATATTAAACTCAAAATAATTTTAAAATTTCAATCTTGTACCTTTTCGTTACAAGAGACATTTGCTGGTACGTTATAAATTTGGGATTTGAAAGGCACAGTTGTTCTGCTTAATAAATATACGCATGCCGACAGACCTCCAATATTTACGCCCAAAACACGAGTCTGTCTCCAAAATCGACCATATCTTGCTATTGTCTGCAAATAAAAGAAGATTAATTTCATAAATGGACTGATATTGATGTTTGTTTGTTTTTAATTCTTTTTGTTTATCTTTCAAGATATATTTTAGTTAATATCAAGACTTATCGATTCTACATTATAGTTTAAAAAATATGATATTTATTTATTTAAGTTTAACTACATATAACATTAACTTAAAAACTGGATGTTATATATGAATTGACAGAAGGTTAAGCAGACCAGGAAGGAAGTTGGATAATTTTGAATTATGATACAATATAAAATTTAATTTAATTTAATGTTTATTGATTTAAATTATTTCTTACAATGGTGGAACAATTTAGTTACATAATGTTATTTAATATACATAGTAATAAATCATCACAAAAACTGTAAAGATTTAGAGAAGGAGAAAATCTTAAATAAAGTAATTTTTGACATGTCCTCATTTTTCGAATGATTATACTTGACATTCTGTAAAACTCGTCATGTCATTCAAGAACAAAATATATGTAATCTAATTTTTACATCTATAACTTAACCCTAAGATCAAATAAGTTATCATTCTTCACTGGCAACTCTTGATTATAGCATCAATTCCACATATTAACAAAGAATATAACACCTTTTTCCAAGGTGCCACTGCAAAATGCCACAATGTGAATGTCACTTACAAAGGAACTGTCAAAGTGTCTTTTAATAAATATTAATAAAGTTTAGTTAATAATCACATTAAAACTATACAAACTCTATATTAAATTTGTAATACAGTAATACCTCGGTTTTTGTTGACTTTGGTTATCGTCGGTTTCGGTTTTCGTTGATTTTTTTCACAAAAAATTTGTTTCGTTTTTGTTGCTTGTCTCAGATTTCGTTGGCACGCCCATATGACCTCGCTGATAATTTTTCAAAAACAAAAGGCGACCCACGCATTTTCCTGGTCAGTGTGGCTTTGTTTCTCGTTGTGTGAGCATTAGCCCACACATCTATCCAAACCACGCCACGACAGCCGGATGGCTGAGCTGTCAAGGTGGCAACCAACTGCTCTGGGAGACCCGGGATCAAATCCGGATGGGTCGAAAAATCCCCAAGAATTTTTCGGGTAGTGGTCCATCCAGATATGTTGGGCCCAGTCCCTCACCACCCAGCCGCCCCATTGTGGGTGTGGCCAAACCCATAATGACCTTGCTAAAAGTGGCCCTCTTAGTGCCCACAGGGTGGAAAGAGTTTAAAAAAGCCAAACAATTCTATTGCTTTCCTTTCCTTTTAACTCCATCATGGAACCAAAGAAAGTCTCCAGAGCAATCAGCTCTTCGAATGCCATGTTAAATGTTCATTTATTCATTACATTAGTGTTTTATATTCATTATATATTAAATTCTTATTGTTTTTAGTATTAAACACTATAAAATGTGTTTTTAATATGTATTTTGGAGTGTCTAGAATGAATTAATTGGATTTACATTGATTCATATGGAAATAATTACCTCTGTTTTCATCGGTTTCGGATACTGCCGATTGTTTTCGAACACATTATCGATGAAAACCGAGGTATCACTGTATTTACTAGAAGTGTTAATCAAAGTTAATAGCAATCAAATGTCGTACTATTTTATAATAGTTTAATACAAATATGAAAATTTTTAGAAGTGAAAGGGTTGCAAAGGAAGATGATGATATTACATTTACAGAGTAGAATAAGGAATAAACTCAAATAAATGTTATATGAAAGATTAGATTGTGGCAGTTGGCAACATGGCATTTGACCACAGTCCCCAACCTACACGATGTCAGACCATTGCTAACTCCACATTTTGGTGGACGTCGCTCACCTCACCGCGCGCTCTAAATCACTGTTTCCATGGTTGATGTAATTATAACTCTTGTATATAGTTCTGTAAAATAAACTTGTGACAACAACCATTGACTCCATTGTCTGTCTTGGAATCATTCATTTGACATGACAATGATACTATTCGTAGATGTAATCGGATTGATCGACATAACTGATTTCCTTATCAAGAGGTACACCTTAATGGTCTCCTCACAAATGAGCCGGACGTGACGTTCATGACGTAGTAATCTGGACTAGGCGATCCCAGCAATGCCAACCATTTCAAAACCTGGTCTTTCCACGCTGGTCAAGCAGCCAGACTAACTGTTAGTTCGGCTGCTTGACTGGCAGAGAGAAAAAAGGAGGCCTATCTGGATTCCTGTTGATGAAGTGTGGGATTCAGGTTTTGAAATGGTCAGTGTCGTGAGATCACCCAGTCCAGATTACTATGTTGCGGAGGTCACATCTGGCTCACTAGTGAAGAGGCCACTAAGGTGTACCTCTTGAAAATGAAAATCGGTTATGTTGATCAATCCAATTACATCTGCAAATAGTGTCATCTTCGTGTCGAATGAATGATTCCAGGACAGACAATGGAGTCCAATGGTCGTTGTCATGAGTTTATTTTACAGAACTAAAGTGGTCAAATGCAGTGTTGCCAACTGCCACAATCTAATCTTTCATATAATATTTATTTGAGTTTATTCCTATTCTTCTTTATCCTCTTCTTTTCCCATGTTTCTATGGGGTCAGCGTTTCCTTCTCTTATACATTTCTTCCATTTTTCCCTATCAAGAGTTTCTTCTCTCTTAAGTCCCCTCTGGTTCAAGTCTTCTTCCACCTTATCTTGAGTTTATTCCTTATTCTACTCTGTAAATGTAATATCGTCATCTTCCTCTACAATCCTTTCACTACTAAAAATTTACATATTTGTGTTAAACTAATATAAAATAGTATGACATTTGATTGCTACTAACTCGTAATATTCACTAGAAGTGTTAATCTAAATTTAATATAGAGTTTGTATACTTTTAACCTGATTATTTACTAAAATTTATTAATATTTATTAAAAGACACTTCGACAGTTCCTTTTTAAGTGAAAAGTAGCTACTGAATAGCCAATACTTTTCAAAATAAAATTTAACTACAAATATAAACAGTCATTAATGATATGTGAATATGTATATGAATTTGCATACCTTAACAAAAATGTTATTAACATCCAATGGCATCATCATTATGCCATTGCATGCTAAACAAATTCATTAATTTAGCATAATTCTACTACAGTTGGCAATGTGCTCTCATCAATGAAGAGATGGTCAAATTTGACCTGCATTTTAATACAATCTCTTTTCTCTCGCTTTACTGTTGACACAGGAGTCTTGTCATTTTTAATAACTTGTCACATTTTCAATTCATATTAAGTCAAGTTTGTGGGACTGTACTGTATAGTGACTGCTTGTCTTTATTTATATAAAATAATGTGTGATAGGTTTGTTAATATAGGAAATATTCAATAACTAATGGAGTTTGCTATTTTATGCAAATTTCCACTCATTGCAAGAGATCTTGGAACACACAGGGAGGGAGAGACCCTATGGTTGTAGTTACAATGTACTCCCTAATGTAGTTACAAATAACTGAAAGTTAAATAACAGACACACACAAATATAACAAAAATTACATTAAAAAAGTTTTTCTACAGATCTATTTACAAATGATCACTGATCATTAATTATATTTGATATTTTGAAAAGTTTTGAAATATTTAATTTTATTTGAAGACTTATTATTCTTTTATGTGTTATGTATATAACAACGTAAAAACAGTTTAAAAATGATAAAAATAACTATAAATTATTTTATGAAATACAGTCAAATCTTGATATAGCATCCTCTGAAATAGTCTCTGATACTGCTGTCAGTATTCATTAGAGCTACTCTCATAAAGTGCCAATGAATACTAACAAACACATCTTCCCCATAAATATTAAACAAGGAATCCCTCAATATCTATGAATTACTAAAGATATGTTTTTGCACTGCAAATGACATTGTTATCACTAAATTGCACAACTTTGAAACTCTCAAACTAATATATGAACTTCTTAATTATATATATAATTCTTATTATTTGGAATTCATCAGTTTAGGCCATATTCCATTTAGTGTCAATTTTGGAGGTGAACAAATGGTGATGCTAAATTGAAGTTTGACTATATTTTACACTGAATCTTAATATTACCTGTGTCATGGTCTTTTTATCTTGAGTTAAAAGTACAGCACGACCATATGTATTTTTACAGACTCTTGCCATTTCATTAAGTAAACTTGGATATAATTTGCGATTATCAAATTTAGATCCCATTCTTTTTCCGAAAGGCTACGAAAAAATTATTATTTTTTAATTATTTCTAATAATAAAAATATCAAATAAGTATTACTTATATTAACTGTTAATACGAAAAGAGCAGTTTAACATAATTTCTCTCACAACAATATTAAATGCTAATTTGTAAAACCATTTAAGAAAATTTACTCACCAAATCAGTAACAAATACATCTACAGAACTATTTCTTAATGGAAGTGAACAGGCATCCCATTGAAATATATCTAATCGAATACTAAAAAAAAAATTATTAAAAATAGTTTTATACTTCTGTAAAAATGTAACTTACAACATAATATAAAACAGTAGTTCTCAAAGTTATTTGATCCACAGACTACTTATACTAAGTCACAGACGAACAATGGACCACCTAAGCCTTCGTCCACTTTCTATCCCATAAATCTCTCTTAGTTATACACACAATATTTTATCTATCACATATATGATAAGTAATGCATAAAAATGTTTTCTCTTCTGGTTAAACAGCATGGAATTTCATTTTGGAAAAATGACTATGAGTCAGTCTGAAGACCCATTTGGCACACGTTTGCAAACCATTAATAATCTTAGGACCGTAATTTGAGAACCACCAATATAAGAGAAAATCTATATATTCTATATTGATTACTGAAACTTTATTTTCTAATATAAGTGATAGAAACAATTTATAAAACTCCAGTATTTTTAGTATACTAAATGTAATATTTTTATACTGAGTAGATATTAATATCATTAAAATCATACAAAATCTTACATTTTGTATGATTTTGTATGATTTTAATATTATTATCAACTGAGTTTTCAATATTTGTACTTCAAAGAGTAATTGTGATAAACTCAGTTCATAGCTATGAAATATGAATTAATTCAGAACAATATAACATAAGCATAAATCTACACAATAGTAAATGTAGTATCTAAAAATGGTTTAAGAAATTTTCATTAAATGATGAAACACTCGAAGATGTTTCCATGAAGGATGACAGATCATCATTGGTAATGAGAAATTAAGAGCTACCAGTGAATCAAATTCAAATAAAAAATCTAATATCTAATGGAAAAATTTCATATAAATGACAAATCATTCATTTGCACAGTCTGCACAGTATAGTCTATAAACAGAGTAAAAAAATTCTGTATAAATTTATATCAGTTCCAAATTATAAAATTATCAATTTGTTTGTCTGTCTCATAAAGAATGTGTCACTTTTAAATCAGATATTGATAAATAATTTTTAAAAAAATGGCTTTTTTTAAAGTAATGCTAAATTATCTCAGAATTGTTATCACTCAATGAATCTTTGACATCTTGTAATTCATCATGAAAAGGTTCTGATAGGTACCTAGTGATATCCTTTTATTATCTATCCATTCACTAAACAATTAAAAGTCAGGTCTGTTTGGTAGAATTGCACTGAGTTCATGATATACTGTACAACTCTGTTAAGAAGTTTTTGAAGGGACCACTGTAAAAAAAAAAAAACTTCTTAGGTGGGAAAATTTTTGCAGGAACTGTAAAAGAATAACTTTCTATTTGTATATTCAATTTTATTTTAATATCAGAGAAATATAACATAACATTTTTCTTGTATGATGTAAATGACTGACACTATGAAGACCCGATGGCAAAATTTTCATCTCACTCCCATCTCACTCTCTAAATAGCTCATCATCTAATTATCAATCCTTTATTGCTAGACAGTCACATATAGAGTCAAAAATAAGAGGTACTGATAGCAAATTTATTTAAATTATAAAAACCGAATCTTTTTAAGGAAAAAGTATATAATTTTACAGTTCATTGGAGAAGTTAACTATGATGGAAATTATTTCTCAAAATAAAAATATTGGTGTTTAATTTTTTAATGAACGTTTTGCTTTTACTTTTCCTCAACTAATATGTAAAATATTCCATTTTATTTTTCACTATTGATTTTAATGTAGATAAAAGGGATGAATTTTAAATACACTTTTTACTTTAATTTACCATTTGCCTGACCAGTAGCCATGTGGAGTTTTCTGGGTTCTTTTCACGTGTCTAGCATCTAAATAGAACCAGTTTCCCATAGAAAAGTATCCTGGAACAAATTCACCCTTGGCAGTTGCCCATGTGTTGTACTACTACAACAAATCAATCAACCTTACTCTTCTTGATGTAACTTTCTTGAATTAAATGTAAGATCAGGAATGAAAATGAAATTTTTTGTTTGTTAGATCTTTTCTACCATTTCCTAAATTTAATGTACACATTCATATTTTACTCTATTTCACACAATATATGCTAATAGACAATAGTATTATAACAATAAATTGTGAATTCTATAATACGCTTCTTGCCTAGTCTTGAATTAAATTTATAAGCTCTATGTTGGCTTTTCTTTTTCGCTAGACTTCTGAATGATGGTGTAATAAGTCTAGCGAAAATAGAGCTTATAAATTTAATAAATTATGATTCATAATATGTAAAAAAATATCAATTGTTGTAATTACCATGAATATATTCATTTAAGCTTTCAATACATAAAGGCACTTTCTAATTTATTACTTAACTGAATAAATTCTTACCTATTGTTTCCATTGGCTAATTTTCTGTTTACTGCTTGAACATTCTGCAGTGTTCTAGACCAAGCTAAGGGATGATTATCTCCACAGATATGAAAAGAATTAGGCCAATTTAATGCACCCTAATTAAAAAAAGAAATATATTTAAAATTTGAAAAATTTACATAAGCTAAATAGTTTTTAAAAAAAATGTTTACTACAATTCAATACGTTAATATAATTTCTTCTATATAAATAAACAATTACATCCGTTAAATAACTAGCCTGTGATTTATAAATATCTATTGCATTGAAACAAATCTAGTAACAGTTGAATAGTCTAAACAAAGGTCAACATCATAAAAGTTTTAGGGTGTGTTCCTGTTGTTAATATTGATGACTTGATAACTAAGATGGTTAAGGTGTCAGCCTATTGCTCTGATGAACCTGAGAGTGAATCTGCATGATTAAAACTCCCTAGAATTTTTCATGGGTGCAAATCCATTATGCATCATGTATCATGCATAACAGGTCAGGCTCTGTTCCTCACTATCTGGTCAATCCCATCATGAGCCTGATCTAACTCACAATGGGCATTAAAAAAGATTCTTGTAATACTCATAAGACAGAAAAAACCAAAAATAAAATAAAAACAAAAAATATTAATATTTTTTATGAATTTTAAAATTTTATAAATTATTTATTTATTGTATCATTTTACAATTTTGAGATAAATTATGAGAAAAAGAATTCCATCAGCTGAAATGTTAAACATATAAAGACGATTGTCTTTGCACATTGATTACACATACACATTTTTTCATTCCAATCCTTCACACGTCATTTTTGTGGAATTAAATGAAAACAATTATGAAATGGAGAGATAAAGTTTAAATGCAGTTTTTTTAAATTTTTAAACCAAATTAGTAAGAAAAATACAACAAAATCGGTTCTAATCATTTTGAAAAAATAGGTTTGTAGCCTGGTTCAAGCAACTTCCTGGGATAATTTCAATTGTCAGTTCACCGCTGGCACTAAGTGTTTAAATAATAAAATAATACTGTCAGAATGTCCAAAGTGGACACACGTATAATATAAAATAATATGTTTTTAAAAGACTTTTAAATAATTTTATTAATGTAATACATAAAATTTTGAAATTTAACTAAAATCTCATTATAAATTGTTCAAATCGGTTCTACTTAAACATGACTATAGGTTCAGCAGCATTTGTTTAAAGTATTATTCTAACAATTAAAGATCCATACATAATTATATTTTTCCAAGTACATAAATGCAATATGTATAGTATAAAATTAATATAGGTTAAACCTCTAATCTGGTATTCTGTCATTGATCAAGTTCCACAGTCTGGCATGTTTTGGATCTGCTGCCACTAGTTTGTAAATCTGTCATGTTTGTTTATTTGATTCAAAGAAAATTGATTAACAAAAATCCAGAGTACCAGAAGCAAGCAACATTGCAACAGTGGGTGGAAGAGTTTGTTAATAAGACTAAAGACTCATTCCTATGTAGAAAATTCACCTTCTGTACTTCCTCTGACTCTGATGCACCTGATAACATTGCAAACCTTGAAGACACTGATGATCATAAAGACAGAAAATCATGATGATCAACTGAGTTTTAATGTAATCTCACCTATAGGTATAAGTATTGTTGTTGGATTTGGGGTTTATATTACATAAAATCTTGTTTGGAAGCACTAATGGTTGTATTATTTCTGGATTTAAACTTGATTCTACCTTTTATAATACTGCAATATTTATATATATAACAGTCCTTAGAAGTTTTAGAAGTAACTTTCTGTAAATGGCCAGATCCCACAGTTATAGAATTAAGGTTTGTATTTATATTAATGTTAAGATTATCATTAAGTATTACCTCATAAAACAGCATTAAATTCTCAATGGAAATAATGAGAATAAATACCATTTGACTTAATTTTTGAACTACTGTATTTAACTTAATTAGACAGTTTGGATTTTTATAATATTACAACTATATATGTATGAATAATTGAAATCATTGAATAAAATACTAAATTAATCTTTTTTACCATAAACAAATCCACTAAATTAGCTGTCAGAATGCTCAAGATCTTACTGTATAGAGGATGACAAAGAACATCTGCAGAAATTCCAGTTTGTGTATACAGTTTGGCATTAACAATGCCAGACTGCATACACAAATACAAAATAATGCAAAACAAAACTGCATAAAGAAAACAATAAATATGATTAAAAAATCCAGAATATTTTCTTCAAATGGTATCTTAAAAGTTTTAGCATATAGAAGTTTTTGGTCCACAAAAATCAAGTAATTGCTGACTTTTTGATACCACTTTTCTAATCTTGTCAACATTTGGAAATGCACAGCATAACTGTCCTGCACTCATGCATCATTGTGACTATTAATGATGCCAACCTGAGTCATTATTATTTTACACTGAAGTTATACTTGACTGTTTTGATTTGAACAGCTGGCTGGTCAAGACAGTTAAGGTATCAGCCCAGTACTCTAGGGCAGTGGTTCTCAATCCATGGTCCATGGAACACGGGTGCTTTGTGAAACCACTTCATGTGTTCCGTGAAAAATCAAATATACAATTAAAAATTGTTGCAAAAAAAATATCAATACAATGTAAAAGAATTTTTGTATGGGAATGTAATCAGCAAATGCCAATGTCATCTACTACACCGAGCGCGCTTGATTTCAAAAAGGTTTGCCACCCTGCTTCAAAGCTGATGTATTGTAAGTGTTCCGCAAAAAAAAATGTCAAAGTTTAGTGTTCCCCAACTTCAAAAAGATTGGGAACCACTGCTCTAGGGGACTCAAGATTGAATCTAACAAGCATTCTCAAGAATTTTTCATGGGCAATCATCCCAGATATGTTGAGCTCTGTCTCTCACCTTATTACTGTCTCCATTATGGGCCTGTCCAACCCATAACAAGCATGTATAAAAGGTTCCCTTAGTACCTACAGGACAGTGGGTCTTGTAAGGTTATTTTTCAATAATTCCATTTAATTTATTCAATAAAGATAAATTAAATTTTATTATTAAATTAATTCTTAAATTAATCATTTCCTATTTATCAAACATGTTTGTAACAAATGAAATTAATAGTTTAATAGGAACTTTTGTATGTATTAAACAACTTTCATATGATTACCTCAATTGGAATTGATCCACCTCCACACATTGGATCACATACAATATCTTGAGGAGCAATAGCACCTAATCTGCAACCACACAATAAATATATTATATACATTTTTAAATTTTAATATTTCTAATAAAAATATCATATATACTAAATGTAAAATAAATATAGTTCCTTAATAATAAATTGTTGTAATGGACTTAAACTTGTACTTTCTGATGATAAACCCATAGAACACTTAAAACTGTAGAAATGTTTTCCCAAGCCCTCTTATGATTTACTTTCTTTAAATTTTGCTAAATTGTTAGAAATTACTAATAAAAAAAGGGTGTTAGGGACCACTATAAATTACTTAAGGGCGATTTTGGCCATTCTAGACCCCCACCCACCCCTGTGTAAGAAACCGTAATATTTTCTTTGATCCCCTCCACTTCCCTATCTTACATAATATTTAGGCATGATTTTATAGAAAGATTTTAACAAAAAAATTTTTTACGAAATCCTAAAAACCTTAGGTCCAAAATATATAATTATTAATTAGTTAATTAATATGTACTATTATTTATAAAAGACTTTATGTGAACAAATTTAAAAATATAAAAATTTAATGAATTCAAATGAACAATTTATTTTAAGAACTTTATTTTTTAATAATAAAAAGCTTGTTAATAATTATTATCATTAATCAATGTCATAATATTCATTTTTATAATAATTTTAATTTTAACAAAATGATGCAAAAAACTTTGACAGATCGACTAGCATGTGTAAACAGAAATGTCATACAAAATAAAACAAGAGAGAATAGAGAGAAACAACATTCTGTTGCCATATTAATTACATCTTGGCTAAAGCCAAGAAAATAAACTACATGCTGCTAAAATGTGCTAGGTGCACCCGGGGACTAAATCATAAAGCTTGTAAATTCTATATAATGGGGCAATACAACCAATACTACTTTACATGGCCTCTAGATGGGTCATGAACGTCATGGAACTAGTAAAAATTCAGTAGCAAGTAAATTACTCTCTCTTCAAAGACAGTTTGCCATCAGAATTTCAAAGTGCTGCAGAACTGTTTGTACTAATGCCTCTCTGATACTAGCAGAGTTCCTTCCTTTGCCACTATGTATTGTAGAAAATGTTCTAAACTACTACATCAGAACTACAAACATCAAAGGCTCAACAACAGGCTCTACTCCTATCTATGGCTGTTCATATGCTCTCGCATTGCAATTACCCTATCTCTGATGATCATCCTGTAAACAAGGTACATTTCGCCAGAGTACATTTTGTGTCATCTGCTTCCTCCATGGATAATCATGCAGATGTTAATATCTGCACAGATGGGTCTTAGTGTGGGCTCAAGTATCTGTATCTTCCTCCAAACTGACATATTTTGCCCAAAGTTAGAAGGTACAGATACCCCCATCTATTAAGCTAAAGAAGATGCTGTCTACCAAGCTGTTCAGTTGGGCCACTTAACTACCAAACAAAACTTTGTCTATCAACATTTACAGTGATTCTCAGTCTGTCCTAAAAGCTCTATTAAATCCCAATTGCAATAGCAATAAAACCACATATATCCAGCACCATATTAAAAATCTCGTTAATAAGATAATTTTTATATTTGTTCCTGGCCATACTGGTATACTAGGAAATAAAAAAGCCAACTTTGAGGCTAAGTCAGCTTCAAAGGACACTGACTGGACTACACTCACATCCCTCTCTCATGTAGCAGCCTTAAAAATTATATTCATGACAATGCTATGCAAAAGTGGAATCAACAATGGTTGAGCAGTAAAACTAGTAGAATAACAAGACTTTATTTTTCTACTGTTGAATGCAGGTTCTCATCACCACTTAAAGATTTAACGTTTGCTACTCTTCAACTACTTACTGAGCATGATAATTTTAGAAGTCACCTGGTGATGTATAAATGGGCAGAAACTGCCTCTTGCTTTTGCTCTACAGAAAACCTAGACACCATCGACCATATGATCTATTATTGTCCAATTTACGATCAAGATAGACTTATTCTGAAATTAGAAATCTTTACACTTGGTTTCAGGTGGCCATATCCACTTGATAAGCTTGTTCAGAAACCACTGTTCACCAGATGCCTTTTTACAATTATGTTCAAAAAATATGGAAGAAAAGACTACTGTAATTTCTAATTTCTAGTTTTACATTTTAGTTTTCACTAAAAGCCGAATATTAATTTTTTGTTTACTTTGTATCATGTATTTTGGTTTATGTATTCTTAGTGTTATACACCCATAGGAGTGGTGCACTTCTAATAAAAAGAAAAAGAGAAACCACCACACGGCTTTTCTCCCATGATAAAAAATGTGTCTGCTAGCGTTATTATTCTATCATGTCACACCTGATGGCGTTAGTACAATAAGCATTCTTAATAGAAACCGGCAAATTGAAGCCAAATTCAAAACTCCACCACTCCATCTCGTTGAGTGGTGGAGTTTTGAATTTGGCTTCAATTTGCCGGCTTCAAAAAATAAAAATAAGAATATTATGTAAAACGAGATCTAATACCCCCTACACCTGAGTAAGAAATCATAAGAAATTCTTGACCCCACCCACCCCAAAATACCTTACGTAATTTATGGACGGCCCCTTAATTACAAGAAAATTAGTTTTGCTCTTACAAAAAGCTACAACTTAATTGTTGATTAAACCAATAACACTATAAAATTGTTTTCTAAAAGTAATTTTTATTAAATTTTGATTTACTTTCTATACAGTCAAACCTGTTTTTGTGCGGTCTTTTTCTGTGCGATTTTTATTTGTGCGATTTGTTTTTGTGCGGTATATGAAAATTTCAATCAAATTGGAACATAATTGACTCCTGTAAAATTTTTAAAAACTCTATTGGTTGTTTTCTATGACATCAGCAGGTTTTTTCATTTTTTATTCAGTAAAATTTTTTTCTCATATGTTTATTTCGGTCCCCTCTTATTTTAATAGCATAAAAACCATAAATATTATGTTATATTTGAACAGATGCCGTAAGTTAGCTTCCCTCCAGCTTTAGACTGCAGGTGAAATTTCATGCCTTGTTAAATGAAATAACACTTCCTGCAGCTATATTTATCAAATAAAATCAGTATTTAAGGATTATTTTTAACTTTTTAATGTTAGATTCATATTTAAGTGGAAATAATTAATTAATATAAAAATTAAAATTCTTAGAGGATTTTTTTCCCCATTAGGTGTTGCAGAAAAAGGCCCAAGGAGTTAAAAAAGCAATTCCTAGTTATTTCGTACGGTTTCGATTATTTTCTACATGAGACTTTTTTTATGCGGTCCCTATTCACTGCATAAGAACAGGTTTGACTGTATTTATTTATTTTTTAAAACTTTTATATGTAAATTCAACATATTATCAACATAGATGTTCAAAAATTTGTATTTGTTCCATATTCAAATATTTTTATTCTTACTCTGAAGAGTAAGACTAAAAGCATAGTTATATTATAAAATGTTCTCAGTAAAGTATGAAGTTTGTTTTATTTTAACTGTCTTGAATAATAGAAATCTAATTATATGATTATTTAGATCCAGATACTGTTATATTAATAGAAGAAAGACTTTTTCAGTTCGACAGCATTTTCTGTTTTTTTTCAATCTATGAATTTTCTCCAGTTGAATGTATGTAGAAAACATTGGAAGTATGCCTAGTGGACCAAGTCAATTAGATTACTGGAGCCTAGCAATTATATTTTGTAAAAGTTTTTAGATAAGGATGTTCAACTTTGATTGATATTTTGTTTATATGGACTATCTTGGAAAAATAAAGTGATAACAACTGAAAACACATTAGAAAAAACTGTTTCATTAACATTATTTTATGTAATTTTTGCAAATAAACAACTACTAGCCCATTATAGATAACGATCAACTACTGCCGAATCATCGGGCTAGCAAATGGCTATAGTAATATTAATAATTTAAGATAATTTGGTACTAGAGTTAGGCGTTAGGTGCCATCTCTTGCTAAATTTAATAATTAGAATTTTAATTAAATAATTTAAATAAATTTAAGCCTAACTGGAAGAAAATAAACGGCCCGAAGTGGGACTTGAACCCGCAACTTCTGCTATCCGTGCAGACAGGTTACCAGTACTGGTAACGTGTCTGCACGGATAGCAGAAGTTGCGGGTTCGAGTCCCGCTTCGGTAAAGCCATACACAGTGAGTTCACTTCACTTCGTATTAAAGTTTAATTTACGAGACTCCTGTAGAGACAGAGGAAAATCTGCTGGCATGAGTTATGGCCACTGCGCTAGAAATTGAAGAGACCCCAGGTGGGATGGAGAGTGTGTACCAGAACATGCTTCGTAGGTATAATGTCTGTAAGAATGTTGGTGGTTGCCACTTCAAGCCGCTGTTCTAATGCATCAGTACTGTTCTGTACGTTCAGCATGCTGGGTTCTTTTTTGTTTTGGAATAATGTAAGACACATCAAGTTTTAGTGTTAATAAAAACAAATGTGCTTAAGTGATAAATAAATGTTTGATTATGTTTCCTTTCGAATAGCTACCTAATAATTGCACTGCGTCACAGCTAATTCAAATTCCTCAAGCAGAAGTGGAAGAGTTAAACATCTGAATTGAACCATGTCTGGAAACGGTACGTTTCTGGACATGGGTTCCCAATCAAAATATTATGTACTCACTCCCCTCTACAAGTTCTAGAAGTTTGTAATGAGAATTTCTGAACACCGTGTATAATTAAATTTCAAATAATAGCTAACTTCTATCACCAAATGGAGTTTGTTCATTATTTCAGACATAAATTTTCTTTTCTACAATTTAATATTAGTCAATATAATTTAAAAATTTTTATTTTGTCTTCATTAAAACAATTAATACAACAAGAAATATAAAATGAAAATAAAAATACAAAGTTATTAAATTATACCTGAGTAAATTATAAGCAATTGTTGCTCTCAGAGAAGTAGGTCCAAAATGTTCCAAATTACGATAATGAAGGCTTTCTTTAGTAAGAGCTATACCCACGTACAGCTTTGTTTCACTAATAGTTAAAACTACTTCAATGTCATAATTTTTCATGGCTACTTTCCAATGAAACAGATCATTAATGGCACCTCCAAATTCAGCCGCAGCTTCCATAGATGTGAAACAATGATTTTTACCACTTCTGTTACAAGTCACTCGAAATTTTGGAATATTTAAATTCTTTTCATCGCCTTGTTCTGACACTTCTGGTGTGAATTTACACTGAAACAATTCTTCTAAACATCTATTTTCGTACTTTGAAATTTTTTTCCAGACATTTAATCCAGTAGGCCAATCAATTTCATATATTAATTTCTTTAACTTGTCAAACACTTGTTCTTTCTCATCAGGAAATTCAAATTCTTTTGGTTCTGTCATCAACACATAAACATTGTCAACTGAATGTAATGTTAAGGCCTGAAAATAACAAATTTAATTTAAGAATTATAATACATTATTAAAAGTGGATAAAATAATACAAAAATCAATAAAACTTAATCGAGAATTTAATTTTGGATAAACACATTTAGAGTGGCAAATCTGGGAAAGAGAAAGGGAAAAAATTGTTTGTCCATGGCAAATAGAGCAAATGTTATATCTGTAAGCATGAAAGCTCTTCAGAAACATGTAAGGCAACTGTTTAGAGATTTTTTTTTGTTTAAATACAAAAGAAACAGACATAAACAAGACAAATTACATAGTACAAAATAAAAGATTTAAGTCCACAATCATTATTCACTTAAAATGGCATTGAAGAAATTCTGTTCTCTTCATCTATAAACTTCAGCATAGAACAAATATCTTCCTTGTTGTCAATCACTGGCAGTATACCTAAGTATAACTCTATTGACTTGATATCTTGGAGAATTATTCTCCTGTTGAACATATAGCATTTCTCCCATTCTATTAAGTTCCTGAAACACTTTTTGTAGAAAATCCAGCCAAGATCTTTTCTCGATCATAGCTATAATGCTTTTTATCTAAAAATCACTTACATCTTACAAGTGTAACTCTAGTTAGGAACTGTAAACTAGTTTAGAATCAACTAATGAACAGAGTTCTGGACAACACAAGCCCCATTCGTTGATGCTTATTAAAATTAAAACAAAAGGAGTTTGTACTTAAATCATATAACAATGCATTAGTCTTGGTGAACAGTTTTTTGCACTAAAATGATCTATTTGTATATTTTGGCACTTAGAATGGCAAAGCTAAATGCCTAGTCCAGTCTTAGCCAAATTTTTGCAAGTTCTAAAGATTTATAAATGCAGTATAAAACTGAAGTTACATAAACCACTGTATGAAACTGTCCAATGAGTTTCTGTATCACTATGTTATTTTACATTTATGCTTATAAACTAGCCAATATCTTTGCATTTTTGTAATTCAGATTTTGTTGTTTCCTAATGTTGTTATAATTTTTATTGTTACTATTATTTGTTTAATTTCAATGCTTGTACTATATACCATGTGACTTTTTTTAATACAGGGTAATGGCACTAGTATTTGACTGTTTAAAGCTGTTTTAGACTGCTACTTTTTATTACAATGAGTAGTAATGCAAAAAGCAAAATTCATATATGAAAATAAAGTATGTTCATTATTTGCAATGGAAAAAAACATTTTTTATTAGACCTTTGTTTACATTCTGAAAAAAAAATTTAATTACTGGGCTAGTCATCTGGTAGTCGACCAGCAGGCTGCACGATTGTTTATGGAAGTTTTTCATTGATAGTCTGACAAATGTGTCAACTGTGAAAAGATGGCAAGCTCAATAATAAGCATTTTATAGAAAATATTCAACAGAAACATGGAGCCCATGTTATCTTCTAAAGATCCGACATGCCTCAGGTGGTAGACTACCAGAAGGGGCATTGCAGAATAATTTTTCCCATCATCACAAGTGAGGCAACTTGTTATAAGAATACGAACATGTCATAGAGAATGGGATCATCTTTTCCTACTTCCCGCAAAGACGGCTTGCCTAAACCAGCTCAGACATACCCATTACGCACAGATTTTGACTCACACGATAGTCTACTAAAAGCAGTTGGCAATAGGAATCTCCACCCTACTGGAATATTTGCAATGCTTGAATAATTTTGAACCCATGTCCTACAGTTCTGTAATCATATCCTTTCTGGAATTAGAGACGAGCCGCCATCTTGGCTACCTAAGGTAACATTAACCTGATTTCAACTTGTCAATAGCTAGTTAAGCTGGCCAAAAATGCTGGATTTAAAGATTTTAAGAATTATATTTTTAAGTAATTATGTTTAAAACTTAACATTATAAAAAGTTACAGTTTAAACGTCTTAAAATATGGAGATTTATAACTAATGCTACCTCTGAAACTCTGTCAAATGGAATATCAAAAAATATTCTTCCTCTCTCAATTTTGGCTGAACAAGTGAGTTTTTCTTCGCATTCCTCTTTGGCAACCGTTTCGAAGCCAGTGACAACAGTAGCTTCTATGGTACACACACCGGCCGGATCCTTCCAACAACTCACGTGCGCTTCATACACGTTTTCCTCAGCATCCGCCATTTTAACAAAAATAAATAATCAATTTCCAATACAAAATATAAAAGCAAACACACTCATAAACACTATTAAAAATGGAAGTAAGAAATTTTATAAACTTTCGATTTCAAAGATAATTTCAAAACGAAAAACAAAAACAAAAAAAAAAAAATTCAAGCCTTCCATACGTAAAATTCAAATTTTTAATATAATAGCTCCATCTATCGACGCGTTTAACGTCAACAAATAACTTTTCGTTTCATCGATTTGATTGGATAGCTATTAAACCTTATCCTATAAACATCCAATAGTATCGTATCGTATAAACCATCACCGGAGGGATAAAGGTTTAATCGGAATAATTTTTAAAGATGGCGGGATGCGGTTGACGTTAAAAAGAGTAACTATTTTTGTTGTGGTAGTTTACTTTTTATTAACTTGTTACACTGCTTATATACTTTTAAGAAAGAATCCAACTAAGACTAGGAAACCACCAAAACATATATTTTCTATATCAGGTAAATATATATATTTTTGAATTAATTAAACGGTAAGTGTTACTTTTAGTTAAATGCTCCATATATAAATACGTGTGCATTGACGTAAAAGTAACTTCTACCAATCAAATGAGAGTATTATTTAAATTCAAATCTTTGAAAAAATGAATATTTTTAAATATATTTGATTTAAAAATGAATTTATAAGGTAAATGCTGTTGTTATTTTTAAGAGAACTTTAAATCATCAAATGATAGCTTTTAATAACTTTAATACAAGAGTAATAAGACAACATTTTATGAATGATAATGAAATTATGATACAATTACACTTCTGAGTGAGATGGGACCTTACTACACTGTAGGCTGTATCTGTAGGAGCAGAAAGTCAAAGGAACACTGAAATTATTGAGATTAATATATACTTTTCTTCTAATTTTCTTCTTGAAACTGGCCTCCTTCCACTTGAGAAATGTTTGCGAATTTATTAGTGACTGCGTTCGGCAGACTCAACAGTTCCGAAGCAGTTGAGTGTTTTTCTGCTGAATGCCCTCTACAGTAGTGCACTTTTGGAACATGTTTGGCATTTGGACGTCACATTTGGTAGCATCTTTCATTTACGCTAGCTATCTGAAACTGAGTAACGAGGCTTTTTGTTCCAATGCAATGTCACTTGTTGTTTGGCAGATCCAGATTGCTACGTAACGGCTACCGATTTGCTCAGTTACAACTGTTGAGTCTGCTGAACGCAGCCAATGTATTCTATTGCCACAGTCAAATAATACATTTGGTTAGACAGAATATATATTGCTATATGCTAGATTTATATCAATGTCATTTTATCTCTCTTGAAATGTGATACTTTCTGAATGTCTTTTTATGATTTTTTATTCATTTTTCGAAAATTTACAAAGTAATGCAGTGAACTGAAAGAACTAATCTCCCCCACAAAGTATAAACAAATTTTTGTTTTGAAAAGGAAACTGATCTGAAAATTTTAATAAAAATGGGGGTGACAAGGTGTTCCCAATTTTATCCTGTTTTTAATATTTGATTGTAGAATCAATCTTTGAATAGAAACACATTGATATTATATCGTAAATTTATAGATCAATAAATAGATAAAATCAATTTTAAAGGGCACTGTTTTTACTGATACTGAACCTAGTTGAATTGTAAATATGGTTAGCCTAATAAAAATGAATTGAGATTTAATATGTACCATACTTAAAACATATTAACAATTACAAAACTTTATATTTTTACATTATTAAAACTTATAAATCCAAACATCGTATCTTTGTCTGCGGAGATATGTTTTAACTGTCTTATTATATGTAATTAAATTTTCCATTTTGCTAATAGACTCAACAGTATCAAATGATATTATAATATCATTAAATGTACAATTATAGTAAAAATATAACCAGTGTAATGTTTGTTTGTATCATATTACTTTGACTACGAATAACAAATATAATTTGTTTCATTTTGCGATAATTATATTAAATAAAGTACAAAGAGTATTTGTCATGTATCAAGTTAACTTCATAGAATGATCAATGCTTATGTGATGTTTTATTAACTTTTGTATTTGCTGCATACTTAAGTATTATTTATATAAGTATAATATTGAGTTAGAAAAAATATAAAATTTAATTTCATAAAATAATAATTGTTTATTTTTAAAAATTGATTAACACATATAACAATTATTTTATATCAAACTCTATTTGAATTTCTCTAAGTTTACAGCTAATATAAGCAAAAGTAAATAACAAAATAACAATAGATAAAACTCTGATATGGTAAATTTTAAGTTATTTTTACTTCCATGTGTGTTTTCTACCAGAAGAAAAAAACAAATTATTTTGTAAATGGATGTATAGTGTTATTTTCTTCTGATTTACTCTATTATATGTATAAGAACGACAGCAAATTTGTTTATATAAAAGACAATTCAATATACGTTTTTAAAATTTGGTTATTATTGGCCAAAAACTATTACACCTTCAGTAATTTTGATTAAAAAAAATTGTATATATAAGTAAAAAAATAAAGTAAATTTACTGTAATTTAAAGAGATCATGTATTGTTAATTGGGGGAGATACTTCTTGCCCATGGTATTACTTTATAATCCATAAATAAATAAAAATGAATATCGATAAAAGAAAGTATTAAACCAGAATGATAACTACAGTAAAAATTTTACAAAGTCAGAAGAAACACTAAAATAAAACAAGTCTTTCCATAATTCAACCTTTTTAACACTTCAGCATTGGATAAAATAGTCTGAAGAAGGCCATTATGAAGCTTTATGTTGAAGCTCATGTCAACCTCAATATGCAAAAGGTGTTTTTAAAAAAATCTCTGCAATGATGATATAATTGCAAGGATATATTGCATATTGATTAAAAAAGATGAGACTGTCAAAACAAAGATTGACTCTGCCACGTGCCATGGCCTCTTCTCACTATTTTTTGTAATTTGTCTGTTTTTACATAGAGACATACATGCTACATTAGCATAAAAGAAATATTTTAAAAAGTTATTAATGTCTTAAATTGACCTGCAGCTGTTTGATCCTTTTTCTTCTAGATGATTCTAAATTGATTGATTTGATTGTTGGATGGCTAGCAGTTAAGGTGGCAGCCAACACTCTGGAGACCCAGGATCCGGGTCAAAATATTCCAGGAATTTTTCAGGGGGTGGTCTGTCTGGATTTGTCAGGTCCCATCCCTCACCGCCAGTCACTCCATTGTGGGCCTGGCCAAATCCATAATGGGATCTTAGCTACAGGGTGGAAAGAATTTTTTATAAAAAATTGATTCATTTGTAACTGTTAATACCAACTAATCTTAACTTTAAATTTTTTATGAAATTCCTACTTATAAAATTTAATGATTTAGTAATATTAGATTATACATTTTTGATATAATTTTAAATGAAAAGGGATGATTTATTGAATTGAAAATCAGTTTAACAATTATTTTTTTACAAAGATTTAAATATAGGCCTATTGAAAAATTATATTTAAGATAATTTTAAATTATAGAAGAAGAAGAATGGAATCCTTGGGGTGAAGAATTTGAAAGAGAACAGCAACATACATTAGTAAATGATCGATCATCAGTAAAATGGTGGAATAATCATAGTTTGGATTTTGGTAAACAATATCACAAAGCAAAGTCAAATGATTCAAAAATATTTGATCAACAAACGTATAGTGTTGAAATATGGGGAAAGGCAGCAATTGGTAAGAATTTTTCTTATTTTTCTATGCTATAGAAAACAAAAATAATTTAATTAAACAGAGTATTAGCATATTTATTTATACAGTAGGTGCTACTTATTGTGGGCATAGTAAGTGAATAAGATTACAATTAGAGGAAATTCCGACTCTCTGACATTAACATGTTAAAACAATTTAAAAATGTATAATTTGAAGATATAATAATTACAATAACTGACATATTAATTAATTAATAATAATCATTGTTTTGTCTGTTACCAACTTCAACAACTAGTGCAATGCCAGAAATTTAAACTATTGTGTTGTGAGCAAATAATGATTAAGACAATTTAATTAATTTAAAACACTGGTTAAAACTGATAACATAAAAGCATTTTAAGTTATTGTTATCAGTCTCATTTTGAGACTACTAGCGTGAAAAAAAAGTGCAAAAGAACTATTTACTTGAAGATAACAACAATGATCAAATTCTGATTACCATAAGTAAAATTTTCATTTTTATAACTTGTATTTTTGGGATCTGCTAATTTTGATAAAACATTATTCATAAGTATAATGAGCAGAGTACTGTATATGCATTTTTTTAATATTAATCTTTCTGAACATTAAACTACAATGATTGGATTTATTTAGCTATATTTATGCTAATATTTTTGCATAGATTTAACAATTAAAGGAATTTGACACTAAAAGTATGCAGCATTTGTAACCTATTATTATTATTAAAATTTTAGATTTATTTTTGTTATAACATTTAGAAAAGTCAACTCAGATTGTGGCTTGAACTTGCTCTTAAACTAGATAGGTATGTTTGTCTTGTAGGAGTTAGATTACTCTTACTCTTGAAGAATAAATTGGAAGATTGTTTATTTGTAAATTAAAACTTTATCTATATTAATCTAATTATTGCAATTATGAAGGGTAATTCTGCTTTTTAGTCTTGAATCCCTTTAAAAACTAATTTCTGTGTAAAAATAGTAACAGAAATCTAGCAGTTTTAGTTTATTGTTGTGTGTTTTGGTATATATCAGTTTATTTGTAACTTTAGATAATATTTTTATTACAGCAAATTATATTTATTTAAATTTCACAATAAAAATATAAACAAAAATAATTGATTTTCAGTATATTTAGCCAGAAATTTATTTGATTACTTTAGCAATTTACATAAATTTAATGTTCACTACTATTGTTAATATGAACCACCTGTTCTATGATTGTATTTGTGTTTTAAATCTGTTTTTTCTGTGAAATTCATAAATTCTTGTTGTAATTGTGTAGGTTTATATTTATGGGAGCATATTTTCAATGGCAAAACAGAAAAGAAAATGGATGGTGTCTGGAGTTATGGATTCCGAAAAATTGATAATATAAAGTTTAAGTAAGATTAAAATGTTTAATATTTAACTACTTTAAAACAAAGTCATAAAAATTTTAATTTAAGCTGAAAACAGTTCATCTACTAACAAACATTTTAACTAAGTAGGTGTTTATCACCTGTTAAAATTATAACATTTGCTATTAAACTAAAATGAAAGGAAATAAATTACACAGAGTATATGTAATTTTTATTATATTTATATCTGTAAAGAGACTTAAAATTTTATTAGAATTATTATTATAAGAAGTATAAATTTACATGATTTAAGGTTTTATGAAATAAATTATCATAATAATTTTAGTTTGTTCTAAAATTTTAGGTTTCGAACAGGTCCAGGTGTTATTTACACCAAAGTTCCAAGTGATGTTGAATATCTCATTCTGATTCTTAATGGAAGAAATGATCAGAAAGTATCATTTGCCAAAACTTGGCTTAATTATTTGCCATATTTCAAAAACCTACACGGTGTGATACTAATATTGTTAGGTGATGAAAAGTGTAAAAATGATTGGATCCTGCCATATATGACTTTTAACGGAGGACATATAAATGCAACTCTTCTAGTCTATGACAGTCCATTAATAGATAATTTTTATTTTTTTCAATGGCCTCTCGGTGTTGCAACGTGAGTATTGGCATTTACGTTACATTATTGATCTCTGATTATTTGAGTTAGTGTTTTTTTTTCTCATCCAGGTACAGAAATTTTCCAAAAGAAGATTCTAAACAGTTAGACTTAGAATCTGAACGTCCGTTTATATGTAACTTCCTAGGAACTGTTTATCCAGAATCTTCTAGACAGTATTTATTAGAAATTTTAGAGAAAAACAATCTCAGCCAATTGTGTATTATTAAAGTACGATATGAGTAAGTTTTTTCCTAAATTATTATTTTTAACAATTCTTTTTCCTATTTATTGTTTACGTCTACATAAATCTAATTTCATTTTTCAGGTGGCAACCACACGAAACAAAAGAAACATTAGAAACTTATGTTCATAGTCTTAAATTAAGTGATCTAACACTGAGTCCTGTTGGAATGAACAGTGAATGTTATCGAATTTATGAAGCAATGGCTTATGGTTCTGTTCCTGTAGTAGAAGATGTAATCACTCCAGGTAATTGTGCATCTTCTAAAACATCGGCATTCAGAAACATTCCTCCACCATTCCGTTTATTAAAATCTCTAAATGCACCAATAATTTATGTAAAGAATTGGTCAGAATTGCCTGCTATATTAAAACAAGAGAAAAGTCTTTCACAAGAGGAAAAATCGGCTAGGCGAATTAAAGTTGTAGAATGGTATGAAAATTTTAAAACACACCAAAGAGAACAACTAGTTTATTTAATGAAACAAAGATTTTTTAAAATAGAAAGATGATTAAAAAATTTTTTATTGGAAACAAACATAATATGAATAATCCAAGAAGCATCTATAGTTAAAGAATTTTTTCAAAATTCCAGTACTGATATTTAAATTGAATTTATGATTAAAATATTGGTATGAATATACAACAATGGCATTACTTAAACAATAAATAAAAGATGTGTGCAGAGAGAATTTTAATTTTTGAATTGCTGTTGAGAAACTTGTTAGCCATTAACAAATTCAGTTTTAATTAAATGAATATTGTTGCTTAAAAACATTTTATATTCATAGTAATACAGTAAAACTTGTTGAAGCTATTATACTGAAATAATGGTATACATGTTATGTTATTTTATATATAAATTATAGTATTCATATTTAACTTGTTAATTTTTTTGAAGTAACTGTTCTTATAAATCTTAAATCATATCAAAGATGATATCAGCTTATTAAATTTGTATAATTTATTTTGATTAATTTATATTCAGGAGTGGTTAAACAGTCTTATATCTACTGAATATAAATCAGGAACATATCAAGTGCCACTTTATAAATTGAGATATATTTAATTAAATTTAATATATGAATTAATATATCATTTTTAATTTTAAAGGTTTAGCACCCTGTAGTTGATTTTGAATTTACCATAAAGATAAATAAGATCAAATTTAGATGCAGAAATCCAATTATTTTTTGACATTTCCATCTCAGTTGTGTTAAAAATTAATATTCCATGATAATTAAGGATTTGAATAATTAGTTAAAATTATAGATATATACATATATATAAAAGGAAAAAATATATTTTAATTTGTAAAAGTTTTACCATAAAAAATTAAAAAGGGGAAAAAAAATACTTAATTAAAAATATATTTAAAAAAGTTCTTAAAACTTTACAACCATGCTATACAATTTTACATGATTATGTATATTTTACATATCAAAGCAGTTTTTTGTAAAATTGCTATTTATTTATTTACTTTTTTATTTATAAGAGATATATTGTGAATGTTTAAAAGAAGTTTTTATGTAAATCATGAAAGTTATCTAAAAAAAAATATTGCAAGATTTATAAAATAGTGCCATAATTTTTCATAGGAATATATTTTAGTATTTATAAGTTTAATATGCAAATTTATAGCATGTATTTAATGTTTACATATCTAATATGTTACACATCGCAGGAACGTTCAATCTAAATTAATAATCAAAAGTATCAGGTGCTGCCAAGATTATGCAAAGACTTGATTTAACTTATAGTACTATATATAAATTTTTTCTTGTAGGAAATTGCATAAATTTTGAAATATTTGTATGCTTTTTCTAAAAGAGAAAATTATATCTGCGATCTTTTTAATTCGTTACGGTGGCAATATAAATAATTGTTTTGATGGGCTATTCGTACCGATCAATGTCACATTATATATATAATAAAGTTTACATAAGTATATAAAACTAATTCATAATGAATTTTGATAGAATAATGTGTGATATTGTAACATAACGCAATACTTTAGCAATAAGTTTATAAAACTGTTTTAAGCATTGTTCTTCGATATTGTTATTGAAAGAACTAATTAAGTAAATTTAAATTTATGAAAATAAATATTAATGCTAATTTTTGTAAAATTTTAACAAATGTGTATGGCTTAATTGTTCTGATTTAAAAAAAAAACTATATAAATGAATAAATTGAACAGAATTGCAATTTTTTTATGTTATTTTATTCAAATTCTCGTTACAAGTTTAATTAATATTGTTGTTTGTCTAAAAGATCATAAGCGTGATTTAAAAACTCCTGGGCATGGTTGGCAACGACGCTAACGCTGTGTTCTAACACAGCTTCTGCCCTTGGTTCCAATTGTTTGACATCTTTAACGAGAGTATTGAATTTGTCAATGAGACTTACGACCTTCATAACTGTACCCAACTTGGTTCCATCGGTCAGATCTCCCATTACATCGAGAAAACTGTAACCTACATTTGTAAATGAACATCAATATATATCATTTGTTATAACAATAGTTAAAATTTTACACGCTAGATGTCGTTAGTCTATTAAAAATTTGATTTTTTTAAAAATACTTTCCGAAGTTTATTATTTGAAATTAGGAGAGTTTGGGTTTATTTTCACAATAATCTAACAAATCTTAATTAGATGCTACATAAAACTAATTACAACTTAAAGTTTAACAATAAACCATATGTTACCCAAAAAGGTGGTTTTCAAATCTCTCATAATATCTTTAAAATCTTGTCTGATGTCACGAATCAAATGTCTCACATCTTCAGCTACGACTGGAAGTTCCTCCTCAATTCTATGAATAACGCCTTCCATAGCAACAACAAGATCAACTACCTAAAAAAAAATTTTTTTACTTGCAATTTATTTGAATAAAAAGATGAATCTTCTGAAAGAATATTGAAGTTTTCGCATTATGTTTCAGTTTAAAAATGATTTAACAAATCAAACTTGGATTCAAGACCAATTTTCTATTTAGAAATTATTATTATTACTATTACTTTTTATACGTAAATTTTATATAAAACATAATAGTACTCTGCATTCGAATATCAATTATTCTAATTAATTTGTTGTTTTTTTGTTTTTTAAATTTATTCAAGCTTACTTTGCCTAAGGTTTTATCGGCAAATTCATCAAAAATCTCCTCTAATTCTTCTAAGAAAGGTACAGCTGCAAGGAAATTATCTCCACCAAGTTCCCGAATGACGTGATGAACTAAGTCAGTCATGGAATTTTCCAAGTCATTCAAGACTCTGTGAAGCCTTTCCTTGGCGTCGGGAACAGCCTAAAAATAAAATATGCATTCAGAGAAATATAATGATACTTTGAGCAATTATATATATATAACTGTTAGCATATCCCGAAAATATGTACTGTATAAATTTAATTTACACTTCTTAACAGCTGAGAAATTCATTTCTACATGTTATAAACGCAAATTATTTACGATTTTAACAATTTAAATTAAATTTATCAAGTTGAAGAATTTTAATCAATAGTGAAGTGAAAATTAATGTTTGGGACCATTTGAATATTTATCATAGAGCCATCTACCGTTAGAAACTAGTGTTAATTATATTTTAATATCTCTGAAGTTGATTTTATTTTTTTGAAGTGGAGACCGATGTGCCCATTCAATTTGTAAAACCAAACTGTTCAACAGTCGTGTGACTAAACTCAGGAAACCATTATAATCGTTAACCGGACGCATTACACGACACAAATGTTTCTCACACTCACGTGTTTTAGGTCGTTGACAAACTTGTGAGCTTTGTCAGCCAGACTCAATAATCGAAGAACAGTACTCAATTTTGTTCCGTCCGTCAGTTCGGTCAAGCCATCCAATAAATCAAAACCGTAGTAGTAATCTAATCAAAGAAATTCCGTTAAATAATGACTTTTTTCCTCCAATACGGAGCCGTTCGAGTATTATATCAGCAGAAATCCTCCTCCTCCTCATCATCACCAGTCATCAGAAATCAAGGTACTCCCTCCCCCTAATTATGTCAACGCCAGAAGTTTAAACCAGGAATTATTCTCAATTTGTGATGAGTGAGGAGAAAAATAAAGGAGGGGTGTCATCAGAAACTCCTCTTCCCTCCCAGTAAGCTACTGACGTAACACTCGAATGGAAGCAATGCTTCTATGATGTATAAACTTACTTTGTTTGTTCAGTAAGTACTTTATATCGCTTACAATTTCACCAATTTCTTCACGCAGCAACTCTATGACGTCTTTGTATTCGTGATAAAGATGGGGGACGGTTTCTTTAAGGGTGACGACTAATCTTTCGATTTTGTGAGCGACTTCCACAACCTTAAAACATACAAAAAACAGTTTAAATTACTGAAAAAAAGTATTAAAATGTAAGTTTAATCATTAAATAAATAAATAAACCAGTGGCGCGTATCCTGTGAACAAAAATGGCAACTGCCTGGGGAGGCCTCCTCCGTTGGTGGGGGAGGCCTCAAAAAAATTTTTTATATAAAAATATTTTCCCTCAAAAAATTCCCCCCGAAGAAAGAAATCTGAAGATTCAATTCTATACGTGGGGCCCCCTAATTCAAATTTGCCAAGGCCCTACGAAGGTACTCACTTTTGAAGCTGTTTGGTATCCCTCGCCGACTTCTTCCAACAACGTCTCCAATCCAAAAGAATCTACGGGATAAACTTCGATTAAATCGTTAAATATACGAAATTTGTTTAAAATTCAACTGAATTACATATTTTTTTAAAATAAATGAATGAATTTCCATTACTCACGTTGTAATGGCGACGAAGTTGCCGAGCCAAGAACTAAGCAGACGACAAAGAAAGCGATTTTCATTTTCGTTTCTGTAAGTTTATAAAATATTTATATTAAATATTATTTATTCCCTATAAACGGGAAAATATTAATAAAATATTCATAGTTCATAACTCACCTGTACGAGTGACTGTAAAGAGAGAGATTTGCTTGCGCCCGGCATTTATATTCGGTTCCAAATCATCATCTGGATCGTTTACCAAGGGAAAATGATAACGTTTTCTCATAAACATCTGTTAATTCCCCCATTGTATATGACGCCAATACTTTTAAAATTTTATTTAAATATTTCAAGGTGTTTCATACGAAACATCGCTTTATTTAAAAGAAAAACAAATGTTTTAATTCGTTATTTCAAATACTAAACGTAAAAACGCTTTCGAGTCGGCGATAATTATTTCCGAATTCCTTTAATATAAAGCGTTGAATCGCATCCACTGAACCTTCGACATGCCGAAAATTAAAGTAAATTTGTTAAAATAAAGAAATAACTATTAAATTAAAGCTGAATTCTTATTTAAATGTTAGATTTTTATGGTTTTAACCATTAATATAGAGAACACGCGGCGGAACGACACGGATCTGAGGGAACCGCTCGTTACATCATTAAATATGTTTTTTAATTAATACTAATCAAACACAATTTTAATTTAAATTATCGCACATTATAAATTTAAAAACTTATAAAAAAATAAATAAATTAGTTAATCGACTTTAATTTAACATATTATACCTTACAATTAGCAAAACCGGTTCCAAAAAGTAAATCTTACGGAGCGATTTTTAATTCGCGTAACGGAATAAATATTGCTTTAATAATTATTAAAATAAACCACGTTAATTTAAATAATATAAAATTGTAAATAAAAGTAAAAAATAATGAAAATATTAATATTTTATTTTTGAAAATGACCGCCTTAGAAATAAAAATTAAAAAAAAAATTAGGGGGCACTCTGTATCTAGCTACAATTCAGGCACATGTCAGACATGTGCTATTGTAACACGTATACGAAACAATTCTTTAAAGTATTTTTTCGATAATATAACCGAATATAAACTTATCTTTATAGTTTGTTTAATATTAATTACTTAAACCGTGATACGGAATTAACATTCATTTACTATTAAGGTAATGCGTATTTTATTAAATAACGATAAAATATTTTTTCTCGTCGAGCTTATCTCTTGTATAAAAAAAAATTGATCCAAAGTCCTAGATATTCCACCATCTGTTCGTTTCTAGCTTCAGTTTGCGACTCCAACAACCCGATAATACTAAAAAGGAGATAATGCACTTAACAGTTAATAATTTGACAATATATAAGTTATTGTGCCATTATTTTTTATCCTTACTATCTTCTATTTTTGGTATCTTCCCTCATAAAAAAATTTTTATATTTAGCTGGAAGGGAAATGAGAGAGAATTGATGCGTTTACTTTGATTTTAAAGTACTTCGTATCAGTTTTGAAATTAATATAATATAACTTCAGAATTAAAGTGAAATTATACGAATTTTAAAAGATTATACACGAATTATCGCCATTTTCTGTGCGGCTCTTGTTATCAGGAAACACATCCAAGAAAAAAACTTTGTTAATATTATTTTATTGTTCGAAATGTGCTCTTATAATATACATAAACGTAATTTGCATCGAATTAAATAATAATTTTATGTTATAACAATAATATATACCCACCGAGTGATTTATAACAACGTCACAAATTAGTTCTTTCGACTCCCACGTCATTAATGACGGAAGTTCTTTCTAAAAATTGGTAAAAGCTTTCGACCTCGCTGCTACCATTCGTGATTTCGCTATTATTATAGCAGCAACACGTTTTGAGGCTTCGGAGAAAAGCTACGATCTCTTCTCTGATGAAACAATTTAGGCAACTGTAGAGGATCGGATGGAGTGCCAAACTGGCGTAGTTTAGCCAAGATAGAAACAAGCCGGCTTCGTAAGGTAAATTATCTTCGAAGGTGAAAAGTTCAACCAAAAACTGAGGAGAAAAGAAAAATATAAAAGTCCCGGTTATTAGTAGAAGAGTTTTTGCTGCTTTTGAAATTTTTTTAAGCCCTATAATAGTTAATGACGTAGAGAGAATGGATGTATCGGAGTGTCTCTCGCCGACTGTTGTAGCTGTTAATTGACTAATCGTTGTTATACGTAAAGGTGTTGGTCGTACTTGCCTTTGAGACGATTTAGCTATGTGAAATATGGCGATGTACATACACAAGTAGAGGCTTAACGGTAATAAAAAGCCAACTACTGCTATAGTAATGACGTAACTTCGGGTGTAAGGTTCTCTGCTGAGAGAATAAGAGCATCTAGCTCTGTTAGGTTGAAATGAATATCGACCCCAACCAACTAGCGGCAGGACGGAAATGATGACAGAAATGATCCATGTGACGATGATTATTATAATAGTCCTAAATCCAGTGATATTTGTTGAATGTAACAGAGGGTGAGCCAGGAAAATATATCGATCGACACTGACAGCACACACTGTAAATATATCACTTAAAGTCAGTAGAGTATTGAGGAAACCGGTTACATGACAGAAGACGTGAGGTAAACTATATCTTTCCGTGAGGAAATTCGTTACAGAAATAGGCATGACTGTGATTGAGCTGCAATACCTATCACACATAAATTTACAATGAAGACGTTTGGTGGGTCTCTCTGTAATCGTGAACGAGTGGTTATAATGTAGAGCAAGCATGAATTGGTTAGTAGGGTAAAAAGAATGAGGACGATCATGACTATTAAAACGATAGCTTGAACTATATCCATGTCCATCCCATGACTGAAGGCTATGACATTCTGTGATATGTTTATAACGAAATGAAGATAAGGCGCACGTGATTGCCTCATTCTCCGAATGATTGATAGTCTTCCACTTTCCATTTTAGCGTAAGATTTTTATCGAGTATCAAAAGTACATATCGGTAAAAGGACTTTAAAAGTTTACTGAAATCACACTTACCGGTACGACATTACAGATTTAAAGGAAAGCCTAACACACAGGGGCTTATCTAAAAAACGTACATCTTTATAAAAATTTACTAAAATGTATTTTCGAGGTTAGTTTATTTAATTAATTGAAATTTAATAACTCTTTTAACGTTTAAATAATTGAATTTTTAGCAATTTCTAAGCAAAAATTTAAGGATATTAAGTATGAAAGTAAACTTCATAATTTTCTAAGTAATATATTTTTAAAAATATAATATTTAATTAATGGAGTAAGAATGCTACAAGGAAGTTAGCTTTCAATTCCACAAATTCTTTTATATTAATAATCTTGATATACTGTCAATTAAAGGAACTTTTCTTTATTTAAAGGCAAATTCTTCACATAACATTCTCTTTAATCTTAAAAGAAAATTAAAAAAAAAAAAATTATATATCTCTTCTTATAATTCTTTTTAAATATTTATTAAATTCAAAAACGAAATTCAATTAAAAGAACTTTTAAAAAATGTCTTCGGATCTTGTTAATGTCTTGGTGAATTCTTAATAATTTTATGCAAAATATATTCTTTTTATACTATTCAGAATCTAAAATTAAATATATGAGAATTCTCTCTTTTGTTCCCCTTTCGTTGACTTTAATGAACGAAGTTAAAAATCGATATGAAGTTGTCGGAAAACAATAGAAACAGTTCATTAAAAGCGGTTATCTAATAAATTTTCACTGAATCTTAAATTATTATCGATCTAAAAATGGATTTATTACTATTATTATTATTATAAAACAACATAATTTATTAATAATTTAACTTTCTAAACCAAAACCCAAGTAGGTCAGAGCCAACGGATCATCCTGTAACCATTAAATTCATACTTTCATCTCTAGATACTGCTGCATTATATACATATATTGATTTTTACTTTTGATAACCTGTTTACTACGTTTCTAAGAGATACTACACTATCGATAGTGAAAAATAACGGAAGTGACGTTAGACGCTTTTCCGCTGTATTCCGTATGTGTAAGGCCTTCCTGTTGTACGTAAATAATTTATTAAAACTACGCCTAAAAAGCTGGCAACATTGTTGATGGACTTTTCCGACTGTATTTATTTTTATCCCTAATAATTGCTACCATTACCCTTATGTCTTTAGAGTGATTCGGGATATTAAGTGGATGGGTGCCATATCTGCCGAACGAATGGTCCAACTTTCCTGAAAACTTCTAGAAATATTTCCCTCTAATACACAAACCGCCTTGCAAAACTTCAGAAATTTTGGAGAAAAGACACAGGAGTTATTAAGCTTCAAAATGGGTGAAAAAATCATGCCCCTCACATACAAATATTTCTCGAATTTTCAAGGTCCCCTGGCTCCAAAATTAAACAGCTTAGAAGGATTACTTTTAACCGATCGCCATATCTTCCCTTTTACATAACAGCCGGAAAGTAAAATTGTTTAAATATTTCTTAAAATTAATAAGAAAACAATAAATGTAAACAAGGACTATCTTCATAACAAAATCACCGAAAACAAAACGCCTTATTGGCAGGAATAAAATAGCGTTTCTTTACATAACTCAATTTATAAACACAAAATATCCTATATTTATTTTTTATAAACGTGTGAACAGTATTTAGCACAGTGCACATACAGGAAATACCTAATGTAGAAAATTTAAAAAGCAATTCAGCAAATATCTTCAAGGACGAAACACAAAGCATCTTCCTTTAAAAATCACATCACAAAGAATCGATTTAGTAAAAGTCAAAAAAAGAAATCATCCAAAAACACAATATCTATATTACACCAGCGAAAACAAACAGTATTTTACAACGTAAAGATTATGGAAATTACCTTCTCACAATATAGATTCCATTATCTATCTGCTAGAATTATGCAGAAATGTTAAATTTACATACTTATTTTGAAATTAAATTAATTTTTAAGAATTTAAGCCATAAAGAGGGGCGATAATTAGAAAACGCGAAACGCAATGCCACTAGGAATTCCCACTAACCTCATGCCTAGAGGCTCCAATTCTCGTGGGGATTCGAAATTGGAAAAAAAAATTAAGCAATTTTACCATTGAAACTGTATATAACTGATAATTTATAAATAATGTTGTAAAATTATGCAGAAGGGCCCCGGAAGGTGTTAATCCGCCATTGGCGAAAACGCGTGAAGGTTTTTAACCATTACTTAAAATAATAAATAAGAAAATCGATAATGTTAACCAAGGAAGAGCGAAACGTCACGGCAGGAATTGACATTAAAACGGTGAAATTAAACGCGTAACGCAGAGTTCGTTGAATTATTAATGGTTTTCAAAATGGCTTCTTATCGGGTATTACCATACTTGCTGATTAATCGATTTTATAAGTAGTCCATTTAACATCTCGATTAAAATAATTAACTAATAATTTCCGAATAATGATAAAATAACCTAGATAAGGGTTTGTACATCGACTTATATAATTCTATAAGTTAATTAAATCAAGTTAGCGTCGATTAGGTAAGCGTTTCTAATCGCATAATACCCACTATTAATAATAGTCGAGTGTTCGCAGCGCCATCTCCACCGGACGGAAGTTGTATTAGTAATTTGTAATTACTCAAAATGGCGATAATCGTTTTACAAAGAATTATCCATATTTGTTCTTGAAATAATTAAACAACTTCCTGCTTTTTTATATTATTGTTATTATTATTATTATTATTAAATGAAAATAGATGACACACAAACACTTACATACACGCATGTTATCAAATGTAATTATCTGTCGCAAGAACTCTTGTAGTTAGCCGCCGTAAGATTGGAGAATGAGAGCACCGTTACCATTTTTCTAACCTTTATTTTACTTATATTTAAATATATTTATAAGCTATCTAGAGGCTAGATAATTAGATTTTATTCAGATTAAATTGTATTTTGTTGGGGGAAATGGCGAAAATAATTCGAGTCAATCGTGTATCTCTTCGGCGTTTATTGCTGAAGAATCAATGGAGGAACGATTGAGAATTTTCAGTAAAGATGAAGAAACGCTATCAGTAACATTTCCCGGAATTAAGAGAGGAAGAATGAAAATAAACCCCCCTTCATGACATCCTCATTAGTACGTACAATGTTACAAACCGATACAGATTTGTTCGATACATCTCGTATATAACGTTGAAGTGCGTGTGTCATTCGGAAGATATAAAAAAAATTTGTATTAACAGAGGTTAAACACGTTCAATAGGGGTAATCGAATATAATAGTGTGATTGACACGAGATATATTAACACCAACGTCGCTGCTGCCAGGATAAAGAAAGAAAAAGAAAATTTAGTAACAACGTTACTTCGAGTTATCGATTTGTTAATAGTTTGTAGCTTTTTGTAAAACTATTCGTACGCGATTGATATCGATAAGTTTAATAAACAGGAATGGAGTACGGAAAAAAATTAAGAAGGGTTAACCAATGAAAAATTTCTAAACAAAATTTAATCGGGGGGCTCCGCGGAAGAAACCCCGCATGCTATTGGCTGCTTACGGTCACGTGCGCGCAACCCTTAGGTGAAAGGGCCGGCAGGAGAGGCGAGATCAGTCTTGTGTGTTGGGTTAGTTTCACAACACGTGGAGACATGGCCGACAAGGGGAAACTGAGCCACGAAATGAATAGTTTTCCAGTCAACGGTGGTAATTTACAAGTAACGACAGAGAACCCAACACAATTGCCCGATGATGATTTACCGGAACGTGGAAATTGGGTTGGACGTTTGGACTTTATTATGTCATGTGTTGGTTACGCTATCGGTTTGGGTAACGTTTGGAGATTTCCTTACCTGTGTTACAAGAACGGTGGTGGTGAGTTATTTTTATCATTGGCAATTCATTAGCTTGCTTCTTTCTCTGATCCGATACGCTTAATTGCTGGCTTTTGTTAATGGTATGTTATTGCATAAATATCTAAGTTCTACTTCTTTATTCCTAATTCTGTTGTAAGATATGATAACGAGGAATCTTTTCTCTCGTATAAAAGCTGTATTCGAGTGAAGAATTAATCTACGTTAGCAAATAGAGGCACACGATCCACAAGTGGCACATCAGCTCCTTGGTAAAGCACGCAATCTTCAAGGAGAAGAGACGTTCTTTTTTCTATTCATACACCTCTAGCATTATTAATTTTGAATTGTTTTGATGATAAAGATGTTATATTTGGAATTACTTTGATAATTTTTTACTCTGGAGGCTTTTTCTAAAGAGATTTTTCCCGTTATCTACGTTCATCCAACGTGTATCGACTATGTGCGGTTGAATAGAGAGGTCGATAGGGTTGAGTTAGATACACGTGAGAAATAAGCGACGTTTCCTATGTCTCATGGCCACGGGAAGTAGCATTCAACACAACCCGGACCATCGTAAATCATCATTAGACAAGAATGACGGAAAAAGGATATTTAGTCGAGGTCAGGATTGCTAAGCGCAAACCGTTCTATTCAAAAACTCTACAGCAAACACCTGTAACACAATCAATTTATAAGGGCAACGCGTTATTATAGTCACACTATGCAACTTGGTCGGATAAGTTCCTCTATCCGTGTCATTTATCAGTTGATTACTTGTCAGGTTCCAATCAAGTGATTGTGGAAGGCACGCGACATTAACCAACATAAAAGAAAGACATCAATCAGGTAGCACAAACGGAGCAATGTAGTAAGGAAAGAGGAAATCCCACCTCACCCTCCATTCATCAAGTAATACGGAGTCGGGATGTCATTTGCAGCACGTTGCCTGCCTTGAAAGGATCGACGTGATACGAGCAATAATCAACTTGTACGTCGAAAGGATTAAATAATATCGTGTATTTTACGTCAGATTGAGTCGAATAAATGTAAACAGTAATCAGAATTTAGCTTTAAAATGATAAGATATACGTCATTGTCGTCATGTAATTTATGGAGGAAGTGCATCATTCATCCCTCCTCTCTTCTATTAATAGAGTTTTTTGTTACACTTCGCATTACTCAACGCTACGCAGGAGAAATTAAAACACGTTTAATAATAAATTACGCAATAAATTATATAAAAATTTAGCGATAAATAATTCCCCTAGACTTATAACTCGATTTAATAGAAATATTCAGTTCTCAGTTCTCGGTCGGTGCCGAATATTGCGTAAATATTTATTTGCTGTACGTGTTTAAAGAGGCGAAAGTTGAAAAGAAGGAGTTAAATTACTAAATAGGTTCTAGTGGCACTAATTTGTGTCTTCCTGTGACAGGAAACTTAATGTTCGAGCTGATAGCGGCACTGTTTGAGCAAGTAAAGCTCTTCATTATTGGTCTCCAATAACCGAATGGCTAATTTCGAATTAAAAGAGAAAGAAAAGAACATCAACTACATTAAAACGTGTCGTTTAAATAAAATTAAGAATTTTTTTTTCTCTCCTCTCTACGTTATTAGCTTATCGATTTTACTAGGTTCCAGATTGAAGATGCGGTCGAACGAATGTTGAGTGTGATAATTTTCTAACATTATTAAATTATAACCTCATTAAAGGGGATACAAGTAAACATTGTGTTACACTATCTCCTACTTCAGGTATTTAATAGTGTATAAGTAATTTAACGATCATTATCTCTCGGTTACAACAATGATAAATCAATACAAACATCATAAACAGCATTTTAATCCCCGTTGCCATAAGAGAACTGAGTATAGGGATTTAACTGCAGATGATGTCCATTATATGCTAAACATTTTTGATACAGAAACCCATGCCATTTCTACAGAATATTTTAATGTCGAATAAGCTGTTTTTTGCCATTTTTAATAATAGTTTTTAAATATAAATTAGTTGCTCCGTAACAATACATAATAGAATTAAATTATTCTTTCTAAAATTGAATATATTAATTCTTGCACTACTTCTGCTACTAGTATTAAAAGTATTGGTAGGGGTATATTATTTAAAATTAACTTACGAGCCCGGAAATATTCGTGTCATCTTGTGATGCGACACGATGTCATATCTCAAACTTCTTCAATGTTAAATGGATAGATGCTGATACACTTATCAATTTCGCAGACATCTTTTTAAATTATCCTTCCAGAAACGTTATTAAAAAGAGAAAGATTAGCTTACAATGTGTTGCAGAATTTCACGTTATTTAATCCAGTGGAAATATATCTACAGAGTCTAAATATTTAACTTGGAGATGAGCAACAGAAAGTTAAACATTTGGACGAATTTAATCATTTCTATCGATTGTTAACTACGTATCTACAGCGAGGGATTTTTTAAAAGTAAATTACACTACAGGCAATGTTTTGCAACAAAGAAATAAATCACTAGCGAGCATTCTCAGGTATGCGAATATCAGTACGACGAACAAACATCGTTACGATCGATATATTCCCCGGTGAACTACATCTCTATATAAACAGAGTTTGTAACAATCGATATCAAGAGAAGATTTTTATATTTTTTTACAAACGTTTTTACAATTTAATCTAATTTTTCAGGTGCATTTTTGGTTCCATACCTTTTAACTCTATTTCTTGCTGGCATACCTACATTTTTTCTGGAAACGTCTCTAGGTCAATTTCTCAGCATCGGGGGTCTCGGAGTATGGAAGATATGCCCTGTTTTCAAAGGTAAGTTGTAGGAAATTGCATCGTAAAATGTGTTTTTCACGTATGATCTAAACTAGTTTTACCTGTGCAGGTGTCGGTTACGCTGCAGCAGTAATGGCTTTCTGGCTGAATATCTATTACATCGTTGTTCTATCGTGGGCATTGTACTATGTTTTCAATTCTCTAACATGGGATGTACCTTGGAGAACATGTGATAATTGGTGGAATTCTGAATATTGCCGTAGCGAATATGATTACGTACAGAATTGCACTGATTCTGACGATACGTGTCTCAATGCGACCAGTGTGAAAAGCCCGGTCAAGGAATATTGGGAGTATGATTGTACTTATGGATATTATAGATTAAAGAAATATAGGGTTAAATTTTGTATACACCTTTATTCTATTGTTTGTATGAATCAATTTATGAATAAAAGGATAAAAGTTACTAAAATATAACTAATCGAATTTCAGAAAGAACGTATTGCAAGTGTCTTCAGGATTAGGAGAACCAGGAGAGGTTAGATGGCCTCTTGCAGGAACGCTTGCAGTTGCCTGGGTGCTATGTTACTTTTGTATATGGAAGGGCGTTAAGTGGACTGGAAAAGTAAGTTGTTTCGTATATAAAATTGACATTTTGTGGTATCAAATTACATAAGTCCTTTTGCAGGTTGTTTATTTCACGGCTTTGTTTCCTTACGTCTTGCTATTTATTTTATTAATCCGTGGCATTACTCTTCCTGGTGCCATCGATGGTATCAAGTTCTACATTTATCCAGATATGCATAAATTGGCTGATTCACGAGTAAGTAACTTTTCTTATTAGTGTAATCGAATACAGTTGAAAGGAAAATCAATAATGCGAATGAATATCATTGAAGCATTACTTTATTTGATGGTGACACCGTAAAAGTTTTTGTAAATTGATTAAATATATTTATATGCAAATAATTTTAGGTATGGATCGATGCTGCAACACAAATCTTCTTCTCGTATGGTCTAGGTCTTGGCTCTTTAATAGCGTTAGGAAGTTATAACAAATATCACAATAATGTTTATAGGTAATTTTTATTACCTTTCAAGCATATAATTGAAGAAACTACGAATAATTTTAATATATATCTATCTTTACTTATTTGCAGAGATTCTCTGATTGTATCGTGCATCAACAGTGGCACATCAATGTTTGCAGGTTTCGTGATCTTCTCTGTTGTCGGTTTCATGGCTCATGAGCAAAATCGACCAGTAAATGAAGTCGCCGCTTCAGGTAGACTGATTTACATAAAAGAAAGATAATAAATAATACTAGATTCTAAATATTATTTATAACTTCAGGCCCCGGTTTGGCTTTCCTGGCTTATCCATCAGCGGTATTAAAGTTACCAGTATCACCATTATGGGCAGTTTTGTTCTTTCTTATGATCATCATGCTGGGGCTCGACAGCCAGGTAATAAATCAAACTTTTAATCTCTTTAAAACTATTTAAAGAAGAGACATTAGGGGTATTGAGAAAGCGCAATCAGTAGTAATGCTTAGAAATAATAGACTATGCTCCACTTTCTTACAGCAATGGTCGAGAGTTTCAACAACGGTTTATTGATCGCTATTCATGAGATACTGCGTGATGTTATAATAGTAATTTAGTAAAGTAATGAAATATTCATATTTTTCTCCGGTTGTAAATAAAATTCGGTATTTTATGCTTGCAAAACTCGCATCCTTTGAAATTTATGAATACTTCTAAGTATATCTTCATGCTCTTACAACTTTCCTATCTGATATTTTTTATAAATATCAAGTCAAGTGTCTTATAGGTAGTTCATTCCGTAAATACACTGTAAATATACGAATTAATGTTTATAAATTGTTATTGATATTCATATAAACATCTTAAGAATTACTCAATTATTTAAAGGTGAAAACAGTTATTTTTAATGGAATAAACACTTTTAACTTCTAAAAAATTGCGAGAAAATGTTTAAATAAAGCATAAAATGCCATTAAAATTTGGAATTTCTTTGCAATTAAGTGATATTTTAATTTAAAAAATCTTATCATTCTCCAATTTAAAGTGAAGAATTTCAATTTTAATGTATTAATCTTATTTGAATGATGGGTGTAATTAAATAATATAATCCTAATTGTTAATTAATTAAAGTTAATTATATATATAATTGATAGTTAGCTAATAGGCTTGTATTTATGTTAATTTTTAAAACGTAAACTCTTGTAAAGAAGAGAATTTTTATCATTAATACAGAATCGATAAAATGCATTAAGGACATTTCAAAAAGTTTCGTAGGTAAATCATAGATTTAATGGCTTTTAAATCGAACTACTTTAAAGCTTATATTACATAGAATTATCAATGTAAATATATTTTAATAAATACAGAATATACTAAAATTGTAGTATAAACTTTCCTATTTTTCGAGTCAGAAGTAAAATATGTATACAGTCAAACCTCCATTAACGGCCACCACTAAACAGTGGTTATTTTTCAAGAACTTTGTTTTTTTTTTTTTAAATAAAAATGCACACAAAATAACCTCCAAATGACTGCCATTTCCCGTTAGTGACCATTGTTCACAGGTTTGACTGTACAAGTTTATAAATAAAGTCTGTAATAAAATATAGGTCTAGAATCCTAGGAGTTTAAGCAGTGTTAAGCACGGGCAACTTAGCTTTTGTCTAGGGCCTCCCGTATTTAAAGCCTCAAACACGTATAAATGTATGCTCGTCGATATTCGGATTTGGTCTCATATACAGTACTAGCAAGATCCTCGTATAATATCTAGTGAGTTTGAAACTTTACAGTATATAAATTCATATACAGGGGCCTCAAAAATTCATTCTAGAATAACCTAAACACTTAACTAATTGGAGCATCGACAGGCATAAAGTTGTATGCGTAAGAGAAATGTCGAATTAGACCTTTCCAAAACCCTAGACACGGAAGATTAGAGACCTCTGTACTTAATTTTACGATTTCATAAATTAATAATGTTTTTAATTGTAGCTGTGGAATTATTATAAATTTTAATATACAATTGTAACGGTAAAGTTTATTTATTTTTTCTAATTTTGGGGCCTGTAAGATGAAGCTAAAGTGCCTAGTGGATAATCTGACACTTCGCACCAGCCTAAAATCGCAAGGCCCTAAACAAAAACCGAGGTTGTCTATGCCTAACACTCAACTGATTTGAATAAAAGACTCACAGATTTATTTTCAAAGTAATTAATATCAAAACATAAACTTATAAGTTACCTTCAAATTATTCAATTAAGGTTACGTAATTATTAAGAACGAGTATAAAACAGGTGCAACAGGTGCACCCGCACAGGGCCCACTTGGAAGGGGGACCCAAAATGCATGTATTTGTTATATTATTTCACCAAACCTAATTAATTAAGGAGTCTAAATGCTAATTCTTGCACAGGGCACAGGAACGGCTAGTTACGGCACTGATTATACAGTCAAACCTCCAAAAACGACCACCTTTCGACAAAGACTATCAGAAAAAAACGAGCTGTTTACATGTGTTTTTTCGTAAAATTTTTGAAGAAATATACTTAAAAAATAACCTCTGAATAACGGAACATGTCCGTTATTCAGAGGTTCGATTCAGTGTGCGTTATAGATCATACCTTCATGGGATCTAGGTGAATTAATGTACAGTGTTGACTTCAGATATTTTTCTAAGAGTAAATATATTTTATTATATAAAAGATTTGTTTGGGACCACTATAGGTGGTGGCCCTATGCAATTTCCCTTTTTTTTTTTCCATAGGATAACGCGCCACTGGTTTGACCGTATCGTTACATTTTCCTATTTTAATAAAATTAATCATTTTTTGTAATACTAAAAATTAAATTTAAGATTTTCTAGTAAAATTTACCTCTTTTTAAAATAAACACGAAGAAAATCTTAAAAATGACATTTCAATTTTCGGTTTTTAATGAAGTAAATTATAGTAAAATACCCGCTGCTAAAGGTGTGTAGCTAAAGAAATCTTCTAGTATTAATTTTTCTTCTAAATTACATAAAATAAGATTAACAAATAATTATTTTAAAAGTAAAACAAAAAGAAACAAAGCACTCGAGATCAAAAAGTAATCATTAAATTAAATTAAAACAAAGAAAAGAATACTTCCTTTAGTAAACACTTATAAATGATATTTTTAAATTGCCTCCCTTAGCAATTAGTCAAATAATATATAATATATAAAGTATATATAAAGTAAATTAAAAAATTCATTAAATATGAAGAAAATTCAATTTTTATAATTTAAGAAAAGTAATTTTTTTTTTCCTATTTGTAATATTATTCAAGTAAATTCTTCTATCATGTAAAATAAATGCTATATTTCCATTTTCTCATACCAATAAGTAGGAAAAATAGGAATCCTAGCTTTAGTTCATCATTTAAATTCAATTATTTTTCCCTTCCTCTACCTGTGTTCGATTATTTTCTTCCATTATAAAAGCCATAATAGTTTATTATTAGCCATCCACCTTTAATTCAACAGATTACGTCCTTACAGATCTATTCAACTTCTCCTGTTTGTTTGTTCCCGCTTTCTTCCTTAACAAGGTTAAGGAAAATTGCTTTTTTCTTATATTCCTTTCACGTATTTGTCTTTTTATTATATAGATGTAACGGATGATTATTGAGAAAATGCAGATCATCCATAGAAACTTTCTAAGATGGGATGATATCTTCCAGATGTTATCATCTCTATTTATTTTTTTTTTATTAAGCATTTAAATAGAATAAATGAAAGAATTGCAGCTTAATTTATTTTTAGTAACGCTTTAAAGCTGTTATTTTAAGGAATTAGTTAATATTAACCATTCCTTACTGATATTGAAATGTATGGAGTTGAGTGAGAAGGCTCAAAGTGAATAGAACCACCGAACACTTGCGGGTTCCCACTCCTCACCACGTAGAGTTTCCTGTGTTTCCTTCACGTATCTGTCATCTAAACAGGGAATTTCTCAGAGAAAGTCCTCACAGGAGGAGATTTGCCTTACTCCATCAACCTATTCCAATCTAATCTCTGAGAGAGAGAACAACTTTTATATCAATAAAATACATCAAGAAGATAGAATAAACTTGTATAAATGGACATTTTGACTAAAACTAAACATACTAAGAAAGTAGGGCCAAGCACGAACTCAACAAGCAATAGCGAGGTTGAGGCCGAAGTTTTAAACGCGAAAACGTGTACGTCGGACGTTCAGCGCCGCTTTCCCGTAAGCTTAGAAGTTTGGCAATGGCGTTTGGAAAGTCAATGGAATCATGCTCGACGTTCCAAACGCCACTGTCAAACTTCTAGGCTCACAGGAAAGCGGCGCTGAACGTCCGACGTACACGTTTTCGCGTTTAAAACTTCGGCTCCAACCTCGCTAATAACTCAGGAATGGATTTAAATTTAGTATTACTGTATTTAGTGGAGGAAAAGGGCTACTTATATGTTGTAATTTGAGCAATAACTAGGACCAGATTAGCGTATAAGCTAAAAAACCTTCAGTTTACGACCTCACATTATAAGTCTATAGGGCCTCGCATTTTTACACGTATCATTATTTGGAGGAGCGAAATAGCCTGTTATATGTTACAGCTTAGGGTCACAAGTCTAATTAGAATAATATGGCTAAATTTACTAAAATATTTACAAATTTTCGGATCGGATAATATCTAAAATGGATCCTCAAGTCATTCATGGGGCCTCATGAAATAAATTCTCACCTTCAGCACGAGTATTGTTGCGCATAAAATATCCAACGTTGCACCATTTCTACATAAAAAAGGGATGAAGTTTCAACATAAGTTACATAAAATTAAGCGTAACGTAAATAGATAAAGTAAAGATGAATATTTTAAGTACAAAATGTGATTGTGAATAGCCTTCGTATAAGTTATCTTAGTTTAAAATATATATATATATTTATTCAAAGATCTCGAGAGGTCTTTCAATCTTTTCAACTGATAGCTATCACTATTTAAAAATATTTAATCTTATTTTTAAACAGGAGCAGGAGATAAATTAAATGCCGTTAATGGCTCGAATCGATTCGTTTTTCCCCAGAATTCATTTAATTTCCTTTACAATATCGAAATATTCGCTTAAGATAGATCTAACCTTCATTAACGGACACCTCCCAATAACGTTAACCTCTAAACAACGATCATTTTCCAGGAATTTTTCTTTTGTTTTTAAAGAAAGGTGCAAACAAAATAACCTCCAAACAACGGCCACCCCCGAAAAACGACCTTTTATTATGTTGTTCAGTGGCCGTTATTCGGAGGTTTGACTGTAATATGTTGCATCAAGAAGGAAAGTGAAAGATTAAATATAGAATTTTCTATTTATATATATATATATATATATATATTTTGCTTAATTTTCGTCGATAAAAATCACTAAATCATCTTGTGATGTTATCAATTGAGAAATTCTAACCACGCCATTCTCTATAATTTATACATTATTGAATGATTGCTGTTTTATTGATGTATATTACTGTATATTTTTTATCATTAATTCTGATTAATCAGTAATTTATATATAAATAATTATATATAATATGATTTTAGTACAGTAAGATACTAAACAAGAAAAAAATTTACTAGAATTTTATCTCGATCGCTTTCACGTTTTGCTGATATCTATCGGAACTAAACGAGTTTTCGATGCCCAAATTTCCGTGAAAACATTGAATTTTTTTCGTAATCCTTGTTTAATTTATTTTTTCTGTTGAAAAAAAAATCCCAAAATTGACTTTCAGCTTAACTATTCATGCGTTTTAAGCCATAGTGTGACGTTGATGTAAAGTATAACACGCCTTGTTTGTGGTAAATATGGGAATAAAAATGCGAGATTTTGTAATGAATTTATTTATATTGAAGTTATTAATAATCAATTTTGATTAATGATATGTTTAAAATTGTCAAAAATTAATAAATAGGCTTTATTTACTTATTTCACAAAGGCCCTATCTCCCTGATCTCCTTTACCTCACATTACTGTAGTGTAGAGCTATGTAAATTTTAATTAATTTATTTCTGGTAAAGATAGTAACTTTAATTGAATTTTTTGAGTACATTTATATTAAGAAAATTCATTTTTAAAGAATTTACCTGCACGATTGAAAGTAACGCTACTTGGAGTAATTAAACAATGAATTTATATTTATAAAGTAGTTAAAATTAAGTTTTTTTTAAAAATATTATTACTAAATTCTAATACAGAATTTTTAACTAAATAAAGACTTTATTTGCATCGTTTTTATAAGGTGATGCAACACATAAATCAAACAGAAAATAAGGATTTTTTTCCCCCTTCCTCCTGTTACACCACGTGCTTGAACCTACTTTTCGATAAATCACTTCTGTAGAAAATGGCAGAATATTATATAAAGCTGTGATATCGTGTAAAAAACATTTTATTTTTCTTGATAACTTAAGTTTATATTACTGCTTAGCTCTATTTAGTTTCAGACTTTTTTCATATACACGTGCCAGGTCGATTTATAACGATTCAGGATTAGTTTGACGGGCTTAACAGTAAAAATTTCGTATAAAAAACTTAAATTTAATATATAAAATACTTAAATGCTGTACAATGGATTATTTTTTTTAAATTTAAACTGTACATTACAAAGGGGGAACGATTAGGTCTTATGTTATTTTCAAGTGTGAAGCCCTATTTACACGTGTGTGTAACTTGTGTATAAAAGTCGTGCCCTTGAGAAACACTGTAATATGTAAATCGGGCCCTTACACTTAGGATTAAAGCCTCGTGCTTTTAAATTTACTATTATTATTATTTGCTGGGGGGATATTGTAATTTAGGACCAACTCTTTAATTTTATTTTCGGTAATAATATATTAGAGATAATTACTAAAATAATTGTTAAATTGTTAAATATATTATGTTTAATTCACTATTTTAAAATTGTTTTTGATAGGTCAGGTCCTGATTTATACATAATTTAAATAAACCACAGCTTAGGAACCGAGTCGGATTAAGCAATGTCGGATCAGGGGATCCTCAATTGATGCAGGCCTCTTAACTTATTAATACATGTGTTTATTTATTTATTTCTAAATTAAAACTAGAATTTAAGATAAGGCCTACAAATTTTGGGGACTCCCGTAAGTGACTCTACATAGGGCCACACGTTGTTAAATTTATCATTTAGTAGAGAAGAAAGGCCTTATGTACTTTACAACTGTGGCCTGCAACGAATCTATTTTATGCTTATTCTATTTTTCTCTGTTTTTCTAGAATTTTTATCTTGAAATATAACTTCATATCCTAAAGAACGTGTTAAATAATTTCCTGTTTTTGATTTTAAGAAAGGAACTTTTTATAACCTAAGCATTATTGGAACGACAAGGAATGACAAATAATACAGTTCTATAATAAGCATTTTTCTATTATTAAATAAATTTAGTAAGAAATAAATGTTATATTTTTATAATTAAATATTTACAGTAAAACCTTGCTAAGTTGGACACCAGTGTCCAAGTTAGCGGGGTGTCCCGGTTAGAGAGGTGATCGTTCCTGTAGACACGTACTATACACATTTACTGCGCTTACTTTTTGCCAAATATAATTAAAAAAGCATAAGTTTTTAAAGTTATTACATAATTTAATGATAGAAAATGCATGTTAATATAATACTGTGCACGCTATATAGTTCAATAAAGTATCATTAAACTAGCTTGTAAGGTATGTGTTGTAATGTCTTGTCCACACTTACACAATATTAATTTTGCCAATATGACTTTTTGTAGAAACATACTGGTATGCTGAAATTATGTATATTATTTAAAATCGCATTAACACCTGGAAAAACAATCCACTTGGATTCTGCACTCGATGGAAACGTACAGTAAACACGTTGCCAACGTGTTTACTGTACGTGTTTCTATTACACGAGATTGACGATGTGTCAGTCTGGATTTTCTCAATTCATTTATATTTCTCCCCTAATCCCAAACACCTTCCTCACAACCGGTTGACATTGTGCAAATGCATGACGTTCAAGTTCTGTACTACGTACGAGGGTAGACTGGTGATTTGGTGCTTTTTATTACACTAATCTTGGTTCCACATCATCACTTGATACAACATCATCGCTGCCACACGTTTTTGCGATAATATTTTTTTTAGAATACTCTCTGGAATAGTTTCTAGACTTTCTAGAAGTGTCTAGAAGCCATTCCTTTCAAGTGCATGTATCCGAGAGATGTTCGAAAGTACCAGTATCAACCGATGACGAGTTTCTGACAATTCGATATTATCGGCTGTGTAATTATTCAGCCGGATTTCCAGATTTTAAAGGTTAATAGTCAGCATTTCTCTTGTGATGTTGACTTACATGGACGTCACGATGTTATTCTTGAATCCCTTTTCTCCCCTTTACAATCACAATCACCGTGCTGTCCCATGTATTGTCAAGCAGGCAAGCTTTAATGTGTCATTAGGTGTCATTTAGTGTCCAACTCAAAGTTGCTAACATGAAATGTCTAAGATAGAGAGGCGTGAAGATATAATAGAAGCAGTAGGAAGTGATACGGGATAGCGAGGTGTCCAGGTTAGAGAGGTGTCCAACTTTCGAGGTTTTACTGTGTATATTTTTCTTAAAGGAAAGAACAATACTTTCTTAACTCTGTTTACCATTTTTTTTTAAATCCTGTATGAAGTCGGTTGTTAATTAATAATTTATGTAACTTTTATCATTAAAATCATTTATCAATTAGAGAAAATCGTAATTAAATAATGTATAAATACATAAATTTTTTAATAAATATTTTAATATACGGTCGAACATCCCAACAATGGCCATCTCTAAACGGCGGCCATTTTTTTTTCCGGACCGTTTCTTTTTGAAATGCATACAAATTAACTTGCAAAGAACGGCCATTTTTCTGGAGTGTTTTTTAGAAATGCGTACAAAATAACCCTCGAAAGATGGAATTTTTTAATTCTCTCGTTAGTGGCTGTCGTTCAGAGGTTTAGCCAATATATAAAAAAAAAAAAAAAAAAAAAAAAAAATACAGCTTATTTTATAAATTGAACAAAATATCCCAGATATTGTTCCTATAATTCTTTTCTTTCACAAATACTTTTTACTGTAGAACTTTGTTTTATTCATAAATTCGGGCATCATCACCCGTACGAAACCGATTTTCTTTCTTATTTTACTTTAATGCATTTTTCAGTTGGCCAAAATATAAATTTGTATCGAGTTTAAAGCTCTGTGTTCGTCGATCAGTCAAATCCATTGATTTATGTTTATTGAGTTGGAAGAAAACTCGATGAACAACTTCGCCATTTCGACGAATTTGTTCATCGAGCATAACGCCAATCTCGGAATTTGGATCATCATTTTCCTTTATTATTGTCTAGAGAACTATTTTCTTATCGTATGAATAATATTTTAAACAAGAGCAACATTATAGCTCACTACTCTACTAGTTTATAGGAATAATAAATGACAATTCAAATCCGTTCGGATCTAGTCTAAGTTTATGTCTTTGTATAACGAGAATCCGAATTAGATTACTCAGTATAACTTAAACTAGTTGTGGATCTAAGCCATAAATATAACAGGCCTTTCCCTCTACCGAATAATACATATAAAAGTGTAGGGCCCTTTATATAACACAGGCCCTTTCCCTCCACCAAATAATGATACGTGCAAGTGTGAGGCTTTAACTTGCGGCTTTTTTAGCTTATGTGTAAATCCGACCTGTGTATAACGAATACAGTAGAAGCTATTTTTGTTTTATCACACCCGTTTAATAAGCACGTACTTCTATATAACGCTTCTATTTAAATGAAATTACTAACATCTATTGATTATTTACAGTTCTGTACTATGGAAGGTTTCATAACTGCGGTAGTAGACGAGTGGCCTCGATTACTCAGGCCTCATAAAGAGATTTTTATCGCTATCGTCTGCGTAATATCATACATAATTGGTCTCTGTTTCGTAACGCAGGTAAAGGACCCGTTTATTTATTTAAAATTCTTTTAATTAATAACAAAATTAACGATATTTAATTTTCGAGGGGGGAATGTACGTGTTTCAACTCTTCGACTACTATGCTGCCAGCGGGATATCGCTACTGTTTCTTATATTCTTCGAAGTCATATCCATAGCGTGGTCTTACGGTAAGTTACATTTATATAAATCAATTATACTGTTTTAGGCTTACTTTTTATTTTGTTGCATTACCTCGTATGAATTACGAGCATAATGCAATTTATAGGTTCACAGTGACCATAGAAATCTGTGTAATTTGCATCATTTTCGCGACAGTTACGTGAATTGCAGCATTGATTTTAAGATTATTAATCAATTTATACCTTAAAGATAAGATATAACTCAATATAAGATTATCGAATGTTTTCTTAAACGAGGATAATTCAAGTAAAGTAGCAAGAAGATCGCACAGAAAGGGATTTTCTTACAGTTGTGAATGGTCGTTATACGTGGATCATTCACAACTGATTTGATACGAATTCTTTAATTTTTTTATGGATAATAAAGGTTTAAGTTTCATTTTTCATGAATTTTTCATGTATAATAGGGACACCGAACACTGGTATTGGTCGTGGGTTCGTCCCTCATCAAAGAGTGGATTTCTTTCACTTGTGTAACATCTAAATAGGGGTAGCCTTTTGCAGAAAGTCTTCCTGGGAAGTATCCCATTGGCAGATCGCCATGTGTTGCATTGCCTTATCTCATCAAATGAAATCTAAATCTAATCTAAACATTGAAGCGTTCAGAAAGGCAAGGCCTGACGGTGAAGATCTGACTTATCCGAGTAAAACTATATTTTAATATAAAGTATAACGTGTCTTTATCACTTTATCTTCTTAATATTTCACATATATTTAACAGAATCTTTATTATATTTCGTTTACTACTTTGGGCATTTGGTCTTCATGGTTAATTGTCTAAATTCAAACGGCATACACTGAGAATTTTACAATGCGAAACCTATTTCTTGATATTTATGTTAGACTATTCAGTTATAAAAACTAATTTTTACGTATAAAATAATTAATTTAGAAAGTTTATTTTGATTTAAAATCTTGAGCATTTTACATAACAGTTCAATTTTCTATGCTTTTTCGTCGTTGTCTCTTTCTGCTCGGTGGGCACTAGAAATATTTTTTTACTCATACCCTCGTGGGTTCGAGCCCACCGATGACCAAATGGATAAAACTAAGTCTCTGGCTTGTGCCAGACCAACGGCCTGCCTGACCATCTGGAGTTTACCGGCTATCTTTTTTTTTTTTTCACTATCTAACCTAAATAGGCACCAGTTTCCGATAGGAAATCTTCTCGGGAGGTGTCCCCACTTGGCACATTGCATTCGTGTTGCGTTGCCTTATCACATTAATCCAATATTAATTTTTAAAATGCTAGTTTCGAATACCCGATTCTACAATTTTCAAGTTTCTTCTTAGAGAATTGGTGTGAATTTTGTTTGAAATAAACGATTTATTTTATTTTCCATAGTTTTTATCATAGGAATATATTTGAAAAAATATATAAAAACCGTCCACCGGTGCCCGAACGGATAGAACCACCAAACACTGGTAGTTAGTCGAGGGTTCGTGCCACACCAAAGGGGATTCTTTCACGTTTCTAACATCTAAATAGGGGCAGTTTCCCACGGAAAGTCTTCCCGGAAAGCACTTTCACTTGGTAGATCGCCCGTGTGGTGCCACATCCCATCCACCCAATATAGAAGTTAGCCATAGATCCTTTATTGAAACTACAGTTGGGGAAAGAAAGGGCGATTGAGGAATCACCCTACGCTCTGGAGATCCGGGAATGAAACCGAGCGGTCGATAAACTCCCATAAATTTTTCATGGGTGTTCGTTCTGGATATGTCGGGTCCCCTAAGCCGCTCACGTTGTGGGTCTGGCTGAACCTACAACAGGCAAAAGATCCTCTTAGTGCCCACTCGGGAGGGGGCAAACAGTTTAAAAATGAAAAATGTTAAAGGAGGAAAGTATTATAGGCTATAAAGTATATAGCGGTAATTGATCTATTCACAGCCATGGCGGAAGAACTGAATTCAATTTCCTTAAATTTCCTAACATTAATGTATCAAAAAATCGATATTTGCAAATCATAACTTTTTCATTGACACCATCTTTAATGTATTTTATATCGAACTTATAGCATTAATATTATTTTGATTTGCCGAAAGATTAAATGAGCTGTGACCTTTTAATGTCTACTATATATAAATGTAACATGCAATCGTTGAATTATATATAAAATAAAATTGTAACAACATTAAATCATACGAAAGAATATTGATCTTAAAAACAAGAATTAACTGCTACTCCAAAACAGTTTTCTCTATAAACATATATATTTTATCCGATATTAAATTACATTTTGGGTGTTAGATAAGGCTTTTATTATTTTAATATACAGCGAAATCGCTGAACAGCCTCTACTGAAAGAAACATAAAAAAATGGCCGTTGTTCGAAGGTAGTTATTATTAGAGGTTCCACAAAGTTTATTTTATTAATTAGGGGCTGTGCCATGAAGTTTTTTTTACAAGTTTTACATGGTGTTTCATAAGTTTAGAACCATAAGAGTTATGTTGAACCTTGTTAATTATTTTACCGGTAAAGCATGGCGTTGAGTAAGATGGAACAAATTCGATTTATTTGATGATGGGGATCTTGCAATCAGTGAGAAGTCGAAGAGTTTAGCATGCTTTATCCAGATTTCCCACCGATAATACAAAGTTAAATTTTTCAGCAACTTCTCATTGCCTGCAAATCCTCACCATCAAAATAACTTAAAAATTTGTTCCTCTTTACTCAGTGCCACGCTTTACCCGTAAAACAATGAGCAAAGATCAACATAACTCCTATGGTTACAGATTTATGAAACATCTTGTATAGTTTAAGGCAACCGAACTCTCTTTGTGCAAACAAATATGTCTTCTGTAAGGAGCAATATATATCTATGTTTTTAGGAACCCCAAAATATGTTCCAGTTTTTAGACTAAGTAAAACCTAAACTTGAATTATTTCAGGTGTAACAAGATATTACGAAAACCTTCACGACATGCTAGGTTATTATCCATGTTTCTGGTGGAAACTTTGCTGGTTCTTCTTCACACCATGTGTTTGTTTAGTGAGTAACGCTTAAATTTCAATTTTAATTCGATTTTATAATCGTAACCGATAAGAATTTCTTTTGTAGGGAGTGTTTCTCTTCAGCTTAGTACAATACAAACGTTTGGATTACATCGGATATGTATATCCTCCTTGGGGTGAAGCCGTGGGTTGGTTGTTAGCTTTGTCATCAATGCTATGCATCCCATTCTATGCTATATATAGGTTTCTCACCACATCTGGGAACTTCCGCGAGGTAAGTAGGTGATTTAATAAATTATTATTTAAAAGATAAGTAAAAAAGAACAATTTAAATAGAATTAATTTCGTAGTAACGTAATTTAGACAAGATCCAAGAGGTAGGACACAAATGAAAAAGTTCTCGTAGTAACTTAAGTTCATTCACATTTTTCCAAATTAGGAAGTTCTAAATTACTTGAACGTATGATGATTTAATCATCCAATTATCAATAAAATTTTCGTAGAATGAATTGGCTTTTTTGTAATTATTTTAATACGCAACGGATATCGTAATCTAGGACATAATTATGAATCTTGTAACTTATTTGGAACAAAGATATTCAGCAACCTTTGTTTAAATATAATTAAATTAATGATTAATTAGAATCTGAGATCTTTAACCTCGCAAAAAGGATTAAAAAAACTGTTTTTTTTTTTTAAATGACAATTATCCAGGCGGGTCTGTCTTCGGCTTTTATCTGTATTCAAATTTGACATTAATTTACAGTTAAACTTCGATTTAGCGCTATTATCTGTAGATATGAATGTGTAGTAACGCAGTCTACACGCAAATCAACGTCATCTTCCATGTAAATTCCTAAATTTTGTAATTTATACATACTGGAGTTACAGTTTATATTTAATAATAGCGAGGTTGAGGCCGAAGTTTTAAACGCGAAAACGTGTACTTCGGACGTTCAGCGCCGCTTTCCCGTAAGCCTAGAAGTTTGGCAATGGCGTTTGGAAAGTCAGTGGAATCGTGCTCGACGTTCCAAACACCATTGTCAAACTTCTAGGCTTACAGAAAAGCGGCGCTGAACGTCCGACGTACACGTTTTTGCGTTTAAAACTTCGGCCTCAACCTTGCTAATATATATGCGGAAGTTCGTTTACAAGTATTCATTTGCGTTTTACGAGGGTAGCGCTATTTAGAAGGGTGCATTATCGAAGTTTGATTGTATATATAGAGTTTAGATATCTATGCAAAGGGTATACATGTATTCGTAATTTTTTAATGCGGTTTATATCTATTAAATTGCCAATTTGATTGTCATAAAATGTTATTTACGAGTTTTCTATAATTTTGTTATTGAAAAAACTAATAAGCAAATAAAATAAATTATATACTTATAATTTATATATAGAATAGTCTCTGTTGTGTATAAAGCGATATGATCAGAAATGCCTTACGGCCTAAGTTATCGTGGACAAGTGTGTTAGCTGTATAACCTTTCTATAGTGCATAAATATGTAGTCTGAGGCTACTAAACAAGTTTCACGAGATCCTTACTGCTCTAGGACTAGGAAACAAGTAGCTCATGTGTATCGCATGCTTGTTGATAGGACTAACAAATACACAGGCTAATTCTTAGTGTATTTATTATTAACAGGCATCTGGCCTGTTAATAATGAAAAGAACTCATAACAATAGCCTATAATTCACGATTAAATAATTATAAAATTTTAAATTATAATTTCAGCGATGCAAGAAACTGTTTCGACCAGAAATTGGTCACGTCCTAGAAGAAATCAGGAATCGGAAATTGAAGGAAGCACCACCAACAGTAACGTCATCCGTTTAAGCCAATAAACAACTAAAAATCAACAAAGAATGCCAAAATTCCATCGTGATTGCTTCCATGTTGTTGTTGAAAGGCAGGCATCAGTTATTTTTGACAGCAATACAGATTGTTATAGTTACCTCTAAGGTTGAATTCGAGTGGTGAAACTATTTCTTATGCTTCCTTGTAAAGGACGGTTTAACAAGGGATTTATTTATCATGTTGTAATCTTAGTTTTTGGGATTGTTTTGTTGTTATCGTGGTATTTAAAAAAAAAATCAATGTTTAGAGTATACGGGATTATATAATCTTATAGGTATTTCCGACGGTTATAAGAACGGATATGAAATTTTTGAATTGGCTGTTTTTTAGATTGATAAATATTGTAAGATATTCTAATGTTTATCTTTATGCATATTATGGGAACATTTATTGAAAGTTAAAGGAAGATTTTTAAAGTCTTATATAGTTTGTAGTTTCTACCTCATGTTGACACATTGTTCCAGATATTGCTGTGCATAATATTTTAGAACCCATGTTTGACATATGGCACTTGTTTGTTAATATTTATGTTTTTCGAAATCCCGTTTATATATATATACATTATAAATATGTAGAGAACAACCTAAAGTCTTCCAAAACACAAAAAGAAAAAGCAAATCTTTCATGCATTTATCCCGATAAAATCCCGTCTTCCATCATACACTGTGATGTCTTCATAAATCAAGGCCCTTTATAGTTTTAAAATATGGAAGAATTTAAAATAATAATGCATAAAACTTTAATAATATATTTTAAAAAAGATATTATCAAAATACTTGAAATTTTTATAAAGTTTTTAATAAAACAGATTAAACATTTGCTTAAAAAAAAAACAAACTAAAATTTTAAATGGGTAAAGAATACTTTTTTATCCCGACAAAACAAATTAAAGACATTTTATGTGATTTATGGACCAAGATATATTAAATGTGTGGCCTTGTCTTTTTAAATAAGCGTACAATTGTTTCGTAAATGACGAAGAAAAACAATGTTGTAGTGTCGATTTGTATAATTAATAATCATTAATTAAAAGCTGTGCTAGGCTCACAGCATTTAAATTCACTTGTCTTCCAAAATTATTAGAATGAAATTGTATAGAATTAACTGTAGTAAGATTTCTCTAAACTGTCTTTTATGTTGCATGCTTGTTATGAAATTATGTAATTACTCTGTCCTGATTTGTAAAATGAAGGAATTCAAATTGTTGTGTGGTTATGTAGTTACTTGTTGCTTCAAAATAAAGTGCCATAATTGATTTATGTGTGTGTTTTCAGTTAATTAAATCAGTTTCCATGATGTATTGACCAATCTAACTACAGTCTATTCCGCATATTCATGCAGCAAATGTTATTACCGAGCGATATGTTTACTAATAATGGTTGCAATTAGAACGTATAACGCTTAATGTTATTATTTAACCCGTTAAAACTCCGATTAGTCTCTCGATTTTTAGAAAAATCTTACTTTAATTAAAATATTTTTCGCTCTTTTATGACCTAATTCTTTGTTTTGGAAAGAAACGTCGCCACGAATCGAGGTAAAGGGGACACACGCGTATTGTTTTTTTATTGTGGCACTTATGAACTACATCAATTTAAATCTTTTGTTTGCGTTTTTAATTATTTTTATAATTTAATTTTTAATTATTTCCATGGAAAATATTATGCATTAGAATATTTTTTTCCTATTTTACATTAGTTTTAAAATGTGATAAGTTTACACATGCAAGAAAAGGGGGTGAGATATTATGCTTTAGCGCAGTGTCGAGCTTTCTAAATAACAATAAATAAAGAATTAAGATTGTTATTTATTTTCTTAAATATATTTTCCTACGCTATTTATATAATATCTTTAAAAAATATATAATTGAACGGGTATAAATCGTAAATAAGAGACGACACCTCAGCAAAGAGGTGAGAAATTTTAAACTTAATTCTATGTATAAAACGTTCATCATAAAAAAATTAATAATCAAATAGTCCAATAAAAATCCACGTAAATTTGTTAGAAAACATAATATTGGAGAGGAGCGTAGCGCTAAATTTTCCCTAGTGGCTAATTTTTGAAATTTTTCTGGAAAATCGAAGCGGCATACTCAAGACAGTATGTAAACCAAATTTAGTTAAGATTTACTCTGAATTATGATCATCCTGTGTAATAAGTGTTTTTATTATGAATTATTACAAGCATTGTAAAATAAATAATAATTACAATTATGAAATAAAATTTATAATTTAAAAATAAAGGAAATTAAACTTTAGTACGTGGTTATATTTATAAAAATATTTAGATTTTATTCGTGCCAAATTTATGTGTTTTCGGGCCGATAGAGGCAATCCTCTTCATTATTTGTTTAAAATAATTTTAATACTTTTTATCATTAACCCGAGTAATGAGGAATTTTCCGGTGTAACAGCTGAATTATAATTAAAACACAAAGGTATAGGGTTTTTACACAGTTGTGTACTACACATACCGAATCTTCCATTAATTAAGTGTACAGTTTAATGGAAAGGGGGTTGAAAAAATACATTATTAACACGGTGGAGGAAGGAATGTCTACGTGGACTTTCCTTAGTTGCATTACCTTTAATAAAAACATAACCAGCTTATAAGACGAAAAATTCTATTCCAAACTGTCCTGTTCCGTTTTAGACAGATTCTACTGTATATATATTAATTTAGAGTATTTTGATTTTCACATTGAAAGCGGAAGAATTTATTTTCAATTTTTAAAATTTATATTTTTTACAATGTGGTCTGTTTATGTGTGACGTCTTGTATACGAAAAGAAGTCACACGTCACATTGATTTTATAACAAAATTGATCCCATAAGCGAATAACATATAAAGATAAATCTAATACTGTTATTAGCTTCCTCTTATTAGCATAATAGAATCCCCATAAACATTCATGCCATATATATATATTTAAAATTAGCTTTTATATTGGAAATGTATACATTTATTCAATGTTTTATTTAATATTTTGAAATTTTTAAATAATGTTTTGTTTTAAAATACTGATAATTTTTGAATTCTTTTATGTGTGGCGCCATCTTTCGACCAAAAGTTGAATCAAACGATTACTTCTGTACTTTAGACATTAAAAAACAATACTGTGTGGTAATAAATGAATAGCGGTAGGAGTTTAATCTATTGCTTACTTTTCTGTATTTTTAACAGGAAGACTTCTACATCTGCGCCTGAATTGGATTCTGATACCTGTCAAGCAATTTTATCATTCGATGTCCAAAGATCAAGAGTTAGAAATTAACCAATTATCTTTCACCTTGGTTTTAGTACACGAACGCTTATTGGTTAACTTCTAACTCTTCTCTAACCTTTTTGGCATTTAAGTTCTAATTACAAAAAAACAGGGTACGAAATTCTATATACGTGCGCGTGTTGGCCTGTATTTTACTTTATATCTTACGAACCCGTGGGCCAAAATATTTTTTTAAATTTTGCAAAAATACTTCAGTATATATGGAGATTAATACTGTTACATTTTGGAGATTATATAATGAATAGGGAGAGGGTTGTGTCGTATCTCGAGTGTTATCGGAATTCATAAAAAATTTTACACATTATTGGCATTTATAATTTTCTTAAACCCTACTCAAAAAGTAAGGCATTTTGCCTTTTGTAATAATTAATATCATAAAAAATTATTTTAAAATAAAATCTCACAACAGATGGCGCCACATAAACTTTTATTAATTAAACCTGAATATTCTGTTTGAAAATTACAGATATATCTCTTAATTCACAAAACTACTCCTTTTAAACTTTTATTATTATTTAAATTTTATTTCATAGTATAAATGAAAATTATTGGAATTCCTTCCTGATCATCTTCAGGTAGCAGAAATGAAATTCCTCAAGAGAATGAAGAGACAGGATAAGGAATGAAGACATAAGGAAAAGGACAGGAATGGAAAATTTGAGGGAGAAGATAGAACAAATTAGACTGAGGTGGTTTGGACATACCAAGACAATGAAAGAAAATAGAATACCAAAGTTGGTATTGGAGAAGAAAATGGGGGAGTTATGACAGAAGACCCAGGAAGAGGTGGATGGACAAGATAGCTGAAGACTTGAGAAAAAGGACTGACGATATAACATTGGTGTTTACAGAGGAGTGGTGGAAAGATAGATAGAAATGGAGATCCTCATTCCATGGCCTAATCCAGGCTTCATTGAATTAAGGGCGAAAAAGAAGATGATGACTGATCAATTACAGGTGGCAGCCTATCACTCTGGGATCCTTGTTTTTCGAATTTCAAATCCTAAGAATATTTCGGGGAGTGGTCCGTTGGATATGTCATGCTCTGTCCTCACCCGACCGCCCCATTGTGAGACTGGTCTAAACCGTGCTGGGGTTACTAAAATGATCCTCTTAGCGTTCACATGGAATAGCTTAAATAAATAAATAATATAAATACACTATTTGTCTTCTTTTTAATCTTATAAATAAAAGCTAATCTTATTTAAAAATGCTTTAATTAATTGTGTAACAAAAATTTACTAGTGCTATTTTTATACTTTTCAACTATCCCATCTCCCGTATGCACATGCCCACTCCCAAAAATTATGTAAAACATATCTCCGATCATTCTCATAATTGTTCTAAATATTATTATACAGCACAGAGTACTGTTACATTATATACAGCACAGAGTACATTATAAATTACATATTTAAAACACACGAAGCGAACGAAACCTTTGAGTACAATTTGCTAAGCAACACTTCAGAAACAAAAATAAATCATTCTGTTACTCTAGGATTTAGATGCTAGCTTAATGTAATGTGTTTGTAAAATCCCCATTTCCTGGGAAAAATCTAGCAACGAGTTGCGCAATTTTTCTGGCTTTTATTTTAAATATAACATTTGTATTATTAATCAAAATAAATAAAATTGTATGTGGTGTCATCTGTTTATATATTTTTAATAACAAAATCTCATAAGTTTATATATTATAAAATAGCAAAAGACTTAATTTTGAGGATAGAGGTGAGTTTTATAAAACACTGTAAATGCTAACAAGTAAAATCTTCATTAAGTCCAACCTCTCGTGAGATTTGACGTGACCACTCTCTATCTCTCCATTTCCTTGACCTTTCCCAACCAAAATTTAATAGCATCAATGCCCCTTATATACAAGCTACCGTGCCAAATTTTGTTTCTTTATCCTCACTCCGTCCTGAGATATTAAGCAAAATAGATGCCAACATATCCATACATGCATATCCATGGAATTTTTTTTGCCTGTTTTTTTACTTTTTTGGGTTCAGGAAGTTTCAAAATATTGAAATTTGCAAAAAACTAGGAGGGTCAAATTTGACACGATTCCTGGTTGTTATGTATACATAACAGCCAGGAGAGTAAGAGCATCAGAACATTGTTCTGGTCCCAAAACATCACTATTCTTTTGTTATTAAATGCAGCATATTTCTATAATTTAGTGTAAGTAAATGAAAGTATCACAGATACAGGAACAACAAAACAACATTTATTTTTTACAAACATAAATGTGATACATATTTACATCATTTTAAGACCAAAAACAAATTGCAAGTAACTTATACTTCTTTACAGAATCATTAAAAATGAACTTGTATATTATTAATATAGCAAAACAAATACTTTGTGAGTTAGAAATTATTCCTATTATTATTATTGGTCATTAAATCAATTTTTAATGAAACTTTTCATTAAGGCTAGAAGATAGATTCAAATTAATTAGTCACTAACCATGTTATGACTGCTGAGAAACATTTATTTAAGGATAAAGTAAGCATTTCCAGCCTACTTTATAGGCATTTTCACAGTCTCCTCTGAAGACAGCCTATAAAGTAGGCTGAAAATGTTTGTGTATCTTTAAATAAATGTTTCACGGCAATGTTTCATAAGATGTTACCAATTAATTAATTACTTTTCCCCGCTGAATGCGATTTCCACTACCAGATTCAAATATTAAATAGAAATTTCACAAACAGAATTTATATTAATAAAATTGAACACAGTGCAATGGAAATGACAAAACTTGATGTAATTTTTTTATAAAAATTTTCTTTATTAAAGTAAAACAGAAATTTTAAGTATGTTCTGTATTAAATATACTTAAAAGTTGTGGAATAAATAACAGCTGACAAATTAACAAAATGTAATATTAATTTTATACTGAATATAGTACACAGAAAAATCAAAAATTGAAAAGATGAGAGAGATTTGTTTTCAACTGTATGCAGTGTTAATGAATAAACAATCAAACTTATTGTTTTATTGCAGAGATGTATTATCAAAACTGCTAAAGTAATAAGGATGTAAAATTCCATAATAGGGAATAAATAATCCTGGAATGCATATATAGCTATTTTAACAGTAATTTATGAAATAAAGGTGTTTGACAAGGCATTCACCTTGCCAAACACCTTTGGACTAATTAATTCTTTTAGGAAACTCAATTACATATCACAATGTAATTCCAGGATTGTGATACATACTTTTTAACACTAGATAAATTATTAATCAAACATAAGCATTCAAATATTGTTCATTTTATTAATATATAAAAAAAATGATAATTCATAACTTTACTTTCTCAGCCTATAATACTGAAATATACAATGGGTCAAATGAGGAATTTTATTTGCTGTATTTACAAAATGTTAGGTCTTGAAATTACTGTCTGGAAACTTACAAACTGAAGAAACTTATCAATAGCATATCAGAAATGGGTAGAATTCGTAAACATAATAGAGATAGCCATTTACAAAATACAGTATAATTTTTCACCAACGATGTGAATAAAATTTTAATTTGTCTAACTAAAAATTTCTATTTATATATGATAATTAAATAACACAATAAACGTCTTCTTCTATTAACACTGTAGTGCATAACACAAAGTCACAGACCAAAACCTTTCACAGTGTTGTATATGACAGAGAACCAACTGACATTGGTGGAGGCCGAAAACATTGGTTGGTTCTCTGTCGTATACAACACTGTAAAAAGGTTTTGGTCTGTGACTTTGTGATAATTAAATTTATAGTTCTTTGATAAATGAATTAAAAGACTATACAACAAATCTTTCGGAGTTAAAACTAACAGACTACAATTAATATACGAATTTTAAAATTTATGTAATTTCTCTGTTTAGTTTGTAACATGGTATTGTACCAAACAATCATATAAATGATGCTGGAAACTAAAAGATTGCAAAAGATCTATTGTTGAATGGTAAAAATATCAGTGAGTAAAAATAGAAATTTATAATAATAATAAATAATTAATATATAGAAAAAGTATAAATGACAAATATAAGTATAAAAGCGAGCAGGTCAAAAAGTTATTATATGTCAGATATGAATTTAAAGAGATGCATTCACCACCGATTTATTTCATTTGAACATACTGTAGATTAAATCAATTTTAATATTAATATCCATACTTAAACAGAAAAGCTAGCTTTAATGTATATAATTACAATCGAACCTCTGAACAACAGCCACTTACGGGAACATAAAAAGCAACTGTTGTTCAGAGGTTATTCTGTACGCATTTTTATTAAAAACAATTTCTGAAAAATGACCACTGTTTATAAAAGTGACCATTGTTGAAGGTTGAACTGTATCAGAAAAAACAAAAATAAAAAGTGAAAAATAAATATCTTGTTAAAAGATACAAGATTAATATGAGGAGTATTCATAAAGTAAAGATACAAAGCCCACAAAATATTTCTAGAGCATTTTATTTTTTAGATTGACTTATAATAACTTTAGAACATAAACTTATTTATTCTTTGACATAGTCACCATAGATCTCAATGTATTTGGAGCCTGGAAATGAATTTCTTGGTGCTGACCTTGTAGAAATCTCCCATCTGCTCTAATAACTACGTCATCATTGCATCTTGAACCTTCATCAAACTACTTTCTAGAGTGACAGATATTCTTTCAACTTGAAAAACAAGTAATAATCACTTGTTACAAGATATGGGCTGTGCAATGGATGTTCCAAAACTTTCCATTTGAATGTCTGCAAAAATTCTTGTGTGATGCAAATAGTGTGTGAATGGATATTATCATGCAGTATGACACTATTTTGTCATGTTTTGCATGTTCGTAGCATCTTTTCCATGAAAACAAGTTACAAATGAATATCACAGTGGCAGTTTATCCTTTTACACAAAGGAATCACTGAACAAACCTAGCACTTGGTGAGATTGCAAACTGACATGACCATTTTAAACACACACTGCAAGCATAATAATGATGCAATTAAAAGCAAGTGATTTCTGTCACATGATGCCGCACTGCAAAAAACTGAAAACAATAATTTTCCTTGCATATCTATTCACCTTGTATCTTTACTTTCCAAACGTGCCTCATAACAAGAATATTATACTTTTTCAATAAAAATTGTTATTAGTGATTCAGAATTCTGAAAATTCATTTAATTAAATATTGATAAATATTATATATAAAAAAACATATCTTTTCATACATTTCCAGCACTTCTTTATAGTTCTAACAAAAGTTTTTGGCTTTATTTACAGACCTTCTTCAGGTTATAAAACATGATACAGTATTAAACTAATTACTAACTTAACTAGAATTTTAAAAAACAAGTCAGGTAAGGAAGCAGAACAACAAAAACCTAACCACAAATACGTAACAGTTGAATTTGACTCGAAGTTATGCAAAGTTTATTCTGGCATAGCAAAAGATATACAAATAGATATAGTGTTTAAAAGAAACCCAACAATATTCAGGTTATTAACCAATGGAAAACATCAAATAAATGAGAAGAAAGCCCCTAGAGTGTACACCATACCTCTAGAAGATTCTAGATTCAGCAGATGCCTAACCTATATAGACTCAACTAACAGATCAATTGAGGCCAGAATAAAAGATTATATGACATCCTTAAAGACAATTATACACACTGCCTTAGCTATATTGGGCTAAGGCAGTGTTATATATGCAAGCAAGCCTGGGTATTGTGAGGTTCCAAAAATGGGTTGAAATTAAATATTTATATTATAAAATTTTTAAAAAAAAACTAGAAAAAAACCTCCATTGTTAAAACCGATCAAAGATTGGATCAGTTGTGCTAGTCATATGAAACTGAGACAAGGAAAAAAAATATATTATTGATGTAAAACATGACGCAATAAATGTAAACGAGCATCCTCCAGTAGAGATGGGCCTTTGACAAGGCACTCATATACAAGAAATTATAACATAGAATAATTTTGGAAAAGGGGGAAAGGTTAATTATAAGAGGGGCTATCGCATCAGGTCGTTAAAATTTTAAGACGTCATAGACTAGACAACAATGGAATAATATGAGCACAAGTTCGAAGTCCCATCAACACCTTCCGTCCAGCGTTAGCAGATGGTGTTGGGTAAATTCCCCGAAACAAACCTTCTCGGGATCCCAACGGGTCTCGTCTTTTGCTTAGGGACAATCGTGGAACCAATCAGAATGGATAAAAAGGGGAAAACAAAGATTGATAATGCCAATCTTGAAGGACACAACGGCAGACTCTCCACTGCCCTGGGGCCCACCATCAAGCAACTATAGAGAAAACCATCTTCGACACTCCGAACGTTCGAACATTTACTTGTTGAAAGAAACTTTGTGCATAGTGTAAGTTAAAATAAATGGATTTTTTGTAAGATACTTGTCATCTGTGTCTCCTCTGCCACACCCATACGCGAACGACCCTAGATCATCCAGACATGGGATTAACGATCCTCCCCTAAAAGTCAGCAAACTTACAGTATCTCCATGCAAAATTATTAAGAAAAATATTTGATATACAAAACTTAAGAATAAATGAAACCATCAAAATCTATAAAGCAGCAAGCCAAGGGCTGTGAAGTAACAACAGAGAAAGCTTCATCATATCGCAAGCTTGGCAAGCATTTTTATTGAAATGTATTGAAATCAATTAATAATTTCTTATTAATTGAATCCACTTGCTTAATATTTATTATAGGTTATTTTATAATTTCAAGAAATAATTTTATTTAAATTTGTAAATCTCAAGTTACAACATAAAATATTTAAATAACCCGAAAGAAACTTTGAATTGTTCCATTTTCGAACACAACATAACTCCTTCCAATTAGAATGGCTTCTAACCTGAAGAAGACCTGTAGTCAAGCCAAAAAGTTCATAAGAACTATAAAGAAATGCGGGAAATGTATGAAAAGGCGTGTTTTTTATATATAATTTACAAAAGTTTCAGTTTATGGCAGAAGATTTAAACTGATAAATATGATACAATGCTACAAAAAACAAATAACCAGCAGAAAAAAAATTGGGAAGTGCTAACCTTTATAATGATTAATAAGTATGATCTACTAAAAGCATTTTTATAAGAAATTTTCAGAAATGAAAATCCAATATTAACATTGTATTACATATATTACAACACTGTACAAAAATATTACCACATAATTCTTTGTACATCATTACTATCTGGCCAATGGAAAGTTTTGTAAAAGAATAAATATAAAGCAACAATATTTATAAATACATAGACAAATGTTTCTCCTAATAACTGTAACCAGTTACCAACATTCATATTCAGTCTCAAAATAATATATGGTATTATAAAATATCTGAATTCCAATAACTGTTGAGGAATCAATGAAACAATAAGACAAAATATAAAGGTTAATTTCCATAACTCTGATTTATGTGAAAGCGAATGAATCAACGACCAAGCGGAATATAAATATAAAGGAATGTAGAGGTAAGGAATGATCGATTTGTAACCAAGTATTTTTCTCCAAATGTAGAATGTCAAATGACGATTATCAGCTATTAAATAAGGATGAACATATGTAAATTTGTAAATAAATGCACCACTTACAACACAGAAAAAACATGTAAGAAAGAAATGACTTTGACAAAATTTTATAAACTGAAAAAGTTTAGTAAAACTAATTAAATAGGAACAAGAAAAACACAGAAAGAATCCTAGAAAATATAAAATCTGCGGAAAATTAAAGCAAGCCTGATGAGCACTTTTATCTCCAAGAACTATACCATGATTATAAATAACAAATAATACAAATCCAATTCCAATTAATACGTAATTTCCAGTTGTTTTAAGTATATCTAATAATATATGAAATAATTGTTTTCTGTGTAGAAGTATAGTTCTTGTGTATTTAATAAATGGAAGTAAAGAATGTAGATGATCTTGTTTCGCTGATGTTTCTCTTCTTATCCAATAAGTAAGGATGTTAATTAACTGTAAAACTGCAACCTGATAAAAGAAAACTGATTTTTAAATTTGATAATTTAACTATTAAACTTATATTTTTATCAATTGATAATAATAGTGATAAATATTTCATTATTACTTTCATTTGTGATATTTAAAGTTAAAAAGTTCTTTAAAAAATGAAAGATTTAAAATATTGATAAAAAAACTGACTAAACGTTAAATATACTAACTTAATCAATAACAATAACCAATTTTCAATCAAAAATTATTAATAAAAGAGTAAATAAAAACTTCATAACTAAAATGAATCCATCATTTTCAAAGTACTAAACTTATTTAAAAAATTAATTATATTGACTTTTTACTTATAGAAGTCCCTCGCTTGTACTGTACAGGAGACTTCTACAAGTGAAGAATCTGTCTTTTAATATTTTATCATTAGGAAATCAAAGAGAGATGCTACTGAACAAACAGTTATATTTATTACAATTTTGAAAGTCTGTATTTTAATCTATTTTAAATTTTATTGAGGTATTTAAAATTGAAAAATTCACAGAACATATTAAGAGATCAAAATGAACAAAACACTTGTAATGTGAATGAATGTCTCTTTAATCCGAATAAATAAATCCAGTAGATTTCCTCACAGCTATCAGGTTAGGAACTCCTTTAATGGAAATATATGTAATTTCCAATAAAGGAGTACCTAACCCGATAGCTGTGAGGAAGTCTACCGGATTTATTTATTCGGATTAAAGAGACATTCATTCACATTACGTATATACAGCTACCACATCTGACATTGAGAAAAAAACACTTGTAGTAAGAGTATTTCTAAAAATGAACTTGTAAATGAAATGCAATTCTCAAATTACATGCAGAGTTTTAGTGAAGGTTGATTACTTCAAATAAATAAGAAAATTACTAATTATGTATTTACTGAAAATATAAAATTTTCTACAAGCATATGAATTTTTGAAAAAGTATCCTATATATAAAAAGTGTTCAAAATATTCTCTGTCTTTTCTGATGTATGTTCCTACTTGTTGCTTCTTTAATTGGTGTATTCTTTCAAAAATTCCAGCAATATTTTGTGTTAAATGAAAGGCTTCTTCTATCCTTTCCTTGAGTTACAGCTCATTCTTGAGCCATGCCTGTGAAATAAATTTTTTATATGATCCCAAATATGCATGTTATCTAAAATGTAACATTTGTTGAAACTTTGATTGTAACTTAAGAATGATTTACTTGTATTTTTAGGCTATGTAATTTACATTTCAGTGAACCAAATATAACATCAACTACTAAATCAATAAATATTGCGCAATACACAATAATAATACTTACAAAAAACACCCAAATAATGCTGGTTTGACGAAAAAGCACCGCTAAGAGACCAAAAAGAGCAGCTGTTCCATCACTTCTCATTAGATGAAATAAATACATGAGTAAAATGAAGAAGAGAGCTCCTGAATCAGTGTAATATAGGAATGTAAAAAAATATGATAATGGAAACAAGGCAAGATTTAATGAAGATAAAATATGTTGATACTTCTTAATATTCTGTTAAAAAATAAAAAAATTACTTAAATACGTAGTTCAAATAAGTAAATTAAATACATTATTAAAGTTTTGAATTTAGAAAAAAAAAAGGTAAAATAGTATCAGTATATAATAAGAACTGTTAAAACAAACATAGTCTTAAAATTTGTTATAAAATGTTAATATTATTATATATATTTCATCTAAAAAGGAAATTTTTTTTAAAAAATACGTTTTTTAATTATTTTTAATATATTTTCTGTTTTGATTGGCATTGTTTATCCTGTGTTAAAAACATTATAGTTTGAAATACTTCAATCGTAATGATTATTGAAAATATAATAAATGATTTTCTTGATTTCCTTAAAAATATTTAAATTGTACACAGTGTATTTATTACAAATCACAAATTTTGCATTTTTAATTATATCAAACTAATAGACATAAGGAAAGAGTAGTACTGATTAATGTCATATTAAAATTTCATTTAAATAACTATTTGAATACCCCTTTGATCAAAATGTTTCTGAAATGGTTCAATAAAACCAAGATTTAAATTTATTCATCAAATGTTATTTTGTCCCCTTCAAAGTAATCCCCTCTCACGGCAATGCCAATGTTTTTTCCAGTCCTCGAAATATGCTTTAAAGTCATTTTCATGAAATTCCTACAGGACTTGCAGCAAATTTTGTTTTATGGTATCATCAACTCAAAACAGTGACTACAAAACAGAAATTTTAATTGAGGAAACAGGAAAAAGTCATACAGTGTCATATAAAGTGTTTATGAAGCTTATGGAACCATACTTGTTAAATTTTTGACCAAAAATTCATGAGCATTGTAAGCAAGTGCTTTATTGTGGTGCAAAATCAATGAGTTTTCTCACCTCAAATCAGATAATTTTTTATGAATTCCTTCATGTAAACGATGCAAAATGCTCAATTTGTATTCTTTATCAACAGTTTGGCCAGTTGGAAAAACACCATGACAATCAAAGAAACACAGTCAACGTGACTGATTTTTGACTGACTTTAACATGGTCTTTTCAGTTTTGTTTTACCTTTTGAGTACCATTCATTTGATTATTAATAAGCTGTTTTGGTGTCAATAACTTAGATCCATGTTTCATCCCATAAGGCTTTTTAAGAACAATTTGCCCTGAAAAAGCATATCCTTGCTACTTGAACACATTGCTATTTTTGGAAAAATTTAATGCTTTTGGGATGACTCAGGAACTGATGCACCAGAAACCCAAATGATATTTTAAAATTGCTTGAGAAGATCCAAATTATACTGGAATATGTTCATTAATGTCCCTAATTGTTAAATGATCAGTGAGTATGTTGTTCATCAGTTGAAGTGGATGGTGTACCAGAACATGGTTTATCTTTGACACACTCTCTGCCTTCTTTGAACATCTTGTACCACTCGAAAACTCTTCTTTTGTTAGACTATTGTCACCAAAGATATTTTGCAACATTTCTAACGTTTTTGTAGCAGTAACTCTGTTATGAAAACAAAATTTAATGCATGTTCTTTGCTCAATTACACTGGACATTTTGAGAAATCACTGGTGCAAAAATTCTTTACACACAAAACAAGCAGTTATATGCAAATGAAAACAGATGACATACAGATTGCTGTTGATGAAAGCTCTACCAAATGCCAAAAATAATTGATGACAGTGCCCTCTTGCACACATGAAGTTTAAACGAACCATTCTGGATACTTTTTGATCATAGTGTAGAATTATTTGAAGTAAATTTTTACATTTTACTACTAATATCTAATAATACATAAATATCTCTTCTTGATGTAGCCCAGGGCTGACTAGGCTTATCATACTTTGTAGGTTAAGTAATGAAAGTCAGAGATCAAGTAACCTACAAGGTGTGATAAGTCTGTACAATTAGCCAGTGCTGGGCTACACTAAGAAGCATTAATCCAGGCAAGAAGCAAAAGTATTTACATAAATACCTGATGTGTTTTATGAATGTAAGAATGTAAAACATAAACAATGTACATATTTCCCATGGAAAAAGCAACATTGATGATTCTCAGTCCAATTGTAGTGCAATAATTTATATGAAATAGAGATGATGCAGGCACCAGAATACCTATAGATACCAAATATAAGCCAGGAGGTGTGGTAATCTTGTCATCCCACTGAAATCATACAATATTAGTATAACAGTAATGAATGAAACAATAATTTATACAAAATAAGTTAATTATATTTCTAATATAAAATCTTAATTATAATCTACTCAGTTTAAAAATGAAAATTTAACATTAATTTATCCAAACCTCGCTGAAATTTCCATCGCAGTATTTTTCTGCTTGCTTAACATGGAAAATTTCGTCCATATATGGCGAATTTTGATGAATTGTAAACAGATGAAACAGCCATAGAGTTACAGCCCCGTAACAACACCAAGTAATGCAAAAAATGATGATTTTAATCGAAATAGCCATAGTTTGTTTACTCCATTTAACATCCACGTGGTATAAACATATGACGAATTAGTCATGTGATTCTACTTTAGTGTTGCCAAGTCAGAATTTTAATTAATTAAGATAAAAATAATTATGCAAACAATTCATTTAAAAGAAATTAAGAATAATTATTTTGTAACCTTAAAATAGCATTTTAATAAAATATAAAGAATTGCGATATAATTGCTGCATTTCTAAAAATTTTTATTTGAATTAATAACTAATTAATGTTTTCGTTTTTGCGATTTGCTTGGATTGGATAGATTACTGAATTTTTTAAAACACATTCCGCCGTGTGGACATTAAGATGGCCTTTTTTAGCAAGCCCATTATGGGTTCGACCAGATCTATAATGGAGCGGCCGGGTTGTGAGGGATATATCCAGATGGATCATCCCGAAAAATTCTTGGACTGTTTCGACCTGTCCGGATTCAGATTCCCCAGAGCGGTAGGATGCCACTTAGGCATCCGGCCTGGATTGGATTAGTTGAGGCGAGATATCTGCATAACGTGAGCTATACGATCGTTTTCTCTGCTTAGTATTGATATGGCACAAGGGAAATAACGTTTCGGTAATATTTATGATGCGATAAAGCTTCGGATAATTGAACGCATTCCCCTCAACTGTAGACGTACAATAAGGCTGGATGGCCGAAACGACAGTCATCAATCTCCTCTTGAATACCGCTTCGAGTCCGGATAGGCTCAGAAAGTTTAATAGATGGGTTGACCGGATAATTCTGACTCTATTCCTCACCATCTAACTTTCCTATTGTAACCTGATCGAATTAATGATAAACGGAAAAAGATCCTCTTAATGTTCACAGGGTGGAAAATAAAGAACGAAAAACCTCTTACCGCGTGACCTCAATCGTAAATAAAACAGACAAAATTTCAACATTACGATAGATAAAATTAAAAATAATTTTAACAACATCTGTAACATTTTAATAAATTTTAATATATTTTAACTTATCAATTTTGAACTAATTTTTTTTCCACGATCGATTAAATACAATTCACCCTGGTGGCAAATTCCACAGTTACAGCGTGGAGAAAAGAAGGGTTAGAGATGGATCTCGATAATAAAGTGTTTAAATTTTGTCCCAGAAAAATTATTAAAGTGGAATACAAAGGTATTTTAGATAATTTACTTACTAATTTTTCGAGGCTGGTTTTACTACTGTTAAGAACGATAAATTTTATCTATTTTTGAACTCTGGAGAAGTAATATAGGTACAATTAACCAACTATCACTTCGACGCCATCTTTGAAATAAGGCGCACGTGTATTTGTGAAGTATGTTACTAATTTATCATCAGTATTGCTGCAGTACGGACACATAATTGATTTAGTGTTTTCATCTGTTGTTACGGTTCTCAACGATTACTCTAAATATAACGTACGCATTTTAATTCGTGTAAACAGATGTATTGATGGTTGCGCTGTTATCGTGTTGCTATCAAACATGGCGTCGAAATGATGGTAAAAGGATTAAAATTTTCAACTCAACTTATTGATTTGAATTTTAATGTTTTTAAGTACAGTAATTTTATGATCAGTATGGTAAATGCTGAATATTAACATCCTGCACACACAATATAATTAAATTTGCTATACTATAAACAATAATTCAAATGAAAATTGGGGTCAAATTCTACCTAGGTAGCCCCGATGGCTGCGCTTCTGACTGTTCGTGCTCCCGATGGACCTACTGGAGGGGAGCCGCCGAGTGCTTAACGTCATTAGTTATTGATTCACGGTAGTTCTTGACAAAATAAAAAAAAGAAGGAAACGTCTACTAAAAATATAGTTAAACTAACTGAAGCGCTGCCATTGGGGCTATCTAGGTAGAATTTAATCGAAATTTGTATCATACAAAATACATTTATACAGGGGTGAATTCTCTGGGCTTGCTTAGCATGCGCCACATGGTTAAGAGATAGTTTTGACTGTTAATATACTTTTTGTGAGGAAAAATATGCCAATATTAATCTATTGTAATGTGAAAACACCCTTTTCATTTGTGTTTGCTTTTATATTGGCAGCTATCGGCTAGTAGTTTTAAGTCAGTGCCATGCTTGCGGGAACTCGATCGCTTGCTTGTGTGGAGGTTTGCCACGGCAAACAAGTGCATGCACATGATGTCATTCGAAGCATTTAACAAGGGCAGATTCTATCGAAAGCTTGCAGTACCCAGTCATCATACATGTAATGTGTAAGGAGCAGATCTACGTAGAGATTAATAGGGCTTAAACCCTGGGCCCCAGTGTCGAGGGCCCACAAAATTTGAATTATTACCATAAATTTTTAATACCTTTTTATTATATACTTCATGTGTAGATATAATGGGCTTTATAATAGTCTATACTTTTTTATTCACACTGAATAATGTTTCTGCCTATTGTTTAGTGCTAGAGATAGGCCTATTATTCTTATTATAACTTTCAGCATGCCTAAAAATTTTGGTCATAATACGTCCCTAGATTTATATTTGGATGCAATATGTTATGTATTTGTAATAAATATAATAATAATAATAATAATTTAATTTAAATAGTTTTGTTTTATCAGAATATTAAAAACAATTTTTTTTTTCAAAGGAACAAATATTCCAGAGCCTCGCAGTGGTCATCGTATTGTTGCCGACAATGCAAATGTTTATTCTTTTGGAGGATATAATCCTGATGTTGAGAATGCTGATGAAAACTATGAAAATGGTTTATTTAAAGAGGTAAATTTACTGTTTATTTTGTTGATGCCATGAAAATAGCAAATGATACAGCTTGATATATTTCTAGCATTGTTTCAGTCGTAATTGTTTGATTTTGACGTAAAAGACATTTAGCCAAGAGAAAAATATATATTAAATATCAATTTGTACAAGAAAAACTGGATGAAAGTATTATAATTAAAAAAAATTTTACCAGAAATTCAGCCAAGAAACAAATTTTAATAAAAAAACAAACATTTTCTACCATTTTTATTGATCAATAAAGAAAAATATATAGCTTTTGTCTAGTAATATTCTATAAGTTAATATCTTTAATTGTAATTTATACATAAGCTTGATGAAGTAGTGATATTTCAAATTCTTTACAAATATGTCAAAATTTACATATTAATTTTTAATAAAAGCAATGGTGATGTTGCAGTCAATTTATTGAGACTTTTTGGTGGTGTCCAATAAAACCAATGAATTCCGCTAGTCCGTTGTGTGTTTTTGTGTCACCTATGGACTGGCCACGTACAGTTTTCTGGGTTTTCTTTACTTTAGTAACACCTAAACGCGACAGCTTTACATAAGTCTTTCCAAGATTTATCCTCCTTGGCAGATCACTCAGCTGTCGCATTGCTGTAACCAAATAAACCAAACCAAGTTTAATAATTTTTCTAGAAAACACAATATTCACAATGACATCCACGTGATAAATACTTAACTATCACCAAACTGGACACTCTGCACCCTCCCAATTTCGTCTCCCTTTATTAAGTTAGTTATAATGAAAATTGATTTTATTTTAATAAATGTTTATAAAATTTAACATTTGCTTTATGGTATTGTTAATTGTGTGAAATTTTATTTCACTTTCTGGAGAAAAATGATTTGCATTTGGTGTCTACACAAAGCATTTCTAGAACCAGAATAAAAAAAAAGAAAATGTATTTAAACAATGTAATAACTGTTATTCAGTTATATATAAAAATTTAAGTACAAAATACTAATGCATACTACTAAATGTTAACATATCTTAAGAATATAGACTAACAGTAATCCTCTAATTTGGTATGAGCAATGACATGAGTCTAAGGTGATAGGAATCAGTTGTATAAACATAGGCCAGACACTTTGGCCGTGATGAATTTTGAACAAGTATGGTGTACTTGTTCAAAACTGAACAAGTACACTATACGGTGTACTTTTGAACAAGTTGATGGTGGTTTGCTCATCCTGGTTGTATTAAAAGTTAACAAATCTGATGTATATTTAGTGATGGATGGGCAATATATAAGCACTGTTGCTGGATCTGGCAAGAAATTGCCAGATTTTGATAATATTTCAAACCAGTTGGTAATTTTTTTGATCTGGTAGTTTTTCTATATTATTATAAATTTATTCAAAATTTGTTTGAATTTTTCCTAAAAACAAGCTGTAGTCAGCATAAGCAAACTAGACAAGTACAATTGTTAGAAGCCTGGATCCAAAAGGAGCCCATTAAACAGTTTGTAAACTTTTATATCTGAATATTTGAATTTAAATAGTGAATAAAGTGGATATTCTCTAAACAAATAAGCTTTTGGGCCTTCATTTATTATCAACGCTTGTAGAGTGTGTATAGAAGCCAGTATGGATATCCAGTTTTATTATAGAATTCAATATCATAACATCTCTAAAAAATATTTTTATAATTTTGATGATACTTGGCTGTTTCTGATTTCTGTTATCTTCACATACAATTTAAAGTATTAGTGCTGTGCATTAATGGTTATTGGACCAATTGGCGCATTATTTTAAACACTGATAGCCCTCCATTATTGCATAAGGTATTGCCACTTTATGACATGTATACATATAAGCAGTATTACTATATGATAGATAAACTTTATTAAACAATCATATTTAACATGAAATATATGTTAGACCTCTACAATTGCACAATTTGCTAAAAAAAACTGAACATACTATGTACAATATCATGCAGAACTTAATGTATATTAATAAAGACAAATAAAGACTAGATTTTTACAAAATAAAATCATTAAAAAAAATTACACACATGGAACCATTTATTAAATGATGTGATAATGAAAGATTGAAAAATTATCGACAAACAAACGTATTCAAATTCCTTCTGGGCTCTGCGTCAGGTTTCTAACCGTTCCAAGATAGATATTCGATTAACGAATGCCGTTTAAATAAGAGTACAATTGTAAAATAACGAATTCCATTTAAATAACAATTCGATTTACAAAAAACTTTGTCACGCATGCGCAATTATTCGGCTTGTCCGGATACAACGAGTGACTAGAGCGTGCTATGAATCAACTCGTTAAAAATTATTGACAAAATAATTGAAAACGTTTGTTTTGTTGATAATTTTTCGATCTTTCGTTATTACACCATAAATGGTTTTGTGTGCATAATTTTTTGAAGTAATTTTGGTATGGTGAGTAGTTATTTAATAAAATCATAAATTGATTATTTGAAAAATTGCTGGATGTTGTAAATTATATAACATATTTTGTTCTTTAAATTAGAAATTGGGTGAAATTGTTTTAACTTGTTTAAATTAAAAAGTAAGTTATAAATAATTAAAATGTAAATTTATCTTTTGCTATTGATTTTTAGTTGTGGAGATTTAACATTGCTTCTAAAGAATGGACAAATTTAAGAACTAAAGGACAGACACCTCAGCTTGTTGCATCTCATTCAGGTGATATGAAATAAGGACTATACATCAAATAAACTTTTTCAATAAATTAAATGAACATAAAATTTATCTTCATTGAAATAATTAAAATGTAGATTAATTTTATAAAGTTAATTTTGCTTGATAAATTAGAATAAATATATAATATTAACCTATGTTTAATCTTAAATATTCATTAATTGATCTAAATATTTATTATTTAAAATCTGTAGATTTAAAAAAATTTCATTTCTTAATACAAATTTATTTAATCAATCAATTCTTTATTTGACATAAAAGTTAAATCTTCCTAGCCGGGAAGATAGAAAAAAATTGTGTATAACATAATGAGATATTCAATAAAATAGTAATAACACAGTTTAAATAAACAAGCTGTATAATCAAAGTTATTAAAAAATGGCTTTAACAAAATGCAAATATTTATATACAGTAAAACCTGTATAAACTGGGTTGCACGGTACTGAATATTTTATATAATTTGGCAGGTTTCCTTTTTGAACAGGTTTTTTAACACAGAATCACTGCATTTTGAAGAATTCTTCTCATTTAAGCAGGTTTCTGTTTTGTTAAGGTTTCATTTTGAACAGAGTTTATTGAATTTGTAACAATTGTTTGTAAGAAGACAGCCCACACCAAAAAATTTCTTCTGTAAATATTGAAAGTTTTTCAAGTTAGAAAGAAATGTATAATTGATATTAGTT